>NC_051184.2:33285092-33894489 GCF_013339695.2 Rhipicephalus sanguineus | reverse complement strand
TGTTGACTAGTGGCTAAGAAATAACAAGATACATTTAGAGTGTATAAATTGAACCTCCTTTGTAATAGATCTGTTTTCAACTTCATTTTGCAGTGTACTGTTAAATATCGTCAATTAGCGAGAAGCACTACCATGTTTGATGTTCCGCTTTTTCCAAGTCACCTAAAAAGTATAATTTATCTTTGCTCGAATGATCATAACCAAAAAAAGAAAATTAGTACTGTATTTCTAGCCTGAGATTTCATTCTATTTTTGGCAAAAGCGAACATGAATGACTTCAGGTTCATGCAATTGCAGTTTAATCAAGATTATTTACTATAAGCACATACATGACAATATTTTTGTTGCAACGTCGAGTCCCTTGAGATAATGTGCAACTCTGACGAATTACAGCTTCTTCATAGATCGCGTCTGAAAGGGTTTATGTATCGAATAAAAGCTCGCACTTTGATCGAAATTTCAACCCGACTTGCAGCTCAGTGTAGCAAGTTCTACTGTCGTTTAGTTCCGATTTCTTTTCTTTTTTTTTTTTTTGCACAATTTAGACAGAACACACCCTCAATTGGTGCGCTGCTGGCGGCACTGATTAGTTACTGCATATGCTACGTTTAGGTAGCGTAGTCAGTAACTCTAGCACTGATAGAAGAAATCAGCGTCTTTAGGTTGACTCTTCCAAAAACACCCCCTTTCGTGAAAACGAGCAAGTGTACGCAAGAATTTTCAAAAGCTTTACGTTGCGAGGGGTGTTGGACGTGAACAATTCTGTCTCATCAAAATAATGCAATGTCCTGATGCACTGACAGCGCAGAGGTCATCAAAAGCAAGCTATCGCTTCCATTATAGCACTAAAAGCGCCTCAAAGCAAAGCTGTCAATTGAATCACGGTTTACATGTATGTCAAAAAAAAAAGAGTGGGGGGGGGCTGGGCAGTCATCGACGCCCATTAAGCAAAGCAATATTTGTTCGCGGCAAACCTGTACATCTGAATTTGCTGCACAGCTTTAGCTTTATTTTGTGTGGTACCCGCGCGTTCATGCACGGTCACGATCGTGTCCCGATCATCGGAAATGATTTTTCAGAGCTCGACTGGCTCGATACCACATCTAGCCAAGTTAACGATCAAAGAGCTCGATACCTATCGAAAGCGCTGAGCATGACACTCATACAAAGCACAATAATGGGGCTCTTCGATTTTCCACTTCTGGCTACCCGCGGGCTGCCAGATCCAGCCAGAGCGCGCTCGTTTTTCTCTTCTCGTTTCTACCGACCCCCCGCGGCGCACTTCCGTTTTGGCGTTCGTTTTTCTCGGTTTGGGACGGTTCTGGCGACCCCGGGGCCCGAGGGTCGCCAGAACCTTCCAGGGGCTCTTCGATTTTCAGACTTCTGGCAGTTCTCTGGCAGCCAGAGACAGCCAGAGGGTCAGCCAGCTAGTTCCGGTCGGGACAGGAAATAGCGTCTTGGTCACGTGTGTGGGAAGCCCGAGACAACCCGAAGCTGCCCCAAGATTACAAAATCGAACGCTGGGACAGCCAGCGTAAACGTAAACAAACACTACCGCCGTGGCAGCAAACGAAACTTTGCGCAGCGTGCGCGTTGGTTTTTCTGCATTGCCCGCTTGAAAATATGTGGCTAGGTTTGCTGAAATTCTGAAGTGATATTCTCGAGCACACAGATTTGTGATACGATCACGTACGTTCGCAAAATCGTGCGCAACTCGCCCCGTCCGCGAACAAAACAGCCAGCTGGCGCACGGCGCCACGAAAGCGATGCAAGGTGAGCTACCGCTACCGCGCCGCTAACGGCTTAACCAGCTCACGTCTGCTTAGTAAGTAACAGTCGCTGCACAACATGACGCGAAAATCTCGCGAAAGTGATCGTGTCCCCAAAAGAGCTCGAGGATGTATCGCGTACTACGTCGCACACACGCGTTGACGAGCTTGCGTTTTGTCATATCTTGAGGCATGCGAGTGCGCGTTATATCTAAAATAAACTTCCGTGTGACGCGTCTTCGACTCGTTTTGGCAGATGTTGCCTGCTCTTTTCCAGATCAAAGTGGCACTCCAAAAATCTCACGTACTAGCTCAGCTTTTATTGAGCTACTAGGGATAACGCGTACATACTGCATGGAATATTACTAAGAGGTGGAAAAAGACAAAGCCAACGATGAATAAGCAACAAAAGGATGTATACTTTTCTGAATCATCTTCCGTTTTTTCACATCGAAGCGGCGCAAGTACGCTCGCAGCCGTTCGCGACCAACGAGGATCACACAAAAAACAATGTCGCGATCGCTTTTATTCGATCAGTGCATTTTATCAACATCGAAGACCTAGTTGAAATAGTTAAGCTCTGACGGGGTTCACGCACGCAAACATACGGCGGTAGCGAAATAGCTAGTTCGATCACAATAGTCCTCAGGCTCAAGCACACAGAAGCACACACGACACACAATCGATACTACTACCGAAAAAATAAACTCGGAATGGGTCTCCATGCGTTCGTACGAACGTGTACATACATAACTTTTGGGACATGTGCACGACGCAAGTCAGAATGGTTAGAACGCGACAGTTCGCCGCGTTGTTCACGGAAGGAAACTTCAACCGGCACACATAAGAAAAAGCAATAAACATTACTCCAAATGCTCGCCGCCACTCGTTAATCGCGCCATCCTCGCACGGCGGAACGGCGCCGAGCGAGCGGCCCGAGCGTAAGGACGAGGAAGGTGTAGTGGTAGTCCGCAAGCGCCCGCATTGCCCGCATTGCATCCATCGAGTCCTCACAAAGATGGGCGGCAGCGCGTATCGTCTCTTTTCGGCGTCTGCTAGCCCGAAACCTTCCAGAGAGCTTCCACTACTAAATTGTCCTGGAAGGTTCTGGCGACCCTCGGGCTCCCCGCGGGTCGCCAGAACCGTCCAACCCCAGAAAAACGAACGCCAACCGGAAGTGCGCCGCGGGGGGTCGGAGCAACCCGAGAAAAACGAGCGCGCTCGTGCTGCTCTGGCAGCCCGCGGGTAGCCAGAAGTGGAAAATCGAAGAGCCCCCAAATTTAGTCGTGGAAGCTCTCTGGAAGGTTTCGGGCTAGCAGACGCCGAAAAGTAGACGAGACGCTCTCGCCGCCATCTTTGTGAGGACTCGATGGACTTGCAATGCGGGCGCTGCGGACTACACCTTCGCTTGATCCTTACGCTCGGGCCGCTCGGCGCCTGTTCCGCCGTGCGAGATGGCGCGATTACGAGTGGCGGCGAGCATTTGGAGCAATGTTCATTGCTTTTCTTATGTGTGCCGTGAAGTTTCCTTCCGTGAACAACGCGGGCGAACTGTCGCGTTCTAACCATGTCTGACTGCGTCGTGCAGCATGTCCAAAAGTTATGTATGTACACGTTTCGTAACGAACGCATGGAGACCCATTTCGAGTTTATTTTTTCGTAGTAGTATTAGATTGTGGTGTCGTGTGTGCTTTGTGTGCATGCATTGAGCTGAGACTATTGTGATCGAACTAGCTATTCGCTCAGCCGTATGTTTGCGTGCGTGAACCCCGTCAGAGCTTAACTATTTCAACTGAGGGTCTTCGACTGTTGATAAAATGCAACTGGACATCAAAGAAAAGCGATCGCGACATTGTTTTTTTGTGTGATCCTCGTGGGTCGCGAACGGCGTGCGAGCGTACTTCGATCTACGGGCCAGTATATGAGGTATGGTTATGTTATGCTGCGACGCTTCGATGTGAAAAAAAGAAGATGAATTCAGAAAAGTATACATCCTTTTGTTGCTTATTTCATCGTTGGCTTTGTCTTTTTCCACCTCTTAGTAATAATTCCATGCAGTATGTACGCTGTTATCACCTAGTAGCTCAAATAAAAGCTGAGCTAGTACGTGAGATTTTTGGAGTGCCACTTGATCTGGAAAAAGATGCTCAGGCAACATCTGCCAAAACGAGTCGAAGACGCGTCACACGGAAGTTTTATTTTAGATATAACGCGCACTCGTGGTACCCATACCGCCGCATGCCTCAAGATATGACAAAACGCAAGCTCGTCAACGCGTGTGTGCGACGTAGTACGCGATACATCCTCGAGCTCTTTGGGGACACGATCACTTTCGCGAGATTTTCGCGTCATGTTGTGCAGCGACTGTTACTTACTAAGCAGACGTGAGCTGGTTAAGCCGTTAGCGGCGCGGTAGCTCACCTTGCATCGCTTTCGTGGCGCCGTGCGCCAGCTGGCTGTTTGTTCGCGGACGGGGCGAGTTGCGCACGATTTTGCGAACGTACGTGATCGTATCCCAAATCCGTATGCTCGAGAAATACACTTCAGAATTCAGAAAACCTAGCCACATATTTTCAAGCGGCAATGCAGAAAAAACCAACGCGCACGCTGCGCAAAGTTTCGTTTGCTGCCACGGCGGTAGTGTTTGTTTACGTTTACGCTGGCTGTCCCAGCGTTCGATTTTGTAATCTTGGGGCAGCTTCGGGTTGTCTCGGGCTTCCCACACACGGGACCAAGACGATTTCCTGTCCCGACCGGAACTAGCTGGCTGACCCTCGGGCTGTCTCTGGCTTCCGAGAACTGCCAGAAGTCTGAAAAAAATCGAGAGCCCAATGTTGAATTGGAAGTTGCATCGGAACGTGTATCTTACCAATGACCTCACTGCTATGGCGGGCGAGCGGAGTTCGAGCTACGAATATCCACGGGTGAAAACAGGCACCACACCTTCACGTGTGAGAAGACAACCTAAGCTCGATAGCGAGCGTTAATGTTAACATTACCGCGTACAAGAACTAGCGACAGAACACTTACATCGCGCAAACGCTGCAATTGCAAATAACAATTCCGCCATGGCAGACGCAGCTCGATGTTGATCGAGCTCTCCTCTTACGTAATAAAGGGATTCGCGCCGTAGCCATAAAACGTGTGCAAATACCGCTGCAATATAGTAATAATAATAATAATTATAATAATAATAATAATAATAATATAATAATCCTAATAATAATAATAATAATATAACAATAATAATCTATGCATTCACTAAAGAAAGAACCAGATCTAAATCGATTCTGACTCTGTCCTCGTGCTTGAAATGAAACTGCATTGAATGTAGATGCAGAACCGCATGCACAAGTATGCATTATCAACACAGGAAGACACAACCAGGTTAAGCTTTGACAATAAGGCTTTATTAAAATGCTGGTTTGTTCCTCCATAGCTTTGGGAAATCAATGTCATTTAACACCTCTACAATTATGATTTGTATACATACAAGCACAAGGACACCGAGAAAGAGGGAGAGAGCAAGTTACAATCAGTACTTACATATCTGAAATGAGAAATCATAAGTGAGAAATGGGCAGGTCAGCACATTCACCAATCGAACCACTTTGCATTCCAGTCAATTATTAATTACAGCAGCAGTTGTGTCAGATAGAGCAGATGAGACATATATGAGTGACTAAATTTATATTTAGTGGAAACCTCGGTCCAGTGCCAACATCAACACATAGTACTTTTCATATTTGTTGAGGCTGTGGTCATCATTGGCAATAATAATAATAATTTCTGGGGTTTTACGTGCCAAAAACCACGAGGTAGGTCAAGGCACGCTGTAGTCGAGGGCTCCGGAAATTTTGACCAGCTGGTGTTCTATAGACCATCTGGTGTTCTTTAACGGCACTGCCATCGTACGTACACGGGCTTCTACCATTTCGCCTCCACCGAAATGTGACCGCCGCGGCCGAGATCGATCCAGACTTTTGGCTCGGCAAGTTTGTGGCCGCCTCAGCTTGCATGCTTTGCACTATGTGCAATGCCCGACTCGTTTCAGTTATGTTTCAGGTGGGCTCTCATAGTCGTTATTGTCAGTGCTTGACAATGGTTAGCAATGACCACACAGTGAATGTGCTTGCACACTTTGAAGTGTATCAGGTGCGCACACACTGCACATTCATGGCATCTCAAGGGACAGCAAGCAGCATCCCCGACTTTTGTCAAGTATAAGAGTGCCCTTAGTAGACTGAGATGGCACAGTCCACGTGCGTCTTCGTTAATTTGGCACAACCTGCCATTTCAGTGCCAGATCTGTGGTACCTTTCAACTGCACTCAACTTTGTGCCCTGATCATCTGGGATGCCCTCCATCAAAAAATATAGGTCAAGTGCATGAGTGCAGAATTAGTTTATCAACACGCTTATCTTCTTTCCCTCCAGCATGCTGTGCTTCATCGTCCTGTGCATGCTCTCAAGGTGCATGTTGGTGGTGATACCTGCCCTCGTCCTAAAGCAGTAGGCCCGCTCTTGAGGTCTAACTGCATAGTTGTCCTTGAATTACTTCAGAAAATCCCTCAAATTTTCTTCCTCAGTGTCAAGGAATGATTGAAGATACTTTTCAAATTCTTGCTGGGAAGGAACTCTAAAAGGAGTCGCACGTTGTGGTACACGTCTGGCCTCAGTTGTTTTCTACACACTCATGTATCTTCTTCTGCAATGCCTATCCACATGCCAGGTGCAGAGAAGTTTCTGCTGAGGAACACCCATACTGACGACCATGCCTTGTAAAATGTGAGGCGTCATCAGACATAAAATGTCTTAGCAGCCACTTTTTCGTTGATGGCACACTCAAGAGACCTGAAAAAAGCTGCCAAGTTTTCCCATTCATCCTGTTGCAGATGAAATAGGCTATAGGTATACCTTATCCCACTTCATCTAGCACTAGAAGAGTGGTCAGCTCAAACTGTTACCCTGTAGTTCCATGTGTTGAGTCAAGACACACAGTGCCCATGCCCAATTCTTCTAACAGCTCTTTTTGTGGCTCTGTCATCAAAGCAAGGGCAAAATTTGTTGCACCAAAAGTACCAGTTGGGTCCAGGAGGCCTGCGAACGAGCGAGGGCCCACGGCCCAAAAGTACCAGTTGGGTCCACTGCACCTTGTGCCTTATACAGACAGACAAGTGTTTCACCTTTGTCTTACATTGCTTTCACCCACATATCTACACGGACAGCATCATTGGTGTGACAGTGTTCAGGAGCAGCAATGTGAACTGCCGTTTGATGTTATGCAGAGTTATGCGTTCTGCAAATGTGCTGGCCTCAGCTTACATGCCCCCAACAGATGTTCTTACATTATTCAATATGGTTTTCATGGGCACACCCACGCTCCAGGTCCTCTGCTACGTTGTTAACCCCGTTGGCCTTTTCTTTGTCACTCATCCTCAAGTGCTGAATTTCTGCTTTATGGCCATAATGCTTTCTTTGGACCTTACATTTATGGTGATATCTTCAGGTGCCGAGCTCTGAGTGTTCTCCTTCTTCGTCACAGTAATAAATGAAGACATATCTTAGCGGACTTGCAGGTACCCTGACTTTTCTCTCGACGATTACCATGACCTTCCTTTGGCCTAGCCACTCCTGATCTATTAGAGTAGTAGTGGCTCCTCGTTTCCCCACTGGCCAGCTTTTTAGGAGCCGTGTGAAGAATAAACCAACAGTTCTCATTCGCCTCTTCCTGAGCTTTCCATTCACTGAATTCTGTACTACCAACTACCAACATAGTATCAGAGAGAGACATTAAACCAACAAAAATAGTTCAAAGGCCTTAGACACAGATTAATGTCAAATGTTTTTATTTTGCTCCCTCACTCTCTCTGCTTCACAAAATCAATTACGTCCTTCAGCTAACCTTCATCTCATTCAGTGCACGGATATTCCTTCTGAAAACTTCTGAAGCATAAGTTTTTGAGCGAGCTTACGAATGTGCTATCAACGGCAAAAAACGACGGAGTGATAAATGTGACATGAGATGAACATGGGTTTAACAAAAATGGGTCATACAAATGAAGAAACAAAGTATACGGCTTAACAGCGGAGGTCATCAAAGGTATTAAAAAAAGGCCTTTAAAAGGTTAAAACTTAAAAAGTTACGTAACACTAAATAAGTCAACAGGTTTTGCAAAAACACAAATCTTTCTTCGAGAGCACACGTTTTCCAGAGTTTTGTGTGACTTGCGGAGACCTTGTTGCACAGACTCAAGAAAACCAGTGATGTGCCTCCAAAAACAGAGAGGGACAAAACTGCTGTTATCCCATACGTGCACCAAGTGCCACATAGGATTAAGAAGGCTGCAGGGTGCGCAGGAGTCAGTGTAGTGTTTACCGCCCCCAAGAAACTTTGGAGGCCCGTGCAAGCGTGTAAACGTGAACAGTGAAAGGCCTGACATGCTGAAAGAAGCACACCACGCGGTTTTGTCTTGCAAATGCGGCATCGTGTATAGATTCCGCTCTCTTGTGATGTGTTTACATCGGCCAAACTGGCCAATGTATTAACGATCGCTTGCGTGAACCACGTTAACAATTTAAAAGTCTGACGGCAACATGGCCTTACACTGTGCAGCTTGCGGTTGTACCCCCTTTCTTGACCAGGCTGTCATAGCTCGAGAAATATATGATGCATCATGTGCAGAACAGCTCGGACCCAGCTGTGTCAGCATGCCCTCTGTGTCACTCTCGAAGAAAGAGTCTGCGTTTTTGCAAAACTTTTATTGTTGTTCTCACTTTTAAGTGTTAACCTTTTCAAGGCCATTTTAATACCTTTTTACAGCCTCCTTTGTTCAGCTGCATCATTGTTTCTTCATTTGGATGACCCGCTTTTTGTTAAAATCCATGTTCATCTCATGTCGCATTTATCACACAGCCGTTTTTGCCGTTGATAACGCATTCGATCATGAGCTCGGTCAAAAACTTCTGTATGGTATCAAGGGTTTTTTTCGCTTTGTCGCCCTGTTCCATGGGCACGTTACCGCCTGTAATCTTTAGCGAGGAAAAAAAAAAAGCGTAAGGAAGAAAAAAATTAAATTTTTTTTTGATAGTCTTGTTCTGAAGCACTCGATGTTACCACGTGATGAGTGTAGTGCATTAAATGTTTAGTTTGAAGTAGCGCTCTATATGTCGTTTTCACAGGTCCTGTCTTGTGCGCTCACCTGTTTCAACACGTATCCACCGGACATATTTGCTCTGCTTTGTTTTTAGAGGGAACAAAAAAGCGACGCAAGCGGCAGTACTTTCAGTGTGATCGAGCAAAATTGTGAAAATTAGTGCCTCTGTGCATACTTCTTTTCTTTTTTTTTTCTACGCGACAAGCACATGCGAATTATAACTAGCTGGCACAGTGAATGCACGTGGAAGCGGTCATGTGCAGTACAGCCTCACCACAAAAGATGATAAAAATGCACTGACACTGTCTTTTCCAACAACTATAAACTGAAAACAGGATGGGTACTCACCTTTATCTTTGTGGAACGCCTGCTGCACGTAGTCGGCGGCGAATTTGTGCGCTGCTATGTGGTGCTCCAAATATTTTTCCAGTGAAGACAGGCCAACGCCACAAACGTCGCATTTTTTCATTTGCGGCTGCTTGACGACACCGACGACACTTCGTCACTTCGTGACACGTGCGCGGAGACAGCGCCGGCGGAGGTGAAGATGACACTAGGACACTAGGGACGAAATTCATCAAGCACGTGACATACTAGGCACTCCGTGGCGACACGGGGAAAAGTCAAAACTAACTTAGGGAAAGAAAGTCTTCAAGTGACGTCACACGTGAGTGACGTAGCAGTGACGTCATCTATTGTTCGCGAGAGAGCCCAGACTCCGGCGAAACGCATGTATCAAGACAGCCAGCGAGAGCGTGGCTACTACAACATATATATCTCGCATTTTGAGATCAAACGTTCACTAGAATGTCGGCGCTCGTCCTGTTTTCGAGTGTCTGATTTTGTCGTTCTTTGTTCACACTGCAGAATTTCTTCGCTACGAAGCAAGTAAACTTTCTTCAAAATGCGATGAAACATTCCACAATCCAGAAAGTCGACATTTCCGAACGCTTCAGGTTTACCCTTTCGGTCAAGAACTCTTACAAGACCTGTTCCAACAGAATTCGATGAAACTTTTAAAAACCTAAATATTAAAATTTCTGGAGGGTATACAGTCTTAGCTTTCTGTTCACACCCGAACTTACTTGTGAAGCTGTGCAATTGCCCAAGGATCGACACGCAAAGCCACGCACTTGATTTTTATGTATGCGCTACAAGTGCAGCGACATGCGTGTGTGCATGCGGTAATGTTCTCGCAGTTAGGTTTACCACCTGTCCGGTTTTAGACCGGCCCGGCCGGTTTCTTAGACAGCGGGCTGGTTGCCGGTCCGCACCTAAGACCGGCCACCATTGGCCGCCTTTTTTGTCATGATTTCGCAATTATTTATTTTTTGGGGCGTTTTATAAGCGTCAGTTCAACAACTACATCCCATATTTATCGCCAATCATCAAAATCTTAAAGGAGTACTGACACGATTCTGAAGTGCAGCAAAACGGACGTTTTTGGTTTCCTTGGCATGTAGTGTTAACGCTCTCCCCACACCGCATCCGGGAAACACGTATAAATATTTAAGTTTGATTTTAAAGTTTTCATCTCCCAGCATCTGCAATGCAGCTTCCCGCATGGAGAGCCCTGTGACGTTTCAAGTCAGCTCGCTTGGTTTGCGAAGTCTGGGTTCTGCATGCAGCCTAAATCTCAGAAATCGCTGTCGGAGGCACTGGACGACAGTTCACTCATCATGAACCACGTTCGACTGACAGCAAAGGACAGCAGGTGCATATTTCGTGGGTTGCAGTCTGCCCGTGACGTCACGGGCAGACTTGACACGTCACTGTGAAGCCGCCCTCTCGAAACCGAAACCGAAACTGCTGGTTGAAAGAAGCGGTATTAAAAATATATGCAATGCATCCCCAGGCACCACGACACACTTTTTAGGGTTCTCGACACCCGTGCTTTCATTTAGAGTAACAATCCGAAAATTTTTAAAATTCATGTCAGTACTCCTTTAAGCTATTATTCAACCCTTTTTAGGGCCTTTCAAGGGTAGCGATAATTGGAATGGAGCGTCTTATTGCGCGCGTATGTATATATGAATATGCGATATTTTTGCGGCAGATGCACTGTGTTCATTTTAACGTTGGTTTGTGTCTACAATGTCAGTGGCCTGGTGGATTGAGACACAAAGAAAAGCTTCTTATGCACGTACGATTCCTTTTCATTCAGCACATTAGGGCAACAACCAAAACCTCACGTACCTTCAGTACGGGTATTTTTATGCCAGCAATAAGACTATATGCTTAGCTCAGTGTTGTGTTTTTGTGTGCGTGTACATTAAATTTATTTTGCTCAATGAATGCAATGTTACATTAAATGGCATTGCACTTCATAAACAACATGGCGTCTATGGTTGAACATTAATAATCTTTTTACACACCCTTCCCCCCCTCCCTCTCGAAGGTTCGTTTTTTCTCGGGGAAAGGATTTACAAAAAAACCCTATAGAGGCGTAATGTCGGGCAAGGAATCGCGTTCCTATGCAATATATATAGCGTTGCAGGATAGTAAAATAACAGCCAATCGTCACGCAATGCTCATTGCGCAACGAGTGCGTGGTTCAATGCTTCCCACCCACTGCATAGTGCTCAGCCATAATTCTTCATCGTCATCAGCCACATGCAGCATCAACACAGTGCGGATAATACCGTACAGATGTAGCGAGAGGGAAACAGAACGCACTCACGCCCCTGGCTGGTCTGGACGATGCGGCCACCGCTGCTCCGCTTCGGTTGTTCGCCTTCTGAATGAAGTGGCGAGAGCTCGGCACGGCCGCCGTCACGTCTTCTCACGTCTCCCTCTCTCGCTACACAGATGCGTAGCGGGTACCTCGCTTATCCGCAGAAAGACGAACAATGGTGTAGTGGGTGCTGTCCTACTTCGCAAATATTATGATTTATGGCGTAGTCGATACCTCGCGGAAATCCAAAACTTCACAGTTGGCCTTGCCCAACAACACCAAGCTGCGCTCAGAAATCGCATTAGGCAGTATCGTAATCCCGTCGGTGAATTTTTAAATCTTATGTATGTATGTATGTATGTATGTATGTATGTATGTATGTATGTATGTATGTATGTATGTATGTATGTATGTATGTATGTATGTATGTATGTATGTATGTATGTATGTATGTGCTCGTATCACCAGCATTCGTCGTTGTTACAAGAGTCTCACGTGAGATCTCACGAATGAATCAAGACTGCAGATAGTCGACTACGATTTAATCGCAGAATACGCAGAGTGGTTAAAAGAGCTCGTTTGCTCGGGCACTGATTTTATTCTGCCTGCGCGCTATGCAGGACTTTACATTTTGTTTTATTTTACCGTCTTTTCGCAGGAGGAGAAGCGAACCAAGGCTCGCGAAGCGCCGCTATGAACCAAGTCTAACGCACTCTGTAGCGTACACTAATAAATCGCTCGTGACGGTGAAGGCTGTAGTCAGAGCAAGAACAATAAGTCAGTTTACATCAATGCACCATTTTCTTAAAACAGCGCTTCTCGGACCACACGCGATCAGGAGAGAAACGAAAAGAATTGCCGTAGAGTTGTTATATGAACACTCACGATAGGCCCGCTGCAAGAAGTTTTTTTTCGGGGGGGGGGGGGGGGGGGGGGGGGGGGGACTTGCTGAAAGCCTTGACTATTTGAGAAAAACGCCTATTTTCATGATTTATTTTCGATAATACAACATGTGTCATCAAAATTTCAGGGGGGGGGCGGCCCCCCCCCCCCTGGCTACGGGCTTGTCTCACGATAGCTACCGTCTCGGCGCTTTATATCAAGGGCGTAGCCAAGAGGGGGGGGAGGTTAGGGGGTTCAATGCCCCCCCCCCCGAAAATTTTCAATTTTGCATGTGTATATATACACGCACACATACAAACGCACGCACGAACACACATAACGTATGGTTGAACCCCCCCCCCCCCCTTTTTTTTTTCACAGCGAGAGCGCTCAAAGCCACGCAGTGGGTGATGACAAGGTGGCAAGATTCTACGTCCTTAGTCAGCGTGCGTCATGACCTTGAGCGCTTTCTTTTCTTGTTTTCTTTGAACGCGCGGCTCACTTTCCCTGTAATCATGGGAGCGCTAGTGTAATTGTATAGTGCACTCTAGGGCGCGGCGCGGGCCCGTCGCGGCACACCGCGGCGGCGGCGGTCATTATGCTGCTCACGATGGTCAAATAAGACAATGGCAATGTCCATGTGCTTTTGGGTATATGACGCAGTTCATTTTGGGTATATCGCAATATTTCTCGACAGAAGAGCGAGCGATTTCCAGCTGACTTTGAAATCTGATTCTAAATTCCATGCCGCGTGCAGCGCTATCATGTTTGGCTCATATGTTCCCAGGAGCCTCGACTATTTTCTGACCATGTTTACCCACTGTCTAGTTAACCTCCCTGCCTTTCCTACATTCCTTCCCTCGCTCTTTCTGACCATGTTTAAAAACTGCTGCAAGGCCCCCTCAATCCATGAGTTTTTTCACACTTTGTCTCCTTGATAACGCTGCAGCCGCCGATTGCAAGGGAATCGAGCCCGCGACTGTTGCGAAACCCGCCTGGCCCTGCCAGAAGCTCACGGTCACGGATTCACCGAGCAGCCCCGTTCGAACGATGCACGCACATGGGACCGTTACCGCCGTGCCACCACTGTACGATGTCCGCGTACTGCTTCCGCTCTCCCGGGCGTGCCTTGTGAAGCGCCTGGCAGAGGGCGCAGTGGTCGTCGAAACGGTTTTTCACAATGGCGTGCGTCCGCTTCCAAGCGAAATAGCGCTCGTACAACGTAGTGTTCGCCGCCACTGCCTTCAGATACGACACCAGGTGTCGCGGCGTGGGAAAGCGGAACGCGTCGACGTACGAATCCGGGGGCGCCAAAGCACTAGCGTAGCTGCCGAGAACCACAGGGACCATGCCGTGGCGCAGGGCGTCGTAGAACTTCTCAGTCACGTATTCGCGACACAGGCTATTCTCGAGCGCCAAGTAGAAGTAGTACGTGTCTCCGAAGCGTGCCTGACACGGGTCGTCGACACACTTGAGGTCGCCGCAACGCCCGTATACGTCGATGTCGACGTGCTTGCGCAGCTCGGAGACCAGGACCTCTCGGTGGCTCGCGCTGTGACAGCGGCTGGCCACCCAGGCCAGAAGCTTGGGTCGTTTGGTCCTGACGGAAGGAGTGGACTGGGGCTTCGGCGACGTCGTGACGTCTTGCACAGATTGGTTTACGCAGAAGAAGTATGGGTGCGGGACGTCCGAGTCGTGCCTGTACGTGTAGGTCCAGTTGAAGACACCCCTGAGTCTCACCATTCTGTCACGCCGGCTGTTCGGAGGTGGCTCCATGTTCCAGTAGACCCAACGCTGACGTTCGCTACGGTAGCTGCGAGGAAGGTTGTTTGATGTTAGGTAACAAAATAGAGCTGCATTTGAAACGAGCAGCTGCTGCTTCGTTGCTTAGAAAATGCAAGCAAGTTCACTTGTTTTGGGTACTAACAGCAGATATGCGATAGAAAAATAGTTGCAGTTTCGTCCACACGGCGAAGCACTGGAAGCAGCAGCAACCCGTTGGAATATTGGTCGATGCAACGCAAGGTCAGTTTGTTCTTGAAAGGCCCAGTATTCCGGATGCTGCATAGGTTGCATGATTAAGGAATGCCTTCGGGCGTAACTGAATAAAACGCTGGGGTAAGCGAACGCGGCTGCCGCTGCGTCGAAGCGACCTTCGTACTGTCTGTCGCCTCGACGCAAACTAAGTGGTCAGAACACAGCTCGCATAACGTTGTGACACGTCTGCTGATCACTCTCAAGATAAGGCACGCGCGACCACGCCAAGCCGATCAAAGTACGCAGTTTCTGCCAAGCGACGTAGCCCCCCCCCCCCCCCTTCTATTGAGTCTTTCGCGCAACGGAGAGGGCCAGCGCATTTAATCTCTGATTGAGCCGCCATCGTCGGCTGCCCTCTCACGCACGCTTTCACTAGCAGATAGAACATATGACACGCGCGGCGATGTTATCGATTTGGACTTTATAAGGAGCCTCACGGCGACGGCGACGACAAAGATGCGCCTGGAGTGCCCATATGGTTGCTATCGCAGCAAAAATGCGGCTACACCGGCTGCTTTTTTGAACGCATAGCAGCTTACACTGTAAAAAAAAAAAAAAAAAGCACCGTATTTACGCGCTATCGATGGGTGTAGACTAGAGCTGTGCACGGGCCGTATTTCCGAGCCCGAGCCCGGCCCGGGCCCGCTGACTTTGTCGAAGGCCCGCCCGAGCCCGACGGCAAAGGGCTGCGAGCCCGCCCGGCCCGGCCCGACGTACGAAAACACATTCCCGGGCCCGGCCCGGCCCGGCTTTTTGAACGTTCGCTGCGAAAACACAACATCGTTTTCCGGTAATTTGGCATTTTATTGAGCATATCAAATATGATCAAACGACACACGACGAACAGTCTCTACTACACAGATTACAAATTACAAGTAGACGGCCTCATGCCAGCAACACTGGTGTTCGCTCGCCATGTCGCTCGCCGAAGCCGTCACGTGTATGCCCATGCAAGCGTCAGCTTGCACGAAGGCGATCTACGTCGGGTCGCTGTCGCGTGCATTTTCACTCATATGGGATTTGGCCTTAAATCTAACGCGAACAGTCGCGTGGCGCCGTCACTAGCTCAGGTGGTGTTACTTCTCTGTCGGAGTGCAACAGAGGCAGTGCTTTCTTTTACCTGCTCCCCTTTTGTTTAAAAGTGGCGAATGGAAAGGAAAAGCGGTAACGGGCGGTCGCGGAAAAGGCGCTGTATGCGTGCTGGAAAACAATTCCCGCTCATTCTCTATGTTTCGTGCTTGAGTCGGGCTTTGCGCCGGGCCCGAGCCCGGCCCGATAAAACTCCGAGTAGCCCGAGCCCGGCCCGAGTCCGTGGTGAAAATACGTCGGCCCGCCCGAGCCCGGCCCGCGGGCCGGGTCGGGCTCGGGCTTTCGGGCTGCCCGGAGCCCGTGCACACCTCTAGTGTAGACCTTCTCTATCACCGCGCAACGCGTTCTATGAGTTACATTCATAGAGAGCATAATATAAACAGAGGAGAAAGAAGTGACGGGGGAGAGAGGTTGGGCGGGGAAGATCGTTTCTCAGATTTCATGTGTTTCAACGTACAGAGTGCACACTATAGATTCATCATTTCTGATTGCCTAACTGAGACTTGCTGTTCGCTGAAAGTAGGTTGAAATAACGCTATAGTTTAGCATGTGCGTTCACTCTGTAAATGTCCAAGTGAAGCGCATATCTTTATACCTGGGCAAGTCACTGGCGTCGGCGTCCTTGTCGTGAAACACGACCACGTCCGCGGATTTCAAGAGGGACCGGTCCCGAGTCACGAAGCACGGCACCTTGCAGCCATCGAGGAGGACCAAGCCTCGCGCTGACTTCGTCAACGGGTGGTACCAGAGTCCATGAGCTTTTGTCCAAAACAGCAACCTGATTCCGGTGGTGTTTACATTGCCCGTCCTGCCCGGCGTCGCCGGCGCTAGTGATTGATATTT
Organism: Rhipicephalus sanguineus; assembly: GCF_013339695.2. Taxonomy (NCBI): domain Eukaryota; kingdom Metazoa; phylum Arthropoda; class Arachnida; order Ixodida; family Ixodidae; genus Rhipicephalus; species Rhipicephalus sanguineus. Next base: position 33,878,039 of record NC_051184.2, on the reverse strand, counting down.
TTTATGGTCGACGTTGTACTGGTGCAGTAATAAGAGCAAGACCATGGTGCCGAGAAGGCATAGTTCGATGAAGAAGCGCCGTAGAAAACTTGTATAGTGCTCCATGGTATCTACAGAAAGAAAAATGTGAATTTTAATGCGCAATAATTAGGAGGGACAACTGGGAAAAGCGAACAGAAGAAGGGACTATAAAAGGAAAATATAGAGAAGTCAGCCAGACTCACGGCCGCGGTACGTTACCCTATAATGGAGAAAAGGAGTCTGAAAACTGAAGTGATAATGTGACTTATTTCATGACGTGTACATCCGTGTTGCATACTCCACTCTCGTGATGTCTCGTGGTATTCAGAAAGCAAATATTTACAGGCGCTTTTGGTCGCGCGGGACTATGCGCAACGGTTTCGCAAAACTAATAAATTCATTCTCCCAGTTAGAGCACCACTTCCTCGCTGTTCTGAATACGGCTGACTTCACTTTCGGGATGAACGCTTTTCAATATTGGTTCGGATATGATTTCGGAAAGAGTCATCGTGAAGGAGCAAAGCAATTAACAACGGGTGTCCCAATGCTAGACCCACTTGAGCCGTCTTTAGGTATACTTGGCGCGTAAATCATCGAATGCTTGGTTGTACATTAAATGAGGTGTATTGAAACAAAAGTCTTGTACATGCTTCGCGTGAGTTAAAGAAATTCGACGTCCGGCGTCGGGGACCGGCACCGTGAACAAGAATGGTACCAAAAGCCACGTGTCATTAAATAAAGGTATAATAATGCCTAAGCATTAGGACTATGAATTAAAATGATCACAAAGTGCATTAAAAAGAATGAACGTCCATTAGAGTGAATCTAGAATGAATCCTACTAGAGTGAATTACTAGGATGGCCTTCCCAATGACATTGCAGCCATCACGTGTTCATCAACTTTAGCGCACAACATAAATGCATATTGTTCGTCATGAAGATCACTCTCTGTAACCTCCATTTGTTAACCCACACCTTATGTAATAATACCACCTCACCGGGGTCTTTAAGGTAATAAAGTGAAGTGAAGGGAATCAACGTGCATAATATGAATAAAGTGAATCGAGAGTGATTCAAGGTATTTAAATGTGTCTCGCAGAGCAGGGGTTTCCGCCCTTGATTTTTCAATAGCGTTGGCTACAGGGACCCGGTGACCTTTTCTAGTCTTGTTATACGACGACTTCGCTTCTTAGGCCATTTTATGACTAATACGCAGACGTTTACATAGTATATGAACTTGGCTACATAAAAATGCTTCCCAGCTCGTAAAAAGATCACGTGCTACGTGAGGCGTGCTGGCACAAAAAAAAAGGGGGGGGGGGGTAGTGTTCCACACTCGCTGTCATGACTACGAGTGGCGCTGGCTAACAGGCCCACATTAAAGGGACCGACAACTGCCCAGAACATGAAGTGAGATGACTGCACTGATGGAAAGATTGTCCGTCGCATTGACTCAAACCAACCCTGTTTTTTTTTTTCGCTGAGATATGGATTTATATTTTCATTTCTTAATTGAAAGTCGCGAAAAATGAGCTGTGGCGCCTCTGACGGCAGAAACATGAACGATCCGATGAACCCGGGGACGTGACCGTTGATTGCTGTACGCGGTCGACGATTTTTATTGTTAGTATTGAAATAATGTTCGTTTCTTTATATTAAAAAGTATTACTCCATAAAAATGTACACATAGGCCTGTGTTAGTACTATGCATTAAAGTGGCGCTGCCTTCGCGTGACGTAATGATCCCATGCTCGTCAGCGCGTCTTGAGCAACTTTTCAGCGTGCTCATGCAACCGTGCACGCAGTTTCCAGGTCGCTATGATTTTGGAGCGACATAGTTTAGCTACCTACACTTAGTCTCAGAAATGACACGCGCTGCTACTCGGCGCGCCCTCGCATACGCGTCGTGACGTTTTCGATGTCTTGGCTTGGCTCGTGCGTCGAGAGAATAACGGCGCCGGGACAAGCTACGCATGACACAGGCGCAGGAAACCTTGGACGCATGCGCACACAACGCAGTACAGATACAGGGAACGTGTATAATGGCACATCAGCTCATTGTGACAGCTTGTTATTTTCAAAAATAGTTGAAAAGCTATAAATATTTGACCACAGAGCCTCTTTGAATGGGCCACCATGTTCGAACCTTTCGCTTCATTGTAGGGACTGCGGCTGCGCGCCCAGGCTGGCGGAAGCAAGTGTGCTGGCAATATTTAACGGAAAAACGGAGCGAGAAATTGAGGAAGCGTTCTGTATCTACAGATGTGGTGAAGCATGTGTCGCGAGGCCATCGATAGTGTTGCACCCTATCGAAATAGATTACTTGAGTGCTAGTCACTAAAACTCGTTTTTATTCTTTCATCACGTGTCTTGTTCATTGTGTATATATGTGTGAATGTTCTTCAATAAATTTCAGTTGATAGTCTGCGCTGTGTATGTTACCACTTCACTTTGTCCGTGTTATTTTGCGCTAAGTTTAATAATGGAATATTACCAACTCGCCCAGCAAAACGTCCTTCTGAAGCCCTATAATAAAGGTGGTTAAGCAGTTACAGGAACTCCTGCGAAAGCAGAACAACGATCGCTTTCAAAATTGGCGAGAAGGGCTGGCGGCATCGCTATCAATTCTCAGCGTTGCTGGAGGAAAGGTGCATCCGTGTTTAGAGCCTTTCAGATCGAAAAATATTGCTTGTAAAATAACTACGTGCTTTTGGGATTAACTACTGCAGCTACAAACACTGCGAGGGTGAGCTTTCTGTCGCGTCGTAAAAAAAAAAATCGGTCGAGAAAAATCAGTTGTCAGTCCTTTTAACATGCACAGAAATACCCAGTAAAGTGAACGGGAGAGCTAGCGCCGCCACAGCAATTTGGTGCAGCATCGAACGCGTTATCCTATAGGTTTGTAGGTTCGGTCCCTATATCTGTGGCAAAGTTGCTTTTTCGTCCACTTTAATTCCATTCCATTTATGACATAGTACACTACAGTTATAGACTACAAATAATATCGCCTATATTGCTCTTGGCTTCATTGTCCGTTTATCTTATTAGGCCTTGTCATACAAAGAAGCGAGCACTTCATCCATTTTCCTCCTTTCCTTGCTCCCTCAGAACTACTCAAGGGACTTCGTAGGAAAGCCAATTTTAAGGGCTTGTTTTCTTTTTTTTTTTTGCTAACACACCGTTATTAGAACTAACAGACAAGAAAGCCAAGGAAGGTATAGGGGATGTTGTTTTGTAGTAATTAAGATGTAAATATGAAGAAAGTAAAGTGGACGAAAAGATAACTTGCCGCTGGCAGGGCTCGAACCTGCGACCTTCGAATAACGCGTCCGATACCAACTGAGCTACAGCGACGGTCATCCCCTCGTCACTAGAGGGACAATGCTGGGACTATAGCGGCGCTGATTGACACTCCCAAGTTTAATGCACATATATACCCCATAAAGCGGACTCTGCCAGCGGCAAATTATCTTTTCGATCACTTTACTTTCTTGAAATTTACATCTTAATTACTATAAAATAACACGCTCCGCCACGCTGGTCTAGTGGTTATGGCGCTCGACTGCTGACCCGTAGGTCGCGGGATTGAATCCCGACCGCGGCGGCTCGATTTTCGATGGAGGCGAAAATGTTTAAGGCCCGTGTACTTAGATTTAGGTGAACGTTAAAGAGCCCCAGGTGGTCGAAATTTCCGAAGCCCTCCACTACAGTGTCCCTCATAATCATATCGTGGCTTTGGGACGTTAAACCCCAGACATTATTATTACAAAAATAAGCCTGTTAGTTCTAATTAAGGGACTTCGGGTTGCTTCTTTGTTATACAGTGCTTGTACGATCTCATTAAGTGGTTTGCAACGGCCCTACTAGAACTTTTGTGGAAGACACTCCGAGAATTCTAAACCCTAGATTATTTCTTAACGAAGTCAGCTGTTGAAGTGAACATAAATAGCGACTCACGGGGGCAACCAGTAGTGACTTTTACGTAGGCGCAAAACTTGTTGTACTGTCGAACACAGGTACGGCACCATGTAGTGCACAGGTGCACGTCAGGACTTGCACATCTCGGCTGCTTACCTCCTTTATCGATGCGGGGTTACGGCTGGCGAACACCGCCGTCCTTGGCGCGTTCGCAGAACCGAAATATCCCTTTACACAAGGACCCTGCCGATCACTGCAGGAATGGACACGGTATCCAAAGAGTTGCACATAGGTATCCGCGGGACTTTCTTGATGCGACGATAGCGCGCCACGACTCGCTAGTCGATGAAAGCGGCGCGCGCACCTGTTGCCCATCTCTGTGCCACGTATCATAACGTTACACATCCGTCACCTGCCTCGAAAAGTATCATTGATTTCCGGCAGCTTGGGTCTAGCCATTGTCCGTTTTGTTGGACGCTGCGAAGCGACCTTTGGTGCTGCACCTGTCTGTATATTTTGTCATTACGTCACCACTCTCTCTTATGATATCACGAGAACCATTGCTCCTCTTATGCTAGCGTTCAGTCACTGCGGCCCACTCCTAGAGGTAAACACACGAGCGTAGGAAACCTCAGGGATTTTACGTGACAGAAACACGATATGATTATGGCGCGCGTCGTAGAGGCGTACTCCTGATTGAGTACGTCCACTTGGTTTTTCTTTAAAGCGTTACTAAATCAAAGCACACGGATGCCTTTTAAGGTGAAAGCCTTATGTAGAGGCCGCGTTTTATTTATGACGCGCTCAGGCGCATGTGCCTCGTACCCCGCGCTGCAACGTTAAAAAAAATGTCAAGAATAAAAACGGAATATTCTGCTCCTGCCCACGGCCGGAACGATTCTCAAGTTTTTTCGCTCGCCGATACACGCCTTGTTATAGTGGACCGTGCCTAACAGCATACACATTACATGTCGCATGGGAAGGGCCACCTGATGACAGGTCGGCGTGTCGTACAAGGAAGCGTAGGAATCACAAGAAAGCGAACTCGCGCCTCGTGGTTCCAGGCGCGCAAGCTGCGTATTCACATCGGCACTGCGGCGTTCATGTGACAAAAAACAAAAGTCACAGTATCGCCTCAAGGGCGAAGCAATGAATGCGATAGCAATAAATTGGAATGTCTTCTTTGTCCTTCTTAAAGCTTCTTTACTTCTTTGTCCCTGCACCCATCTGAATATGATTTCATGTCTTCGCGTATCTAATACACTATCATCCTTGTTACGCGTTTCGGTTGAGAGCTATTGTTATGTGCGCATGTGCGGTAAGGTGGCCTTGGGCTTATATATGCATTGGCGTATGAAAGAATAAAGCAGTTGTCAGTCAGTGCTTGTGTGGTACGTTTCTTTTCTTCGTGGGTGTCTTCTGCGTTTGCGCTGTAATTTTACCCTCAGGATTCTGGGTCACGGTGTAACATATATACTGTGATTATGGTTCAGCTGTCTCGTTTCTTCCCTCCTGTGGCATAAGCCTACAAGAGCCAAAGCGTTACCACTAGCTCGCGCCACCACGAGCCACGGGACGCTCTTCTTTTTCCCTGCCCGACTGGCCACGAGTGACGTGGCGCTAGAACCTCAATATGGAAAACTAGCGTGGGTCGCCAGCGATACGACGTAAACGCAGCGCGGGTAACGAAGCAGCATGGCCCGCGACTCGCATAACTTTAAATTTATTCTGCCGTTAGTATCCTGGAGAACGAGTGAGGCATGGCGTAATTGTCTAAGGCAGCCCGCTGCGGAGCGAGGGGTCGCAGGTGCGAAACCCCGGTCGAGCACATCGGAATTTTTTTCTTCTGAATTATTTTTATTTGTGGCTTTTATTTATATATACATACATATAGATATCCAGGACATGACGGCGACGGCAAAAATCCGCCCAGAGTGTCCATATAATTGCTATCGCAATAAAAAAGAATTTAAAAAATAGCGCAGCTTGCACCAAGACGCGCAAGGCTGGGTCACAGCAGAGCTGGTGGGCACGTTTCAGCTTCTCTTATTAACCATCCGTACAGAAAGCTTGGACGGCGACTAAGCACGTGCTTCATGACAATAATGATTTTCTATGTACGACACACTGCAGACCACGACCATAGCAGCTCCACTCAAAAAGAAAAGCGGTTCTCGTGAGACTCGACCTAAAATCACATGACCACCAGGAAATGTTCCAGAACGTCGATCCTGTCGCTCTGCAATTATTTGCGGCATTACGCACATCTATTTCTGTGGTCTCACTTCCTCCTCCGAGACAGCCGTTACCACGACGGCAGGGCCACGAGCTGAACAAAAAGTTCCCAGGTTTCAATTCGCCTATGACGACTCGAAGGCGAAAGCCACCTTCTTCTTTTTCTGATCATTAGATGTATTGATCCTTCTCAGCAGCACTACGAAAGCTTTCTACACCTAACGTGGTTTTGCACTACCTCCGTGATCGGTCCCCCTTCTAGCACGCGACAATGTAATGTGATGACGTCATCAGGAGGCGTCACGAATTGTGGCATCTGCGACGTGATGACGTCGTATGGCGACGTATGGCGACGGGTCATGACGAGATTTCAGCGCGAGTTATAAAAGAGAACATTGATTTAATTGGAGAAGTATTATGTAACCTATTTAACCACTCATTACAAGCCGGTCAATACCCATCAATACTCAAGATAGCCAAAGTCACCCCTGTATACAAAGAGGGAGATAGGTCTGATCCTTCTTTGCTACCGCCCGATCTCTGTACTGAGTGTTCTTAATAATATCTTCGAAAAAATAATTTCGAAACGTATGCTATCTTTTTTGAGCAAATATCATGTGCTATGTCCGCACCAACATGGCTTCCGGCCAATGCGCTCTACAAGTACAGCAGTGTTAACATTAAGCCAAGTTTTAAATACAGCCCTCCAAGATAACAAATTTGCCGCAGTAGTTTTTCTAGACCTCAGAAAAGCGTTCGATACAGTAGACCATGACATCTTACTTTACAAATTACGCAAATATGGTTTTCGCAACACTATGTGGAATTTTTTCCAGAGTTACCTTCAAGGTCGACAACAGATGGTAACTATCAATAACATTACTTCTCTCCAGTCCATACAAACAGGTGTGCCGCAAGGTTCCGTATTAGGTCCGTTACTTTACTTGCTATACATAAATGATTTGCCTCTAGTATTAACAACTGCCGAGATGCTTATGTATGCTGATGATACTGCCCTAATTATTACTGGCAAAAATCTGTCAAACATAGAAGAACAAATGAATACCGAACTAGCGAAGCTGGCCGATTGGTTTGCAGCTAACAGGCTTACGATCAATGAAAAAAAAAACGAAATATATGTTATTCCACTCCCGTACAAATCCTACTCCACATGATATACAACTCTACATCAATAATTGCTCCCTGGAATGTACTGATTATTTTACTTACCTTGGTGTTGTTCTGGACAGCTGTTTAAATTGGCAGGCTCAAATAGATGCAGTCAGCTCGAAACTAGCTTCGAGTTGTTACGCCCTTTTGCAAGCTCGTGAATATTTTGATACTGCAATTTTGCGCATTTTGTATTTTGCCTTAGTTAACTGCCACCTTCTGTACTGCGTAGAGTCCTGGGGTTCGACGTATGACTCTTATCTTGAGCCTGTACGACGGCTGCAAAAACGGGCTATACGCACGATAACTTGCTCACATTACTACGAACATAGCAAACCACTGTTTCTAGGTTAAAGATCTTGCCGTTTGATTATGTGCGCGAACTAAGATTAGCTACATGTATTAACAGTGTCGTTAGAAACAATGAACCATTCCCTATTTCATTACTGTGTATCCCCCGACGCCTAACTAGGAACCAAACTTTTAACAACTTTAATATACCTCCCACAAAAAACGCATATAGCAAACGTCTACTACAATATACCGGAGTGAAAATTTGGAATGGCATACCGCATTATATAAAGAATACCCAGAACTTTTCCAGATCCCCGAAGAAATACTACTTTGAAGTGTTTTTTCTCTGCCTGAGTGACTGATATACTTTGGGCTGTAATTTTTCATCATGTATATATATTGCCCTTTATGTGTTTTGTGCTTTCATTGAAAGATGTCGCAACACCCTTGTTCTCCTAATTAAGCTATATTTGATACTTGCATCTACAAGACCCATTCTACAGTTCTGTACGCCGCTAATAACCAAGTTTCTGTGTTTAATACAAGTTATGTACTTCTCTTTCCTCTTTCTTCAATCGAATTCAAGCGACTATTGTTAGCAGAAAAACATTACTTCTTGTATGAAAATATCACATTTGAGTTGTTTACTTCTATTTATTTTATTTATAAGTATTACAGTTTCAGTTATGTATACTTCAATGGGACCCGCACTAGCCTTCGGCTATGGGACCCTACAGTTTGTGCTTGTTTTGTAAAAGATATGTGTGCAATAAAGAACATTCACATAAAGAACATTCACATTGTGCTTCTTTTTTCATCACTCGCGCTTACGCCTACGGCAAGTCCTCGCGTTTGATGAGGCATCTAAGGCTTTCGCCTTAATATGACGGAGACGATGACAAGGACATATCAGAGAAGATGACGGGTGAAAACTGCCACGGCTGTTAGATAATAAAAACAAAGTCGAGCGGCCACGATACTGTGCTCACACTCCATGCTGTCGCAGGCTGAATATCAAAAGCCCGCGTTCCCTCTCTAACTAATACTATCTCGGTGTCACTGGCGTAGCCTGGGGAGGGGGGGGGGGAGGACACCGGCCCGTACTCCCCCTCCCCGAAAAAAATGTTTTGCCATGAGATACATAGCACAAAACGACACTCGAGCCCACTAATCTGCCCAGGCCCAATGTAGGATGAAAGAGCTGCCCCTCCGGCGGCCCCCCCCGTAAAAAATGTCTGCCGCCACTGTTCAGTGTTGTTAACGTTCGGCTTATATGTTCTGTATGCTTTCGCGCAGTCCTATCGTTACATTCCAATTCATCCTCAACATTTGCTCACTGCAAGGTAGCACATTACATAGTGCAGCGTGAATATAGTGAATGTGCAGTGACGTATGTTTCGGCATATTTACGATGCTATTGTTGAGCGATTCCAGTCTTTTGAACCAGAATCATCCTGTACTGAAGCACATTAGGCTATACCGGGAAGGCTAAGTTCTAAGCAAGGAGATTTCAGCGTAATTTATTCCAAGGAAGATGGGCTAACACGTATCGCAGTCGAACATAACCAAAGCAAGTGATTTCGAACGTACTTCTTTAATGCTTCATTCAAAACACAATGGATACTAAAAACGAAGACTGTTTTTATCTCTTGAAAGGGTTCATCTTGCAACCACATACCATATATAGCGTCACCGCTGAAACGTGTGTCGACGTTCCGACTAAGACACTGTCATGTCAGAATCACCGTTACACACGAATGGATCACCGACATCGGACGTTAGTCGGCTCGCGTCTTCATACTGTTTCTTGGGCTTTGTTCCTTGCAGCTTTCCGACATCGCTTTGCAGGTCGTTGCGCTACGGTGGGAGGGTCCCGGTCGCCGACCTCGCTCTCACCAGCGCTTGGAGCGGCGTGGAATGTGCGCATATGTTTATTGAGGGAACCAATCTGCGTGAATCTCCTGACGCACACGCAGCATTCAAACGGCTTTTTGTTGGTGTGCGTCCGCTTGTGATTATGCAGGTGAGCCAGCCGTTTGAAAGTGGCTGGACACAAGTCGCACTGAAACGGTCGTTCGCCAGTGTGCACCCGCAAGTGGACCTCCAGGTGGGACTTCTGCGAGAATGTCGTGTCGCACAGTGCGCACTTCCACGGCTTCTCCTCGGTGTGCACCCGCAAGTGGACCTTCAGGCTGGACTTCTGCGAGAATGTCTTGTCGCACAGTGCGCACTTCCACGGCTTCTCCTTGGTGTGCACCCGCAAGTGGACCTTCAGGTTGAACTTGAGCGCGAATGTCTTGTCGCACAGTGCGCACTTCCACGGCTTCTCCTTCGTGTGCGTAAGGTAGTGTCTGATCAGCGTACTCTTATGAGAGAATGCGGCCGGACATCTGTCGCAGGCGTAATGCTTCTCGCGGGTGTGAACATAGTTGTGGCGAAATAGGCTCGCCCGTTGCGCGAACCTTCTCCCACACTCTTCACATCTGTACGGTTTTTCGTCGGTGTGGGTAAACAAGTGTTGCTCCAACGTCGTCTGGTGCGCGAACTCCGCCGGGCAGAGGCGGCACGTAAACGGCTTTTCGCCCGTGTGGAGGCGAAGGTGTCTCGCGACGTACTGCTTGCGGGCGAACATTCTGCCGCACGTGGGACAGCCGTGTTTTTTTGCGCCCGTGTGCGTCAGCACGTGGTTTTCGAGGCTCCATTTCAGCGCGAAGGTCGCCGGGCAGCAGAGGCAAGCGTACGGTTTCTTCCCAGTGTGCGTTGCGCCATGGCGTTTGAGGTTTGAGCTTACTGCAGAAAGCCTTCCCGCAAACGCTGCAGCAGTGGTTCTTGACCATGGCACGCTTCCGTGACGGCTTCGCCTGGGACGTGCTTGCATCGGCTTCACATCTGCGAATAGGACATGCAGCATGATGACAACAGCGTGAGGTAGGCAAGCACTGCTGCAATGTCGCACTTAATGTGAGCTGTCTTCTTCACGTCCCTTGTATTCGTCCTGGCGCTGCCTTTTATATCACTATGAACCTAAACCAACTCACCCACGTATATGTTAGTCTGCAATGTTTGCTTTCACTGTGATGCCAAGAATTTATTAACACCTGGCATATCAGCCACTGCGCAGAGCCAAAGCTCATTAGGTTTTCGTAAAGTGCGGAAGGACCAATAGTTCATCTTAGTGGATCGAACATCCTACCGAGCCCGAGAAGCCAATGACCACCATGGCTAGGCGAAGCAGCAACTTCAAAACGGCGGCGCCAATTGACTTTCGCTTTTGGTTGCTTCAATGGCTCTAATAAGGTCCTACTTAAGATCGTGCTTGGTATTGTAGAAGTTTGATTGACCCACACAGGGTAACTTAATTTGCACTTTACCCTACATAATTTATGAGATCTGGGCACCAAGCTGAGGTATTTGCTGTTCCTTTTTAGCCTTTCCTATCAGCAGCAGAATTGGTTGAGTACGTGCGCTTTTTGAGACGAAAGCGCTCACCGTGCGATGTCACCGCCCGACGCTCCGCTTCTTCCAGCGTGACTTGTGTTTGCTTGTCCTCGTCCGGTGCTTGAAGTATTCCGCGTTCGTGCCATCTCTCGCTGCATAACCACCGGCAAAGAACACATCGTAAAAGTTGTCACTTAATCAGCAACACTGCACTTCAGGTTTACAGACTATCAAGTATTATGTGTAAGTGTGAATTCCGCGTACTGCCCACTCTTTATTTAAATGCGCGCACGCTTTCATCTTCATAAGGTACCGGCCAAAACCACTGACAACAACTACTCAAAACAGCGTCAACATCAGTGACATTCATGCGCAAGAGTTGTGGCGACAAGCACGCGAAATTTGGGCACTTGTCAATGAAGAAGCGAAGTCGCGTGCCAGAGTCAGGAGATTACGCGGCATGTTTGGACACGCGCTTGCGGCCGACTCCAGATTCACCGCGGACGTTCCGAGGAACCCCTGTGACGTCGGCATACGACCGCCTAACCTGCCCCACCCACAGTCTCTGTCTCCGTCACGAAGCGCAGCTCCGGCGAAAGGAAGGGGGTGCCTCGTGCTCTTATTAATTTCGACCATTCGCCCACTCAATAAGCGTTTCCAGTTCGCAGAAATCACGTGCCATTGTCAAACGGCCGACACCGCGGGAAGGTTGGGGGGGGGGGGGGGGCGTTCCGAAAATATTTCTCCTTTCAAGGTTAAGTTAGCAGTTAAAACAGTGTTAAAATCTGGAAGACGGCGAGGAAGGACAAATATGGCGCTGTTATTGCGATAGCAAACACACTGGACACTCGAGGCGTATTTTAGCGCCGTCGGTGTTGCCATCATGTTCTGTATAAAGTTCGAATCGAAAAAATCGTCCTGCATAACCAGAGATGAAACTCCCCGGTCCTCTCCGTCGCGCGAAGGCGCACGCAGGGATGCCGGAGGGGGACATGTGTCGCTCCCGCTGGCGAACTTCGATCATACGGACGTTGTCGCACGCCGCCGCTAACGCACTATCTCAACCGAGATTAGGAGACGGCTGATACCTTAGAACGTGCTAGAGCACTGCATGGGCCGAATTTTACGGCCCGGGCCCGCTTTATGAAGCCCGAGCCCAGCCCGGGCCCATGGTTCTAAGCGCAGGCCCGGCCCGGGCCCGGGCGTACATGACCGAACCCAGCCCGAGCTCGGCCCGGGCTTACTTGACCGTACCCAGCCCGAGCCCGGCCCGGGCCCGGGCGTTTATTACTAAACTAATCCAGGGCGCGCTTGTTCATGAGTCATGACCAGGCCCGATCCGGGCCCGCTAGAGGATATTAGTGGTTGATGATGATTAATAATGATGCCGTGCTGCTTTGTAGCGGGCGATCGGACGGAAAATCCGGTGTGTACATGCATCGAAATGTTGCTTTGCCCACGGTGGTAGCTCAGTGGTTACGCTGTTTCGCTGTTAAGTCCTAGGACGCGGGTGCGATTCCCGCGGCCACGGCGGACGCAATTTGATGGGGGCGAAATGCAAGAAAACCCGTGTATATGCTTATCTTTAGGTGCACGTTAGAGAACTCGAGGCGGTCGAAATTGATCCGGTGCCACTACGGCGTGCCTCGTAATCATATCGTGGTTTTGGCACGTAATACCCAGGAATATAAATGAAATGTACCGTATGTGTCTATCTCGAATAAAAGACCGAAATCTTTATTCCTCCCATGGGAACAACCGTGATCTGGCCCATTGTTAGTGCTATTAATATATATATATATATATATATATATATATATATATATATATATATATATATATATATATATGATTTGGCGTGTTTATAAGGAAACCCACCACGATGTACTTGTTACTTTGACAAAGTCTGGTCCAGCAGACGAGACGTGAGTGAAAATATACAGTGCCAATCTATATCTATACTGGTGAAAAAAACTAGCACTTCAACTGTTTTTCTATTTTTATTGCTAAGCTTTACTAAGAGCCAGCTCTTTGCACGTGTCACTTCAGCTTGGCACAGAATACCTTGGAGCTTAGACCATGCAATGCATAACGTTCGCGTGTGCTCGAAGGCCCGACTTACGCCTTTTAATGAGCGGGTCCGAATCCGGCCCGGCCCGCAGCCTCAAGCCCGGGCCCGGCCCAGGCTTCAAGCCCGGGCCCGGCCCGGGCCCGCACTTTTAAGCCCGAGCCCAGCCCGGGCCCGCCGGAAAACGCTTCGGAGGGCCCGGCCCGGCCCGCGGGCCGGGCCCGGGCTTTCGGGCCGGCCCGGGCCCGTGCAGTGCTCTAGAACGTGCTGTGCTCCCACCGGTCGCTTTGCGTTGAAGCGAGAGACTGCACGAAGAACGCTTCGCTCGCTGGAGTGGCCGTGTTCCCATAAGCCAGCAAAAGCGAGCACGGCGGCTCTGTAGCACGGCCTTACGCCATGCTACGGAACTTAAACGTTTTCTTATGAGAACACAGCCCAGTACATTAGTTTGTCATGTAATGCAAATTAACATTTAGTTGTTAGTGTGGTAGGACACACGCGGTGGTTAACTCGGGCTCGTGCTCGGGTCGAGCGAGCAATTGCGACCTCCAAAGTCGACCACTAAAGGCGCCAAGTTGCACATTCTTCTTGCTGATGTCTCTTGCGTAGCTTCCACACGGTTGCACGCCAAGTACGAAACGCAATGTGTAGTCTTAAAGTCGAGAGATGCCTCCATAATTGTCAAAATTGTCATAACTGGTGAGGGTCCTGTATTGTCGAGAGATGCCTCGAAAGTCTACAGAGTCACAATACATGCGGATCTACTGCTTCATCCCACAAGGAGTCAGACTCTCGTTCAGATTGCCCTTCTCATTCCATCGACAATCGAAAAATACAATCGACACAGGTCACACAGCGCAACATAAGCGAATACGAAATACTACGTATCGCGAATTAGCATGCAATGAAATCATCGCACTTCGTTCTGTTTGTATCAATGAAACTCAATTACCTGGCGTGATTCTCGATTACGGGTACGTGTCTGACGCATTTCTTCTGTCTGTTGCTTGTTTCCGTCACAGAAATTATATATTAATTTACTGCGCATGTGTGGCCAGTAACATTGTCGGTTTTTCGGTACTGATAAAACAGATTCAACGTACCTAACTCAACCACTCGGTAAACTAAATTAAACTGAAACGTCTAGTGAAGGCGCATACGAAACGAAGAAAGTAAGTCGGACTAACAAATGGGAAAATATGGAAGCGGCAATCAACATCGTAAAGTCACGAAAAAGCACCGCTGGGCTCCATAAACCATACGGGCTCGCGAGGCCATACTGGCCCACCAGGTAACAAGGGCGCAAAACATGGGCAAGTACGGCATGAAAAAGTAAGTATCACAATTTATAACTTCTCAATGGCCCCTTCATGCGTAGTTCAAGGGCGAAAAAACGCGCGATTGGCTCGGCCAGTTTTCATCTATGACCAACACACACAAACACACACGCGCGGACACACACACACACACACACACACACACACACACACACACACACACACACACACACACACACACACACACACACACACACACACACACACACACACACACACACACACACACACAAAGTTTGCTTTGAGTGTACCGGCCGTGTTGCTTCAATCGACAATCTACCGGCAGCGGTAAATGGTGTTCACCGAACAAATTTATTGCACTGGGACTACATAATCACCAGTAGTTGAAACTGCAGATTTTCGACACAAACAACAAAACAAGTGTCTCACCTCTGCACGGTGCAGTGAAGAACCAACCGACCAGGCGAACGATGAAGCGGTGTGTTTAAAGCGGGAACCAATGTTTCTAGGATAGCAACTAAGAATGGAAACCATGGAAACTTTGGCGGGAACCCTTCCTCCGTGGCGGGAACCTATGTTTTCATGCGTCAACGGTTCTAGCGGCGATCGTTCCATATGCGTTACAAGATGGCAGCACTTGCTTGGATCCACCTCGTTTCCAGCACAGGAAAGACAAAGGCTAATCACGAGTTGTGATTGTGGCACGGTCGTGACAAAAGAGCAACGTTTATTATCCCGTGGTTGCTCATTCAATAAAGTGATGATTGAAGTTGATCAGCTTTTTAAGTCGCTTGTACAAATACATGCTAAAAATAGAAAAAAAGGTTGTTCTTTCTTTGCAACTCAGCGTTTGTTTCTTCCGCATGTGCTAAATTATTAGGCTCAAGAAAGTGCTGCCACCTGTCATTGCAGAAATGAAACAATCGCCGGGACGTTCCCGCTAATTAACGCCACAGAGTGGCATCACCAGTATCGCTCGTTCTCGCGGTTGGCTGATGCCGGTTTTTTCTTTCACAGGACAGAGGTAACACAAACATCTTATTTTCCTCTCGAACATTTGGAACTTGACTTCTGGGTATTATGCTGTCCCTTCGCAATAAACTTACTCCGCGAAAACTATTTACGGCTGCTGGGGGACTTTGCGACGAACTATACAGATGATTACAAATCTCCTATGTGGTCGATTGACGTGAACTCGCTGAGTAAATCGCGCGTTAAATCACGCTTGAAATGCGCACGTAGGTGACATTCACACGCTAAATTCAAATAGTTACACTTACGCTGTCATGCCGCGCTTACCGATGTATTGGCCGCGTGCTACACGATGAGATCATTAACCCGCCAGAGTCGGTGTAGTTGATAGAGCGCATCGCTGGTTTTCCTAATGGCTCCTTTACAATAACTCTAGTTTTCCATGGCCTTACGAGGTATTTTGCCTATTTCATACTTTTTTGCATCTGTTAGTCGGAGTGGTCGCTCATTTCGCATGTTCGTTCATTCTGAATTGAAATTTTTAACGGCATCGCTGTTAAAGCGCCTGGTAAAAGGGATGACCACAAAACACTATCATCATCATGACTGGGTGTGTGTGCCACAGGTGCCACAGAAATTGGATAAATTCCAGCACTCGACGCTGGTCCAGCCCCGCCACGGTTAGAGTGACTCTACCACGGTGGTCTAGTGGTTATGGCGCTCGGCTGCTGACCCGAAGGTCGCGGGGTCAAATCCCGGCCGCGGCGGCTGCATTTTCGATGGAGGCGAAAATGCTTGAGGCCCGTGTAGTTAGATTTAGTTGCACGTTGAAGAACCCCAAGTGGTCGAAATTTCCGGAGCCCTCCACTATGGCGTCTCTCATAATCATATCGTGGTTTTGGGACGTTAAAACCCCAGATATTATTATTATCGCCACTGGTCCACTAAAAAAGAAAATTGGCGTACTTACGATCGCAACGCGAGCGAAAGAGTGGGCGGGAAAGGGAAGTAAGGGTGAGAAGGTGGAAAAGGAGAAGGGGAGAGAGTAAAGCATAGAAAGAAAGAGAAAGCAAGGGAAGATATACAGAAAGACACAGAATCCAAAGAGAGAGAGAGAAAAACAGAGAAATAAATAGGAAGAAAGTAACCGGCGTTAGTAAGTCTTGAGGATCGATGAGCTTCGCTGTGCCAAGCTTTGCGCGACTACTATATTGCAAACTTTCCGCATTTTAAATGCATCTATCTATCTATCTATCTATCTATCTATCTATCTATCTATCTATCTATCTATCTATCTATCTATCTATCTATCTATCTATCTATCTATCTATCTATCTAGCCGCCTACGACTTCGTGCTCTCCTGGTCGCTTGGTTAATCGAATGTGCACGAAAATTGGTATGGCGTAACATGACTGTATGACGAACATAAATGACAAGTCATAACATGAAAATCATGACACGAATGTCATGTACAGCATGATTTACATGCTACGCTCATGGTGCGCTGGCGGCCGTTTCGCTAGCTTGATATACACCAAAATTGGTATCTTGTGACGTGACTGTGTGACGAACATAAATAACACGAGTTAACATGAAAATCATGACACGCATGTCATGTACAGCATGACTTACGTGCCACGCTCATGGTGCGCTGGCGGCCGTTTCGCTAGCTTTATATACACCAATATTGGCATCTTGCGATGTGACCGTGTGACGAACATAAATAACACGAGTTATCATGAAAATCATGACACGCATGTCATGTACAGCATGACTTACGTGCGACGCTCATGGGGCGCTGGCGGCCGTTTCGCTAGATTGATATGCACCGAAATTGGTATCTTGCGACGTGACCGTGTGACGAACATAAATAACACGAGTTATCATGAAAATCATGACACGCATGTCATGTACAGCATGACTTACGTGCCACGCTCATGGGGCGCTGGCGGCCGTTTCGCTAGATTGATATGCACCGAAATTGGTGTCTTGCGACGTGACCGTGTGACGAACATAAATAACACGAGTTATCATGAAAATCATGACACGCATGTCATGTACAGCATGACTTACGTGCCACGCTCATGGTGCGCTGGCGGCCGTTTCGCTAGCTTGATATACACCAATATTGGTCTCTTCCGACGTGACCGTGTGACGAACATAAATAACACGAGTTATCATGAAAATCATGACACGCATGTCATGTACAGCATGACTTACGTGCCACGCTCATGGGGCGCTGGCGGCCGTTTCGCTAGATTGATATACACCAAAATTGGTATCTTGCAACGTGACCGTTTGACGAACATAAATAACACGAGTTAACATGAAAATCGTGACACGCATGTCATGTACAGCATGACTTACGTGCCACGCTCATGGTGCGCTGGCGGCCGTTTCGCTAGCTTGATATACACCAAAATTGGTATCTTGCGACGTGACTGTGTGACGAACATAAATAACACGAGTTAACATGAAAGTCATGACACGCATGTCATGTACAGCATGACTTACGTGCCACGCTCATGGTGCCCTGGCGGCCGTTTCTCTAGGTTGATCGACCCCCAAGTTGGTATTGTGCGACGTTACTGTGTGACGAACATAAATAATAGGAGTTAACATGAAAACCATGACACGCATTTTCCTCAATGACATACAAGACGATGTATGCAGCTCTTTGCTGGCTGCTTCGCATTACATCGATTCCCACAATGCGTGGGATCTGCCGGCTTTTTTTAAAGTGCTATCTATCTATCTATCTATCTATCTATCTATCTATCTATCTATCTATCTATCTATCTATCTATCTATCTATCTATCTATCTATCTATCTATCTATCTATCTATACTGTACTAGAAAATTGTTCTAGTACACTATCTATCTATCTATCTATCTATCTATCTATCTATCTATCTATCTATCTATCTATCTATCTATCTATCTATCTATCTATCTATCTATCTATCTATCTATCTATCTATCTATCTATCTATCTATCTAATCTAATCTAATCTAATCTAATCTAGCTAGCTAGCTAGCTAGCCGCCTACGTCTGGGTGCTCTCGTGATCGCCTCCTTAACTTCGGGTAGACCAAAATTGGCACGGGAGCGTAAAATGATTTGATGAATATTGCTCTATGGTAATGCGCTGTAGAGTTGAATTATAAAACTGGTTTATTTAAAGCTACATGACTGGTTTATTTAAAGCTACATGACTGGGCGACGCCCTATATGCGTCCCCGATGCGAGTCGAGCGTCCAAAGCCCCCGGGAAGATCACGCGCCTCTAGGATACTTGATGCCCGTGCCAGAGAACATCTGCCCGTGCCACCTGAGACCTGAGCCCAATAGCGTCGCTCTCTCCACATACCGTCCGGCTACACTATATGACCGGCGCATAGCAACCGTAGTGGCATCTTCGAGGGCGTTCGCTGTTTGTGTCGAGCATCCGAGATGGCGCTTGTAAGCACGCCGAAGCCGTGATGACTCCCGACACTAGAAATATGACTGTCTGGTCATGACATGTATAACGTAATAATAATATGTGGGGTTCATGTCCCAAAACCGCGATATGATTATGAGAGACGCCGTAGAGACACCTAAATCTAAGTACACGGGCCTCAAACATTTTCGCCTCCATCGAAAATGCAGCCGCCGCAGCCGGGATTCGATACCCCGACCTTCGGGTCAGCAGTCGAGCGCCATAACCACTAGACCACCTTGGCGGGGTGACATGAATAATGTGAAGATCCTGGCGCGTACGTCGTCAAACACTTTGCTCCAGACACGTGTGGCACATACTCGTTTACCACGGGCTGCGGTGTATATGTTTACATACAGTTTACGTCTACCCAGGAATGGCGAGAACAGACACTGGTAATTTAAGTGAGCGCTAAGAAAAACCGACATCGGCAGCGTTGACTCGACGAATGGAATTAATAAAAATTAGTATCCCAGCAGCAATCGAACCCAAGCATTCTGCGTGGCAGTCAGATATTCTACCACAGACCCACGTCAGGTATAGCAACCGCTTTGGAAAGACACCTTATGCGGGCGTAATGTCGGTGCAACGTCAATTGTTTTGTGGTGCTGGCTATGCAAGTTCATAACAAAGCAATACTCCAACGATACAGGCGCCATGTTTCGTTCACGTGTATGGTTAGAGTGTTGGTTCCGCTGTTATAGCAGTATAATAAACATTACATTTGTATTCGTATGATTCAGCAAGCTATATTCAAGCGTTGCTCGACCCCGGAATAATACGCTAACGAGAGTTACGTATGATATCCACATCACAGCACTTCGTTGCGATAATACTGACGTATGTGCTCTAGCGTGAGCGCTGACGTTACGTCAGACCATAAGTTACCGTTTAAACGCCAATGTTGTCGACGTACCTGGTAAGCCCACGATGTGCACACTACAACTCCACTTACAAAAACACGTCCATCCGCCTCGTAACGCTTGGCTCAAAGCCAAGAAAAATGCAGCATACAACTACACGCTGACTGCTTCGTATGAAACCGATTCCCACAAGGCGTGGGATCTGCCGAATTTTGTTCTTCTTCCTTTTTTTTTCGCTTAAACCCTTCAGCCACGTTGTCCACAATTCTGGACGCGAACTTTGGATGCGCGTCACACGCCGCGTGTTCCTTCAAATGGCCTGAAACTCGGTGTGCACATTCGTGCAGGCTTCCTGAGTGGAAACTAGCGGTCGCTCAACTTCAATGTGCTGCGTGTTGCTACAGAGGATCACTTTTCTGGAGACACTACCATGTTAGACGATCGTTCGACGTTCGGCGTTCCAGGACCAAAGTCAAGAGTATTTTTTTCTCTGCTCGAAACGAATACCACCAAAAAACTAACTGCGGATGCATTTTCTGCCTAAAGTTGATTCTTTTTATGCAAGTATTGAAGCTGACTGATGGCAGAATAGCTAGATAATTAGTCACGCGCTAATTAACAGTATTTACTGAAACTCGCACAAAACAACACATTCCTTCTTCATTTTCTGTCTTGGAATGTAATACTGAGTACCTTCGAATTATGTTATGCGAATTTGACGCATTTGCTGAGAATGAATAATAAATAATTCGTGACTGAAGGGGTTAACGCAGGAATTTAGTCCCGCACGTTAAAGGGGCCGCCTTGAACCAGCCCTCGTGCTTGGTAGAAAAACACATCCTGCGGAAAGGAGACGCTGCTGTGAACAGCTCAGCGAAATCTTCCAGTGTTGCGCGTCAGCGACAGTTTGCAAGGGGGGCGCAAGGTTGCCATTTTCTCATGCGCCTTCTTCTCATACTGAGGCCTGTGCTCAGTCTCTTCGAAGCTGCCGGCGCGTGCTGTCTGACCTCAAACAACAGATAGCATTCTATTAGCCGACGACCGACAGAAATAGAGAGTCGTTTAAATCGAATGCGCTTCTTGCCGAGGAGGGCGGCCACCTGGCGACGCCGCGCTCCATAGTCTGTTAACATAACACAGTAGCCACACTAGTGCGCTCAAGAATGACAATGGGAGTGCACTCGCGTTTCATCACGCACGCACACGTTTGTGATGCGCTCAGGTAACTTCTTTCCCCCGTGCCATCACTCCCTGTGTAGCTCTCAGCGCGCTCGTCGGAACGAGAGAATTAAGCGCCTAAAGTGCGCGACGAATCCCCGTAACTCCGCTCGTTCTTTGCGGATTCGAAAAATTCTAGCGGTGATCGATTCGTGAGCCAACAAACTGCTGTACTGAGGTAAATCGATAATTAATTGGAGAAATGGGTCAGGGCCCGTTAATCTGCCTCGATCTGCCTTGAATATGCTTCTTCGATGCCGACAGTCAAGTGAATGTTGCTGGCCACACGTGCGCAGTGAACTAGGACATGATTACAGTAAAGAAAACGTGCTAGACAAAGTTTTGTTGTGGATCATGGTGTCATCAGATATCAGGACATTCAAAGTAACTTTTGTGAGTTTGCTATCATGCTTGGAACTCGTAATTTTTTATTCTGTTTTAAAGTTAATATCTCTGGTTGCGCGAGGAAGATATTTTTTACTGTAAACGCAAACAAGGTCTCGTAGTTGTCTGGTTTCCCTTTTACGACTCTAAGTAAATGCTTTACTTCAGAGTTCGTTTCCTCGCGGAACTCGAGCTATATTTATTAATGCAGGGAAACACTGCGCTTAAAACACACAGCTTGCTTTCATTTTTCCTTCAGAGTAATGGCCTGTAGCACCCAAAAGCATATGGAATAGCGCAGACGCCATACTACGCCAATAGTCTTAAAAGGAACGCGGATCGTTTTACGTCCTACAGATACTGTTGTAACTAAGAGGGTGTTTTTTGTTCCGTTTGCCATTTTGCCGCTGTACATTTTCCATATATTTGGCAATATGTAGGAGATTCACTATGAAATCATTTTTAGTATTCTAAATCGGCGCACTTAAACGAGTAGAGTCCCTGTACTTCTGTCCGAAGTCCTTACAGGTGTATTTTATGAATATATATGTTGAAATTTGGCACCGTCTGCTATGTGTAGGCGAAAGTGAGCCAACCACCGTTGGTGCTCGAAAATACGAAATCGAGAGAGATCATTCGATGGTATTCCTGCGTGTTGCCGAACCACAACGTTTACGTATACTAGCTGCTGCGCTCGAGACCCGCCACTGTCCGCTCCCCGTGATTCACTCACAGCTATTATCCATTTACACTTCCGCGCTTCCTTCTCTTAAATGCACATTTCCTATTTATTCGCAACATCACTGAAGAACATGATCACTGAACTACTAATATAACAGCCGCGTAGCAGAAGTGTGGGTACCCCCCTTCTCCCACCCCACCCCCCGCTATACATTCCACTGAACTTCAGGCACCCTGTAGCAATGAAGAGCCAGGCCTCGTATTGTAAGTGCCGTAGCAGACGACGTGCCATAATGCTGTCCACCTATATTTACGTGAGTTCGCACCACATAATGGACCTAAAATATCAAAGGTCATAACGATGTTCTTATTGTCGATGGCGTCAGCAGGAAACTATGAAAATGAATGCGTGCACACATCGAACTTCTGAAAAGGCCGCTGTGCTCGAAATGTACACGTTTAAATATTCATATTTCGTGATCTATGGACTACAAGCACAGTCTTCTCCTCCACTGATTAAGTGGCGTCGTCATTGTTTTTTAGGCAGTCATCTAGCCCTCAATGGCACGAAAACGCAAGGACGCCAGCACCGGACAAGAAGTACCATCTACAAGTCACGCGGGAGGAAACGCGGCCTCCGACGATGACGTCACAAGGTGGGCACTTTTGTCACAAAAAGTGCACGTACTAAACCACGTCTGCAGCTGAATAAGAAAAAGCTGGACAGGTGCAATAATACCTGTGCTTGGTGCTCTAAGCTTAAGTGTAAGGGAAGGTAAAGTGCAAATTAAATTTAGCTGCCCAACTAACCACACCATCTCCCTTAGATATTCCCAAACAGCCAAAATGTGGAGCTTCCACATGTAAGTTTCTTACACGTTACTGAAACCTCTTCCTTGGATATCAGGGGCGTAGCCGGGGGGGGGGGGGGGGAAATTTTTCTGTTTTGCTTGCGTATATATACACGCGCACATACAAACGCACGCACGAACATACATAAAGTATGGTTGAATCCCCCCGAAAAAAATTTCTGGCTACGCCCCTGTTGGATATATATAAACTGTAGCAAAGCATTGGAAGTCTGTAATGGGTCGTTCTCTCGAGTGCCTTTTAGTGGGTCGTCCTCTTTAGCTCTTCTCGGAGAGCACGCTCCTCGCGCTCAGAGCCCGCGCTCTGTCTTGACTGTCGCCGTTGTGCTTCGTCGACTATTGCCGTCAATAATCGCCTTTATAATTTGGTGGAGAGTGCTGCGCCGTCCAACCAGCTTCGGTCCCCGTTCGATGCCCCTGGCGCTTCGATCCCGTACCGTGCCCTTTACCATGCCTCAAGACGCTGCCCAGCAGACGCCTCCCCTTGTACCGACGCCATGCCCCGGTGTCTCCCGCATCCACGACCCTCCTGTCTTCATCGGCGCGGATGGCACTGACGTGGAGGACTGGCTCGCGATATACGAGCGCGTGAACGTACCGAACAAATGGGACGAGGCAGGAAAACTGAGTAATCTGGTATTCTACCTCGCGGGCGTGGCAAGCTTATGGTACAACAACCACGCAACCGATTTCCTCACGTGGTCTGATTTTAAGACCGCCATCACCAACGTGTTTGGCCGCCCTGCCGTTCGTAAACTGCAAGCCGAACAGCGTTTACGTGAACGAGCGCAGCAGACCGGCGAGTCTTTTACGAGCTATATCGAAGACGTGCAAGAAGGCCGACGTAACCATGTCTGAGTCTGACAAGATCCGCAACGTTCTGAAAGGCATCGACGACGATGCCTTCACCATGCTGCTCGCCAAGAACCCTCGTACTGTGACAGAGGTGATCACGCTCTGTCAAAGCTACGAGGAGCTGCGCCGCCAGCGGTTGCTTACCCGTCGACCTCCATCACGCGACGCCGATCTCGCTGGCTTGTCGGCCATTTCTGATCACTCGGCCTTGCTCGCCGAGATCAAGTCATTTGTGCGTGAGGAAATTGCCCGCCAGTTTTCTCTACTGGCCTTCCCTCAATCGCAGCATGTTGAACAGCCGTCGAACACACTGATGTCTCCCTTACGCCGAGCTATTCAGCAGGAAATCGCGGAGGTCATGCCCGAATACCACCAGCCACCTCCGGCGCCTGCGCCGCTCAGTTGCGCGCAAGTTGTCGCCAGGCCACCCCAAGCGATCCCTTTGTCTGCCCCACATACCTATGCCGAAGTCGTCGCCAGACCACAGGCCTTCGAGGCGAGTGTGCCGGCTGCGTACACCGACGTCGTTCCTGGGCCAGCCCACCATGCAGTCCTATCAGCCGTCGTCCCGTCCACCGCGTCTTGGGCCATGGAGGGGACGGACTCCAACGAACCGCTGGCGCACTTCCGACAACCGCCCCATCTGCTTTGCGTGCGGTTGCGCCGGTCACGTCGCCCGCTACTGCAATCGCGTGCAGTCGCCTCGAGTCGCCTCAACCATCCCAAGCCAGTCAAGCCGCCCGTATTACGATTCATCGCCGCCTATGTCACCGCCGTCTCGGCCCACTCCCTCTACCCGCCGTTCACCGTCACCACGACGCCGATCATTGTCCCCGATGCGGCCACGTCTGGTCCCATGCGACCAGGAAAACTAGTCGTCGCAGTCCACGAGGCAAGGGCTGCGACGCTATCGAACTGCGAAAGCCCTCAGCGAAGCCTATCGAACGTGATAGACGTGTTTGTGGACAGTGGTCGCGCATCTGCCCTTATAGACACTGGAGCCGCCGTATCCGTTATGGACGCAAAGCTTAGTCGAATACTGCGAAAAGTGACGACGCCACTTTCCGGGCTCTCCCTCCGTACGGCCAGCGCCCAAAGTATTCACCCTACAGCGGTGTGCACAGCCCGCGTGATGATTAAGGATGCTCTGTACGCCATCGAATTCATCATAATTCCTGCATTCTCTCACGACATCCTCGGATGAGATTTTCTCTCCCGCCACGACACCGTAATTCATTGCGCACCAGCCGAAATAGAGCTCTCACCATTCTCTAATTTGACGCCGGCGGACAGTCCATCGGCTGCGAGCAAGGTACTCGTGAAAGACGACATCAAAGTGCCTGCAAACTCGTCAACGGCGGTGTCAGTCTACTGCGCCAGTCTATCCGACACCGCTGCACTTATCTCGCCATATGACCGTGTTTGCACGAGGAAAGGCTTGCTGGTGCCTTTCGCGACCGTGCAAGTCACTCAGGGCAGCACCTTTATTTTTGTAATCAACCCCTCCCCGTACAGTGTTACGTTGGTGCGAGGGAAATGTCTCGGCAGCGTGGAACCCCTCGAAGATGCACAAGTTATGGACGAAACCGATGACACGCACTGCCCCAGTTCCAATACGCTCAGTGCTGTTTCGACGTCTGGTTCATCACCCGCTGACGTTTTTGGTTCCTCCATAGCTGCCAACCTTACGCAGGTCCAGCGTTCCCAGCTTCTGGACCTGTTGGAAGAATTTCGCTCTTTTTTCGATGTCGCTCAGACTTCTCTCGGCCGCACGTCGGCCGTTACGCATGGCATCGACACTGGCGCCCACCTGCCTCTGCGGCAACGTCCATATCGCGTATCTCCCACAGAACGCCGTGTAATCACCGAGCAAGTCGACGACATGCTTCGACGCGATGTTATTCGTCTCTATAACAGCCCATGGGCGTCTCCGGTCGTACTTGTTGCGAAGAAGGACGGTTCTGTGAGGTTCTGTGTGGACTACCGACGACTCAACAAGATCACTCGTAAGGACGTGTATCCACTGCCGCGAATAGACGACGCGATTGACAGCCTGCAAGGAGCCGATTTCTTTTCATCTCTCGATTTGCGCTCAGGCTACTGGCAAGTACCTACGGCTGATGACGCTCGACCGAAGACCGCCTTTGTCACGCCCGACGGCCTGTACGAATTCAACGTCATGCCGTTTGGTCTGTGTAATGCGCCCGCCACCTTTGAGCGCATGATGGATACCGTTCTGCGCAACCTGAAATGGCACACGTGCTTGTGCTACCTCGACGACGTCGTCGTTTTTGCTCCAGACTCCTCCACACATCTTCAACCCCTACGGCATGTCTTGACGCGTTTGAGCGACGCCGGTCTGCAACTGAATCTAAAGAAGTGCCGATTTGCAGCACGGCAGCTGACAATCCTCGGCTACGTCGTGTCGAAGGACGGAATTCTCCCCGATCGAGCCAAGCTTCGGGCCGTGACCGAGTTCCCCAAACCTACGTCCGTCAAAGAATTGCGCAGTTTAGTAGGACTGTGTTCCTACTTTCGACGCTTCATTCGAAACTTCGCCGTGCTTGGCGCGCCGCCGTGCTTCGTCGTTCTTGGCGCGTTGGCAGAACCGAAATGTCCCTTTACACCAGGACCCTGCCAATTGCTGCAGGAATGGACACGGTATCTAAAGAGTTACACATAGGGATCCGCGGGACTTTCTTGATGCAACGACAGCGCGCCACGACTCGTTAGTCGATGAAAGCGACGCGCACATCTGCTGCCATCTCTGTGCCACGTATCATAACGTTACACATCTGTCACCTGTCTCGAAAAGTCTCATTGATTTCCGGCAGCTTGGGTCTAGCCATTGTCCGTTTTGTTGGAGGGCTGCGAAGCGACCTTTGCTACTGCGCCTGTCTGTATATTTTGTCATTACGTCACCACTGAATGAATGAAGGAGTTGTCAGTCAATGCTTGTGTCGTACGTTTCTTTTATTTGTGGGTGTCTTGTGCGTTTGCGCTGTAATTTATCCTCAGAATTCTGGTCACGGTGTAACATATATACTGTGATTCTGGTTCAGCTGTCTCGTTTCTTCCCTCCTGTGGCATAAGCCTACAAGAGGTGATGATGATGATGATGATGATGATGATGTTCCTTGGATGATGGCACCTACCCACTCAGGGGGATCGGCCAAGAGTCGGGCGGATCATAAAGTCTGAAAATTTTAAGAGCTAATAGACGTTACTGTATCAATTAGAATGAAGCTTTTTTTTTTTCTTTTTTTTCTTTTTTTTGATTTTTTTAATGAATTCCAGTTTTTGATTGGACCGTGTTACATAACCTCCCAAATGGCCAAATTGTTAATGTCATTATGACAATTTAAAAATGATTAGCGGTTGATGTGTCGAATAAGACGATTTGATTCGCATATGAATTTCTCGATAGCACTGCATATATTCCCGTCCGAGTGCCCCAGCACAGAAGCCCCAAAGGATAACAGTATAGTTGAAGTAACTGGCAGATCAAGGTGCCGCATTACAATTTCGATGGTTCGTTTTCTGAGAGAGGAAAAACGTCGGCATTCCAGCAAGAAATGTTCGATTGTTTCTGCCTCATTGCAAAAGGAACATGTAGGAGAGATCGCAAGACCAGCTCTGTGCATGTATAAATTAAGAGTTCGGATCCTACAGCGCAATCTTGTCATTGCTACTTCTATCTGCCTTGTTTTACACCATTTTCTGCTCCAAGGGAACTGAAGGTGTTGAAAATCTGGTGATGAAGCGAGACTAGGAGTAAGCAATGATAAAGCGCGCGCTCTAAATCTGGCCGCAGCGACGAACGCCGTAACTGGAAGTAGATCAAGGACTGGGCCTGCAAGGGAAGCCTTTGCCAAAGTGTCCGCAACTTCATTCAATACTATTCCTTTATGCCCCGGAACCCAAACTAACCGCAGGTTTCGCAAATGCTGTGGACCAAGTGCGCGCAATAATCTTAAGAGTATGTGATTCAGCTGGGGTTGTTAAAGCAGAACACAATGATAATGAATCGGTTACTATAGCCACTGAAGTTATGGAGACGGGAAGTTTACGCAGGGCCAAAATGACAGCTAAGAATTCAGCCAAAAATATTGGTGTATGATCAGGCAGTCTTACAGAAAAGGACCAGTCTAGTTGTGTGGAAAAAATTCCAACACCGGCCTTTTCCTCACACTGCGAAGCATCAGTTGCTATCACAACAGTCGTGCTAATCTGATTTAAGTGATCTTGAAAGAGTCCATTGAGTACATTCCAAGGAAGTAACTTTGCGTTGTTAGGGAATATATCATCATATGTTATCGCCAATGAACTCAATCTATTATTCATTACCATTACATCTTTAAGGTTTATCTTTAATGGGTCCAATTGCCGCTGTGTAAGAATCACCTGTGGGGTGTGGAACCGAGGCCACGAAACATTAAAAAACAGTTCTGGCTGGCTTATAAATACATATTGGTCTCGTCTTATCGGCGATTCATAGAGCCTTAAGAATGTTTGAACTGTTAATATTTTGAATCGAGTGTTCAAAGATGGGATTCGGGATTCCTTATATAGAACTGCATTTGCTACAAATTTTGGTAACCCAAGGCACCAGCGAAGTGCTTGGCGTTCAAGCAAAACTAGCGGATTTAACTTCCACGCTGGTGCGCCGGAGAATAAGGCACATCCAAACTCCAGTATAGGGCGTATATACATACGGTAGATCATTATCAATGTGTCTCTGCGCATGCCCCATCGATGATTGCTAATCCTTCTGAGTATTCCCATCGCACGTGATGCTTTAGTCGCCGTATGTTCAATATGCATACGCCAGTTAAGCTTTCCATCATAAATAATTCCGAGGTACTTGACTGTTTGCACTTGGGGAATGTCTGCTTGATGGAATGAAAGGGATATATTTATGTTGTCTAGCGGAGAGAATGACAGAACTGCACACTTCTGTACATTAATGGTCAAACGAATACTGTCGAGCCAATATTCCAAGGCGGACAAGTATCCTTGTAAAAGGACGTACAGTGACTGAATGTCATCCGCCGAGGCAAAGAATGCTATATCATCAGCATAAACATACGTGTTTACGTTTCTATGACAAGGAATGGAGCTAAGCAATATATTAAACAATAGCGGTGACAACACTGCTCCTTGAGGAACACCGCGTGTTTGTCTGAATTTACCCGTTGAAATACCACTCTGTACGCAGTAAAACTCCCTGTCCAGCAAGAATTCAGTCGTCCACGCAATACAATAGTCAGGCAAGCCAATCTCTTTCATCCTTTCAAGTAAAATCGGGTACTCTACGCTATCGTACGCTTTAGAGATATCTAAAGTAACTAGTGCTGCGTACTGTTTCTGACGCCGTGCCAGCTGGATTCTACTCTCCAGATCAACGTGTGCACACCATATTGACATCCCTGGTCTAAATCCAATTTGACAGGGACTCAATAATCCTTTAGCGGTCACAAATTTGGTTATCCGTGCGTGTAATAATCTCTCAATTAATTGACAAAATTGGATGTTAACGAAATCGGTCGTATGTTGTCAAGAGCATACCCTTTATTTTTATCTTTAAGCAGGGGAATCACCTTCGCTACTTTCCACACTGAAGGAATCCAAGTGTTTCTAATCGAATAATTTATGGTATCCAATAAAACATTAGGAGCGACATCGAAGAAAATTTTCAACATCTTTGTAGTGATGCCATCAGGACCTGGGGCTGCCGCTGGTAAACCTGATACCACTGAGGATAACTCAGTCAATGACAACTCTTCACCATACTCGAGACTGTCTTGTCGCACTAAAGTTGAAGGAATGCAGGAAGAAAATCTAACCTCCAAACCTCTGGCAATTACATCTAGAGAGTCTTCTATTTCTCGGGTAGTTAGCACAATTGATTCTATGTTTAAAGAACGCGGAATTAATCTGATTGATCTTAAGTACCGGAACAGCGCGCTCTTATTTTTAGACTTTGACAGAAATTCAAAATGGCGAACATTGTACTCGTCCTTTGCTCTCGCTACTGTTCGTTTGAATGTCCCTGCAATAAACTTGTAGTTTTTCCAGTTTCTAGGAGACTGATTGTGCATGAGCTGCTTCCACGCTGCTTTCCGTCGCTTATAATCCTTCGAGCAGTCGTCATTCCACCAATTTCTATAAGTAGGGTCTTTCGTTCCCTTTATTTCGAACTCCGATTTCTTTCGAGAGGAGTCGAGTATAGCGCAAATATTACGCGCGCTGCACGGATTCTCATCTAAAGGAATAAAAGATTTCTGCAAATTCATTTTAAATCTTTTATAATCAATAAACGAACGAACGTTAATCTGCGCAGAGTACTGTGAGCAATTGATCTCGAATACCACTGGAATGTGATCGCTGCTGGTCCCAGCCTCAAATGTCTCCCAAGATACTACCGAAAGTCCAGGACCCGAAAACGTAAGATCCAATACCGATCTAAACTGACCCCGCAGAAACGTTAAGGATCCCGTGTTATGGCAACTGAACTGATTGGATGCCGCCCAGTCCCATAGACGCTTTCCACATTGGTCTGTTTTGAATCCCCATGATATATGATGAGAGTTGAAATCTCCAGCTAGTACGATCTTTTTTCCACAACTTAGAAGAATTGAATCTAATGTCCGTGTATCCAGCACACCCAAAGGAAAATAAGCATTAACCAATGAAAATGTGAAACCTCCTGGAAGAGTTAATTCTACCGCCAAAATTTCACTTTCTGCAGACATTAGCTGAAATGATATTTGTGCTCTGTAAAGCGTTCCCGCTAGCTCGCGCCACCACGAGCCACGGAACGTTCTTCCTTTTCCCTGGCCGACTGGCCACAAGTGACGTGGCGCTAGAACCTCAAAGTGGAAAACTAGCGTGGGTCGCCAGTGATACGACGTAAACGCAGCGCGGGCAACGTGCAGCATGGCCCGCGTCTCGCATAACTTTAAATTCGCCACGTTTCAGTCGACGCCGCATGCGTTTCTATTCTGCCGTTAGTATTCTGGAGAACGAGTGAGGCATGGCGTAATTGTCTGAGGCAGCACGCTGCAGAGCAAGGGGTCGCAGGTGCGAAAGCCCAGTCGAGCACTTCGGACTTTTTTTCTGAATTAGTTTTATTTGTGGCTTTTATTTATATGTACTGTGAGGACGAAGACCCACACCGGGGCTCTGGCGCGCGTGGACAGCTAGCGGGTAGAGGCAGAGGAAGAAGATGTCAGAGAAAAGAACAGCCGGAATTGTATCATTCTCTCTAGGCTGGTCATTCTCGATTCGGTTACCGGACTTCACCCCTATTTACCAGGCTGAATTGCTGGCAATAGTCCTAGCATTGAGTAAATTGCCCCAGTGTCTATCAGCAGTGGTTGTACTAACAGACTGCCTGTCTGTTCCGCGTTAAGTGCACCTAATTTATCGAGTACCATACAGACGTTCTATTCGATGATTCCCAGGCATGTACGGCTGGTTCGATTAGTGTGGGTACCAGGTCATAGAGGGCTAGCACTCAATGAATATGCGGATGCACTGGCAATATCATCCCATGATGGCCCTATTTTGTCTGTATTGCCCACGTCAGCGTATGTCACAGCAGCGAGATTTGAAAAGCGTACCACGGCCAATAACTTCGATAAATCTCCTTTGTTTTCATCAGATTTCCCACAGCTAAAGTTTCCTTGGAAGAGCAGATGGTGTTCATCTAGGAAGGAAGAAATACTAATTACAAGGCTACGCTGTCGAGTCCCACCACTGAACTTTTACCTTCACAGGTCGGGTCTGGCTCAGTCACCGTTATGCCTCCACTGTAATGAGAGGGAATCTCTGGAGCACTTCTTTTGACGTGCCGAAGATTTAAAACACAAAGAAAAAGACTACTAGAAGAACCCCTGCGGAAGTTGGGCTTGAATTTGTCACTTCCGGTGATTCTTTCATTTGGGGCAACCATATTGGTTTTAGCCACAGGAGCGTTTTCAACGCTGTCTCTAATTTTTTACGAGAATCCAAAAGAATTGAATGTTGAGTGTAGCGTCAGTTGTCTTATATGCAACTGTATATATATTTTTTTATCGTTCTTGTTGTTGTTTCCATATAGGCGTTTTTTTTTCTCTTCTTTAAATCTTGCGAGTTTATATGTAAAGGCTAAACATTTCATTTCAGCTTTTTCCTTCACTAAGTGAATTAGTTTCCTAAGCAAAGCACCGTCCGCTTCATGGCCTATCCCCCGCAGTGGGTTGAGCCAAAGTACTGAGGAACCAACCAACCAACCAACCAACATTCGAAGACCGTGTCGCTTCTCAGGATCGTCGCCGTGCTGCCTGTCCTGGTGTTGGCGGTTTCCAGGGTTGCGGTCAAGTAGCCGGCGGTTATTTTTATCTGATTTCCCTCTCCTTTCATATTTGTCTTTAGTGCACGCCTCATTTAAGTGTAACTTCCCGTTTTCTTTGATGTCTGTCTCTTCTCCGGGCCAGAGGGCTTCCCTCTGGTCTGCATCTATTTCCGCTCAGGATCTGCCCTTGGAATTGTTTCTCCGCGATGGAAACCGCAGCGTTCCTGTTGCTTTGGTGCCGACCAATGGTGGATTCATCCGTATGAAGAACCCCAAGGCCATTCAGACAGAACTTCGTGCGATCACTCCTCATTCCCTACTGATAACCGAAGTTCGTCAGTTTGGACGCGGGGGGATCCTATGCTGTTCACCAGACCAGGCTTGTATTCAAGACCTACTGAAGTGCGCTACTTTTGTCTCACATCCGGTGAGCTGTTTTATCCCACCTCATCTAGCATGTTGCAAAGGTTTAGTCCGCGGAGTAGACACAAGCCTAAGTCCAGCAGAAGTCTTGGACATTTTTTCCCCTGCAGGAGTAATTTCTGTGTACCGGTGTACCAGACAAGTAGACAATACGAACGTCCCTACTGAAACAGTGATCGCCACATTTGCTGGGACAAATCGCCCTTCGGAGATCAAGGCATGGCCGCTTATCTACTGGGTCGAAGCTCTAGCTCCTCGTCCTTTACAGTGCTCCAAATGCTGGCGTTATGGACACAGTGTCAACGGATGTCGTTCTGATACTCGATGCCGCATCTGTGGGGCCGAACATAGTGCTGATGAGTGCCAGTCAGGCAATGAGTCATGGTGCTTATGTAAAGCAAATCACTCTGCTGACGATCCTAGCTGCCCTGCGAGATCGAAAGAACTTCAGGTGCTAGAAATTATTGAAAGGAGACGATGCTCTCGTCGAGAAGCGCTAGCAGAAGTTCAAAGCAGGACACAGGGACATGCCGGTGTAACAGCCCGTCAGCCTCTCGGCATGGACGCAACATTCTTCCACTCCATTTCAGCTGTGGTAGAGAAGGCGGTAGAAAAGGTTCTTGAAAATTTCTACTAAATCTGTCCGACTCATTGACTCAGGTATATCTTCCCAGTTGGCTGGTGTTTCTGAGGCGATCACAAAGCGCTTCCAAACTCCTATCGCTCCAATCAATAAGCCTGCTGAACATCAGATTGTTGCCCCCACCAATTATGGAGCAGGGCCGTCGTCCTCTCAGAAGACTGATCAAGATTACATCTCTGATTCAGATTCAATGGGCAACTGGGATGTTGATATGGATGCCCGTATCTCAAACGCACCAGATCGCCTACTAACAAGATCCATAATTCTTCGAATCCAAAAACAAAGAAGTGTGTGAAGGAATCCGTGACTAGGGCTGACCTGTTGAAAGAAGTATTTTAGAGCAGGCAGTTTCCGCTGCTCGTCTATCATCATAGGGTGTCTTAGGGTGCTTCAGTGGAACTGCCGTTCAATTCTCTCTGCAGCTACAGATTTATTATACCTTACTTCTCAGCAATCTCCCGACGTTGTACTTTTACAAGGAACTTGGTTGTCGGCTGATCAAAACTTTTATTTAAAAAATTATCAATGCTTTCGATTGGACAGAAACTCACGTGGTGGAGGTCTAACTGTTTTTATTTCTTCAAAATTTTGCCATAGAGCGAAGATAGCTTATAAAGCAATGTCGTCTGACTATGAAGTTTTGGTAGTGGAATTAAACCTTCCTGGCCGCGCTCCACTATCCATAGTTAATAACTATTTTCCAACTGGGATACATGATGAAAGCGCTCTTGATATCACTCTGAGCTTCTGCAAAAAGAACATTCTGTTTGCGGGAGACTTCAACTCCCATCATGTGTCGTGGGGTTTCCGCACAGACACATCGGGAAAACGGTTATTTGACTGGACTAACACAAATAACTTTATATGTCTAAATTCCAAAGTTGGCACTTTTGTTCGATGTACCTCGAGATCCGTCCTATATTTAACATTCGCTAGCTCAAACGTTTTAATCTCGTCTTGGACTGTGCTTGATGCTGCTACAAGTAGTGATCACCGTCCACTTGTATTTGAAGTCATGATCCCAGTATTATCGGTAGACTACCAGGCGCAAAATTTTGTAAACTACTCCAAATTTAAAAAGAATTTACAGTCAACTTTGTCATCATTGTCCAGTATGGAGCGAAATGTTAAAGCTATGAGTCTTTGCTCAGTTTTAAAACGTACCATAACAAAATCACAGTTCACTATATCGTCAGCAAAAGGAAATTCAGTGTGTGCATGGTGGAATTCGGATTGTGCAAGAGATTATAGACGCCGAAAAGCGGCCTGGAAGAAACTTCTTATAAACCAAAGTCCTACTAATTGGCGAAATTATTTGTACGCTAAAGCTATGTTCAAAAGATCAGTATCATTAGCGAAAGATGAATATGACGAAAAACGATATAATTTTCTATCCAAGAGTGGTAATAAAAAAGCTCTGTTTAGATTTCTTCGTAGTCGTAAGGCTATTGCAGCGCCCGTAAACATTGACTCGGTTATTCTTTCATCTAAGGAATTGGCAGATTTATTAACTGAAATTGCATCGGGCCTTGAAAAGCGATTTACATCACAGTTACAACTAAAGTTTGTAAAGCATTCAAGTGTGAACGATTTTATCGCAGTAAATATGGAAGAACTTGCGCATGTAATTCGCCTTCTCCCTAATTCAGCTCCAGGCCCAGATGGAGTTACGTCAGAAATGTTAAAGATATTATTTGATATCTCTCCAGACGATCTTCTTAACGTCGTCAACCACTCCCTTAGAAATGGCTGGATTCCTCCTGACTGGAGACTAGCAAAAATTGCTCCCCTTCTTAAAAAACAGGGAGCGGGAATGCAGATAGACATTAGGCCAATCGCTCTAACGTCCCATGTCGTTAAATTAATAGAAAGAATTTTATACATAAGAATTATGAAGTTTATCACAGATAATGCAATACTGAGCGCGTGCCAGATTGGATTTCGACCTGGTTGCTCGATATGGTGTGCACATGTCGATTTAGAGGCTCGTATAAAGCTTGCCCGGCACAGAAGACAATTATCGGCTTTAGTAACCCTAGATTTAGCCAAGGCATATGATAGCGTTGAACATATCATTCTCCTTAATGCTCTCAACGAATTAAATTTTCCGCAATATATTACAAATTGGCTGTACGAATTTTTAAAAGATAGAAAATTTTATTTCTCCCAACGAGGCGTTTCTACGTCTAAGTATAGTCAAACGAGAGGTGTTCCCCAGGGCTCTGTTCTTTCACCTGTTTTATTTAATATCTTGTTAAGTTCGATTCCACTGTGTGATAAGGTACAAGTGTATGTATACGCAGATGACATTGCGTTTTTCGCATCTGATTATGACATACATTTACTCCATTCAACGTTGCAATCATATTTAGCAACATTAGACTCCTGGTTTGAAGATATTCGAATGCAACTAAATGTTACCAAAAGTGCCATAATTGTTTTTCCTTTACATATGCCTGTTAATATTTCTCTTCACTATCGGCAAGAAAGAATTCCCCAAGTGGACTGTATTAAATATCTGGGAGTAATATATGATGAAAAACTGAGCTGGCGTAGCCACATTGAACATGTTAAAGCTAAGGCTACACGCGCTGTCGGAATGATAACTAAACTTGGTCGGCTCCGTTCCGGGCTACGCAGAGATACTCTGATCATGATTTACCGTATGTACGTTCGCCCGATTCTTGAATTTGGTTGCGTGCTTTTACAGCGAAAGCTGTTATGAGATCATTTCACCGGCCGTTTTTGGCGCCGTAGTTGTCCGCCGCCGCCGCTGCCGCCGCCGCCGCCGCCGCCGGTGTCCGTAACCAGTATCGCTCGAAATAAGAAAAAAAACGAAGAAAAAAATTCCTGGATGGAACGAGGTTCGAACCCGGGCCCTCTGCGTGGGAGCCCAGTATTCAACCTCTGAGCCATGCCGGTGTTTGAAACTGCTTTGCAAAAAGGTCCTATACAGGCTTCATGTCGGGAAGGAACCACATTAGCATATGTAATATAGCGTGGTTGAAGAGTAAAATAAGCACCAAGCGTCGCACAACGCGAATTCTGTAAACAGGCGTCACACAATGCGAATTGCGCAACGAGTAGGTTGTTGAATGCTTCGAACCCATTACAAAGGGCTCTGCCATAATTCTTCATCGTCATCAGGCACAGCATCAACAAAGTGCGCATAATGCCTTACATGCGTTTAGCAGGTACCAACGCTCTCCGTAGAATGACGAAAAATGGCACAGTGCCTGCTGCCCTACTTCTCAAAAATTACAATGATTTATAGCGTAGTGGGTTCCTCGCAAGTGCACTTGTATTGGTTGCCAAGGAAGCCCATAAGCGCATGATCCACTTCCTCGGGGTCTCAGTAAAATTACAATTATTTATAGCGTAGTGGGTTCCTAGCAAGTGTACTTGTATTGGTTGCCAATGAAGCCCATAAGCGCATGATCCATTTCCTCGGGGTCTCAGTAAAGTTCTTCCCCCCCCCCCCCCCCCCCGTCTCTCTCCCACGTCAACGTATGTTATACAGCATGACGAGAGAGTGAAATAGCGACCGGGCGTCACCCAATGCAAATTACATAACTGGTGGGCCGTTTAAAGATTCCAACCCATTACAAAGGGCTGAGCCATAATTCTTCATGGTCATCAGTCGTCGCGTCAACAAAGTGCACATAATGCCTTACAGACGTGTAGGTGGTGCCTCGCTTCTCCGCAGAATGACGAATAGTGGCTTAGCAGATGCTTCCCAACTTCACAAAAATTGTGATTCACGGCGTAGTGGATACCTTTCTAGTGTACTTGTATTGTAGCCCCAAGAGAGCTTAACGGGCTCTAGAAACGCCGCTCTTCCAGCTTTCGCTGTGACTGTGCTGCGTTTTCAGCGCAGGCCTGTCGTTTTTTTCTGGTGGGCCAGCATACAAGATTAATCCTTTGGTTCTCTTAGAGCGCCAAGCTCTTCGGAGTTGTCTTGGTGTTCCTAAACTTGTGATACAACACGGTGATACCGTGTTGTATCACATAGCGTGTTGTATCAAGAAGCTCGGGTACCCACTCTTGCTTGCAGATTCCGTATTTTGACAGTTAAAACATATTTAAAATTATATGAAGCTACTCCAAGCCGGTTGCAATTCGTATTTTTTTGCTGAATCGAATGCTTTTTTCAATGAACACTGGTCCCGTCTTCATAAACCTCAGATTTTGTTTGTTCAAACATTGCTGGAACCCCTAAATGTTAATATCTCCGAAATCATTCCATTAGATAAATCCATTTCCAGTGTAAAAATAGAATTCGATGACATATTCCCAGCAAATGCGAAACTCTTGCCCTCTAAGTATTTAATTGGCGTATTCGAAGATCACCTCTTACAATTAGGAATTAATAATGTAATTGCAACAGATGCATCCATGAATGATAAGAGAGCAGGTGTGGGTATCTTCTCCCAATCATTATCCTGGTCATATTCATTACGCCTTCCAGATTATACTCCTATATTTGAAGCGGAGTTAATGGCCGTTATTTTAGCCCTTCAAAAACTTCCCGCAAATCATTCGACAGCTGTTATAGTGACCGATTCATCATCTGTGTGTTCGTCCCTCACTACAACTTCGGAGTCAGTTATTCTAAACACATTCAGGTCATTAATCCCGATAAACATTTGCCTAGTGAGGCTCATATGGGTTCCAGGTCATCGTGGAATATTTGTAAACGAGATGGCTGACTCACTCGCGAGAGTATCCCTTGAAGGCCCAGTTTTGTCAGTTATGCCTCCTACAGCTTATGTCACAGCGGCGAGGTTCAGAAAATTTTCTTTATTGAAGATTCAGAAAAGATTAAAATACCGAATTCAGAATATTCACACTTGCAATTTGCGTGGGATAATAAATGGTGTCCCACGCGTAAATTGGAAGTATCCATCACTAAATTAAGATGTCGTATTCCACCGCTTAATTTCTACTTAAACAGGTCTGGTCTGGTCCCATCCCCATTGTGTCCCAACTGTAACGAACCCGAAAATATCGACCATTATCTACTAAGATGCCACCGTTTTAAAAACCAAAGGAAAAAATGCTTTGAAATTTTATTTAAAAAATTAGGAATACCACTAAGTACTCAAATATCCTCTCCTTTGGGGCCGCTTCATTGGAATTCAGTAAAAGGAACGTCTGCGGGGCCCTCTGCGAATTCCTGATTGACACGATGAGATTACCTTGTTAATTTTTTGTTTATAAATTTATTGCTTCCCATCCCCTTTCCCCGAAAACAAAATCTTATTTATTTCGTTATTTCGTTTTCTCGTATCACGAGAATCACCTTACTCTACTTGAAAAATGCCGCCTTTCCCTTTCCCTGATTTTCTTTGTTAACCCAATGTTCCAATTGACTGTAACCGCCGGCTTCTTGGCCAATCCCCCGGTGTGGGTGTGAGCCAAATGCAAGGAACAAGCAAGCAAGCAAGCAAGGCCCAGGAACAGGTGCTGTCTAGTTCTTGGCCAATCCCCCAGTGTGGGTATGAGCCACAGCTTCGGACCAGCAGCCCGCCGTCGTGGGCCCAACCACCACCGCCTACTGGTCCGACATTACGGGCTCCGCACGCGAACCATCGGAGAGCGCCGCGCACCTGCGGCGCACCATTGCGCGACTTCGCGTCACGGCCAACGCCTTGACAGCGTCGAGCTCTGCGCTGTTTCCTCCCATAATTCCCGCAATGACAGCCATCAACACCATGTTGGACGT
Organism: Rhipicephalus sanguineus; assembly: GCF_013339695.2. NCBI lineage: Eukaryota > Metazoa > Arthropoda > Arachnida > Ixodida > Ixodidae > Rhipicephalus > Rhipicephalus sanguineus. Next base: position 33,839,144 of record NC_051184.2, on the reverse strand, counting down.
AGCCACCTCGCTAGACCTCGAGGCCAGCTCGCCTGGGCAACGTAGAGTTCCAGTCTACCCTCAGCCAGATCTCTATGCAACTTGGTGACTTCGCGCACACAATCTACCGTTTCGCGCCTGCCGTATCACCATCCCAGGCTACCTTCGTACTACCGGACTTCCGCGGCTTCCAGGACGACGCCGAAAAATGGGTGGCGACCGTCAAGGCCCTAGGAGCTCGCGAAGCCTGGACGGAGGCACAGAAATGGTCCATGGCGGTAGACCGCCTTCGAGAAGGTGCAGCGGCGTGGCACAGGTACGAAGGCGTGAGGCAGCAATCCTGGGACGAGTGGAGCACCAGGCTCATAGCTGCCTTTGGACCGATCGACTACCACCTCGCTGCCACCACCCAGTCCAACCTCACCGCTACCGAGGATGGAGCTCTGAAGGGGCACCACCTCGAGGCTGCTACTGCGCAATGCAGCTTACCACCACGACAAGTCGAGACAACATTCTCCCCACAGCAGTTGGTAACACGTGCCCCAAGCTCATCTTCCCATGGTGACCTGGACGTGACAGCTCCTCTCGTACTCGGCACGCTGTCAATCCAGAATCCGGACGAATCCAAGACCATTACTACAGTGAAACCTCGGTGATACGATCACAGCTCATAGGAATTTCGGGGTGATACGAATTTTTCGTTGGTCCCGGCCAAGGCCCATTGGCCTGCAGCGTAACAGAGTACGGTTCTTGCGAACCCATTTCCACCCAGCGACGTTTCATACGAACGTACGCTACCACCCAGGTACGAAGAGGTGCTGTCCGCGCTGTCGCGGAAGATGCGCCAAGCACGTGCGAGCGCGGGAACGCAAGCGTGGTCATGCGCGCCGCACCGCCAAATTGTCAGAATAACAGTGTAAGAAAAACACTTCTAAAGGTGGACAAGGACCGAAAGAAGGCGAGGACGGTATTGGCGAAGGAGTCAGGCCTGACAACGTCAACATACGCGACCTTTGAGGTCGCACTTGTGCGCGCACGGTCTCCCAAAAAACATCCCCAACACCTAGGCGATAACAAAACCAGAACACAGTACCGTGGTTCTGTAATTTTGTGGCGTTGATCCATCGCGTCAAAGCGCTTCTTTTGTTACTTTTGCTGCAGTACTACGGTGTCATGCAAAAAAGCATACTAAAATTTGGAAGGGGCTACTGCTGTCGCGCGTCACAACGCACCTCGTCCATTAATTAAATACGCGCGTACGGACCGTATACTTCCGAGTGCTAGTATGATTGTCGACATCTAAAAACTTAACTGACAATCATTCAGGGTTCTTCCTGACGTAGCTGTGCCCCTGAAAAACAATAAATGAAAATGTACTCCAACTTTCTTTTGTCGCATGCTAATTTTTCATGTTCTCTGGTGATACGAATTTCAGATGATACGAATATTTTTGGTGGTCCCGTGAGATTCGTATCACCGAGGTTTCACTGTAATGTGTGCGGAGAGCCATCTGAGCTAACTCATACGCAACTTCAAGCTCATTCATTGCCCGAATGCGCAGATGGCCCCCTTGCTTTGAATGAGACCAAGAATGTAGTGGCGACCACATTTTCCCGATGCAGCCATGTGGAAGATTCTAGGACATGCCTGTGTGAAATGGTGAGGGCAGCCGTTCTGAAAAGAAAAGGCTCGCAGTACCTGACTGCAGACCATCAACGGTTGGACGGGATGGAGTACAATGTGTCCAACACGCAGGCGTTCAGCGAGAAGGTTTCCCGGGACGAGCGCATGAAAGTTGCCCCGTCGCTATTCCCACTGCCTGCTGACGGAATATCAATCACGAAGAAACGTGCGCCGGACTTCACAACCACGGCACCCGAAGAGTCACCTAGATCGCTTCCAGAGACGTCGGGCGTCAATGAAAACGAGGAGAGCGAGCGCCCCGTTGAGAGCGTGGAGAATTCGGCAGTAGAAGAGAATATTTCAATTCCCACAAAACCGCAGAAGGTTCCTGACGAATGTCCTGACTGCTTTCCCGGTGTTGACAATCATGGGGTTTTATCCGAAAAGAAGCCCCGAGACACCTTGCCAGCTACGGTGCCGCCTCGGATGCTGTTCTGGCATCCGTCCCCGGGCATGCCACATCCTCCGTTACCTCCGAGACAAAGCCAAAGCCGGCCGCCGGAAGCATGTTTTTTTTGCGATTTAGCCAGGGTCGCCCACCAGACCCACGAGCCAAGAAGGCAGATGCACCAGCCAAGTCAAAGCGTGGCCGAGACCGGCCACCGCGATGCAGCCAAAGCCGCCCACCAGAGACACTGTCGGCAGTTCCGCGCGCTCGCAGTCATGGCCGAGTGTGAGGACGAAGATCGACACCGGGGCTCTGGCGCGCGTGGACAGCTAGCGGGTAGAGGCAGAGGAAGAAGATGTCAGAGAATAGAACAGCCGGCCCAGGAACGGGTGCTGTCTCTGTGTCTGAGTTCATTACAGTACATACATATACTTGTCCAGGACATGACGGCGACGCCAAAAATCCGTCGAGTGTGTACATATAATTGCTATTGCAATAAAAAAGATAAAAATTAGCGCAGCTTGCACCAAGTCGCGCAAGGCTGGGTAACAGCAGAGCTGGTGGGAATGTTTCAGCTTCTCGTGTTAACCAACTGTACAGAAACTTTGGGCGGCGACTGAGTGCGTGCTTCCTGACGATGATAACTTTCTATCTATGACACACGGCAGACCTCAACCATAACAGCTGTGCTCTAAAAAAAAAAGCGGTTCTCGTGTGACTCGGCCTAAAATCACATGACCACCCGGGAATGCTCCAGAGCGTCTATCCTGTCGCTCTGCAATGATTTGCGGCCTTACGCACGTCTACTTCTGTGGTGTCACTTCCTCCTCCGAGACAGCTGTTACCACGATGACAGGGCCACGACTTGAACATAAAAGTTCCCAGGTTTCTCTATGCATTCGCCTAAGACGACTCGAAGGCGAAAGTCATCTCCTTTTTCTGGTCATTAGATGCATTGATCCTTCTCGGCAACACTACGAAAGCTTTCTGCACCTAACGTGGTTTTGCACTGCCTCCGTGATCTGTCCCCCTTTGACCACGCTACAGTGTAATGTGAATGCGTCATCAGGAGGCGTCACAAATTGTGGCATCTGCGACGTGATGACGTCATATGGCGACGCCATAGCGCTTCTTTTTTCATCACTCGCGCTTACGCCGACGGCAAGTCTTCGCGTTTGATGAGGCTTTCGCCTTAATATGACGCAGACGATGACAAGGACATATCAGAGAAGATGACGGGTGAAGACTGCCACGGCTGTTAGATCAAAAAAATAAAGTCTAGCGGCCGTGATACTGTGCTCACACTCCATGCTGTCGCAGGCAGAATATCAAGAATCCGCGTTTCCTCCCTAACCAATACTACCTCGATGTCAGTGGCGTAGCCAGGAGGGGGACGGCACACCGGGCCCGTGCTCCCCCCTCCCCGAAAATAATGTTTCCCCATGGTATACATGGCACAAAATGACGCTCGAGCCCACTAATCTGCCCATGCCCAATGTCGAATCAAGGAGGTGCCCCCCCCCCGCCCCCCGTAAAAAATGTCTGCCTACGCCACTGCCCAGTGTTGTTAACGTTCGGCTTATCTGTTCTGTATGCTTTCGCGCAGTCCATCCTTACCTTACAATTCATCCTCAACATTTGCTCACTGCAGGTAGCACATTACATAGAGCAGCGTGAAGATAGTGAATGTGCAGTGACGCATGTTTCGACATATTTACGATGTTATTGAGCGATTCCAGCCTTTTGAACTAGAATAATCCTGTACTGAAGCACATTAGGCTATAACGGGAAGGATAAGTTCTTAGCAAGGAGATTTCAGCGTAATTTGTTCCAAGGAAGATGGGCTAACACGTATCGCAGTCGAACATAACCGAAGCAAGTGATTTCGAACGTACTTCTTTAATACTTCATTCAAAACACAATTGATACTAAAAACGAAGACTGTGTTTTCATCTCTTCAAAGGGTTGATCTTGCAACCACATACCATATATAGCGTCACCGTGAAACTCGTGTCGACGTCCGACTAAGACACTGTCATGTCAGAATCACCGTTACACACGAATGGATCACCGACATCGGACGTTAGTCGGCTCGCGTCTTCATACTGTTTCTTGGGCTTTGTTCTTTGCAGCTTTCCGACATCGCTTTGCAGGTCGTTGCGCTACGACGGGAAGGTCCCGGTCGCCGACCTCGCTCTCACCAGCGCTGGGAGCGGCGTGGAATGTGCGCATATGTTTATTGAGGGAACCAATCTGCGTGAATCTCCTGACGCACACGCAGCATTCAAACGGCTTTTTGTTGGTGTGCGTCCGCTTGTGATTATGCAGGTGAGCCAGCCGGTTGAAAGTGGCTGGACACAAGTCGCACTGAAACGGTCGTTCGCCAGTGTGCACCCGCAAGTGGACCTTCAGGTTGGACTTCTGCGAGAATGTCTTGTCGCACAGTGCGCACTTCCACGGCTTCTCCTTGGTGTGCACCCGCAAGTGGACCTTCAGGTTGTACTTCTGCGCGAATGTCTTGTCGCACAGTGTGCACTTCCACGGCTTCTCCTTGGTGTGCACCCGCAAGTGGACCTTCAGGTTGGACTTCTGCGAGAATGTCTTGTCGCACAGTGCGCCCTTCCACGGCTTCTCCTTGGTGTGCACCCGCAAGTGGACCTTCAGGTTGGACTTCTGCGCGAATGTCTTGTCGCACAGTGCGCACTTCCACGGCTTCTCCTTGGTGTGCGTAAGGTAGTGTCTGATCAGCGTACTCTTAAGAGAGAATGCGGCCGGACATCTGTCGCAGTCGTAACGCTTCTCGCGGGTGTGAACATAGTTGTGGCGAAATAGGCTCGCCCGTTGCGCGAACCTTCTGCCACACTCTTCACATCTGTACGGCTTTTCGTCGGTGTGGGTAAACAAGTGTTGCTCAAACGACCACCGATGCACGAACTCCGCCGGGCAGAGGCGGCACGGAAACGGCTTTTCGCCCGTGTGTTGGCGGAGGTGGATCGCGACAGAGTCCTTGCGGGCGAACGTTCTGCCGCACGTGGGACAGCCGTGTTTTTTTTCGCCCCTGTGCGTAAGCACGTGGTTTTCAAGGCTCCATTTCCGCGCGAATGTCGCCGGGCAGCAGAGGCAAGCGTAGGGCTTCTTGCCAGTGTGCGTTGCAACATGGCGTTTGAGGCTTGAGTTCCTGCTGAAAGCCTTCCCGCACACGCCGCACTTGTGGTTCTTGACCACGGCACGTTTCCGTGTCGGCTTCGACTGGGACGTACTTGCATCGGCATCATCTCTGCGAATAGGACATGCAGCATGATGATAGCAGCGTGAGGTAGGCAAGCAGTGCTGCAATGTTGCGCTTAATTTGCACTGTCTTCTTCTCGCCCCTTGTATTCGTTCTAACGCTGCTTTTGACACCACCGTGAAACCAAACAACTCACCCACCTATATGTTATTCTGCAATGTTTGCTTTCACTGTGATGCCATGAATTTATTAACGCCTGGCATATCAGCCACTGCGCAAAGCCAAAGCTCATTAGGTTTTGTAAAGTGCGGGACAGGGTTGCCACTGACTTTCGAGTAAATGTCGCCAAACGACGAGCAAAAAGTCGCCAAAAGTAGCCATTTTTTTACAAATTTCGCCAAAAAAGTCGCCATTTAGATATGGGCGGCATACCTAGTAATAAAAATTTCCACTCGCGTACAGCCCCGTAGAATAGAGTACCATCAAAGACCCTTAAATTTTATTGACGTTTCTCAATGCCAGTCGTGTCGCCCGCTTCACCATGGGAGTTAATGGTGCTGCTTCTTCGACTAGACGCAAGATGTGCGTGGCGGCGCAAGGGTGAATGAATGAAACGCTCCTTCCATCCCTGTCCGCTCGTTTCAAAGGTAAAAGTGTGGTAAACCTTGGGCGAAAACCGTGAAAGCGTTGTTTGTAGACAGCTTTACGTACCATTATATGAATTAAAAGGATTAAAATGTTTATTGAAGGTAACACGACAGAATTCTTACAGGAACCGAACAATAGTGAGTCTTACACCTTTTCAGTGTGAACTAATATGATACCGGACGACACCGACCTTTTCTTATAGTCACTTATATCTACACGCGTCAATCCGATGCGTTATTAATGAACAGGTAGACAATGTAAAATGTTATATACCAATTGTTTTCATCTCACACGTTCACCGAGAACAGTGGAAAATGCCTCAATAAAAAATTTTTATTGCACAAATAGCCGCGTATCCGCCTCTCTTCGCTATTCCAAAACTGTCTTTACGAGCTGAATTGGGGGTATTGCAACAATAATTAAGTCGCCAAGCTATACAGAACAGTTGAAACTTTGGCGGAACAAATGGTCGGAACACGCGGCCAACCCGTCGTCTAGCCCCTTCAGAAACGAAACTTTAGAGAAGCTTAAAACACCTAAAGCCATTAACTTATTGTCAAACAGCTGCCCCCTCGCGGTTTGCAAGACAGTCCGCTGACTTGCATTTCGCTAGAATGTCGCTGGGGGACGTTCAAGTACCTCCTGCATCTAGATGAATTGGAGATACGCACGAGTTACAGGACGGACATACCGAATGACTCGTAATGTGCACATTCTACTCGTGTGCCTAAAATCAAGAAAAATACAGTGAATGTTGCCGCTCATTCGTTGGGAAGACACTTGAGCTTAGGATGCATACCTGAGTGGAGATCTAAGCTGAAAATCGCCAAAAATTCGCCATGTCGCCATTCATATATTTAAGTCGCCTACGGGCCTCTCAAATCCGCCAATTTGGCGAAAAGTAGCCACCATTGGCAACCCTGGTATTGTAGAAGCTTGATTGACCCACACAGGTTAACTTCAATTGCAATTTACCCTACCTAATTTATGAGCTCTGGGCACCAAGATGAGGTATTTGGTGTTCCTTTTAGCCTTTCCTGTCAGCAGCAGAATTGGTTGAGTACGTGCGCTTTGTGAGACGAAAGCGCTCACCGTGCGACGTGCAGCCGCCCGACGCTCCGCTTCTTCCAGCGTGACTTGTGTTTGCTTGTTTTTGTCCGGTGCTTGAAGTATTCCGCGTTCGTGCCATCTCTCGCTGCATAGCCACCGGTAAAGAACACAACCTAAAAGTTGTCACTTAATCAGCAACACTGCATTTCAGGTGTACAGACCATGAAGTGTTAAGTGTAAGTGTGAATACCGCGTACTGCCCACTGTGCGCGCACGGTTTCATTTTCATAAGGTACCGGCCAAAACCACTGACAATAACTACTCAAAACAGCCTCAACATCAGTGACATTCATGCGCCAGACTTGTGGCGACAAGCACGCGAAATTTGGGCGCTTGTCAATGAAGAAACGGAGTCGCGTGCCATAGGAGATTACGCGGTCCTGTCTGGACACGCGCTTGCAGGCCGACTCCAGATTCACCGCGGACGTTCCGAGGAACGCCTGTGACGTCGGCATACGTCCGTCTAAGCTGCCCCCACCCAATGTCTCTGTCTCCGTCACGAAGCGCAGCTCCCGCGATAAGACCTCGTGGTCTTATCAATTTCGACCATTCGCGCACTCAATAAGCATTTCCACTTCACCTAAATCACGTGCCATTGTCAAAGGGCCGACACGACGGGGAGGGAGGGGGGGCGCATCCGAAAACATATCGCCTTTCAAGGTTTAGTTAGCAGTTAAAACGGTCTTAAAATCTGGAAGACGGCGACAAAAGAGAAACCTGGCGCTGTTATTGCGATAGGAAGTACACGGACACTCGAGGCGTATTTTAGCCGTCGGTGTCGCCATCATGTTCTACATAAAGTTCGAATCTGATAACATCGTCCTGCACAGCCAGAGATGAAACGCGCCGGTCCTCTCCGTCGCGCGAAGGCGCACGCAGGGATGTCGGAGGGGGACCTGTGTCGCTCCCGCAGGCGAGCTTCGATCATACGGACCTTGTCGCGCGCCGCCGCGCACGCACTATCTCGACCGAGATTAGGAGACGGCTGATACCTTAGAACGAGATGTGCTCCCAACGGTCGCTTTGCGTTGAAGCGAGAGATTGCACGAAGATCGCTTCGCTCGCTGAAGAGGCCGTGTTCCCATAAGGCAGCAAAAGCGAGCACGGCCGCTCTGTAGCACGGCCTTAAGCCATGCTACGGAACTTGAACGTTTTTTTTTTTTATGAGAACACATCCCAGTACACTAGTAGGTCATGTAATGCAAATTAACTTTTACTTGTTAGTGTGGTGGGCCACACGCGGTGGCTCGCGGTGGTAAACTCGGTCTCGCGCTCGGGTCGAGCGAGGAATTGCGGCCTAGAAAGTCGACCACTGAAGGCGCGACGTCGCACATTCTTCCTGCCGATGTCTCTTGCGTAGCTTCCACACGGTTGCACACAGAGTACGAAACGCAGTGTGGTTTCTTAAAGTCGAGAGATGCCTCCATAATTGTCAAAATTGTCATAACTGGTGAGGGTCCTGTATTGTCGAGAGATGCCTCGAAAGTCTACAGAGTAACAATACATGCGGATCTACTGCTTCATCCCACAAGGAGTCAGACTCTCGTTCAGATTGCCCTTCTCATTCCATCGACAATCGTAAAAATGCAATCGACACAGCGCAACATAAGCGAATACGAGATGCTACGGATCGCGAATTAGCATGCAGTGAAATCATCGCACTTCGTTCTGTTTGTATCAATGAAACTCAATTACCTGTTGTGATTCTCGATTACGGGTACGTGTCTGACGAATTTCTTCTCTGTTGCCTGCTTTCGTCACAGAAATTTGTCTTAATTTACTGCGCATGTGTGGCCGGTAACATTGTCGGTTTTTCGGTACTGATAAAACAGATTCAACGTACCTAACTCAATCACTCCGTAAACTAAATTAAACGGAGACATCCAATGAAGGAGCATAAGAAACGAAGAAAGTAAGTCGGACAAACAAATAGGAAAATGTGGAAGCGGCAATCAACAGCGTAAAGTCACGAAAAAGCACCACTGGGCTGCATGAACCATACGGGCTCGCGAGGCCATACTGGTCCACCAGGTAACACAGGCGCAAAACATGGGCATGTACGGCATGAAAAAGTAAGTATCACAATTTATAACTTCTCAATGGCCCTTCATACGTAGTTCAAGGGCGAAAAAGCGCGCGATTAGCTCGGCCAGTTTTCATCTATGAGCGACACACACACACACACACACACACACACACACACACACACACACACACACACACACACACACACACACACACACACACACACACACACACACACACACACACACACACACACAAAGTTTGCTTTGAGTGTACCGGCCGTGTTGCTTCAATCGACAATCTACCGGCAGCGGTAAATGGTGTTCACCGAACAAATTTATTGCACTGGGACTACATAATCACCAGTAGTCGAAACTGCAGATTTTCGAGACGAACAACAAAACAAGTGTCTCACCTCTGCACGGTGCAGTGAAGAACCAACCGACCAGGCTAACGATGAAGCGGTACCTTTAAAGCGGGAACCAACGTTTCTAGGATAGCAACTAATAATAGAAACTTTGGCGGGAACCCTTCCTCAGTGGCTGAAACGTAGCGGAAACCATCGTTTTCATGCGTCAACGGTTCTAGCGGCGATCGTTCCATTTGCGTTACCAGATGGCAGCACTTGCTTGGGTCCACCTCGTTCTAGCACAGGTAGAGTGTCCAAAGCGCCGCGCGAATACACGGGAGGAGCGAGGGCCTTTTGCGGTGAACTCCCACGCCGCGTCGCTGCCGTACCGGACCTGTGGACTTTCTCCGCGGCGGAAGCCGCGCCAAAGCGGCGAGCGTCTGCTGCGCGCCTGATATGTTTGCCGCGATTAGCCAAAGTTGGGGAAATTAGGGCAATATTTAGGACTGCGTCACTGCAACATTATACTGCAGCGACTCAGCGCACAGGGAACGCGTTTGGGCGTTGTGAAACGGGAATTTTGTATATTTTCTTTCATCTGGTTTGTCACCGCAATGGTCTACACTTATGCGGCTGCTTGAGGAACGCATTCTGCGCGCACTTCATGAGAGAAAGCGCTTAATGTACTTTCGTGTGGAATGACGAACGTAAATGTGCCGCAGATGAGAATAAGCTGGAGATCGCTAAGATAACCAGGAGAATACGTAGCCGAAATGCACGTAGTAAATGGCTACCTCATGCTAACGCGTTTGCACCCTTCATGCCGTTTCTTTTTTTTTTTTCGTGCGTTCGATTTGTTTTACAAGGCTGCCTCCCGCGCTCTGCTGTTTAAAGCGTTTTCATGCGAAGGCGAATGTGTCTGTCGGCGTGGCCGCGGCACCAAAGTAAAGAATTACTAGCATAACTCTCGCGTTTCGTGCACTTAATTGGTATACACGATAATTGGCATGGAGAGGCACGAATGTATGCCTAACATGACCGATAGGTCATGACATCACTAACTGGACATGCTTGCAATTTGCGTAACGACTAACAACAATAATATGTTGTGTGGCGCGCAAACGCGCTTTCTTTGGCCAGATATAATTCTGACGATGTGTGGTCTGACGATTTGTCTCCGTCAGGTGAAAAAAAATGTGGTGGTCAGCAATATCAATGTCAACATGTAAGAGTTATCCATACATTTTGAAGAACTGACTGCATAGCTAAAATGTATGCGAAAAAATACATCAAAAAACGGAAGCCATCTTTGTTTTCGTCAGTCGATGCACTGATACTCCCCCTCCCCTCTCCGAAAGCTTTCTGCACATAATGAGATTTCGGACTGCCTACAAGATCGAAGACATTAGAAGCTTTCTGCGCCTCACCTGCTTTTACATTGCCTCTGTGATCGGTCCGAAATCACGGAGGCAATGCAAAGCGATCATGTCATGTGATGGCATCATCATATGACGTCACGTTGAATGAATTCACGATGACGTCATAGTGACGTCACGAACTTTGGTCGATGTGTGACGTCACTGTGACGTCATCATGTGATGATTTCGTGTATCACTCGTGTTGGCGACGCGGGTACGCTGACGATCAATTATCGTGTTTGACGAGGTATCTAAGGCTTCTGCCTTTATAAAAAACAAGACAAGGCAAAGTAAATGAAATGAGAACTCTAACGCTACATGACTGGGCGACGCTCTATATGCGTCGTACCGCGATGCGAGTCGAGCGTCCAATGCCCCCGGGTAGATCACGCGCCTCTAGGATACTTGAAGCCCGTGCCAGAGAACATCTGCCCGTGCCACCTGAGACCTGAAGTCCATAAGCGTCGCTCTCTCCACATACCGTCCGGCTACACTATATGACCGGCGCATAGCAGCCGTAGTGGCATCTTCGAGGGCGTTCGCTGTTTCTGCCGAGCATCCGAGATGGCGCTTGTAAGCACGCCGAAGCCGTGATGACTCCCGACACTACAAATATGACTGTCTGGTCATGACATGTATAACGTAATAATAATATGTGGGGTTCATGTCCCAAAACCACGATATGATTATGAGAGACGCGTAGTGGAAGGCTCCGGAAATCTCAACCACCTGTGGTTCTTTAACGTGCACACGGGCCTCAAACATTTTCGCCCCCATCGAAAATGCAGCCGCCGCAGCCGGGATTCGATACCCCGACCTTCGGGTCAGCAGTCGAGCGCCATAACCACTAGACCACTTTGGTGGGGTGACATGAATAATGTGAAGATCCTGGCGCGTACGTCGTCAAACACTTTGCTCCAGACACGTGTGGCACATACTCGTTTACCACGGGCTGCGGTGTATATGTTTACATACAGTTTACGTCTGCCCAGGAATGGCGAGAACAGACATTGGTAATTTAAATGAGCGCTAAGAAAAACCGACATCGGCAGCGCTGACTCGACGAATGGAATTAATAAAAATGAGTATCCCAGCAGCAATCGAACCCAAGCATTCTGCGTGGCAGTCAGATATTCTACCACAGACACACGCCAGCTATAGCAACTGCTTTGGAAAAACAGCCTGCGGGCGTAATGTCGGTGCAACGTCAATTGTTTTGTGGTGCTGGCTATGCAAGTTCATAACAAAGCAATACTCCAACGATACAGGCGTCATGTTTAGTTAACGTGCGCGGTTAGAGTGTTGGCTGCTCTTTTATAGCAGTATAATAAACGTTACATTTGTATTTGTATGATTCAGCAAGCTATACTAAGGCGTTGCTCGAACCCGGAAGAATACGCTAACGAAAGTTACGTATGATATCCACATCATAGCGCTTCGTTGCGATAATACTGACGTATGTACTCTAGCTTGAGCGCTGACGTTACGTCAGACCATAAGTTACCGTTTAAACGCCAGTGTTGTCGACGTGCCTGGTAAGCCCACGATTTTCACACTACTACTGCACTTACAAAAACACGTCCATCCGCCTCGTAACGCTTCGCTCAAAGCCAAAAAAAAAAAAAGAATGCAGCATACAACTACACGCTGACTGCTTCGCATGAAACCGATTCCCACAAGGCATGGTATCTGCCGAATTTTCTTTCTCTTTCTTTTTTTTCGTTATACCGTTCAGTCACAGTGTCCACAATTCTGGCCCGAACTTCGGAAGCGCGTCACACGCCGCGTGTTTCTTCAAATGGCCTGAAACTCGGTGTGCGCATTCGTGCAGTCTTCCTGAGTGGACAACTAGCGGTCGCTCAACTTGATTGTGCTGCGTATTGCTGTAGAGGATCATTTTTCTGGAGACACTGCCATGTTAGACGATCGTTCGACGTGTGGCTTTCCAGGACCAACGTCAAGAGTATTTTATTTCTCCCCTCGAAACGAATACCACCAAAAAACTAACTGCGCATGCATTTTCGGCCTAAAGTTGATTCTTTTTATGCAAGTATTGAAGCTGACTGATGGCAGAGTAACTAGATAATTAGTCACACGCTAATTAACATTATTTACTGAAACTCACACAAAACAACGCATTCCTTCATTTTCTGTCTTGGTGTGTGATACTGAGTACCTTCGAATTATGTTATGCGAATTTGACGCATTTGCTGACAATGAATAAAATTGCACCATTTCCCGCTAAAGGGGACCATGAGGCGATGCCAAGCAGGAGCACTTGCACAATCGCGTTCCGTTGGCGTTCGTTGGGCATGCTACCTACCTCGGGCATGCTACCGACCTCGCGTCGTGGAACGCGAAGAGGAACGCTACGCGCGTCGTGTCTTCCCTCTAGCCTGGCCGTTAATTCTCACAGGGCAAGCGGGGAACGCGGTTGACAGACGCGCGAGAGGGGGGCAGCGTAGGAGAGGAGAGAGTGAGGGGGGACGCGCATGCGCTGGCGCTCATCGCGGCGTTGCGCAGGATAGAAGTTTGGCATGTCTAGCCCGCGTTTCAGAGGAGTGGAGAGGGGGAGAGGGGAGTGGAGAGGACAAATGTGAGAGTGGAAGTGGAAAGGAGGAAAGGGGAGATGGGGTGAAAGGAGGAGTGGAGAGGGTTTGCGCATGCGCAGTAATGGTGGTCACGCCGCACACCACCACCACCACCGGTTTGAACTCCGGTATAAGATGCTTTGCATCTAAAATTCGTGACTGTAGGGGTGAACGGAGGAATTTAGTCGCGCACGTTTAAAGGGGCCGCCTTGCACCAGCCCTCGTGCTTGGTAGAAAAACACATCCTGCGGAAAGGAGACGCTACTACGAACAGCTCAGCCAAATCTTGCAGTGTTGCGCGTCAGGGAGCGTTCGCAAGGGGGGCGCAAGGTTGCCATTTTCTCATGCGCCCTTTTCTCATACTGAGGCCTGTGCTCAGTCTCTTCGAAGCTGCCGGCGCCTGCTGTCTGACCTCAAACAACAGACAGCATTCAATTGGCCAACGACCGACATAAATAAAGAGCGTTTGAATCGAATGCGCTTCTTGCCGAGGAGGGCGGCCACCTGGCGACGCCGCGCTCGATAGTCTGCTAACGTAACACAGTAGCCACACTAGTGCGCTCAAGAATGACAATGGGAGTGCGATCGCGTTTCATCACGCACGCGGACGTTTATGACGCGCGCTGAGGCAACTTCTTTCCCCCGTGCCGTAACTCCCTGTGTAGCTTCCAGCGCGCTCGTCGGAACGAGAGAAGTAAGCTCTCAAAGAGCGCGACGATACCCCGTTTCTCCGCTTGTTCTTAGCTTCGAAACATTCTTGCGATAATCGATTCGTGAGCCTATAAACTCATATATATGCTGAAGTCAATCGATGATTACTTGGGAAAAATGGGTCAGGGCCCCTGCCTCGATCGGCCTTGAATATGCCTCTTCGATACCGACAATCGGTGAATGTTGCTGGCAACACGTGCGCAATGAACTAGGACATGATTACAGTAAAGAAACGTGCTATACAAAGTTTTGTTGCGCCTCATGGTGTCATCAGATATCAGGTAAATCGGTAATGGTACTACAGCGGCATCGGGATGTGTGCGAAGGACGCCGCACGCATTATAGTACGTGGCACAGGACAGTGGCTAAGTGCCAAGTGTCATGGCAACTAAAAAAAACGAAAAAGAAAAAAAAACGAAAAAACAAAAGGGTCAAGGCCCTCGCGCGCTTGTTTGTCGAGACGACGCGAGCGCCACCACGTAATTTTGATCCACCAATAGGGACTCTCAGAGCTCATCGCTTATCCTCCCTGGAAAGCTCTGGCGGAAAGATAAAATAAATGTCACAGCCTTTAGTTTTATGTTTTATTCTGGTGAGTTAGTGGCAGCAGTATCAGCTTGAGAAGCGGAGTTCGGCCAATGTTCATTGCTGCGCGCGGTAGTAGTGCGATCGCAGTATCTTGTATCTTAAGATACACGATACATTCTTCAACGTGTCGGAAATACAGATACACGTCTTACGAGACGTATCTCGATGCAGATACAAGATACCCAAAGAGTATCTAAGATAGTATCTGAGGTACATGTATCGTCGATACTGCCCTAGCACTGACTGACACATGTTCAAAACCGACCTGACACACTGCTGAAATTTAATCCCGGTATTAATAGCGGTATTAATCGCTCCCGATATTAATCGTTTCGCGCCCTACAGCGCCTATAGCAGACAGGTGTTCTTACATCCTTTGCAAGCTACTGCCCTTGCTTTGAATTCAACTGCTCCTCTGCTGCCATTCGGTCGATGAGGAAAGGCAGCTTTGTCGTGCTGCGTTACGACACTGTGCGCACGTAAGAAAATTTACCGGGACCATAAGCTCGGCAAATGGCATATTAAGGTACCGGGGACCTGCCGTACTTTTTAAAGGCTACTGGCGACCGCTATTGATTGAGCAGCGCGCGCTTTAGTTGGTTCGTGTGGATGTTACCTCCTTCACATGTCACATGTTATTAACAGCAGAGCCGTCCTAGGTCGAGCTATCGCCGTCCGGAGTCACGTAGGACAGGATAAGGGACAGCTCACATGACCAGGGGAGGATGGTGTCCTCCTGGTGGCTTGAGTTGGTGGTAGGGATTTGGTTGTAGCTTTATGCTACAGCCTACAGCTGGGTCGAGTGCAAATTTCTCCACCGCTTCGTCGTCCATCTGTGAAGGGCAGAAAACCAAGTACGACCTAGTTAACTTTCCTACCTTTGCTTCTTTCTATTATTTCTCCTTTTCTCCCCCAGGCGTTCGCCCATTCCGATTTTACAATAATGCTACAGGGAATTTCGCTGCTTGGCAGCGAAGTGTGGCAACCGCCCAACTTATGCGTGATACAGCAGCGCAGAGGAAAACGCACACACAGAAAATATAATACACGGGCAGTCCCTTCTATTGTTTTATTTTCGCGTTCGCTGTTTTCACAGATAAGTTCCAACTCACCCGATCTGACATCCTTGTGCAGTCCACTGAACTTGCTGGGTGGGTAATCTATCGAATTCCCGATTTGTAGTTGCAAAAAACCAAGACATGAGGCACGCCATAGTGGGGGACTCAGGATATATATCGATCACCTGGGGTTCTTAAACGTGCGCCTAAGTCGAACGGGTGTTTTTCGTATTCCTACCCCATCAAAAGCGACTGGGACTCGAACGTCCATCCTCCGAATTAGCAGTGTAATAATCACTTCGATCACAGAGCTGCCGTTGTGGATAGATAAGCTATGCTATCCACAAGCACAGGCGTGCGCACAGGGGGAGCAGGGGGAAGCCCTCCCCTCGTAATCATCAAAGGGGGGGGGGCGCCAAATCAGCTCCATATATTTACTCAGTCTGACCTGTCACATCATTGTTTAATGTGCAGGGTTATGGCCATGAAGGTTTTTGACGATAATGGCAGCCGAGTACCCCTGATGCCGCATATTCCAAGAACCGTTTAATTCCCAACTTTACCTGCGCAAGCCGCGGACCAAAGACGGGGCGTTGTGAGAAGGACGTCGTCGCTTCATCTTCATGTTTGCATCCATTGCGAAGCTTGTTTCCTTGCGGGCTCGACCAATAGGGGGGAGAGGGGGACGCTGCTGTGCAACTTGTCCACCCCCTAATGGCAAACCCTGCTCACGCCATGTCCTCAAGGATGATTACGGCCCGCGTCGCCAGCTGCGAGTCGGGAAGGCGACGTTGAAGAAAAAAATATTCACGGCAGTCCGACAGAAAACGAGTACCGATCAGCTAGCCGGCGGCTTCCACTGTTTGCAGATTGATCTGCTGCCGTGCCACCACTCAACGATGTCAGCGTACCCCTTTCGCTCGTCCGCGCTAGCCCCGGAAAGGGCATCGCAGAGGACGCAGTGATCCATGAAGCGTTGACGTCGAACTTCGTGCGTCTTCTTCCAGGCGAAGTAGGCCTCGTAACGGGCAGGATCGGCGGCAAGCTCCTTCAGGTACGCGGCGAGGCGTTCGGGCGACGCGAATCGAAACGCGTCGATGCACGAACCGGGAGGCGCCAGGGAGGCCGCGTACGGTCCCATCACCACGGGAACCATGCCGTGGTGGAGGGCGTTGTAGAGCTTCTCCGTGACGTAGTCGGGACACACGGCGTTCTCCAGGGACAGGTAGAAGTAGTACCTCTCGCCCAGGTGAGCGAAACATTCCTCCCTCCCTGGGCACTGCAGGTTTCCGCAAAGGCCGTACACGTCTACCGTCACGTGCTTCCTGAGTTCCGCGACGTAGTCCTCTCGGCGGCTCGGTGTGCGACAGTTGCTGACGACCCAGGCGACCAGTCTGGACCGCTTAACTGGGAACGACGAGTGTCCCTCTTCGGCTAGTGGCGCATCGCTGCGGCGAGAATGAACGGTAAAATATGGATGTGGAACGTCCGAGTCGAGGCGGTAGGTGTACGTCCAGTTGAAAACGTCCCTGATTCTAACCAATTCCTCGGGACGGCTGTTTGGGGGCGCCTCCATATTCCAGTAGACCCATCGCTGGTGCCCGGCGCGGTATCTGCAGCAAAAAAGAAGAGCCGTGCCGGTTGTACTCATCATTATTAAGGGTTCCTAGGGGAGAAAAGAGTGTTAAGGACAACTATATAAAATGAGTGCATGAGCCCCCAATAGAAATTTTTCAGTCTCAAAGCGAGGTAGAAGCAACAAGGCTATTTTAAATATTTGCAAACCGGTGGTAGTAAGTTATAAGCGGAACGCACGTGTGCAGTTTTTTTGCACTCTTCTCGTGATAGTCCATTGCTCAGGGTCGATGAAGTAAATGATATTGGGGTAAACTTCCACGAGAAACTAAGCTTGTCTTCACACCTTAGATGTACGAAAGAATGTGCCCTTCGCGGCTCTGGCATTTTTTGTGGAATATTGGATGACTTTCGCTCCTTTGCTGCATTTGCTGCATATTAATATTGTATTCTTTTGTGCGCCCTGGGCTGCTAGAGGCTAGAGCACGTTTCTGCAGTTTGTGTCAGAACGGGCACATTCACGTCGTATTCTAACCTCGCTAAACCCGTCCACAGTAGTTATATCTATATTCAAGCACCACTTCTGCCTTTGTGATGACCATAATAAACACAATCCATATGTATACGTCTAAAATGGAGACATATTAAATAGGACCTTCTGTGCCACTCCGACGTGGTTCATGATACCGAGCGATGTCTAAATTAGAGCTGTGCACGGGCCGTATTTCCGAGCCCGAGCCCGGCCCGGGCCCGCTGACATTGTCGAAGGCCCGCCCGAGCCCGACGGCAAAGGGCTGCGAGCCCGCCCGGCTCGGCCCGACGTACGAAAACACAATCCCGGGCCCAGCCCGGCCCGGCTTTTTAAAGATTCGCTGCGAAAACAAAGCATCGTTTTCCGGTAATTTGGCATTTTATTGAGCATATCAAATATGATCAAACGACACACGACGAACAGTCTCTGTTACACAGATTACAAATTACAAGTAGACGGCCTCATGCCAGCAACAATGGAGTTCGCTCGCCAAAGCCGCCACGTGTATGGGGTATGCCAATGCAAGCGTCAGCTTGCACGAAGGCGATCTACGTCGGGTCGCTCGTCGCTGTCGCGTGCATTTTCACTCATATGGGATTTGGCTTTAAATCTAACGCGAACAGTCGCGTGGCGCCGTCATTAGCTCAGGTGGTGTTACTTGTACGTTTGTCGGAGTGCAACAGAGGCAGTGCTTTATCTGCTCCCCTTTTGTTTAAAGTAGCGAATGGAAAGGAAAAGCGGTAAAGGGCGGTCGCGGAAAAGGCGCTGTATACGTGCTCGAAAAAAATTCCCGCTCATTCTCTATATTTCGGGCTTGAGTCGGGCTTAGCGCCGGGCCCGAGCCCGGCCCGATAAAACTCCAAGCAGCTCGAGCCCGGCCCGGGCCCGAGGTGAAAATACGTCGGCCCGCCCGAGCCCGGCCCGCGGGCCGGGTCGGGCTCGGGCTTTCGGGCAACCCGGAACCCGTGCACACCTCTAGTCTAAATATGACAACATATAAGGTAGATGAAATATATATAGGCGAAACAATAAGTTGAAGGAAACATATTCTTGAACAGAAACTCCACTTGGAAGCTGTTACGCTCAAAATAGGTGCGAGAGGCCCCTGAGCACAAATACTACCACGGGCCAAAGTTGGCCCGTGGTACTTCCTGATGCCCCCTGATGTTCTCTAGTGTTGCATAACTTTGGGCTAATGCTATCACGTGTTGACCAACTGCTGCCTAACCTTGGCAAATGTTGGCAAGTGTTGCCAGAACATCGAACGAGCAGTCAACTCATCGCGCACACGACCGTTGCCTCTCAGGGAAGTTCGCCGCAATAATGATTATTACCTGGGAAGGTCGGTGGCGTTGGCGTCCCTGTCGTGAATGATGACGGCGTCCGCCGACCTGACCAGAGATCTGTTCCTGGTCAGGAAACACGGGACGCTGCAGCTGTTGTAAGCCACGAGCCCGCTACGGACATCGGACAGCGGCTCGAGCCAAGACCCGAAGGTAGGTGTCCAGAACAGTATGGTGACCGGCTTGCGCGCGGTGACGTTCGTGGAGGTGCTCTTCGGAAACCACGCGGGAAGTTCGACGGCTATCGGTCGGTCGCCGCCGTACAAGACGAAGAAGACTGCGAGCGAGACGCAGATAAGGAAGGCGCCGACGTACTGGTAGCGTAAGGACCTGCCAGATACCATGGAGACCTGAAAGGAAACCGAGCAAGGAGTGGACAAACACTTGCGGCGAATTTTCCTTAGATAAATGGCCGCTGCGTGCGAGACAGTTAATGAAGTAACGTAAATGCGTAGCAGTACACGTGTGTTACTTTATTAAATTGTCATAACAGCAGACAGCCGACGTTAGCCGAGTAGCAGCCAACACTTCTCAACGGTAGCCAGTACTGGTATTGTGAGAGAAAATACGGCATACACTGTACACGCTATACACTTATTTTCTCAAGTTACTAACCATCTATTGTATATTTCGTCCCGAGTGTAGATATATGCGATGGCTTGTGTGGCATACTGTATGTCACCAGGGATTCATATCACGTCAACTGCAACGTTCATGGAGATATGGAAATAGCCAGTTATCGAGTGAACAGATTGTTACCACTCAATGCACTGCGGGTTCGATCACGGCAGTTGTGTTCGCGCTTCGATGGGGCCGATACACAAATAACAAGAAACGCAAAGAACACGCTCGTATGTATTCTCAAGTTTAGATGCACGTTAAAAGAACCATTGACTGTAGAAATTGTTTCGGAGTCCCCCATTACGGCGTGCGTTACAATCATACCGCATTTCTGGCACAAAAAAAAATTCAATGCAATTCTTACACTTCTTTTTTTACACTTTAGTGACTGGCGTCTCAAAGGAAGTCCTAATTTGAGAGTTGCACCTGAGCAGACATAATGTCACTTTGGCAATTCCTACGTGCGCCCTAAAGTGAATAATTATTTGCCATTTCAAAAGCTTTTTTTCTTTTCTTTTCTCGCCTAAAACAAGACGCACTCCGACACAACTTTACGAAATTAGTGGTCAGGTGTCCTTGTACGGAATATGCAACATTTTAATTTTTTAGTTGAACCGCCCCATTTGGAAATGTACACTTGAATACAGAGCTGTCAGCTGAAGAGGGAGAAGGCAACAAGGGTGCGGTAGTGAAAACCTTGAAGAGTTTGTGGACCACACGATCCGAGAAATATTTTTTTCAATTTTCTAGCAATTTGTGAGCATAGGCAAAAAACCGTACAACGTTTTACAACACCGTCGCGCGTACTCGTTACAACACAAGATTGCACGAAGTAATTGCAACCCATGTGAAACACAAACGCCTTCACTCAACGCTTGATTGTATACGCTATAGCAATGTCTGTAAATCGGAATACTGTATGCTTAGTTCAGAGACTGCGGATGCATCAATATACGGTATGAGAAGAAAAAACTGTGGAAATTATTAATGCACGTATTAAAAAAATGAAAATTCAGCCGCATGCTTTGTCTGTGTTGTGAGTACTACTACTTAAATGTGTCGTTGGTAAGTTGCTCCAGACCTTTACTGTATACGCAGAGAGCAAGAGTATTCGAGAGGGTTAAGTTCTGACAATGAAAGATGGGCGTTTTAGACGTGCGGCGTGTTGATGCCGTTTTTCTGGCGTTTTACAAGTAGCTTTAGAATGGGTTTAAAGCAAGGGTTGAAGAAATGATAAATTATTGTTTTCAAGCACGAAAAGAAAAGCTTACTATGTGAATATTCTTTCGTATCCACTACTTCTGCACATTACGAGTGGCGCCCAAGCGATTCTAGCCGTGAGAACTGGTGGTGGCGGTAGCTGGCAAAGTTTTGGCAAACTCAAACATATATTAGCGAATAGGATGTCGCGCTGCAAAGTTCAGTGACGTGGGTTTGATTCCCGGACATCACTGCCGCATGCTGAGGAGGGCGACATGGAAGAACGCACGTGTACTTATATTTATGTGTACGTTAAAGAATCCCAGAGGGTTGAAACTAATTCGTAGTCCCTTACTGCGACGTGCCTCGTAACCGTGTCTCTTAATTCTGTACCTTTATTATCATCCATCGCTTACAGCCGGCCGATGCTCGTGATGCACATAGGCGAAGCTTCATTACTTGGACAGACAAATAACCACGAAAAGGTGTCCGCCGCGGTGGTGTAGTGCTTACGGTGCTGGGCTGCTCATCCGAAAGCGCGGATTCGATCCCGGCCGCGGCGGTCGCATTTCGACGGAGGCGAAATGCCAGAGGTCCGCGATGTCAGCGAACGTTAAAGAACACCAGATGATCAAAATTTCCGGAGCCCTCCACTACGGCGTCCCTCATAATCATATCGTGGTTCTGGGACGTTAAGCCCCACCAATTATAATTAATTAAAAACCACGAAAAGAAATAGCAATAAAATAGAATCATTACGTTATTTCAACCCAAACGACTGCAAGTTCCAGACCCGCAGCGGTAGTCTAGTGGTTATTAGGCTCGACTGCTGACCCGAAGATTGCGGGATCGAATCCCGGCCGCGGCGGCCGCATTTCGATGGAGGCGAAATACTAAAGGCCCGTGTGTTTAGGTTTAGGCGCACGTTAAAGGAAGCACAGGTGGTCGAAATTTCCGGAGCCCTCCACTACGGCATCCCTCATAATCACATCGTGGTTTTGGGACATAAAACCTCGACAATTATTATTACCCCAAGTTCCAGGTAAACGTGCAGCTTTTGTACCGGTATGCCACTGGCGTGATTGCGCAGCTTTTACACTGGTATGCCACTGGCGTAACCGAGGGGGAGGGGGGTTCAAACCCCTCCCTCCAAAATGTTTCAATTTTGCATGCGTATATATACAGGCACACAAACAAACACACGCACGAACATACATATAAAACATGGTTGAACACTCCCCCCCCCCCCCCTTCGAAAGAAAAAAACTCTCACTACGCTACTGCGGTATGCACTTACCCCAGTAAAGTAGAGCGACTCATCCAAGAAGAAAAAGAAAGGCCCAATGGAAATGCGTTCGCACAAAACGAGACTCAGCCGAATCCACTCCGATGAGGCGACACAATATTCCACGTCGAACAAGGTGCTTGCCTGTCGGCTACCTATCCACGCTTCCAATAGTTCACAGCCACGCCGTATCAGTCGCGGCTCGCGAAGAGCTCTCTTATCTGCGTGTATGATATCGGCTGAAACTCGGAGGGCTCTCGCGAGTGAGGTACGGGGGTATACGTATGAAATGTACGTACGGTCGTCATAGCGACAGGGCAAATATCCGTACGATAACGATAGATTTCTTGTTTCCTTTGTGAGTTCTTTCCTGACGTTCAGGATAAGGCCACGCCGCCTTTTGCAAGTGGTATATTATCGCGGTTTCAATATCCAACAGTCGCATGTAGCCGCGGTGCTTGTTTACAAGTATCGGCATACCTTTCGGTCGAATCATCGACGCTCTATCTTTAGACAATACACAATTTTCAAGTGCATCCGTAAGGTAGAGCACAATTCTAGGCATTGAACTGTACTGCCCGATGAGGCACTCATTCCTGTCACGGTAATTAGGGTTGAATGACTGGAGGATTGCCAAGTTAAGCCGGGAACAAACAGCGTTAGACCCGGGACGGTGATAGCACGAGGCCGCTAATGTTCTGTAACCGTCCCCGTCTAGCGCTGTTTGTTCCCGTCTTAATGATGTACCAACCAACCCAGTTAGGCGCACTCCTGCGCAATTGTCAGATGTTTACTAAGCAAGCTTTTGCCTAATTATATTACGGCACGCGATGCAATTAACTCACGAATTGTAGGCGGTGAGTTCTACATTTCTGAGGAAAATATCAGCTGAGGATGGCTGAGCGTGAGAGAGAACGCTATTTATTGAAGTACAAAGAATTCTGCCGCCGAATATGTAGGCACCTGCATCCTATATACTCTGCGTATAGGCGAGTGGACCTGGAAGAGAGAAGGGCCCTAGAAGCAAGAATGTCTTTCGGTTACTCCTCCTGTGCAGCCCTTTGTACCGGTTGCGCGACTATGAACAATCAAAATGTGGTCTAGCCGCCACGACAGCCACAATACACAAGGCGTTGCACTTGTGAGATCGAGATGGCAAATCCGACGCATGCCTAGGCGAATTCATTTCGATGAGCGAGCGCAGAGAAACCGCCCTCCTGTGCTTAGATTTAAGCGTACGTTAAGACAACACTAAGGTTAAACAATGAATCAGTTTGGATTGACAAATTGTACTCTGAGAACTCTAATGGCGTTAAGTGCACCGTCGTAGGTTTATTAATCGAGCAGGAAATCAAAATCAAACGTCCGACTGGACGTTTGATTTTGCGACCAAAACGGCCATTTACGATCATTTGTCGCTTTGTGACTAACTTAGCTAGTCGCCGTTGCTAGTCGCCGGTGCGAACGAGCCTTTAATACTCGTAGCACGTATATTAGTAGTAATAATAATTGTCGAGGTTTTACGTCCCGAAACCACGATATGATTATGAGGGACGCCGTAGTGGAGGACTCCGGAAATTTTGACCATCTGGTGTTCTTTAACGTACACCTAAATTTAAGTACAAGGGCCTCAAGCATTTCGCTTCCATCGAAATGCGGCCGCCACGGCCGGGACTCGATCCCGCGACCTTCTGGTCTGCGGTCGAGGAACCATAACTACTAGAGCACAGTGGCGGGTATAGCAGTTGCCAAAAGTAATTATATTATAACCGAAAGCACGTAACATGACTTTCTTGCACAGTTGAATGACAGGCGCGCGCGCGCCGCAGTTCTGGGGAACGGGACTTTAATTTATTCTGAGGTTGCGACCGTCTATAGCACTGGCGCACAGCACTATACATCTGCGTGTTGTAGCCATGTTGCCTCAAAACTCACCATGTGTCCAGAAGATGTTTCCGGTCAGGTTGTCCTTGCCGCCCGACGCTGGTGCCATCAGCGCAAACTGAGGCTTATTTGGCAAGCGCATCCTCCGCAGGTCCTCCGCGACTTCTGTGAACGCCATATAGTGACGTCCACGTAGATGGCGGCGTCCGGTTGAAGCCTGCAAAGCAGCATGAACGACCGTATAAGGCCCGCTGTTTGTGCGTGGCTTGAGATTCTCGAGCGCGCAGTCGAGGAATGTAGAAGGCGTCGGTTTCCGGTGATACCGACGCGTATTTGCAAACATGTAATTAACGGCTCAATCTAGCTTAAAGGGCCCCTAAACAAGGTCTGAAAACACAAAGAACGATCGCGTTATTATCTCCTGGCGTTCCTCGTCTTTCCGGCAAAATTCGTAATGCCAGCAGTATGTTCACGTGACGTCCTGAGGAAATAAGCGTTCGATTGGTCCATATACCGGGAATATCAGTTGTGAATTGTCTCCTACTCTGCTTTGCCATGCAGTCTCACGCCCTTTCTGCCTCGTCTCGCATGGCTGTCGTGCGTGATCAACTGATTTCACTTCGCCTTTTGCGTTTTCGAGTGCGCAAGCGGAAATAACAGCGTGTGGACGAAAAGCGCGAAATCCTGACAGCCTCAACGCTTACTGCTGACATTGTCTAAGTGTTTTATGAAGAAATAAGTGGCGAAGAGGAGAAAGCGCCTGTAGGAAGGGCAGTGAAGGTTAGATAGAAACCACTCTCTTGTCTTTGAACTCCCAGTGGTTTAGGGGCTATTTAAAGACCTGGTAAACGGGAACGTGTCGCTCAGTGGCTATTAATGTAAACAAGGCTTTTGGAATGCCGTAACTACCATTCTTACATTGAGACGAGGCTTGCTGTATGCTAAGAAAGATGTACGAAAGAGGCACTTGTGTCAAGAATACCCTTGGGCCAGCACAGTCGCCTTTTTTGTTTTTTTTAATGAATATACGCCCACTTCCTATTTGCAAAAAGTGTAGCGGCAATCTAGTTTCCGTGGCTATTACAAATACGCTAACAATGCCTACGTATTAAAGGGAATGTTGTTTTCTTTTTCATTCGCAAACCCTCTCAGATTTCGCTAGTGTTGTTGCTGATATATCTTGCATCAGAGAGAAAGTGTGCGCAATATCACTACGCGTTCGCCAGTTTATGTCAGGGCAAAACAAACAAATAATGAAACGGGCGAATGTAGAGTCAGCCTATACTATATACCGTATTTGGCCTTTGCTTTTGTCATCTCAGGGTCACCAACGCCGCCTGATCGGGATGTCAAGTGAGACGTCTTTCCATGCAGTAATGTCTCAGTGTGTCGTCGACTGTACGTGTGCGCGTTACGCATGCGCCTTGCCTTTGACGAGTTGGGGCTCGCGAATGTTCGCGCTTATCTAGACAGCAAACATGCCCAGTCACATGAAGAGCATGCGCATTTATATATTCTCTCACTTCGGACGCTCTCACTTTGTAATAAGCGTTCAGAGATATCAGGGCGAATGTTTATCGCGTCTCTCTCATACTTATTCCGCTGTATCTTCTCGCTGAGCTGCGTACACCGGCGCTGCCGATTCCGGAAAAATTTATCGCAAGGTTACTGCGGGTGCGGGCTCGTCGACGTGATGAACCTTAGTCGCTCAGACAACTATCTTTGGGTAACTGGCGAAATGCTCGCGAATAATCACTCTGATTAATATCGATTGTCCAAAGCGCGAATACCAAGAAAAATCGGCAATGTTCAAAAGCAAGCACTGATTGTTATAAGGTTCATTACCTGCATTATTATTAGACATAATAATAATTGTTCGGGTTTAACGTCCCAAAACCACGATTTGATTATGAGAGACGCCGTAGTGGAGGTCTTCGGAAGTTTTGACCATCTACGGTGTTCTTTAACGTGCACCTAAATCTAAGTACACGGGCCTCAAGCATTTCCGCCTCCATCGAAAATACGGCCGCCGCGGCCGGGATTCGATTCCGCGACCTGCAGGCCAAGACTTTTCACCCACTACAAAGTGTTCAGTCACAATTCTTCATTGTCATCAGCCACATGCAGCATTAACAAAATACACATAATGCCTCATAGATGTGTAGCGGGTACCTCGCTTATCCGCAGAAAGACGAAGAGTGGCATAGATCCCTACATCACAAAAATTACGATTTACAGCGTAGTGGATACCTTGCATGTGTGCTTGCATTAGATGCCCCAAGAGAGTACGGAACGGGTCCCAGATGGATGGATGGAAAAACTTTATTTCGTCAGAAAACAGTTGGGGACGATTCCGTGTTAGATGGCCATCAACCCAAGGTTGACGGCGACCTGTGTGGCCCACTCCACGACCCTTATCTGGACGACTGGGTCTGAGCTGGTCAACACGGCCTCCCACTGCTCGAGAGAGGGATCACGCATAATATCCGCCGGTGGCGGCACCATGCTACATTCCCACAGTATATGGTCATAACTTGCCACTGCCTGGCACCATTTGCATTGTGGCTTAATCTCCTCCGGGTATATTTTGCTCAACACATATGGGTTGGGAAAAGATCGCGTCTGCAGTTTTCTCCAGACGCATTCCTGCGCCTTGGTCAACCGCTTGTGCGGGGGTGGATAAAGCCTACGCTCTAGTTTATAATGATTGGTGATGTCGTGAAAGGACACCAGCCCATCTCTCGCGGATCTCCCCGGAATGGGCGGCTCACCTGCCCGGCTGACGAAACCTCGAGCATTCAGGTGAGCCGCCTCGTTCCCAGGGTTTCCAGAGTGTACTGGTACCCAGACAAGTTCTATTTCCCGAATTTCTTGCCCCGCGGCTCGGTGCAGTAGTCGTGCGGCGGTGACCGATATTCTGCCCCTCGCCAGATTTCGAATGGCTGTTTTTGAATCACTGAGAATCAGGTCAGACTGAGAATTAGTGATAGCTAGCGCTATTGCCGCTTCTTCAGCAGTTTCTGAGGAGCGGGTTTTGACTGATCCAGAGGCGACTAAGCGTCCCCGCCTGTCCACCACCACAATCGCAAATGCGTCCTTGTCCTTATATTCCGCGACGTCTGTATAGACTGCCGATTTGTACTCCCCATATTGAACATGTAAATTCCTGGCTCTTGCCTGCCTGCGTCCCTCATGGAGGCGCACCTGGTGATGCAGCACGCTAGGCTTTCGACAACGGAAACTGGCAGGGATATATTGGAAAGGATTGGCGTTGGCGCCGAGGCTCCCGCTGGTGACACTAAAACTCAGGTGCGGCGAGAATTACACAAGGCCTTGTACATAAAGCCTTTGCCCAAGAACATGCATCCGATCCACCATGAGGGACGGGTCCCAGAAAATCCGTTCTTCGAGCTTTCGCTATGACTGTGCTGCGCAATGCACGCAGGCCCGGCGTTTTTTATCTTTCTTTCTTCCTCTCTTTCTCTCTGTTTCTTCTATCTCTTTTTTGGTCTCTGTTTATTTCTATTCATTGGTCAAAGGTGCGGGCCGACCACGGAGGCACTCCAAGACCACGTGAGGTGCAGAAAGCTTGCGATTCCTCCGATCCCGGAGGCAGTGCAAGAAGCTTAGGTTTCTCGGTCGCTATGTGCGTTAACGTACTGAAGCAAACCATAAAAAAACAGCGTTTTAGTATTACTCAGATGTTTTACATGTAATCCTGTCGAGACCACTGCCAAGTTCGCAGCGCTTCCGCATCGCGCTCTGCGCCACATCGCTGGACATTAGAAGACGAAGACAAAGCTGTACCAAGTCGGGGTGACGATGTTGCCGTTCAAGTTCAATAAAATATCGTTCCGGAGTTATAGAGGCAGTTACTCTGCCTGCTCGGTTGTTCAGCACTTTCTTTTATTCGATGTTTTACTTACTTTAGCTCAATTGCTAAACACCTTAAATGTAATATTCACGCCAACTCACTCATCAAAAAGGTTTCATTTGGTATCCGCATTATCATTAAAACACGTGCATTCTTTCAACCTCATATTCTTTTCTCGCTTTATAATGCTTATATTAACAGCCACTTATCATACTGCCTATCATCATGGGGTAACACATAGGCCATTCATCTCAAACCGCTTCAGCGCCTTCAAAACCAGGCGATAAAATTAATGACGTATAGCCCATTGCGTTCCCATTCTACACCCATCTATCAACAGCTGCGCATTCTACCGATTCAAGAGTTGTTTTATCACAGATCGTCCCTCATCACATACCGTCTCATTCATCGTGAAATATCATTAGATAGTATTCCTCACCATGTCCTTGTCAACAACAATAATACCAGGTTTTCAGAGCAAAATAACTTTCTTTTACCCAAAATAAGATCGAACTATGGCAGATTTACAGCTCGCTTCTATGGTATTCATCTTTGGAATCGCATACCTCTTTATACTAAATCATCTCGGTCACTGCAATCTTTTAAACACATGAAAGACATATTGTTAAAGAAACCTTTTGTTCAACTGTAATAAATTTATTTTCATCATCACTTCACAGTTCTGTATTGGTATCTTTAAGCTTTGTATAATGCTGCTATGGTAAATATATTTTTTTCTTTTTTAGTATAGATCGTTCTGTTTTGATTGCATTTTTTATTTGTTCGCTCTTTTTGCTGCTGTTACCGTTTATGTACGCAACTAATTATAGGAGGTCCCCCTGACAGTCTCGTACTTTGGGACCTCCTTATTCTGTATGTATTATGTAACCCCTCTTTTGTACATGCAATAATAATGAATAAACTTGAACTTGAACTTGAATTGCTGTTTCTCTTAACTAAACACTTCCCGCCCCCCGGTTCATGGCCCATCCCCCTTATTGGTACGCGCCAATAAAAAATGGTCCGTCATCATCACCGTCATTAAAGAGGCAGATAACTGTATTGGGTATGAGTCATCGAATGAGAATAAGAAGAACTTATGAACCCAACAGTAAGCACGATTCCATAGCTCATCCGACGTCCTAAGCTCCACGGTTCCACCGGCTCTGAACGTTGTAAAGCTGTCGTCCCGTCATCCTTCGAGATGCGCTGCACCGTCGCTAACGCCGTTCTCCTTTGCATCCTCGTTAACCTTTCAGACTGTTTGTCAGGTAAGCCTAGCCTCTTTTCTGCGCCAGTGTTCTTGCTGCACAACATCCCCTGGCGAAGCCCGTGCATAGGGATCTCCACGACGTGGCTTGGGAACCATTGCAGTGCAACGCGGCTTTAGGAGGCAGCGGTCGCGATGTACGCATGCACGACGATGCATGCAGCTCAATGTTGATCGCTCGATCGCTCAAGAATTAAACTCCGCACCAATAAAATTGCGCGTATAGCTTCCAACTTGAACAATAAACGAAAATGAGATACGTTTAGAATATATGTGTACTGCTCGAAGGCTACTGGTGAATTACTTTTCCAGTGGAAGGCGAGGGTATGAACAATTTGCTCTCCACGAGTTGGTTTGCTAGCTGGTTTTACACAAAGCTAGTAGCGAATGGATGACATGGGTACAGGAAGGAGAAAAACTGTCGCTGCTGTCTTCGTGTATATGCGGTTCTTTAAAAAATGCTCTGCCTTAATATGGCAAACTAGAAATGGTCGTAACCCTCATAAGCACATTTAATGTCTACTTCTTTTCTCGTTCTTCTGCCCTCGTCCTTCCTTCATTGCTGTCCCGAAACGCGACAATCGTGGTACTGCGCGCTGACATTCGCAGGTGACAAGGTGAAGCTGGCAGACGTGGAGTTCCTCACCTTCCGGCAAGGACTGTACACAACCGGTCGCCGGTCCCACTCATCAGTGCCACAACTGAACTGCCGCGGCGGCAGCGCGGGCTGCCAAGACCAGCCTTCGGTTGTTCAATGCTACAACCGGGGAACCGACGGCACGGACGTGCAGGTGATGTTTCTCGCAACCGGACAACCCTTTAAAGGGGTCATGAACCACCCCTCGACCTTGGAGAGAAAAAAAGACAGATCCCGCGGAACGCAGACACTGCTATGAACAGCTCAGCCAAATCTTGCAGTCGTGGTCCGCAAGGAGAATTTAGAAGCGTAGAGCAATGTTACCATGTTTTTCAAGCGCCTTCTTCTCATGCCGAGGCCTGTGCTCACTCTCTTCGCAGCTTCCGGCGCCTGCTGTTTGACGACGAACAACAGAAGGCATGCTATTGGCCAATAACAAATAAACATAAAGAGCGGCGTTTGGATCGTATGCGCTTGTTGTCGCGGGTTGCCGCCAAATGCCGGCGCAGGGGTAGGGAGGGGTGGGGGGATTGGAAGAGCTGAGTCCCCCCCCCCCCCCCCCCCCCAGCTACGCCAATGAGTGTTAGGATTGCTGTAAGAATTTGTTTTCCTGCAAATGGGCGCCAGTCTCCTTTTATATAAGATATCCGCAGTATTAATCCGAGAAGACAGCGATATGTCTGCTGCAGTGCTTGATAAAGCCGAGCGAGGTTAACACGTAACACGTGATCCATATCAACTTATCTCGATGAAATCCCTCGATCGACAGTCTAAAGGACGTCGGTCAGTTCATGGAGCCTTGGCAAAGTTTCTCGGGCACGTTCAGGAAATGATGGGGGCTTGAAGAGAAGAAAGAAGCCTTGAAGAGGGGTTACCACTGGAGCCATGAAATATCCTTGAACAAGATGTGTCCGTGCAGCCATGAAAAATCCTTGAACAGGCGGCATAGCTGAGCTATTAGAAATCCTTGAACGGGGTATCGCGGGCGCCATGCAAATATCCTTGAAGAGTGGGCATTGCTAAAGCTCCAGTGACGCCCCCTATAGTCAGGGATTTTTCACCTCGTCGAACACGTCTGCACATTGATGAAAATTGTTGACTTCTAACCCTTGAATGCTTCATTCTGTTCCTTTACAGTGGGAATGTGATGCAGAAATGACGACATCCCAAAAATTTGGTGTAATTCAAGTCAAATGCGAAGGGTACGATTACCCGCAAGACGAATACATCTTGGTTGGATCTTGCGGCGTGAGTATGCTCTCTTGGTATCTCCTTCGGGTGTGCCTAATGTTAACGTTTGTAACTGCAGCATCTTCTGCATATAAACAGCAAATAGGGTATTGTATAATCAGTTAAAGGAATAGCGATCCTAATTTTCGAAGGTGAGCTTACTCTGCCATGCAAATCTCCTGTGTACAGGGACGGCTCTGAGCAAGCGTGAAGTTCAGAAAATGCTGATAAGATATTTTAGTTTGACATTAAAGGCGATGTTCGCATGGCGCACCTACTGACATCGACACTGTCGTGATGTCAGGCTACAGTGTCGATTCTGGTGACCTCACGCACCAGTATGGCTAGTTGTGATGGCGTCGACCAAAAAATTGAAAATGGCCGCTTGTGTGTCAGCAACGGAGCCACGGAGCGCAGCGGCCGTGGAAACGTCGCGATATCTTGAGCGAGCACATGACGAGAAGCTTATATCGGGTTGTGACGTCAGGGTACAGTAGAAGCGGAAACTAGCTTTTAAAAACACATTGTAATTACTTTTTCAGGGTACACTCCTGCTTACCAGCACATTTTCTAGGCTCTTGAGGATATGGCCTTTCACTTAGCGAAAAAAAAAAAAAAACGACCACTGAAAATTTTCGTGTCAGTGCCCCCTTACGGTGGAGTTGTATACTAAATTTCCTGGCTATTACGTTAAGTATACCATTAAATAGTTAGTGAAAAAAAAAGGATAACAATTCTCGTTCGACTAGGTTTCCGTACAATCAGACTCAGCCTGCGCAGACCCATATCACGTGTAGGAGTTATAGAATGCGAATGCCAGTTGCCATGAAAAAAAGGAAAATAAGTAAGACTGTCAATGTCGTTGCGAACACGTGAATAAAAAAAAGATAAATAATGCCTCTCAGTTCCTATTTTGTAATATGGCGTTATTTTCTCGTCCTTGTATTCTCTAAACAATTACCTTTTCTTTGTTCTTTTTTTTTTCGCGTTCACCAACAGCTAGAGTATCACCTGGAGAGTACGGGACATGACGGTGGCTTATCGCTCAACGCGTAAGTTATATACTACTCCTTTCTGTATAAGTTGGAATTGTCTCGTCACTGCTGACAAAACCTCACAGGGTCCCTTATGCATTCGCCTAACACGACTCGCAGGCGAAGGCCATCTTTTTTGTCCTCTCACTCGATGTGTCGATCCTGCTCCGCCACCCTCCGAAAGCTCTCTGCACCTAACGTGGTTTTGCACAGCCTCCAGGATTGGAGGCATTGCGGGCTTTTTGCGCTTCACCTGGTTTCGCACTGCCTTCGTGATCGGCCCACTTTGGACCACGCGACGGTTTCATGCTGTGACGTCATGACGACGTCATAATGACGTAACCAATTTCGGCAATCTTCACGTCACGATGACGTCGTGTGGGGACATCATCACGTGACGATGATTTTTCGCATCGCTCGTGTTGATGCTGACGCCGCCCACGGTCGATTTTTGTGTTTGATGGGGCATCTAAGGCGTTCACCAGGCGTTAACGTTGACGCAGGTCTCAAGGCGGCAGTGAAATAAAATTCATTACTGCACTGTACTTTAGAGGGATACTCAAATCAGAAAAAAAAGGAAAGCGACTACCGGGTATATAAATAAGATAAGCGTACGAAACGTACCTGGCCAGCTTATTCGCGTTTGCAGCTTACAATCAGAGCACGAACACGCGATGGTGCTTTCGTCACGCATAAGCGCCTCAGCCTCCTTGCTTGACTGCTTGCTTCGAGAATAAGAAAACGCAATTCGACGCGTTTCGCAAAAACGCATTCACCAACGTTCTTGTCATTGCAATAGAGTAAGCCGAAATGATCACCTTCGAGACCAAGCGTAAGTCTTTCGTGCACTTCACATCCAAGAAGGCGACAGCCATTGGCATGTCATGAACATTATGCTTTACATGCTTAGTTTTGCATCAACACAAGTAAGCGCTCAACATTTTTGCGGATATTCAAAATTCGATAAGTTGCTACGGTTGTTTGTTAAGGGAATCGACTGGTAGTACGAAATTCTAAGCCCTAAATGTATTGCATCAGAGCTTCATTGTTGTTAAACTCGATTGTTATTCAAATGAAGACTGTGTCTATGAGACACTAAAATGCGCGTAATGAAGGAAGTTACCAAACGCTCTTTTACTTTTTTTTTTTTTTTTGCAGAAGCGGACCGCAGAGACCCAGTGGATATCACCGCTCCACCAGTACGTTTCCATCCTTACACGACGGCGTCTTTTCCTCTGTGGTGAATGTGACCATTTGCGTACTCGCCATCATTGGCGCCTGCTGCGTGTGCTGCTGCTGCTTGGCCCTATGCAGCGGTGGGGACGCTAACGTCACGATCACCTCTCATCAGGGCCCTCAAGAACATTCGTCGAGCGATGCTCACAACCGCTCCCCTGCCACCCCAACCTCTTCAATTCATTCACTTGACATTCGGAGCGCAAACTACGGTAAGGACGTATTGAAAAGCTTTCGCTTACCTGCAAACAAAGGCTTCACTTTACAGAACACCGAAACTTGGGATACAACGAATGTAGCAGGATGCAGTTACCGTATACAGTACAGTTGACACTCGATTTAACGAAGTGACCAGCGTGCTCGAACTATTTCGTTATATCGGGAGGTTCGTAAAATCGAGGAAGGGGTTTTTCGGTCCTTCGAAATCTAAACTTGCAAACTAGCGTCACCCGAAAGCTACCGCGGCATTTTATTTGCCGCTAATACAAGCCTGCACGCGTGCAAAGTCCGTGAGGGCAGCCCGAGCATGAAACATCCCATGTCCGGGCGAAACATGACGTAGACGGTCACGTGAACATATGACAAGCTGCCGATATTCAAAGACGAGGCAGTTCGATAAAGTTCCAAGTAGACTGTCAGCGTCATCTGTCGCATAAACCATTCAATAACGAAAGCAACCACAATATTCCTGTGGGAATACTTGCAGGGATGTCAAACCACTACCACCCCTAGCGCCATTTGATATGTAAAAGCGCTACCGGCTCCCGCGTGCAGCCTCGTAAAAATAAAGCTAGTGTCGTGTCTAGGGTGGCTAGATGAT
The DNA here is from genome assembly GCF_013339695.2 of Rhipicephalus sanguineus. Lineage (NCBI taxonomy): Eukaryota > Metazoa > Arthropoda > Arachnida > Ixodida > Ixodidae > Rhipicephalus > Rhipicephalus sanguineus. Next base: position 33,804,826 of record NC_051184.2, on the reverse strand, counting down.
TCAAGGCGATGGCGTTACAGCGCACGTCCGAAGAAACGCCGTCGGTGTAAAAATTAGAAAACAATCAGTGCATTTTTGCTCATTTATTTCCGGAAGAACTTCGTTAAATCGAGTTCAGTGCCATGAAAGCTTCATTAATCCGAGTTGATGACGACATTGAACCCTATGGGTACCTATAAGGGAATGTAAATTTCTTCGTTAGATCGGAAAATTCGTAAAATCTGGTGTCGTTAGATCGAGTTTTAGTAGTATATGCTACATCTAAAGTAACGCTACTGCAAGTTTACTTGTAGCGCCGCCTTGTGAAGCTTTCTTCAAGCACTACGTTGAGATTACTTCCGCATCTTGCCCAGTTATACTGCGCTGTTTCGACTCAAGACAGTTAAGAAACGCCCACGTGCAGGAGGGGGGAGGGGGGAGTGAGAGAAAAAAAATTTCCTTTCCACAACAGGCATCAGATGCAGCACATGTCCTGCGTCTCGAAGAGCCCTCGAACTACACACACAAAAAAAGAAAACATAACACTAAAACAAACTGAAAACATTTTCATTACAATAACAGAGAGATGAGCTGGTTGGTACGTATTTATGTTAAAAGACTGGGCCTGCAAACACGGACACGAAAGAAGTGAAGACACAGGCGTCTTGACTTCTCTCTTGCGTCCATGTTTGCACGCCCAGTCGTCGGACATGAATGTTTTGTATCACTCGTGTTGAAGCCGACGCTGCGGGACGCAGACGGTCAATTTTCGCGTTTGATGAGACATCTAAGGCTTTCGCCTTGAACTCACTTCAGTAAACGTGACACAGAGCCATAGACAGAACAGCAGTGTGAGTAACGGTGTAACCTGTGGGCCTCAACATTATTTAGGGCGAAGCGTCACTATAATGAAGTATAAGAGTGCTTGATGCCAATAACGACGTCACACTTGTGCACCATCCCTTACAAAGCAAAAGTATTTATGTCTGAGGGTACAGTATTTATGTCTGACGCCCACAGATAAAAAAAGATAAGCAGTCAATAGCGTGAGGGCAGTTATTTGTAAGGGGAAGCTGTTTTTTTTTTGTTTTTTTAAATCAGCGTACCTTAACCTGCACCATACATGTATTTCATTCACAGATGGTGTGATAGTCGAGGAAAGAAAAGAAAAAAATGTCGAATACATCCGTTACCACCGGGCTGTGCCACAGAAGAGATCGAAGTAACAGAAGACGGATTAACCCCAAGAAATAATACGACGCAGTGACACAGTGTCTATAAGACGCAGTGGAACACTGTTGTGTTCTCATTGTTCCAATTTTCAATAAATATTATTTTCCTACAACCCGTGGCTTAAGCTTCTGTTTTTTTTTTTTTGCTTTTTTTTTCAGCGCTACAGCAGTGCAGTGCTAGAAACTTTCGACCTCGTACGTCAGTTTATTCCGTTACGGCTACGACTGTCGTCATTATTGCTATAGTCATCAGACTTATCTCCTCGTCCATGACTGTAACCCCCGTTCGCTACCATCACAGCACATGCACAGTATTATAGCCCAGGCTGATGCAGCATCAGGGCCATTTTTGTATGCCTATACACTTCGTATATGCTAGTGCATACGAGTGTAGTTGCAGGGACGACTGTACAGTTACGAGTGTACAGGCTATGACGTATTGTGCTACAATAGGCTGATTGGAGAGAATCAAATCAGAGCAAACTGCGTCTCGTTCACGTCGTCTTTGGCGAAACTCACCCGAATTCATACTTTGTCTGAATTTGCACCCGCTCGGGTCGCTCCGCAAATGACATTTGCGCACGTCAAAAAAAGAAAGACACGAGGAGTTTCGTCTCAGCCACACATCTCGGCAAACTGGCTAAATACATAGCGAATGCGCAGCGCACGAAGACAACTTCGTCGCGAGGAGGCCACATAGACTGTCCGTAATCGAACCATCCGTGAGTAAGAACTGCTAACTTGCTTGATTTTCCGCTCGCGGGAAAACACAACTATCGTGAATGACAACGCAAGTCTACGAGGCAAAGCAACACAGAGCGGCCTTCGTGATCAAACAAGCCGGTTGCTATTGTCTTGGACGCCATAACAAACTGAGAACAGTTGTGCAGTCACGACAGACGCTAGTACTTTTCAGGCAAACCAACACGATGGCATAGGCTTTGTTTTGTCGTACACGGCCTCTCAAATAATTGCAACGTGTGGCACTTTATCGTATACATACGAACGCTGTTTAATTTCATTCCCGTTCACAGGAAAACCGAACTAATACGATCGTCAGAGCAAGCGCCTAGAACGCAAAGCAGTAAAGCTAGGGCCCCGAGATTAAAGTAGCCGCGTGCCTTTGTCTTCGAGGCCCAAACGAATTTGGAAGAAATGTCTTACATAAACAGAAGATGGCAGCACCCCTCAGGCAGGCTGGCTTCGATGACGAAGGGAGAGCGTTATCTCGATGACAGCGCGCTACGTCCGCCAGACAATGAATCGACAATTTTTCAAGACATGCGGCGCCATGCAGCTGTCTGCATTCCGGGCAAGATGTCTGGCCGCGATAACTGCTACGCGCGACGGGTCGGCTGAATATTCTTTTCTTTATTTGTGCTTTTTCTTTTGATCCACGTCACCGTGGCTGGGGGACTGCGCAATAATTTTCTGCTGGCATGATGCGTTGAGTATGGGTTAAAGTCACATATTTTTCATGTATACGTTTCCACAGTGTTGTCCAAATGATTACTTGAATGATTCTTTCTTGCATTACCTTATCATAAACAAATATAAGCGACGCAAGGGCTAATATTAATAAATTATTGTCGGTGTCCCAAAACCACGCCATGATAGTGGACGGCTCCGGAAATTTCAACCCCCTGGCGTCATTAACGTATGTCTAAATCAAGTGCATCGGTTCCTAGCACTTCGCCTCCATCGAGATGCTGACCGCGGCGGCCGTGACTCGATATCACGACCTTCGGGTCAGCAGTGGAGCACCATGCCCACTAGAACCTCGGTATGGGTCCAAGGGCTAGTAGTGACGCATTACGGGGGCCATAATAAGCGAACCGACTTTACTTTTCCCGCGCATTTTCGAGACAATTCATAACAAGGCATTGAGCATGATCGCCATCGCATTTTGTGCTTACAAAGATAACAAGATACACACCATGGGGACTCTAGACACGAATTCTAGACACGACTGCGACATTTTTCTGGAATAAATGCTTTTTGGCCACTACTGTAGCGCGAACGTTTAATATTCGACACATGGCTGTGTGGATATTTAATATACATATTTACACATACATATACAGGCAATACATATTTTTATAAGAAGGAGAAAAAGAAGATCTCTGATGACAAGAAGGAGGACAGGTCGGCCTGGAAAGCGGGTTTCTAGCCTGGTGCTCCTCACGGAGGTAAGGGGGAATAGGAACGAGAAAGAGCGAGATATTTTTTATATTTTTTGCGAAAATCGTCTGACAGTAAGGCTCCCGTCGTTTTCGCACACAAACTCTACGTCCAGGCGGAAATATTTTGCCGCACCTGAAAAAATATTGTCTTGACTAATTAACGAAATATTGTTAATGAAGATTTTGGTCATTGACTTGTGGGCAGTCGTTTATATTAGGAGCGAAGCACCTTAGGGTCTCGCCTCTTCGGCGTGTCATGTCGTCGTTACGGTCCATCATAAACGGGTATGCGCCACAAAAATTGGTTAAATACCACTACTCACCACCAGTCCATACCACGCATACTATGAGATAAAGGTTCATCGTTACCGCCTAAATGATTATGTTTGCTTAGCAGCGATGTGAGAATACCCGACGAAATTTACCAAGGCGCTCAAGTTTCTTATCGAAAACCAGAGACACAAACCTGCATCTCTACGGTAAAGCCATCTATTTGAAGCGCCACTTCGTGGAAACACATCTGCAAAGTGATGGTGCGTTAGTGACCAGTGGCGAGTGAAGCAGTCTGGAGTAAAAATTTTGCTGTGGGAAACACCGGCGCACACTGCATGCTTCGCCCCTCCCCAGGTTTTACGTTAGTAGAGCTGAAACACCCTCCCATACATGCGTCGCTCCTTCCCACCTTGTTTTTTTATTATTACAAGTACATTAAGTTCTTTAAATTCTTGGTTCTAGAAAGCTATAGTGCGTGACAACTTAAGGCATACCCATTTTTTAATGGAAAAAGTTGCACGTGAACGGAAACATTTATCATCGAAATTTAAGGGCCATATAGAAACTGATCGCGGCAGGCGCGATCAGTTTCCACTTTTTTAAGTCAAACCGGAACTACCCGTGACAAGGACGTGACGAAACTTGAATGAAGGCGCGTCGTGGCCGTAACTTTTCGTGAAAAGCGGCAAGTCATCTCACTTACGCCAGCAGATCGCTTTACCTTTGCGTTAAGTGTTTGGTGCCTATCTGTTACCGAAATATAAACATTTTCTTTCTCTGTTAAGCATAAAACTCGGGCGCAGACACTGCGGCGCCTCCTCCAGCAGACGCGAAATAGCTTTTTTCGCGCCTGTTTATAGCTTTAAGATACAGATAAGCACAACACATCGCATCCAAAGAATAAGCCGCCCATTTGTGTGTTTCAGAATGCCTGCCGCTTTTCTGAGCAGATGCCGCTTCCGCGTGCCTTCATTCAAAATTATTCACTTCCTTGTCACTTCCTTCGTTCTACCCATCGCTGGTCAGAAGAAGTAGACGACGAACCTGGGCGGAAATCTGGTGCGCCGACGTTGCTGTCCAACTTCGATTCCCATTTGCTAATACAGAGACATATTACTGGTTAACCTGCTAGTAAATAGGATTTAATAGCTCATCCCGACGTCCTTAAATTCCACGGATACGCCGAGCCCGAAGGTTGTAAGGCTGTCGTCCCGCCAACTGTCAAGATGTGCCGCAGTGTCGCCGTCGGCGTTCTCCTTTGCCTGCTTGCACACCTCCCAAGCTGTTTTTCGGGTAAGTGCACGCATGCTATCGGCGCTTATGTTCTTGCTGCACACTTTCTTCATTATGATTATCGCGCTAGCTCACTTCGATTCCTGTGAACATAACTTAAAAAAGATTTCAATGCCGTACACCATAAGAAAACAAAAGACAGTTTGTTGACTGTTTTTGTGAATGACTCTCTTTGCGTAAATCTCTTTAAAGAGACACGTGAACTCTCTTTAGGTGACATGGTACTCTCGTAGGAGCGTCGTGGGACCCAAAAGGGAGTTAACGTGTCTCTCTAAAAAGAGTCGTTACGTAAGTGGCAAATCAGGAGTCAGGGAAAAGAGTAACACATACTCGGTTTCTTTCTTTAGGGTGTATGGGAAAGGACGTCATCAAATGTATGCTTATCTCACGAACGAAAAATAGGAGAGGAAAGCCACTCCTTGTCATAAAACTCCCGGCCGTAGATACCGCTTTGGCATTCTTTGTCTCATTTGACTGCAGCGTACATCCTGTCTCGAAGGGGCGACATGACGCATAAGGCCTAATAACTGACACGCAATGAGCACGCATTAGAACATGTTAGAAGAGATCAGCCCGCTTTGCTCTTGGTACAACATTGCCTTCCAGTCCGACCGACCTTTTCATATGCACGTGCGTGCTTCTTTCTCTGAGCACGTTTACTTCTACGTATAGAAAATAAAACAAAAATTCAGGGTACTGGAGCTGAATTTTCTGAGCGCGAGTTCCCTTCGGCTTGACAATTAATGGTCTCAGAGCAGGAAACACGAGGACATGAGGACGACAACATTGTTGCTGATGCCTTCCATATGCACCCCCTCTTTTTCTTTATTATGCATATATAACACTCGCTCCGTATCTGCTATTGTTGCCTTAATAGGCGCTTCTAAACCACCGCTGTGCCGCCTTAAAATGTAAAACTAAGTAACTCATCAACTCGTGTTCGGCAAATTAATTTCAATTACATAGCGCAGCGGGCAATCCCTCATAAGCGCTGGTGGTTTCCTTTATTTGCCCGTTCTCGTGACGTCGTGCTTCCTACGCTGCTGCCTTGAAATGTTCGTAAAGTCACAGACCTGCACGCTGACATCTGCAGGTGACAAGGTGAAGCTGAAAGACGTGCAGCTTCTCACGTTCCAGGAGGGACTCTACACAACCGGTCGTCGGTCCGACTCAGTGCCGCAACTGAACTGCCGCGGCGGCAGCGCGGGTTGCGAACATCAGCCTGCGGTCGTCGAGTGCTACAACCGCGGGACCGACGGCCGAGGACATAATCGTGAGCTTTCTCGCCCCTCCTTCAGCAACTCGTGCGCACCACAGTAGCGTCCTACGTCTCTAGTAGTCGGTTACAACCTAAGATTAAATACAAGCCCCGCCCACCGCCATCATTGCCCCAATCAGAGAGGGCTTGCATGGACGTTCCATTCAATCAGATTAGCTCACTTCTGTGACGTCAAGCCCTTTTCTCTTGTTTCAGATAGTTGTTGTACCCACACAGACACATGTTCGTGTCAATGGTGTTCAGTCAAAAATATCAACGTCCTCGCTAATTTAATCTGATATACTGACATCACTGCTTAGCCAAAGGACAAAAGTTAGGTAGTAACGACGAATCTTATGTTTTCGATATGCGTGGTATTTACATTAGCACAGAGAAAGTGCTTACGGTTCGAAAGGAAACCACGTTGAACGACTCTCTTAAATGGGTGATTGACAAGCGCGCCGCGGTTTTGCGGGTGCAGGTTGTATTTACTCTTAGGGTGTAACTGACTTAGTCGTGTCCACTTTATAGTTTGCACGTGACGTCACGTACGTACAGAAGGGTCCACTGTTAAAGGGAACACTTGCGTGAAGTATAAGTCTAGATTTAGATCTCTTGGAAAAGAATCGTGGCTTAAATTTAGAGGTGGTTGACAGTTCTGACTCCTTTTGACAGACTAGTGTTGTGCACGAGCCAAGGTTCCACGTGCACTTGCATTTAGGGGGCCAGCCATAGGCGTGCGCACAGGGGGGGCAGGGGGGGGCGGCCGCCCCCCCTAATCACCTAAGAGGGGGGCGCAAAATCTGCCCCGTACATTGACCCTGCTAGTCACCTAAGAGGGGGGGGGGGCAAAATCGGCCCCATACATTGACTTAGTAGGGTGGGGGGGGCGCTGCGACGAACATTTGCCCCCCCCCCCCCCTAATGGGGAACCCTGCGCACGCCTATGGGGCCAGCAGTATGAAAGGTGCTCATTTGAGTGTTCCATTTAACAGTGCACCGTACTGTACATATGATTACGACGAAGCGCGGCACAGTGATGTTCTACATTTTCGAAAGGAATTTTCCCGGAAAACACACGAATTCCAAGTGTGATTTCACTGATTTATACAATACTGTTATGGAACTCCTCCGGAATAACCGGAATGAAAAGCAAGGCGTTTCAGTATGCAGAGTAATGGTACGCCCAGCATCACGATTGGCTGTAGAAATCTTTTCCTGTAAGTACGAGCTTTGGTGCTCTAATCAATGCAACGCTAGATCAAGACACCGGCAATGATCACTTTACAAGAGAAACCTATGCGTCACGGCACGTCCGCTGCACTGCTTGACTAGCGGATAAGCGTTGACAGTATCAGTTCATATCGATAGCCCGTGATTTGAATGAAGTCAATCGAACGAGAGTCTAACGAACATCGGCCAGTCCAGCCTTCACAATGTGTGTTTCTCCAGCACGTTTGAACATAGTATTTACTAAGTGGCTGTCATCTAGCTCTTGAATGCTTTCTTCTGTTTATTTACAGAGGGAATGCAAGGCGGAGATGAACAAATCGCAGAAATTCGACATGATTCAAGTTAAGTGCGAAGGATACGATAATCCGCAGGACGAATACATTCTGAAGGGATCCTGTAGCGTAAGTCTCGGCTCTTTGCATTCTTTCATGGTCTGTCGAATAACGTTTGCAAGAGTAGATTCTTTCATTCTTTAAACACAAAATCTACAGACTTGGTTATGAGGGCGCCGATGCACGAGGTGTTATAGTCACTTATTAGCAGAACGGGTGCTGCGAACACATAACACGCCTTTTCCTATCCGATATAGGAAACCTTCTCTCGATCACTTACGTCAATAGTATTTCTAGTAGATAAATCCTATACAGAGGCCGCACATTCACAGCTCTTCGTCGTTATTATCGCCATGAGCCTGACTACGCCCACAGCAGGGCGAAGGCCTCTCCCACATTTCGCCAATCAACCCGGCCCTGTGCTTGCTGCGGCCGCGTTATCCCCGCAAACTTAATCTCCTCTGTCGAGCTAAGCTTAAGCCTCTCCCTCGCGCACTTGCTTTGTCTTGGTATCCAATCTGTCACTCTTAATGACCAGCGGTTATGTTAATTGCCTTCTCGCTACATGCCCCGTCCATGACCATTTCTTCTTGATTTCGACTAAGATGTCCTTCACACACGCTTTCTCCTGACCACAAGAGTCTTGTAGAAGAGTGATTTGAGAGAAGGGGCAGAAAAGTCTGCCCATGGCCTCACCTAACAAAGGGGTCACACGGGTTGTTCACAGCTTTTTTCCCATCCACCACTATGGCCATGAGTGACGCTATAGTTAACGACGTCTGAGGAAATCTCGTAAAGATACACACAAATGAAAAAGTGTCACAGGAGCACTGTCACTGCAGTAGCTTAGTAAATATAACGCGGGAGATCTATCTTGGGTTACCAGCGGTGGGACGTTAGCGTTTGAATTACTTTATTTTCCACTTGCTTTGCTGTTTACTGTTAGTTTACTTAAATGCTTTCCTTAGCCTCAACTTAATTGTGTTTGCTTAACAGAGTAGTCAACATATCAATAAAAAAATCAAGACCACCTGTTCGCCTGTCACTTATCGCTATGTGCTGTTGTTGACTCTTAGTTCTTTCACATAAACAAAGGTCATTCTTTGCTCTCTTCAACAGCTAGAGTACCAACTGATGAAAACAGGATGTGACAGCTGCCCAAAGGACGGCGCGTAAGTTATACTTTTTTGTTGTTGTTCTGATCTTCTTTTCACAACAAAAGACTTTCTAATAACCACCCAGGCGTTGACCTGAACACAGTTTTCAAGGCAGGAGCTAAATAATCTTTCTCACTGCGCTATATAATAGAGGTAAATTGAAGCAAGGAAGATAGTGAGCTCCGGGTATACACCAATAACATAGGCGTACAAAACGTACCTGACCAGCTATTCGCGTTTGCGGCTTGCAATCGGTACAAAAACACGTCGCTAGCGCTTTTATCACGCATAAACACGTTCGCTTCTTAGCTTGCTTGCTTCTAGAATGAAAAAAACGAAATTCAACACGTCTCGCAAAAGAGCAATCATCAACGTTCTTGTATTTGCACGCCGAAATGTTCACCTTTGAGACAAAGCTTAAGTCTTCCATACACTTTGCATCCAAGAAGGCAAAATAAATTGACTTTTCACGCGCATTATTTATGTTATATATATGCATATTTTTGCATCTTTGCAAATACACAAGCAAGCGCTGAACATGTTTGTGAATATTCAAAATTCCGTATGTTGTAATGTTGTTTTTGAGGAGGAAATGAACTGATAACACGCAATTCGAAACACTAAACGTATACATGCAGAATTGCTATTAAAGGCTGCCCATGCAAAGGAGCTAAGCAATGGTATCGCTCATTTCAGAAGCGGGAAGCAAGGACCCAATGGGGATCATCCTACGAACAGTGCACTCCCATCTGTCGAGGATTTCCTCAATACCTTCTATTTAATCCTCGCTGTCATTGGCGCCTGCGTCGTGTGCACCTGCTGCTGCGCGCTCCTGTGTCCGGAAAAGAAGGGCAAATACGAATTGAGGCAGGTCTTCTACTATCACCGTAAAAACGCATTTATCGTGCAATACTGTCCGCCCACTAAGGTGTGGAACGTACTGTCACTAGGGTAGTGCATCCAAGAGACGACAAAGGACGCACAGTAATAAGAATAATTATACTTGCTGGCGTTTAACGTCCCAAACCTAAGACATCGTTTCTGAGGGACGGCGTAGTGGACAGCTCCGGAAATTTCGATCACCTGAGGTTCTTTAACGTGCACCTAAATCTTAAGTACGCGGGCCTCAAGGATCTTCGCGTCCATCGAAAATTTTTGCCACGGCCGGGATTCGATCCCGCGAACTACGGTTCAGCAGTCTAGCACCATAAAAGTAGGTCCTCCGTGAGAACAGTAACAGCATCAGTGTTTATTTACGACGTTTCGACCAGTCTGGTCTTCAGCAGGAATACATATTTCTTCTGCTGATTTCAACAGACCTCCGGCTGTGAAAAGAGCACAGGCAACCCTTACTCAGTGCAAAAGATTACAGTAAAGTGTATGGTGTCCTGTATAGGCCTTTGCAGCGTCGCTTTTGGAAGTCGCAAAACATCGACGAAATGAAAGTTTCAGCTTCAGTGATATTATTGCGATAGCAATTATATAGACACTACCGACGGGTTCTTGCCGTCGCCGTCATGTTCCGTATAAAGTCCAAGTTGATAACGTCTTCACGAGCATTGTATGTTCTACCCACGGGTAAAAGCGCGCGAGCGGGGGCGACGAACGCTGCTGAAGCAGAGATCACTGAGCAAGCCCATCTCTGTCGCTCGGAGGGCGCATGCGATAACATCCCCCCGCGTGTTAGAGCTGCTGTCGAATGCAGCTCAGAGAGGAAACGCCCCGCCCGTCTTGAAGAAGCATAAAGGGACAGAGAAGGGATGGCGTGGTTGTCGCTCGAGCAGCAACTGTGAACTTTTACGGCGCGTTCACACCGAACGCGGCGCGCTCAAGCGGGCAAGCGGGCAAGCAATTCACCAATCGACGGTGGACGTGTCGCCATCTTGCGGCACTACGCGATGCTGGGCGCACTTCTTGGCCCTGAGTGGCTGCGGCCAAAGCGGCCATCTTTTACGCGCCGTGAAAAACGGTCCGGGCGCGATCCGGGGAAACGGCTGCGGATAATCCGCGTCCGCTTTCCGGATCCGCGCTCGGTGTGAACGCGCCTTTATACTAAGGACGCGTTCGCGAACGCTGGCGCGCGCGCGCTATCCCGGCGGGCATCAGCGGACGGCTCTAATGCCCTTCTACGGGCTGCGCCCTACGTGCAGCACTCTCACGTGGGCTGGTGTTATCGCATGCGCACTCCGTGCGACGGACATGGGCCGGCCCGTTTCAGCTCTGCCTGAGGCGCGTTCATCGACCCCGCTGGCGCGCTTTTACCCGCGGGTAGAACATGCTATCCTGTCTCAGCGCCAAAAGATGACAATCAAGTATATGATGCCCTGTATCAGCTTTTGGAAAGTCGCTATTTGAGATGACATATAAACCTCCAGCGTACTAGAAGTTACAGCTTCAGTTATATGAACAAATATTACGCAGAACTTGAAAGCAACATCTTTTGTAACTTCTTTAAGCAGTAACTAGCGCACGTAATGAGTCCTGTAGAAAGGTTCGGGCCACAGACCTTGTTTTCTTAACTTTTGACTAATTGCCCGGTTCTTCTCGTTTGAGTGCCCGGATAACGGCTCTGGCTTTCGGCTCAAGGCCACTCGAAGGCCGCCGACAACAAAAGCTAAAAGCATTTAATGCTTAATACACCGTCATTGACGTGACGGCAGCTGTTTATTTTTGCGGCGAAGATGTTTTATCAATTTGTCTTAACCTACATCCTCTTGTATAACTTATTCGCAGTGGCGTGGTGCTCGAGGACAAAGAAGGAAACCAGAAGGTGATCAGTTTTCCACCCCGGACACAAAGCAGAATTGAAAAAGTTGAAGTGATCCATCTCAAACGTGTTAGCAGTAGCAGCAGTAGAAATGAAAAAGACTGAAGACTGTGATTACGCCACCCAGCGTGGCACACTGTGAATTTCTTTTCTACGCAGCAGTTTTTTAATAAATATTATTCACATACTACCAGCGAACATAATTTATTTTTCGCGGGAACAGCAACGAGTTGCTCGAAATTGTGTTTACCTCGCACGTCAGTTCGTTCCGTTACGTTGATGACGGCCACTGACATCGTCATTATTGCCATACCATCTCCTCATCCCCAGCTTCACCATAGGTACATTCTTTGTTCACAGCTATCATGATACCACACGTTTATAGCAGGGGTGTAGCCAGGGGGTAGCACACCAGGCCCGTGTCCCCCCCCCCCTCCCCACCCGAATTTTTTTTCTCCCATGGGATACAGAGCACAAAATGACACTCGACCACACTTACCTGCCGGGACCCCATGTCGGATCAAGGGCGTGCCGCCCCCGAAAATATATTTCTGCCTACCCCACTGGTTTATAGCCAATGGTAATACAGGCATTGTAAACTTATAACTAGTCATGTTAACCTTTTCACTATAACATAAATAGCTGTCAGCAATTAGTGAAATGTGTTGGGCTTCACATAGAGTGAGAGGAGTGGCGCAGGTGCGTGCAGTTGAAAGACCACTGATGCGGAGCTGGATGATATGCACAGAGCACACTTTTTTACGGCGAAGCCGGAAGCGGCTAGGATCACGTGTATTTTTCCTCTCGGTCAACAAAAACGTATATGTCGCAAAAATGGGTTAAATCCCACCGCCTGCCACCGGACCACCTCAATTGAAAAAGGGAACACGCGGACTTCAAACGGCAATTTAAGATCGCGAACCAAACACCAAGAGCGTGCGGCAAGCTATCACACGACGACGTATATCGCGATACGGAGAACTCGGCAAAAAGATGCAAGATGTCGTGATACTCGAATGAAAAAGTTTAAAGGAGCAAAGGTTACATTTAAAAGGAACTTTCATGACAGACATTTCGGAATTTCTTGCAGGGTGTGTGACTGGCTATGCTTCGAAATTCTGTGTCATCTCTGTGGCGTGTGCTAAATTGCTTCGCTGGTCATCCGCCTTCACTGAGTGGAATGGCGCACAATTTTTTTTCCCGAGACGTCCGTTTGTTGGCAATCGGTTATTCTTCGTCACGGTCCTCAATAAACAAGAGCCACGGCACAAAAAAGGCATACATGGCAAAATTATTGTTGAGCATCGAACATGGCACATATGCCCACAGTGCAGGATGTGCGACGAGTTGGTCAAAAATGACGCATTGAGGGCATCAGCGACACCCTGCTAATAAGCACGTCGCGATGATAACGTCGATCACTAAAGAACCGATAGCCCAATTAGCAACGACTTAAAGGTTGGCTTACACCAAGAGGTTCGTCGTGAAAACAGGTAACGCGAGCATACATGGACGCAGTCGAAGACAACCAAACACGCATGAACGCCGACTAGTGTCCTTTAGCCTTATATAGGTCTTTACCTTAAACATCCTGCAGCCTGGTTCTTGGCCCATCCCCCTTTGTGGGTGACTACCACCAGGAAGAGAATATCATCATTATAATCATAATCAACAACTGAAAGGGCATACTGTGGCAGAAGAGAAATGAGACAAAAACCTTATCTGCACATGTGCAAGAATACGGTAGCGCCACTTGTATAACAGACATGTCCCCTTTGCACGGAATTTCTTGTTTTGATTTCTTAATACTTTAAGGGTACTCTTTATACTTAATGGTCACTATTCAATTTATAATAATTAAACAAACCATCAGAAAAGGTTGTGTATCATTTTCTTCTTCTCCGGAGCTACCATACCCAAATTCGCAACCTTATAACCAATCCCATGCATCGCAGCACGCACCACATTGCAGTACCGAAGAAGAAGAAGAAGAAGAATACGAGGCTGGGCGGTGGCAATGCTGTTTGATCGGCCTTCCAAATTGTAAAGGTTGACCACTTGTGAGCCGATCGCAAAAGCGGTGTTACATCTCGCGTGACGCCATCTAATTCCAGCTTTGCGGCGAGTCGGTCATTTTCAAAACATTTTGATCCCGCCGCCTGTAGTGATGAGGCACCCCGTCCTCAAGGTCTTTCTGCTCTGCATCCTCGCTTACTCTGCAGTGTCCTATTGGGGTAAGTCAAGCCTCCATTCCGCACCAGTGTTGTTTCTCACCAGCCTTCTTCGTTACGATAGGCGCAGTCAGCCCGCTTCTTAACATTGGATTAAAACAGGATTTCCAAGTGCATGCACGTTTTCAACGAAGGCTCCCATGTCCCGCCATAATACCCTCTGAGCTGTTGTAACTATGTGTGAACCCCGAAAATCCACTGCCTAGGCATTGAACTCAGCATGTGCATTACCGTGGAACATTCCAGAAAGGAGGAGCTCCATCTCTGTCGCAAAGGCCTATTGGCCGCGAGATCGAGCAGAGTTGCCGCCTGGCGGCTACTGGCTGAAGCGCGCCTAGTGCGGATTGCTCCCTGCGTCGTTTGCTAGCCACGTCGTGTTTGCATGTGCGCTTACGTCATGCATGTTCTCAAAGGGCGGTTTGTTCTGTTATGTTAGCGCGAGTTTAACTGCTTCTACGTATACCTAACATGGTGTACAGAAGCAAATGGGCTTGCTAGGCTGCATACGTATTGTAATAAGATCATGAGCGTGACTTTTGAAAGGGGTTTGTACTGGTGTCGTACCCTTCGTTCGCCAGAATAATTTCACTGTTGGGGCCGCTTTCTGGTTCAAGCATATCGTAAAGTGCGCTTGGCATAGTCCCAAACATGATGAGCATTAAATAATGTGTGAACGCAGCGTTTTACCGACTCGGTGGTAAACAAAAACGAGGCTCTAGTAATGATGCAGAACTATCGGTAAATTGACTATCGATAGTATCGATAGCTTTTTTGAAACTATCGATAGTGTAAACAAACTATCGATAGTGCTACTATCGACAAACTATCGATAGTGCAATCGGTAGTACCATCGTTTATATTACTAGCGGTATTACTGCCACGCGTGTTTACTGTTTTGTTTTTACGTATTCGAGTTGCACCCACAAAGACTGTTAGCAACGTTTGACGCAGACCGCGCCGTAATGTTTGAGAAGCTTCACCAGCGATAACGCTGGAAGGTTTGATGACTGATGTATAAAGGACGACGCGTTCCCGCCGATGATCAGATTACTCAATGGCTGACAACTGCTCCCGCCGCTATCAGTGCGCAGCATGCGTCGGTTGTATTTTGAGTTTTGATTTTCTGGGCACAAGTTCGCCCAAATAAAGAGCTCCGTATTTCCCAGTCTTGCTGCAGCATTCTTCACCGTCACAATCACGTGACAATACTATCGATCGTGGGGTGAATAATGATGCGGTTGCTGGCCGGCCATATTGCCAAAATATTTGCGATAGCCTATTACCAGCTTCGCTTAATTTATGAGCAATTCTTGGCAGAGAAATTAATTATTTCCGCAGTGAAAATGGCGGAATATATCCATCAATAAATTCGTATCCAGAAGCAACCAGTTACACCTTAAAATTAACTTCCTGATATTTTTTATTTTGAAATCATAAAATACAATATCAATTTGAAGCCGCGCAGTCCCACCTCGTCTAAAGACTTCCTTTCCGCTGCAGCTGAACAGTTTGGCTTTATGATCATGGGTCAGCAAATCACTATGGTGAAGAACACAATCATGTCAACTTTCTTGCCCTTCAGTCTGCTCTTCAGGTTCCCCTATGTACCACGTGCGCGGGGAACCAAGTTTATTCTGCAGTGAGTCCGCGCTGTTGATTTTATACTATCGATAGTACCATCGAATTTTTTACTATCGATAGCGCTATCGATAGTATTTTTTACCATCGATAGTTCGATAGTGACTCAGCTATCGATAGTACCATCGATAGTTCTGCATCACTAGGCTCTAGGCCATGCACTTTCGCGTAGTTGTTAGATGCATAACTGCGGTGCTGTAGTTCAGCGGTTATGCGTTGAGTTTTAGTTGTGCTTGAGATGACCTTTTATTGTACGGTCGTGGTCTCACTACAGCGAAATATTCCTATCAAGTGAAGTCTGAAACTTCGGTACTCAAACTGTCCCCTAAAAAAACAGACAATGGAATGACACGGCAGTGATAAAACGCAGTTGCCTCACGCAATTTTAACTTGGGGCAAAATTTATGGAGAACCACCCGTGTGCTTAGATTTAGGTGCGCTTTGACGAACCCAGATGTTCGTAATTCCGACGGCGTGCCTTACACTTATGTCGTATAATTTCACGCAAAACCTTATCCTTTTTTTTACATTATCTTAAGTGTTTGTGTGGAGTTGTTATCAATTGATGGAAGGCATCGGACATTATTAGTTTGAAAAAAAAAACACTTATTCCATAATATAACCGAACCTTTGTTGCATCACTGTCGTGCACGTAATCAATGGATGAAAGCTCTGTGCTAAACTCTTACCTTTTTATTCTGTTACTTGAGCAAGAACAAGTGCGTACGCGTCGAACGCCTCCGTGGCGATAAAGCGCTGTCAACCACGTAGCTTTCCTGACTAGTTCATGGGTAAAATACAGCACAAACCAGACGATTAACACAAGGAAGACACGGGACAGAGTGCTGACTTCAAGTTGAAGTCAGCTGACTTCAAGTTGAAGTCAGCACTCTGTCCCGTGTCTTCCTTGTGTTAATCGTCTGGTTTGTGCTGTATTTTACCCATGAACTATGCATCACCAACTAGCCTGCCGAACAAATGTTACTGAATTTCCTGACTAAACTTATCAACTGTCCTACATGTCGTGGAGAATTGAAAAATAAAAAAAAATGCGTAGGTGTATTCGCGCGAACAGTGCTGTTGAACTCAGTGCACAGGAATATTGGCTGGCATACAAATGAACAAGTAAATACTTACGTAGTTCAGTCGTGCTACAGCAGTGCGTAGTACATAGAACACAAGCTAAACACGTTCAGAGAAAACAACAAAAACGTCATATAGTGCGTAAGCGCAGACTGTCATCCAGGGCAAGCATCCCTTCCATCGGCAGATTCCGCTTCTCTCACTAGTAATAGTAACGTTGGATGATCTTCATGCACAAATTCAACAATGAAGAGCGTATATATTACCAGTAAGCTGCAGTCAACACGTTTTATTCGCCGATAATCGGCTCAAATCACTCACAACGAAGCGCCGCTGTGTGCATTTGTATACGCGGCCCCGACCGCCTATCCACACTAAAGCGGCGACGGTGCTGCCACCTATAGGTCGATCTCGCGGCCAATAGGGAACCCAAGCTCAAGTTTGCGGCGCGACGACAGCGCCGCGCCAGCCGCGCTGCGGCTCTGTCGGAAAGCTCTGAACCTTCGGCGCGGCCGACTCGGCCCCTTTCACGGTAGCGGTAGCGCACGTGCTCACGCGTTCTTCTCTCGGTGCGGGTAACTGGGGGGCCGTCAGCTGGGTACGTTGAACCGAGAGGCTTGCTGTGCGAAGCTGCGCATTTCAGCGATGGCAGAAGCGACCCCGCGGAAGCGCAAGCGTGGTCTGAAGTATTGCGGTTTAGCGGCCAGCCACAACAGTGCAGACAACACCAAGGCACGCGATTCACGTGTTAAACTGTATCGTTTCCCGGGCGTGTCGTACGAGAAATAAAGGCGGCAAGCGTGGATAGCTGACAGCGCTGTCTCGCCTTCTGTTTTGGCTGTCTGAGTTCATCGCTTTCGTTCGTTCCGACTACCTGAATCGGTAAGTAACGCGGCGCATGCACGCAGCGACTACATTAATGATTACTCGCTGTCTTCTCGTATTGTTAAAGTCCAGTTACGGTTGTAGGTGAAGCAACTTTGTGTTTTGACTCCCCGTGTTCGTGAGACCTACCAGTCGTTGTTGAACGTTTACATTCGCGTTATACCGTTAGCATTGCGCGGTTGGTTGAATTCAACTGAACTCGGCACATCGTCAGAAGTTCGGCGCCTGCATTTCACGCGTCGGGAAGGCTGCTTTATCACGCCGGAACGGACGTCTGTGCATTTGCAGCAAGCTTTGACATCGTTCTGCAGGTTTGGTTTGTTGTTGTCACTTTATTAGGGTGATATATATTTAAGCCGCTAAATATAACTGGCACTTAATAATGCTTTGCAATTGCAACCTTGAAGTAACCACCTTCTGACTTTGTGCGATTTTCTAGCCGCGTTCACGCAGCGGCTTTTATACGCCTGTCAAGTCGATATCATAAAAAGAGACTGTAAGCATGACGCGAGAGCCGAAAAAACGAGGCGAGCAGTTCATCTTGCTTCACAGTGGTTAAAGCTCCGCTAGCTGCCTCGCGTCTTAATCGGCGGATGATTCTCCAGCGGCACGGAGGACTTGACTATAACCTTCTGAGGAAGCAGTGCCATGGCCGTATAATCTATTTCGCACGCCGCAAACGTTTGTTCACGAAAGAACACGGCTGCTACTGTAAGCATGCCATATCAAAACAACAATCATATGATTCGTAGTCCACGCCGCAGAACATCGATAGCGTGTACGGCTTCATTTCGGAGTGCATGTGGACCATTATTGATCTTTAACATGACAGAATGAGACTTACCTCGAGGTATACGTCCTACACGGTGTAATCGCGACTTGGGAAATGCATTTCGCTTTGAGTTGGGCGTCGTTGTTGTCGATCGTCTGCTCTTCACCGTTAACGTGATCGACGAGCCTTTCTCATTTTATCAAGTTCGCTTTTCGGAAGTGCCAGTCAAGCTTGAAAATCCTTTTGAAGCCGCACTGCAAGCGGTACATTGTGAGGCGGCGCCAGTGCACCGCGAGAGCTCTGCACGTGCAAAGCGAGCGGCAACGCGGTGGAGAGAAGGGAAAACGCGCGCTGCTAACACCCCAGTTTCTCTTTTTCTGCCAGAGATGGCGCTGCCTGTCAAGAGCAGCAGCGCCGCTAAGCGTTGCTTGGGAAGCCTATAGGAAACGACCTAACCGAAGTAAGATAATGTCCCTAAGGAAGAGAAATCTCACTGAAGACACTCATCGTCGTACACCTCCTTGTCACAGATATTGCTTTGACTTTTCATTTCATTTGACCGGTGCGTGAACCCTGTGCGGAAACGACAAATTATGTATAAGGTTGAGACTTCAGCAGAACCTAGTCTCTTTTGTTTAATGTTGGCGCACATTCGAACTGATAATGCTCAGTTCGAAATGTAAAGAAGATAGAAGGTACATGCTAACGTTAATCGCGAAGGAACGCGGCCTTTCACGACATCTCGTCGTGTCATGATCGAGCCATCTAGATTTTTTGGGTTTATTTGCAATCAAGTCACAGCTCCATGCGCCAAAGGACCGTAAACCAACGGCCTGTATCGCCGCGGCTATTTCCATTCATACGGTGACCCAGACGATTTTATGACCGCGTGATCGCCGACAGGAATCATTGGGCGTGACTTGTTGGGAGCCATTGCAGCCCAGTGTCAAAATTTTATTGGCTATCGTGTAGACTGTAGCCACTTTAACGACCATGTAATTTGCTCTCTGCTGTTGGCTCAAAATTGAGGCTCCACACCGATAACGCCTTCTTGGTAGGTCAACTAATATATAAATAATACAGAAGATGGGTCGAACATTTCGTGCGTATATATCTAATAATTAACGAGGGTGCAAACAAAATGCCGAGGAGGCGAGGACAAGTTGAAATTGAAGGGCTTGTTTCGAAAACTTAAGGGGGTAGCGCAGGAGAGACGGCGATGCAACGACAACAGAAGTTTTCGCTGCGTTAATGTGCGCTGCTGCTTTTCTTGCGTAAAACGAGCTTTTATTACGCGTTTCTTAAAAATTCATTTGCATTACGTCAAATGTGTCGAACAAACGAAAGGCGTCACCTAGGGGCTCGCCTGGCTTAGTTCTACTACTACGGATATTTTCTCTAAAGCGCTCCAACAGTCTTTTTTTTTTCTTCGTTCTTGTAACCTCAGCCTTTCTCCACTGCTGTCTCAAAATGTGCAGAAACTCAGACATACGGTATGACAGACGCAGGCGAAAAGGTGAAGCTGTCGGATGTACGGGTTCTCAACCTGAGCGAAGGACGGAACACAACCGGCCGACGGTACTTCCCAGTGCCGCAGCTGATGTGTTGCGGTGGCACAGCAGGATGCAAGGACAAGCCTACCGTCGTACGATGCTACAACATCGGAAGCGACGGCCGCGATGTCCAGGTGACCTTTCTCGTCTGTCAGCAAAACGAACACGGTTTCCTCACGCCCTATGTTATTCGCCATTGGCATTATCGCATTCAATACAGTATATTTGCAATCATTAAGAAGGAAAAACCATTTGCACGCCCTCTTTAACTTCATCCAAGCTATAGATTCCATTCTGTGCCCACTGTAGTGGTAATATGAGACAGATGTTAAAAAGTCGTTTTATCCTTAAGTACTGTATTCTACTCCTTTCACTGATCACATGTCCAGCATTAAGAGTGGCTGTAGGAATACTTTCCTGCAAGCAGGAGTTCCGTCATGTACTTCGATAGAAGAGCGACGTTAAACCAGCCGCGGCGATCTTGTGGCGATGGTGCTCGAATTTTGACCCGAAGGTCGCGAGGTCGAATCCCTGTTGCGGCGGCCGCATTCGAACAGCAGCAAAACGCTAGAGGGCGCGTGCTTAGATTTAGGTGCACGTTAAAGAACCCCAGGTGGTAAAATTTTATGCAGCCTTCCACTACGGCGTCTCTCATATCGTATCGTGGTTTTGGGACGTAAAGCCCCAACAATTATTATTATTATTATTGGAGCAACACTAAGAACGCCCTACGTGGTATCGAGAGAGCTTGGTTCGAATGAAATCACTCGAACAAAAGTCGAACAGATACAGCCTGCACAATGTTTTTCGAGTGTATTTGAACATTGACTAAACTGTTGGCTTCTAGGTCTTGAATGTTTTCTACTGCTCATTTACAGTGGAAATGCAGGGCGCAGATGAAGAGATCGCAAACGTTCGCCTTCACTCTTGTGTCATGCGAGGGTTACAGCCATGCGCAAGACGAATACGTCTTACGGGGATCCTGCGCCGTGAGTGTGCAATCTTATCATTCCCTTCGCGTGTGCCGAATGTTCAGCTGTGCAGCTGCAACGTTTTCTACGTTGAGACAGCAAGTCTTTCATCTTGAAAACAAACAATTTAGTACACACAAGGCGGTCAGGGTGCCGATGACTGTGTGCTTTGTCCATTGTCCCATCTAGCGCAAGTGTTACAGCTGCGGTATAGAACACGTTCCACATTTACAACTATGTCCATGAACATGTGCGTCGGCAGGGGGGTGCAAGACAGGCACATTTCCAACTCCCTCCCTCAATCCACACCATGGCATGAAAGAGAAAAGAAGCTATTTCACGTCTAAAAAACGTCTTAAACGGCTATCCGGCCGTCGGATAGCCGTGCTAATCTGACGCTAAAAGTTGTCTAAAAAAAACATCTTGACAGGATCAAGCTAAGACGTTTTTTGGGCGTTTTTCTAATTTTGCTGAAGTGACTTTAGAAGTAACAGTATGGAGAGCTGGGCGAGTCCTCGGTCAGTAAAATCTCTTCTCAACTATAGCTCAGGCCATTCCAAAATTGTAAAGAATGGAATCGCAGTGCCTTGTCTGAGAAGTGCCTTGTCGAAGTCATGCATTCATACCATGAGTTTAGCATTTTCACGTCAAATCAACCGTCTAAAAATGGCTGCATACCCAGACAATGTTGTACGCAGAGCTGTTGAAAAGATTATTAAGTTTTGAAAGGCTAGATCAGAGCATACTTCTACAAAGAAAGACACTCAACGCAAACGCTTCGCTGTTTTTCCTTACATTCATCGTTTTTCCCATCAGCTAAAGCACATAGCCAATCGGTTCGGTGTAGAGGTTGTTTTCAGTGCACCCAATAAAATTCGACGCATCTGTCGTGCGGTGGACCAAAAATTCGACAAAAAAAAATCAAGAAGAACAAGTGTGTTTGCCTTTCAAAGGAAAGCGGAAAGTTCGTGAGGTGCAGGATAGGGGCAGTTTATTTATTGCCCTTAACCTGCGGTCGTGTGTATATAGGTCAGACTGGCCGATGCATCAACACTCGCCTTAATGAACATATGAAGTCATTGGATAATAGCAATAACTCCCATCTAGCCGAGCATTGCAGGAACTGCCAATGTCATCCTGTGTGGTGTGATACTAACATTTTGTTTTATCATAAAGACAAGATAACTCGGGAAATAGTTGAAGCTTTCCATATTAGAAGGTGTGCCGATAAATGCGTAAGCAACCCATCGATTGCACTAACTGACAAGGAGTTCACCTTTTTGAGTAGCACTTGACTTTTAAAATCTGCTGCACGATGTAGATACTTCTGCAAAATTACTGTCATGATGTGTTTTTTCTTATGTTTCCTTACGTTTTGCTTGTTTGTTTGTTTGATTCTTTTTACGCACATGCGCTCTTGAGCTACCCTGGGTTGTATATTTTTCGTGTACTTCCTTGTCTTCTCGCCTTTCGTTTTCGTCTTTTGTGTGCGCGCCGAAATGTTTCCAAGAATGACTTTAAAAGTAAAAAAACAAAATATTGTAACTGTCTTTGCAGCATGTTTGGCCGGCAGATAACACAGGGCCTGAAAAGAGCTCCCGCGGGAGCTCTTTCCTGTTTTTCTCCCATTTCCTATGTCAGTCGTCGTGCAAGTGACCAATAAAGCAACATCACTCACATACCTGTTCATCCAGCCATGTGCTCACTGTGGCATTTACAAATTTCCGACGTGCCATGTGTCAGTGCCATGTGCCGGGAAATCTACTTCTGCACGCCACATATATCCAATTTTCATATAGAACACATCGGTTTACTATTGAATAATAAATGTCGACATGCAAAGAATGAACACGTATGTACACTGTCGTCCTTTATGAAAGGGAACACGCGAGCGCGCGGCCTGAGCTCTGATGCGGCTGCCTACAGTGCCATCAACCGACAGCGAAAGAAAGCGCACCCGCTTTTGGCGTCGTCTATTGGCAAATAAAATAACGAGTCACGGCCGGTGGACAAGCGCTGCTAGATTACGCTCTTGCTTCGGTCGCGCAGCGGGCGATGCCGCCAAAAGCGGACGTGATTTCTTCAGTTCTCGGTTGATGGTGCTGTACGCAGCTGCCGCAGCGCGCAGGCCGCGCGCTCGCGTGTTCCCTTTCATAAAGGACGACAGTGTACATCATAAATTACATTTAGTCTATGGCGTAAAAATAATCATGCTGATCAGAAGCATATAAAATATCCCGTGAATTTGTAACACGGCTTTATTAATAAATAAAGCGTGACCGAACGTGGCACAAAATACGACAGAAGGTGACCGCACAAGGTAAAGCTGATTGCCACGGCAGCAACGTAAATTCAAGTTCTGCACGAATGCACTCCAGGTCCCGTCAAAGAAACTGCACTGTTTTCCACACTAGCTGGCGCGATCTCATGAAGGCCCAATGTCTTGTACAAACAGCATTGAAGAAAAGCGGCACACAAGAAAAAGCAACTAAGCTAGGTAGTATTTACAGCAAATAACGGAGCTTCAAGATATCCTATAGACAGATTTCCAATTACAGGTGTGATAAAATGCTGTCACGTATTTATAAACGACACTCAACTATAGCTGCACTCACAAAGCGAGGCACCTATTGTAAGGCGTTGCACTTTGTCAGCGACAGGCCGACACGGTTGTAAGCAAGCAAGCGCTCGCTCGCACGCACACACCCGCAGAAGAACACGAGTACCCGAAATAGGGCGAGTCAGTCTGGCTTACGATTCGCACAGGCGCGTCCTCCGTGTATAGTTTGGCGTTCGACAAAGATTGAACCGCCAGCAAAGAACTGTCACATTTAACGTATTAATTACAAGACAGCTGAAAAGTTCCAGCAGTAATGACGAAAAGTCAGGCTCACATAATTTCACTTACCGAAAGAAGTACGTTATCCGAATAGGTGCTTCCTAGCTGCAGCGAAAGTGCCGAGCAGATCTGGCCACTGTTGTAACGAACCGTCGGCGAAAACACACAGCAGAGCTTGATTCACGAAACACTGCCGGAAAATATGCGTCAAAACACACAGCTGAGCTTGCTTCACGAAACACTTATGGAAAATATGCGGTAAACGGGATGAGCACAGCTACTTGATGCCATGTAACAGCCAGTGAACCGTACAGAAAAGCTGGCAACGCTACACAAAACGCAAAATGATGACCGCCGAGCTGGTGCCAGCGAAAAACAACGCCAACGGGGCCGCCGAAGCTGATTGCACGGTGCGCTGCGTGCGTGCCTGCGTTTTGCTCCTGTTGTCAGTCGTTTCTGTGCGAGCGTGCTGCTAGAGGCATCGTTATCTGTCGATAATAATATATCTACAGGTATACATCACGTTGCGATGTCAAACCAATTATTTTGGGGGTTTTGCTGTCTCCGTCATTTGTTTGTGTATAACCGACGGTCACCGCTTTTTTGACATGCGGTTTTGGCATGTTGGCCCTTCTCGACAAAACATTCGGAGATTCATCGCGGTAGTCGTTGTGCATTCGCACTTGCAGACAAAATGTGTAAAAAATATCTCGAAGTAGACGTTATGAACTTGTTTGGCAAAATAGACTCTGGCTATGCCGTAGCTGTTGAAAATGCCAATAAACAGTATGCAAGCACATTTGAGGCGCAAATGTCTATTTTAGGTCTTCTCATAGACCAAGACGTGGGCAGCACTTGCCCCCCACCCAGGTCACACCAGCGCTCCTCGCCCCACCCCTCTCCCACCGCGATGCAACAAGAGTTTGCACCCCACAAGACAAAATCCTGCCGACGCCCATGTCCAGACCGCTTAAATATATAAGCCCAAGAATGCGTGACTGGAGCCCAGACACCGTGGAAACTTGAGGTTCTCTCAGGATATCAATTAGTGCCCACCGATCAAAACAACATATATAAACTTCCCTAGATGTCCTTGTTGGCACTCTAGCGATGTGTGCCAGACTATACGATTTCCAGTCATTTACTTTTCCTGAATATGAATTCAAAATATTTTTACCCAGTTATCGCGTCATGCCAAAGTGATGCGGGCCACCCTGTGTAGCTGACGTCGTATCCTACACCGGTACCTCGACATTGTATAGACTATTTTACGGACGGGTTTCGGTGCCGCCATGCTGAGCTGTTAATCTTGCCGTGTTTTATCTTGAACAACTAAGCGAACAGTGTTACGGTGGACGTATACGCATGAAAACTGTTGCGTTGGTGCATTCGGCGTTTCCTGACTTTATCAGTTCGCGTCAGCTGGGGGATACAAAAATAAGAAAAAAATTGGGGGACCCTTAAGCTTCGCCTTTAAGAGTTGAACGCGATAGCGAAATCCGGCCCCTAGTGCGCACTTCAACCACTAAGTGCATACTTATTAATGTGTATTGTTACACACACACACGCACGCGCGCGCGCGAATTTTACAGGCTTTCGATCAAGGAGGTTTAAAACAAAATTCTGGAGTGGAAGCTCTCGAAACGCCTTGCCATTGAAAGTGAAGCCAGCTTTTGCCCACCAAAGAGTTCGCAAACATGCTCTTTTCTGGTGGTGCCTACTTAGAGATCAAATGGCTTTGATCTGTTATTGTAAATGCTACGTCAATTATAAAATAAAAGATCCTTGTTGCCGACAAAAGTAACCCGTCGAGTGCAGTATTGACGATTGATGTCCAATAAAATTTGCCATGACTTTGAAGCTTACTTACGAAAACTAGTAACACAAAGACACACTTACAGCAGTATCTGACCCATAAAAGTTACCATAATTAAACTTCTCTGGCGTGCGTGGAAAACGTTCGCTTTCCTTCGCCAAACGCTGATGGTTTATCGTGCCCCTAGAAAGATGGCGGGTGCAGCCGCCATCTTTTGGTGGGCACGGCTTCACTATTGCGCAATAATCGCCACTCCAGCAATTTTTTTAACCTCCTTGCTTTCGATCTAAAGCAAGAGTCGCATGGCCTCCAAGATATACGCCGCGCGCCGGCCCTCTCGGATGCAGTGAAAAGTCGAGACATATTTCTCACAATGCCTCACAGATGGCAGCACATTATCTAGCGTTTGCTGCGTTGGCTTGATATGTTTTCCTCTAGATGGACATAGTTGTCCATTTTTAGAGCTGTTTGAAAGTTCGTGTGTGTATTTAGCGGCGATGGCTGCACTATCCCGGCGTTTTTCGACGTAGTTTGATTGCCTCGCGAATGCGCCTACCGTATGGGCTCGTTTTCGTCGTGACACCTGCCGAACAAAATGCGTCGAGACTCCTTTCACTACATGACATTTATGTAGTGTTTTTGTCCGAAGCAGCTGCAAGCAACATCGTGGCTTTGTGGTAAGACACCTGCTTGCCACGCGAACGGCCCGGGTTCGATCCTCATTGGGGCCGAAGATTTTATCGTTTATTTTATTTGCTACTTTCTCGATTTTTCGCTCACGGATGATTTTCCGCTCACAACCAACGGTGCCGACGCCGACAGCGGAATTTCTGCGACACGAGCTCTCTAACGCTACCGCGTTAACATTCGTTTAACAGCCCATGATGGCGGCGCCCATATGCCTTACGTAACATAGTCTATAACCCTGTAGTAGCTTCCCGAGCAGGCGGTCAAACAAACGGTGACCCCCGCACCCCAATCGTAGCTGAAACCGCCGCCGTCACTATGCGAAAAGCTCGCACAGCTGTTAGCATGGTGGAGTGACGTCGCCAGTTTCTTTTATCGCGCCAGCACCACGTGCACCGTGTCCACATCACGGCGGGGTGGTGCGTGACGTCATCGTGCACCTTGCACGAAGCGGCTACTCGTTTCGCTTTCGGTATCTACGGACTGTCTTTTGTGCCCTTCTAAAACTTCTGACGAAACTGAACCACCATGCCTGTAACGTGACTGTCAATACCACCTAAAATCGGTGATATTGTATTACAGTTAAAAAGACGCCGAAGTTTCCTTTTAATTCCCGTCATATTATTGTGTTTCGTTTACATGGTTGTGCACACGGCACTGAAAAAGGAACTAAGCGCCTCATTTTCCCTTACACATCTCGCTATATGCTGTTATGTCTCTAGCTTCTTTTACTTAAACAAAACCCTTTTTCTCTGCGATTTCCAACAGTTGGAGTACTACCTGGACAGAAAGGGCAGTCCAACGCCCGGGCCGTAAGTTATACTTTTTTTCGCAGTATGAACTGCAATCTTAGAGTTCCGGTTCACAACAAAGGACCTTTTGCTTTTCTAAACAATCAGGCGGTGATCCCGCCACAGGTTTCAATGTCGCAGCAAATCACATTACTGCTGTGTATTTCAGAGGTGACGCACATGAAAAAAGAACAATGCAAAACCGGGTGTATCAGTCAGATAAGCATACAAAATTTATATGACCTGAAAAAAAAAACGTAATCAACCCGCTTTGGAGTTAGCAGTTACCGAACTTTCCTGTAATTGTGATTAAGCACCAAAAACCGTGCGTTCGAAACCCACGTGCAGTAAGTCAACCAAAAGTTTCGCGACAACCAATAACACGTGACGAACATTATTTCATGTACTTATTCATCTTTCCTAATTAATAAACGGTTGCCCGAGTTTATGTGTGTGATCAAATTCGAATAAGTTGTCAAGGTCTTGAGACACTGATGCTTTACACTGCTGTTCAGGAGATAGGCCCACAGCGCGCAATTCGATGCATTAATGATACATACGACTTTTCAATTGTTGTTGAAATCAAGATTGAGATCTTGAGGCACAAAAAATGCGCGTAATGGAAGATACAGTGAAATGCATCATTCTTTTGCAGAATAACGCGGTGCAGACCCAGGGCATTCCGCCGCTCAGCCATCACTCTTCCACCATTCCTGAGTTTCATCTATTTCCTTTTTGCGGCTATCGGAGCCTTCATTGTATGTGTGATCTGCTACTTTGTCGTTTGTGGGGAAGAATCCGCAAACGACCCGGGCCGCCGGCACGCACAGGGCGACGCTCCCGACCGCAACCGACCACCGGACCGTCCAATCCACTCAGTTGTCACTGCACACGGCGACTCGGACAGCCCAGATCCGACTACAAACTACGGTAAGAACACATTGGAAACCTTTTTTTCAAATGCTAACGTGCGCTTCACTTTGCAGAATTCAGAAACCCTGGATACAACGACTGCATTAAGATGCATGTATACAGTAACTCTGCAGCAGGGGTACTGGTAGTGCTACCTAGCGATTCTTTCTTCATCCACCACGACATTGAAATGCTCGATCTTGCCCCGCATGATTTCATCTAAGGTCAGGGGCGTAGCCAGAAATTTTTTTCGGGGGGGGGGGGTTCAACCATACTTTATGTATGTTCGTGCGTGCGTTTGTATGTGTGCGTGCCTATATATGCAAGCAAAATTGAAAAATTTCGGGGGGGGGAAGTTTGAACCCCCCCAACCCCCCCCCTTGGCTACGCCCCTGTCCAAGGTAGTTAATTAAGCAACGCTCTTGTGCTCGACGCACAATATAGACAACGGGGAGGGAGAGAAATAAGACATCTTTCAGATTATATCTTTGTTGCTACGTCGCCAGATAGAAATAACATATCCTGGTATACAAACAGCCCTGAAGGTCGAACTATACTAAATATACGAGGCTATGTTGTGCTCTCCTGGCGTGCCTGGATAACCTAGTGGTTAGGGTGCTCGCCTTCGGATCGAGGGTACACGTGTTCGATTCCCGCCTCGCGAATACCATCACATCTCCCCGTCCTCACGCTCAATTTCCTCTCCAACCACCTTGCTACACTGCCGTAGCGGTGACTAGTGGGATTCGCCCAAATTCTGTGGCACGTACCCGTTCATGACGATGATATTTTTGCGACAGGGTCGATGTTACGGCCGGCTTAAGCAGTTTCGCTGGCAAAAAAAAGGTGTGTCTGTGAAATGGTGTGTTTGCGCTCAAGTAGACTTCCGGCTGTCTTTATGGAACCGCAATCGATACCGTTCCCCGGTGTCTTAAAGTGCCCAGAAAAAAAGTAGGAAAATCTCTCAAGTTTCCTATGCCATTTTCTGTCATCTGTAAACAAGCACGCGTGTTTGGACCATCTAGAATAGACTTATCCGCTAAACTCTTCATAATTAGCGTATGTTAAGACAAAAGTTTCCCAACCCCAACGTCTAGTAGAAAGGCTGAATTTTCACGCTGTTAATTTCTACCTTTCCATGTGTAAAATAACACCAATCTACGAGTCGCCAATCTGCATTGCTGGTAACGGAACCACACAGCAAGTGTGCAGTTTTATCGCGGGTTCTACGCTAAAGCTCACGCTCATTGGCCTTGCAGGGACAGGTAGCGCTATCTGGTAACAGTCTACAGGATACAACGTGACGCTCAGGCAATCCAGGATCTTGCAGAATGCTTCGCGTAACACTGAAGCTCAATGTCTGTAGGACCCGCTGCGCACTTTTCAGTCATAAAATATAACTAGCCTAACCTAAAAATGTGCAAATGACTATATACATTCAACTGTATACAAGGTAATGTTTGTGGCATAAGGATAAAGCCTGTCGGTGGCCGGCCGCTTTTGTCTATGCCATAGAATCTCGCGCGTCGAATAACTGAGGGGACTATTTGCCCGCCTTTCCTGAACTAGCCAATCAGGCCCCAGAGAAAACAATATTACGGCGATATCTTCCAAAGCGATAGTCTCAGTGTACGGGTCGTTCCCGAGGCATGGTCTTAGAACAAACAATCGTATGAATGCATACACATAACCATCGCTCTAACTCAGTCTGGAAATCTTTTCAAAGCACAATTCATTGAATGGCACGCCAATGAGCTCACGGATCACAGGCTCCGCGAAACTGTACCTCTATACGTAATTAAGACGCGCGAACTGAACATGTCGAGCGCGTTGAGAGGTCGAAGTGCTATGCTTGAACTCCATGTCTTCAATTTCAAAATAGTTATATTGAATATGGGAGAATAAGGCTCCCTTAAGCGCAAGAACACTGGTCCGTATTATTTTGCTTGGTAGCCTCTTTATACGTCACTCAATCTTCTCAATCACAACGCGTACTCCACATGTATACGTACCTTACAGTTTCGCTCTACATATCTCCCGTTACGTAACTCGACAGGGTGGCCTCCGACGATCCGGCGCAGGCATTCTTGGGCAGGACGGGGCACCTGGACCGAGGATGCACTCGGCCATCGGTAAGCAAGCTGGAGAACCTGAGTTAACATAAATGGCAATGGTATGGTTCGACCTCAGCAATCGCAATAATGCCGTATTCTACATTAATAAGACTAAGTTTTTGTTGAGAACGTACCCGGCTTTGCCCACCGTGGCTGCTCTGTTGCTGTTGCTGCTGCGTGCTGATCTCTAACGGAATGGGTACACCTAAAAATATAAAGCAAAGAATCGAGCAGACCCAACGCGAGGGCACATAGCTTGTTGCAATAAAACTTTGGATTGGGCCAGTTGCTTGATCGCTGCAAACACTGACGGGTAGCGCAGAGAACGAGAACAGTGAAGGCACAAGAGGCGCCCGTAATGTTTTTCTTCCTCCACTGTCCTCATTCTTCGCGAGACGCGTCAATGTTTTCGTACCTAAAATGCATCGGCATCTTGTAGTCGGCCAAGTGAAATACGGCCATGAAACATTTAGCCATGCAATTGTGGTCGTAAATTCAATTCCGATTTCTTGACCTCCATTGTCCACTTGCTGTGCGCACTGCGTTCCGTTTATAGTCTGCTTACGGGCGTCTCCTGAGACCAGTTTGGACAGGAATGGTCAGAAAACCATTTTATTCACTCGTCGTCTAAATCCCCTCGCTTCCCTTAACAACACAGCTAACGTCCCTGTTGAATCAGTAAGTACATATACATAACTTGGAATTAGCTTATGTAAAAATATGTGCGGGAACAATCACATTTCTAAAATCACGCCATCAGCTAGCAGAACTACATTCACGCGACGCCCCGAGTAACGTACCTGCTTACAAATCATCAGTCAGGACATAGAGTATGCATCTCCCATCGTCTCCCAAATGTTCACGAACCCATTAAAAACAGCGCGGCAATACTCAATCATGATTTTTCTACATGTGACATCAGTTCTTTGTCCCTCAAGTAATTAATTGTTGGGATTTAACGTCCCAAAACCGCAATATGATTACGAGGGACGCCGTGGTGGAGGGCTCCGGAAATTTCGACCACCTGGGGTTCTTTAACGTGCACTTGAATGGAAGTACATAGGCTCAAGCATTTTCGCCTCCATCGAAAATGCGGCCGCCGCGGCCGTGATTCGATCCCGCGACCTTAGAGTCTGCAGTCGACCACCATATATCCACTAGACGGCCGTGGCGGGTTGCTCATCACGCTTCGTGCATAGGATACCAAATGTCACTTCGCATTGATCACTGTGAGAACGATAGTGATAGTATAGCAACCCAATTCTTATGTAAAACAATTAAATGGAAATAAAAAAACTGGCGCAGCTTGCACTAGCGGCACAATGCTGAGTCACAGCGTAGCTGGTTGTCTCGTAGCTAGCTCCTGCCTGGCTAAGTTGTTGCTAGGTTTTCCTAAGTTGTTGCTTGATATTGCTAGATTTTCTAGGTTAGGCGACTTCATCCGGGCTGCAGGGGTTATCGGATTGAGCTTACTCATCAATCAGTATTAAGTGACTTGACTAGACTCAATCGGGGCGGGCTATGCCTACCTCAGATCATCAGCATTGATTGGTTATCAATCGGCATTGATCGACTATCGATCAATATTGATGGTTTGACTAAGCTCAATTCGACCGGGCTATGCTTATCTCGATATGTCAGCATTGACTAACATCGATCAACATTGATTGCTTATCGATCAGCATTGATTGGCTATCGATCAGTATTAATGGCTTGACTAAGCTCACTGAGACCGGGCTGTGCTTAGTTTGATATATCAGCATTGAATGATACCAATCAGTATTAGCGGGTTATCGATCAGCATTGATTGGTTACCGAAAGTAATGGTGGCTCGACTAAGCTCAGTCAGACCGGGCTATGGTTATCTCGACATATCAGCATTGATTGATACCTATCAGTATTGATTGGTTATCGATCAGGATTGATTGGCCTGACTAAGCTCAATCGTGCCAAGCTATGCCTATCTCGACATATCTAGGCTTTTCTAAGTCTATCTTGGCTTTACTATGCTTTTACAAGCTAGGCCGAGCTTTCACGTCACGCCACACGGCATAACGAAACGCTTAACAGCTCGGCTGCAAAATGAAATTAGATGACCTCGCGAGGTAGAAGCCCCAGAAGGCTCTTGTAGTCGTGCGCATCTGAGCGTTGGGTATCTGCGCATCTGAGCATTCAGAAGCAGGCAGATTTCGGACTTAAGAAAAACACCACTTTGGGTGCCTAAACTAAAAGAAGAAACCACTAGTGAAGTAATGTATATCACATATTAACCATACATGCAACTGCAATCAAAGTAAAAACTAGAATATTAATTAAATTTCAGTAAAAAATCTATTGGGAAGCCATTGCGGGCATACACGCGAGCAACACAAGGCCTCTAGATGCATAATGACACCACTGGATAACGTTGGCTGGCGTTGGCTTACTGCGACCGAAGTGGCGGCTACGTGTTGTCGGTGTGCATGTAAGCAACTAATCCCCCGCACACGCAACAGTTCCTCTATGGGGAAATTCACCGCAGCGTTTACTTCATCTTCCTCGACTAGTCAACGAATTTTCTATACGTATATCCTACTTAACATTTCACTAGACCTACATATTGCGCCATATGTAGGTCTGGTCGAGTGTAGATTACACATAGTTTATTAAATGTAGATTAAACATATACACATAGATTTGCAAAACTGTGCATAAGTCCCACACGCCTTACTCACTCTTGGTGTATTCACAACTCTTTCAGGGATGGAAGCAGACGGCGTATGCGTATCACTCGCTTCCCGTTCTGAACACGATTCGTCGAGCGACAGGTCCGCCATTCCAAGTAAGCTCACAAAAAAAAATGTGGATAAAGCTCTACAGGCTTACTTTTACTTTTCCAATGTCAATTACGAACTGAGGGACGTGGTCACAATAATTAGTGAGCACCGTATGAAACAGCTGCATAACTGTACTTGTATACATTCAACGAAGCAGTGTATATGTTATTCGTGAAGTCTTCAATCTCGGAGCTCGTGAAGCCGCATCAGGAAATATATCCAGCTAAATACTTGTGCGGTGTTCATGTCCACTTCTCAAGAAGTCAAGAGACGCGCTGTTCTCCAAAAAGGACTTGCTGAATCATTATGTTGAAGATGTTTGCAGGTTTATTTGCACATATGCATACACGAGCTGTTTTTTTTAACACTAAATAGTTTTTATAGGAAAGCCATAGAGAATTTCACCTCTCGCGTACTCTCATCGCATTTCGCATTTATATAAAAAAGGTGAATTGTCTATATAACAAGTAGTGTGTCGCTTTAAAACAAGGTAAATATCTTGCAATGTGTATACTGATGTATCTAGTGAATGGTTATATGTGATGCACTGCTTTTGTATTTTTCTTTTTCACTGGAGCAGTCCTGCGTTGTCTTAATATGTATTATATTCTGTAAGACCACGCCTTAGCCGATAATGATATAGGTCCAAACAGTACTGTGTAGTTTTAATATTTTATATAGTCTAATAATATTTACGGGACGCAACAATAGGCAATGGTTCAAATTCAAGATAGCGAACGAGTGTGGCTCGGGAAACTACAGAAATTCATGGCATAACCAGAGAATACATGTGCTGATGAAACTTGATTCTAGAATTCGATCACTCTGACACACGTCACGCATAAGTAAAATATAGCGTCATTTGAGATTTTAATCAATTATCGCGACACTTACGTAGCAAGGGGCACTCACTCGTCACGTTTTTCTTGCTTTTTTCGTTTCAGGCTTTGCACCGACAGGCGTGAGCTGGAGCATCGTTCGGGCTTAACGAACAAAAATTACTATCGCGCGATAATTAAAATGAGCACAGCATTCACCGTAAGAACGCTTCGGGCAGTCCAAGTGATGTAAAAAAAAACGCGACACAAATGCGATGCGACGCCGATATTGGGTCGCAATTGCAAAAACTTCTAGTTGCCGCTTCAAAGCGTGCTTAGCTTCACGGAAATCAGCTGCGTAGTCAAGACTTTTTATCCTTTTCAGAGGCTAGGGATGGTATGAAGGCAGATGTCGTACGTAATCTTAAGCTTAAACTTAACATCATTACTCGAAGTTTGCAAGACGGACTAGATCCACAGCTATGGGGGCAACAGATAAAACTCGGAATACATACTAGCAGTGTCCTGATTTTACTTTGTCAAGGAAATAGCAGCGAACTGCACGAAACAGTGTTTGCCTTGTAGGTCAGTTCATACCGTTGCGCTGACTAGTGCCGCTGTCGTAGATACATGTACTGCATAGGTGCGCAGCCAATGACACTGCAGCACTGTGTACTTGTAAGCGGTTCCTTAAACATATTCGCTATTTATAACGCATACACCCCTCAGCGACTAGTGAAGGGCGTTGCGCCTCACATAGACAGCGGCGCATGTCTGTGAGCTACGGCGGGAACGGAAGAGGACAGAGATGGTATGCTGACCACATTGTATTTTTCTTCACAAGACGACCGTTTGCTGGCGCCTAATCGTTGTCATCGCGAACCTGAAGAAGCAACTAAGACGGCCCCGAAAAAGAAGGTATACATGACAATGTTTGTGTTGCACGTTGGACATGGCACATACAGGATATGTCCGAACAGTAACGTCAATGAGTCGATTAAAAAAGGTGTATTTATGAGAACAGTACAAAGCAAAGGTATCAAAAGAGGCTCCTCCTGCGACGATACATTGCTTCGGAGAGATTTCTAGGCATGGAAGGCGTCGGGGTAGGTAGGTTTGCCTTTAGGCAATGTTTGCCTTTAGCCGTGTCCCCTTGGACAATTCACTGTTGTTCTAAATAAACTAATAAAGAAAGAAAGAAAGAAAAGAAAGAAAGAAAGAAAAGAAAGAAAGAAAGCTTTTGTGCTAGCCTCTTTGCATCGGCAGGAGAGGTCGCCGCAGACAAGCGGCCAGCTCCAAACCCATGAAATTTCTTTTAATAAAGTTGTATCCTCCTCTTTGACTTTGTCAACTGTCTCGAAGTGATGTCCTTTCATATGAGTTTTCAAGCGAGGAAACAAAAGCAAGTCTGGAGGAGCCATATGAGGACTGTAGGGCAGCTGGGGAACCCTTGGCACCTTTGAATCGACAAGGAAACTGGTGAAAACGAAGGCGGCGTGGAGTGGCGCGTTGCCGTCGGTGATCGTCGTTGACGGCCGTCGAGCGCGGGCGTCATCGCTGACCTTTTTACGAACTTCTAAAGAACCCTTATGCTGCCGGTACACTTGACGTTAGGACTAATAATTATCACCAAAGATCTTTATCATAGAAAAAAATTCCACTTCCGACTTGTCCGGTTTAGGCGAAACTTGATGCCAAACCTTTGTTCCAAAGAGCGCTGCGTTGTGGCTTGAACGGGAAATGAAAACCAGTTTCACGGAAAAGTGCCTCCTTACTCACCAGATGGTAGCATACGACAGTGCGACCGCACGTGCGTAAGCTAACTTCCCCCTCCACTAATATCAATCGGTCCTAGCCTGTTGTGATGTGTAGACGCTTTACAATTTAATCATTGACATTACTTTTCGGACAAACACTGTATACCAACAGTGCAGGATGTGCACAAATCGGGCAGTCGGTCAAAGGTGACGTAAAGGGGTTATCAATGACGTCAGCACCAACGATGTCGTAAAGAACAATGCGCTTGAAGAAACAACTGCTAATCAGCAGCGTCTTAAACGTTGGTTTATACAAAGTGTTCCGTCGTGAAAAAAGTTAAGGCGAGAACACGCGTACACAACAGGGGAGAACATAACAAAACAAACGCCGACTATCAGCTGAAAGGGCTCATTGTAGCACAAAAGAAAGTAGACACAAAACATATCTCCGCATGCACAGGTATGCTAGTGCCATGTATCGATGAGGCCACTGGCGTAGCCAGGGGGTGGCACACCGCGCACACCAGCTTAGCCATAGGTACATTCTTTGCTCACAGCTATCATGATACCACACAAGTTCATAGCCAATGGTAATGGAGCATTGTAAACTTGTAAGTAGTCGTGTCAACCTTTTCCCTATAACATAAAGAGTTGTCAGCAATTAGTGAAATGTGTTGAGCTTCACATTGACCGGGAGCAGTGGCGCAGGTGCGTGCAATTTAAAGACCACTGATGCGGAGCCGGATGACTGGCACACAACATAGCTTTTTTACGGCGAAGCCGTAAGCGGCTAGGATCCCGTGTATTTTTTCTCTCGGTCAACAAAAACGTACGTGTCGCAAAAATTGGTTAAACCCCACCGCCTGCCAACGGACCACTTTAATTGAAGAAGGGAACACACGGCCGTCAAACGCCAATTTAAGATCGTGGACCAAACACAAAGAGCATGCGGCAAGCTATCACGCAACCACGTATGTCGCGATACGGAGAATTCGGCAAAAAGACGCAAGATGTCGTGATGCTCGAATGAAAATTTTTAAAAGAGCAAAGGTTACATTCAAAAGGAACTTTCTGGACACACATTTCGGATTTTGTTACAGGGCGTGTGATTGGCTATGGTTCGAAATTCTCTGTCATCTCTGTGGCGTGTGCTAAACAGCTTCGCGGGTCATGCGCCTTCACTCAGTGGATAGGCACACACATTTTTTTTTCCCGAAACGTCCGTTTGTTGGCACTCGGTTATTCTTCGTCATGGTCCTGAATAAACAAGGACCGCGGCACAAAAAAAAGCATACATGGCAAAGCTAATGTTGAGCATCGAACATGGCACATATGCCCACAGTGCAGGATGTGTGACGAATCAGGCAGTTGCATGGTCAAAAATGACGCATTGAGGGCATCAGCCACGCCCTGCTAACAAACACGTCGCGATGATAACGTCGATCACTAAAGAACTGATTGCCCAATTAGCAACGACTTAAAGGTTGGCTTACACCAAGAGGTTCGTCGTGAAAACAGCTAACGCGCGCATACATGGACGCAGTCGAAGACAACCAAACACGCATGAACGCCGACTAGTGTCCTTTAGCCTTATAGGACTTTACCTTAAACATCCTGCAGCCTGGTTCTTGGCCCATCCCCCTTTGTGGGTGACTACCACCAGGAAGAGAATATCATCATTATAATCATAATCAACAACTGAAAGGGCATACTGTGGCGGAAGAGAAATTAGACAAAAACCTTTTCTGTGCATGTGCAAGAATACGGTAGCGCCACTTGAATAGCAGCACATGTCCCCTTTACACGGAATTTCTTGTTTTGATTTCCTAATAGTTTAAAGGTACCCTTTATATTTAATGGTCACTATTCAATTTATAATAATTAAACAAACCATCAGAAAAGGTTGTGTATCATTTTCTTACTTCCTCTCCGCAGCTACCATATCCAAATTCGCAACCTTTTAACCAATCCCATGCATCGCAGCACGCGCCACATCGCAGTACCGAAGAAGAAGAAGAAGACGAGGCTGAGTGGTCCCTGGAATGGCAAGGCTGTTTGATTCGCCTTCCAAATTGTAAAAGTTGACCACTTATGAGCCGATCGCAAACGCGGTGTTACATCTCGCGTGACGTCATCTAATTCCACCGTTGCGCCGAGTCGGTCGTTTAGAAAGCCTTTTGATCCCGCCGCCTGTTGCGATGAGGCACCCCGTCCTCAAGGTGTTTCTGCTGTGCATCCTGGCTTACTCTGCAGTGTCCTACTGGGGTATGTCAAGCCTCCATTCCGCAGCAGTCTAGTTTCTCGACATCCTTCTTCGTTACGATAAGCGCAGTCAGCCCGGTTCTTAACGTTGGATTAAAACAGGATTTCCTAGTGTATGCACCTTTTCAACGAAGGCTCCCTGCGTCCCGGCATAATCCCTTCTGTGCTGTTGTAACTATGCGTGACCCCCGAAAATGCACTGCCTAGGCAAGGAACTCAGCATGTGTATTCCCGCACAACATTCCAGAAAGGAGGTGCTCCATCTCCGTCGCAAAGCCCTATAGGAAACAGCTCGGTCGAAGTAAGCTAATGTCCCTAAGGAAGAGAAATCTCACACAAGACACCCATAGTCGTGCATATCCTGGTAATAGATATTGCTTTGACTTTTCATTTCATTTGACTGGTGCGTGAACCCTGCGCGGAAACGAAAAATTATGTATAAGGTTGAGACTTCAGCAGAACCTAGTCTCTTTTGTTTAATGTTGGCGCACACTCGAACTGATATTGCTCAGTTCGAAACGTAAAGGAGATGAAGGTACATGCTGACGCTAATCGCAAAGGAACGCGGCCTTCCACGACATCTGGCCGTGTCATGATCGAGTCATCTGGATTTTTTTTTAGTTTATTTGCAGTCAAGTCACAGCTCCATGCGCCAAAGGACGATTAACCAACGGCCTGCATCGCCGCGGATATTTTCATTAATGCGGTGACCTAGATGATTTTATAACCGCGTGATCGTCGGCAGGAATCATCGGACGTGACTTGTTTGGAGCCATTGCAGCCCAGTGTCAAAAATTTATTGGCTATCGTATAGACTGTAGCCACTTTAACAACTATGTAATTCGCTTTTTGTTGTTCGCTCAAAATTCAGGCTGCACACCGATAACGCCTTCTTGATAGGTCAACTAATATTTAAATAATACAAAAGATGGGTCGAAGATTTTGTGCCTATTTTTCCAATTATCAACGAGGGTGCAAACAAAATGCCGAGCACAAGTTGAAATTGAAGGGCTTGTTTTTAAAACTTAAGGCGGCAGCGCAGTCGAGACGGAGATGAAACGACAACAGAAATTGTCGCTGCATAATGTTGAATGTGCGTTGCTGCTTTCCTTGTGTAAACGGAGCTTTTAGAACGTGTCTATTATAAATTTCCTCATACCTAAAATATGTCGAACAAACAAAAGCGTCACATGGGCTCGCCTGGCTAAGTTCTACTACAACGGGTATTTTCTCCTAAGCGCTGCTAGAGACTTTCTTTTTTTCTTCGTTCTTGTAACCTCATCCTTTCTCCACTCTTGTCTAAAAATGTGCGGAAAATCACACGTACGGTATGACAGACGCAGGCGAAAAGGTGAAGCTCTCAGATGTACGGGTTCTCACTCTGATCGAAGGACAGAACACAACCGGCCGACGGTACTACCCAGTGCCGCAGCTGATGTGCTGCGGTGGCACCGCAGGATGCAACGACAAGCCTACCGTCGTACGATGCTACAACATGGGAAACTACGGCCGCGATGTCCAGGTGACCTTTCTCGTCCCCCGTTCAGCAACACGCACACACTTTCCTCGCGCCCTATGTTATTCACCATTGGCATTATCGTATTCAATACAGCATATTCCCAGTCATTAAGAAAGAAAAAGGAACATTTGCATGCCCTCTGTAACTTCAACCAAACTATAGATTCCATTCTGTGCCCACAATAGTGGTAATATGACACGGAGCCCCGCCACGGTGGTCTAGTGGTTATGGCGCTCGACTGCTGACCCGAAGGTCGCGGGATCGAATCCCGGCCGCGGCGGCTGCATTTTCGATGGAGGCGAAAATGTCTGAGGCCCGTGTACTTAGATTTAGGTGCACGTTAAAGAACCCCAGGTGGTCAAAATTTCCGGAGCCCTCCACTACGGCGTCTCTCATAATCATATGGTGGTTTTGGGACGTTAAACCCCAGATATTATTATTATATGACACGGAATTTAAAAGATCGTTTTGTCACTAAGTGCTGCATTCTATACTCTTCGCTGATTACATGCCCAGCATTACGAGTTGCTGCAAGAATAGTTTCCTGCCTGCTGGAGCCTTGTCATATCTTTCGTTAGAAGGGCGACGTTAAACCAGCCGCGGTGGTCTTGTAGCGATGGTGCTGGAGTGTTGACCCGAAGGTCGCGAGGTCGAATCCCTGTTGCGGCGGCCGCATTCCAATAGCGGCAAAATGCTAGAGGACGCGTGCTTGGATTTAGGTGCACGTTAAAGAACCCCAGGTGGCGAAATTTTCTACCGCCTTCCACTACGGCGTCTCTCATAATCGTATCGTGGTTTTGGGACGTAAAGCCCCAACAATTATTATTATTATTGGTGCAACACTAAAAACGCCCCACTTGCTATCGACAGAGATCGATTCGAATGAAATCACTCGAACGAAAGTCGAACATATACAGCCTGCACAATGTTTTTCGAGTGTATTTTAACATTGACTAAATTGTTGGCTTCTAGGTCTTGAATGTTTTCTACTGCTCATTTACAGTGGAAATGCAAGGCACAGCTGAAGAGATCGCAGACGTTCGTCTTCACTGTTGTGTCCTGCGAGGGTTACAGCGATGCGCAAGACGAATACGTCTTAGTCGGATCCTGTGCCGTGAGTGTGCAATCTTATCATTGCCTTCGCGTGCGCCGAATGTTCAGCTTTGCAGCTTCCACGTTTTCTACGTCGAGACAGCAAGTCTTTCATCTTGAAAACAATCTAGTACACACTTGGCGCTCAGAGGGGCGATGACTGTGTGCTTTGTCCATTGTCTCATCTAGCGCAAGCGTCACAGGTGCTGTATAGAACACGTTCCACATCTACAACTATGTCCATGACCATGTGCTGCGTCGGCCGGGGGGGGGGGGGATGTAAGACAGGCACTTCGCCCGACCCCCTCCCTCAAGCCACACTATGCAGCACTTGTCCCCCACCCCAGTGACACCAGCGCTCCTAACACGGGCTTGCACCCCACAAGACAAAATCCTGCCGACGCCCATGTCCAGACCACTCACGTATATAAGCCCAGGAATGCGTGACCGGAACCCAGACACCGCGGAAACTTGAGGGCAACTCCGGATACCATTGAGCGCACGTCGATCACAGCAACATATATATAAACTTCCCCTGATGTTCTCGTTGGCATTCTAGTGATGTGTGCCAGACTATATATATACGATTGCCAGTCATTTAGTTTTTCTTTAAATTTTAAATATTTTAGCCAGTTGCCGCGTCATGCCATCATCATTCATGCGGGCCACCCTATGTAGTTGACGTCGTATCCTACACTGGTACCTCAACATTCTATAACCATGTAGTACCTTCCCGAGCAGGCGGTGTAAAACAAACGGTGATCTCCCGTACCCCAATCGTTGCTGAAACCTCCGCTGTCACGTTGCGAATAGCTGGCACAGCTCGTATACAGTAGCATCGCGGAGTGAAGTCGCCAGTTCCTCTTTTATCGCGCCAGCACCACGTGCACCTTGTCTACATCACAGGGGGGGGGGGTTGTCTGTGACGTCATCGCGCACGTTGTACGAAGCGGCTGCCCGTGTCGCTT
Source organism: Rhipicephalus sanguineus (assembly GCF_013339695.2). Taxonomy (NCBI): domain Eukaryota; kingdom Metazoa; phylum Arthropoda; class Arachnida; order Ixodida; family Ixodidae; genus Rhipicephalus; species Rhipicephalus sanguineus. The sequence goes on along the minus strand of NC_051184.2, from coordinate 33,763,595 downwards.
TCGGTTTCGACGGACTGATTTTTTTGTCGCCATCTAGGATTAGTGAAGAAAGTGAACCACCATGCCTGTTACGTGACTGTCAGTACCACTTGAAATCGGCGATATCGTATTTCACTTAAAAAGGCGCCCAAGTTTCCCTGTATTGCTATGCGCTACCGCTTGTGGCATGTTGTTTTCCTGTCATATTACTCTGTTTCCTTCGTTTGCATGGTTGTGAACATGGCACTGAAAAAGGAACTAAGCACCTCAGTTTCCCTTACACATCTCGCTATATTCTGTTACGCTTCTAGCTTCTTTTAACTTAAAGAAAACCCTGCTTTTCTGCGATCTCCAACAGTTGGAGTACTACCTGGACAGAAAGGGCAGTCCTACGCCCGGGCCGTAAGTTATACTTTTTTTTCGCAGTATGAACTCCAATCTTAGTGTTCCAGTTCACAACAGAGGACTTCTTGCTTTTCTAAACAATCGGGCGGTGATCCCGCCACATGTTTCAATGTCGCAGCAAAGCACATTACTGCTGTGTATTTCAGAGGTGACACACGTGAAAAAAGAACAATGCAAAACCGGGTGTATCAGTCGGATAAGCATACAAAATGTATATGACCAGAAAAATAAATGCAGTCAACCCGCTTCGGAGTTAACAGTTACGGTACGTTCCTGTAATTGCGATGAAGCGCCAAAAACCGTGCATTCGAAACCAAACCCACGCGCAGTAAGTCAATTACAATTTTTGAGAAAACTAATAGCACGTGACGGACATAATTTTATATACTTATTCATATTTCCTAATTAATAAACGATTGCCTGATTTTTAGGTATGCGATCAAATTCAAATAAGTTGACAAGGCCTTGAGATACTGATGCTGTAAACCGCTGTTCAAGAGATAGGCCCATAGCCAGCAATTCGATACAGTAATGATACATACGACTGCTCAATTGTTATTGAAATCGAGATTGAGATCTTGAGGCACAAAAAATGCGCGCAATGGAACATACAGTTCAATGTATCATTCTTTTGCAGAATAACGCGGTGCACACCCAGGGTATACCGCCGCTACGCCATCACTCTTCCATCATTGCTGAGTGTCATCTATTTCCTTCTTGCGGCTATCGGAGCCTTCATCTTATGTCTGAGCTGCTACTTTGTCGTTTGCGGGGAAGCATCCGCAAACGGCCCGCAGCGCCGGCACGCACAGGGCGATGCTCCTGACCCCCACCGACCACCGAACCCTCCAATCCACCCAGTTGTCACTGCACACGGCGACTCGGACAGCCCAGATCCGAGTATAAACTACGGTAAGAACACATCGGAAACCTTTTTTTCGCAATCCCAGATACAACGACTGCATTAAGGTGCATGCACAGTAACTCTGCAGTAGGGGCATCGGCGTAGGCAGAGGGGTGCAAAAGGGGCGCTTGCCCCCCTCAAGCAACACCGGCACTTGCCCCTCACCCAAGCTATGCAAGCTCTCTCCCCCTCCCCTCCCCCAGCTGCGATGTAACACGGGTTTGCACCCCCCAAGGCAAAATCCTGCCGACGCCCATGAGCAGGGGTACTGGTATATACCCCTAGCCATTCTTTCTTCATCCACCGCGACATTGAAATGCTCGGTCTTGCCCCGCATGATTTCATCCAAGGTAGTTAATTAAGTAACGCTCTTGTGCTCGACGCACAATATAGACAACGGGTAGGGAGAGAAAGAAGACATCTTTTAGATTATATCTTCGTTGCTACGTCGCCAGATAGAGTATAACATATTCTGGTATACAAACAGCCATGAAGGTCGAACTGTACTAAATATACGAGGCTATGTTATGCTCTCCTGGCGTGCCTGGATAGCCGCGTGGTTAAGGTGCTCGCCTTCGGATCGAGAATACGCGTGTTCGATTCCCGCCTCGCGAATACCCTCACATCTCTCCGTCCTCACGCTCAATTCCCTCTCCAACCACCTTGCTACACTGCCGTAGCTGTGACTAGTGGGATTTGCCCAAATTCTGTGGCACATACCCGTTCATGACGATGATAGCTTTGAGACAGGGTCGACATTACGGCCGGCTTAAGCAGTTTCGCTGGTAAAAAAAGAGTGTGTCCGTGAGGTGAGGTGTTTACGCTCAAGTAGACTTCCGGCTGTCTTTATGGAACCGCAAGCGATGCGTTTCCCGTGTGTCTTAAAGTGCCCAGAAAAAAAGTAGGAAAATCTCTCAAATTTCCTATGCCATTTTCTGTCACCTGTAAACAAGCACGCGTGTTTGGACCATCTAGAATAGACTTATCCGCTAAACGCTTCATAATTAGCGTATGTTAAGACAAACGTTTCCCAACCCCAACGTCTAGTAGAAAGGCTGAATTTTCACGCTGTTAATTTCTACCTTTCCACGTGTAAAATAACACCAATCTACGAGTCGCCAATCTGCATTGCTGGTAACGGACCCACACAGCAAGTGCGCAGTTTTATCGCGGGTTCTACGCTAAAGCTCACGCTCATTGGCCTTGCAGGGGCAGGTAGCGCTATCTGGTAATAGTCTACAAGACACAACATGACGCTCAGGCAATCCAGCATCTTGCAAAGTGCTTCGCGTAACACTGAAGCTGAATGTCTGTAGGACCGTCTGCGCACTTTTCAGTCATAAAATATAAATAGCCTAACTTGAAAACGTGCAAATGACCATATAGATTCAACTGTATAAAGGATAATGCTTGTGGCATAAGGATAAAGCTTGTCGGTGGCCGGCCGCTTTTGTGTATGCCATAGAATGTCGCACATCGAATAACGGAGGAGACTATTTGCCCGCCTTTCCTGAACTAGCCAATCAGTCGCCACAGAAAACAATATTACGGAGATACCTTCGAAAGCGATAGTCTCAGTGTACGGGTCGTTGCCGAGGCATGGTCTTAGAACAAACAACCATATGACTGCATACACATAACCATCGCTCTAACTCAGTCTGGAAATGTTTTCAAAGCACAATTCATTGAATGGCACGCTAATGAGCTCACGGATCACAGGCTCCGCGAAACTGTACCTCTATACGTAATTAAGACGCGCGAACTGAACATGTCGAGCGCGTTGAAAGGTCGAAATGCTATGCTTGAACTCCATGTCTTCAATTTCAAAATAGTTATATTGAATATGGGAGAATAAGGCTCCCTTTAGCGCAGAAACACTGGTCCGTATTATTTTGCTTGGTAGCCTCTTTATACGTCACTCAATCTTCTCAATCACAACGCGTACTCCACATGTATACGTACCTTACAGTTTCGCTCTACGTATCTCCCGTTACGTAACTCGACAGGGTGGCCTCCGACGATCCGGCGCAGGCATTCTTGGGCAGGACGGGGCACCTGGACCGAGGATGCACTCGGCCATCGGTAAGCAAGCTGGGGAACCTGAGTTAACATAAATGGCAATGGTATGGTTCGACCTCAGCAATCGCAATAATGCCGTATTCTACATTAATAAGACTAAGTTTTTGTTGAGAACGTACCCGGCTTTGCCCACCGTGGCTGCTCTGTTGCTGTTGCTGCTGCGTGCTGATCTCTAACGGAATGGGTACACCTAAAAATATAAAGCAAAGAATCGAGTAGATCCAACGCGACGGCACATACCTTGTTGCAATAAAACTTTGGATCGGGCCAGTTGGTTCATCGCTGAAAACACTGACGGGTAGCGCAGAGAACGAGAACAGTGAAGGCACAAGAGGCGCCCGTAATGTTTTTCTTGCGCCTCCACTGTCCTCATTCTTCGCGCGACTCGTCAATGTTTTCGTACCTAACATTCATCGGCATCTTGTACTCGGCCAAGTGAAATACGGCCATGAAACATCTAGCCATGTAATTGGGGTCGTAAATTCAATTCCGGTTTCTTGACCTCACTTGTCCACTTGCTGTGCGCACTGCGTTCCGTTTATAGTCTTCCTACGGGCGCCCTCTGAGACCAGTTTGGACAGGAATGGTCAGAAAACCATTTTATTCACTCGTCGTCTAAATCCCCTCGCTTCCCTTAACAACACAGCTAACGTCCCTGTTGAATCAGTAAGTACATATACATAACTTGGAATTAGCTTGTGTAAAAATATGTGCGGGAACAATCACATTTCTAAAATCACGCCATCAGCTAGCAGAACTATATATATATATATATATACATTCACGCGACGCCCCGGGTAACGTGCCTGCTTACAAATCATCAGTCAGGACATAGAGTATGCATCTCCAATCGTCTCACAAATGTTCACGAACCCATTAAAAACAGCGCTGCAATACTCAATCATGATTTGTCTACATGCGACATCAGTTGTTTGTTTCTCAAACAAATAATTGTTGGGATTTAATGTCCTAAAACCACGATATGCTTACGAGGGACGCCGTAGTGGAGGGCTCCGGAAATTTCGACCGCCTGGGGTTCTTTAACGTGCACTTAAATCGAAGTACACGGGCTCAAGCATTTTCGCCTCCATCGAAAATGTGGCCGCCGCGGCCGGGATTCCATCCCGCGAACTTTGGGTCAGCAGTCGACCACCATATATCCACTAGACGGCCTTGGCGGGTCGCTCATCACGCTTCGTGCATAGGATATCAAATGTCACTTCGCATTGATCACTGTGACAACGATAGTGATAGTATACAAACCCACTTATGTTAAAAAATGGCAATAAAAAATTTGCACAGCTTGCACTAGCGGCACAATGCTGAGTCACAGCGTGGCTGGTGGCCTCCTAGCTAGTCCCGGTTTGACTAAGTTCTTGCTAGGTTTTGCTACGTTGTTGCTAGATATTGCTAGATTTTCTAGTTTGCCTACATCCTCCGGGCTGCGGACGCAAGTTATCGGATTGAGCTTAGTTATCAATCAATAACAATTGACTTGACTAGGCTCGATCGGGACGGGCTACGCCTACCTCAGGTTATCAGCATTGATCGGTTATCCATCGGCACTGATCAGCTATCGATCAGTATTGATGGTTTGACTAAGCTCAATTGGACCGGTCTATGCTTATCTCCATATGTCATCATTGACTGATATCGATCAACATTGATTGCTTATCGATAGGCATTGATTAGCTATCGATCAGTATTGATGGTTTGACTAAGCTCAGTCAGACCGGGCTGTGCTTATCTTGACATATCGGCACTGACTGATATCGATCAGTATTAGCTGGTTATCGGTCAGCATTGATTGGTTACCGAAAAAATTGGCGGCTTCACTAAGCTCAGTCAGACCGGGCTATGGTTATCTCGACATATCAGCATTGATTGATACCTATCAGTATTGATTGGTTATCGATCAAGATTGATTGGCTTGACTAAGCTCAATCGTACCGAGCTATGCTTATCTCGACATATCTGTAGGCTCATCTTAGTCTATCTTGGCTTTACTATGCTTTTACAAGCTAGGCCGAGCTTTCAGGTCACGCCACATGGCATAAGGAAAAGCTTAACAGCTCGCCTTTAAAATGAAATTAAATGACCTCGCGAGGTAGAAGCCCCAGAAGGCTCTTCTAGTCGTGGGCATCTGAGAATTGGGTAGCGTGTGCATCTGAGCATTCAGAAGCATGCAGATTTCGGACTTGCCTAAAAAAAACACTTTGGGTGCGTAAACTAAAAGAAGAATGCACTAGTGAAGTAATGCATCACATATTAACCATACATGCAACTGCAATCAAAGTAAAAACTAGAATATTAATCAAGTTCGAGTGAAAACTCTATTAAGAAGCCATTGCAGGCATAGAAGTGAGCAGCAGAAAGCCTATAAACGCATAATGACAGCACTGGATAACGTTGGCGGGTGTTGGCTTAATGTCACCGAAGTGGGGCTAGGTGCTGTCGGTGCGTGTGACCAACTAATCCCCCGCACACGCAACAGTTCCCTACGAGGAAATTCGTCGGAGCGTTCACTTCATCTTTCTCGACTTGTGAACGAATTTCCTATGCGCACATCCTACGTAACATTTCACCAGACCTACATATTGCGCCATATGTAGGTCGGGTATTGCATATAGATTACTAAATACTGATTAATATATACATATAGATTCGCAAAACTGTGCGCCAGTCCCACACGCTTTACTCATTTTTGGCGTATTTACAACTCTTTCAGGGACGGAAGCAGAAGGCGTATGCGCATCACTCGCTTCCCGTTCTGAAGTCGATTGGTCGAACGACGCGTCCGCCGTTCCTTGTAAGCTCACAAACATACAAAAAAATTATGTGGATAAAGCTCCACAAGCTTGCTTTTACTTTTCCGATGTCAATTACGAACTGAGTGACGTCGTCACCAGGCCCTTAACCAAGAATTTTTTCGGGGGGGGGGGGGGGGGGGGGAGGGGCACTTGCTGAAAGCCTTGACTATTTGAGAAACACGCCTGTTTTCCTTATTTATTTTCGGTGAAGCACCATGTATCAGAAAAATTCCGGAGGAAGGGGGGGGGAGGCGCGGGCCACCCACCCCCCACCCTGGCTACGAGCCTGGTCGTCACAATTATATGTAAGCACCGTATGAAACAGCTGCATAAGTGTGCTTATTTTTGACACAACGAAGCAGTGTATATATTATTCCTGAAGTCTTAAATCTCGGAGCACGTTGAAGGGATATCGGGAAATATCTCCAGCTAAATACTTGTACAATTTTTTGGCCACTTGTCAAGGTTTCAAAGGACGCTGTCCACTAAAAAAGACTTGCTGAATCTTTATGTTGAAGATATTTGCAGGTTTAATTGCACATATGCATATACGGGCTGTCTTATGTTTTTTAAGCAATACAGAGTTTTTATAGGAATGCCATACAGAATGTCACCTCTCGCGTACTCCCATTGCATTTCGCATTGATATAGAAAAGGTGAATTGTGCACAATTATATATATATATATATATATATATATATATATATATATATATATATATATATATATATATATATATATATATATATACATATATATATATATATATATATATATATATATATATATATATATATATATATATATATATATATATATATATATATATATATATATATATACGTGGATGGTTTTATCGTGATGCACTGCTTTTGTATTTTTCTTTTCGTTAAAGTCCTGCGTTGTCTCATTCTGTATTATATTCTTATTATATTAGGACCACGCCTTAGCTGATAATGATATAGGTCCAGTCAGTATTGTGAACTTTTAACATTTTATATAGAATAATGTTTACGGGACGCAAGAGGAGGCAATGGTTGAAATTCAAGATAGCGAACGAGTGTGGCTCGGGAAACTACAGAAATTCATGACATAACCACGGAAGACATGCGATGATGAAACTTGATTCTAGAATTTGATCACTCTGACACACGTCACGCATACGTACGATGTAGCGTCAGTTGAAATTTTATTCAATGATCGGCAACACCTACGTAGCAAGGGGCACTCACTCGTCACGTTTTTTCTTGCTTCTTTCGTTTCAGGCTTTGCAGCGACAGGCGTGTGCTGGTGCATCGTTCGCGCTCAACGAACAAAAATTAATATCGCGCGATAATTAAAATTAGAACAGCATTTACCGTAGGAACGCTTCGAGTAGTCCAAGTGATGTAAAAAAAAACGCGACAAAAGTGCGATGCGATGCCGAAAATGGCTCGGAAGTGCAATAACTTCTATTTCTCGCTTCAAAGCGTGCTTTGGTTCACAGAAATCAGTTGCGTAGCCAAGACGTGTTATCCTTTTCAGTGGCTGGGGATGGTACGAAGGCGGACGTTGTCGTACGTAACCTTTAGCTTGACTTCGTTACAAGAAACATACAAGACTGACTACAGAGCCTACGAGGGCTTGATCGCCATTCGTAGATTAGAGTTCGTTGCTGCAAAGATCATTGGTGTGACATTTTCATCTAAGTTGGAATTCCCACATGAATAACTTATGTAAGAAATTTTCTTTCATCGCGGGAGCTTTATCGCGTCGCCGAGAAATTGTCCCTGCACAGATGAAACTCGGAATACGTACTACCATTGTCCTAATTTACTTTGTCAAGGCAATAGCAGCGAACTGCTCGAAACAGTGTTTGCCTTGTAGGTCAGTTCATACCGTTGCGCTGACTAGTGCCACCGTCGTAGATTTATTGTCGTTATACCATCTCCTCGTCCTGACCGTCTCCGTAAATATGCTATTTGCTTACAATTATAACATATATACTACATAGGTGCACAGCCAATGGTACTGCAGCACTGTGTACTTGTGAGCAGTTCCTTTAACATATTCGCTATTTATAACGGATACACCCCTCGGCAACTAGTGAAGGGCAATGCGGCACACATAGATAGCAGCGCAGGTGCGTGAACTACGGAGGAAATGGAAGCGGACAGAGATGATATGCACACAACATTGTACTAAGTGCGAAGCATTCCTTTTGCGAACTTCTGCGACTTCGAGCGTATCGATCTACCTAGCCGCCTACGACTTTGTGTTCTCCTGGCCGTTTCTTTAATGGGATGTACAGGGTCGACCACATCTAAGCTGAACACCTCATCAGTATTCAAACCGGTAAAACTAGTACGTTTCTTATACTTCACGAGTGCAATGCCCGTTATAGAACGTCTAATCATGGTGTCGACAAACACAGTAATGATTTTCCGAATTATGTATTAAACAACAGCTTCAATGAGGTCTTGAATACTAATGAGGTGTTCAGCTTAAATGTGGACGACTCTGTACTCCAAAATTGGTATAGCATAACATGACTGTATGACGAACATAGATGACAGGTGTTGACATGAAACTCATGCATGTCAGGGCATGATTTACATGCCACGCTCATGGTGCGCTTGTGGCGGTTTCTCTTGCTTGACTTGCACCAAAATTGCTATTGCTTGACGTGACTGTACGACGAACATAAATGACAGGTCCTAACGTGCGAATCATGACAATCATAGCATGCATGGTATGATTTACATGACACTGTCTTGTTGCCCTTAGCGCGTGTTTGTTAAGCGGATATATAGAAAATTGGTATGGCATGACATGAGTGCGTGACGAACATAAATGACAGGCCATGTATTGTATATACCAGAATATACGTTTCATTAGCATGGTATATACAAGATTGTACATGCATGTATGCATGCATGACAAACATGCGATATATAGTGCACTAGATGTCATGACATGAATGACATAATTTGCCTCAAAGACAAACAAGACGATGTATGCAGCTCTTTGCTGGCTGCGTTTCACTATATCGATTCCCACAGTGCATGGGATCTGCCGCATTTTTTTTTCACAAGACGACCGCTTGCTGGCGCTTAATCTTTGTCGTCACGATCCTGAAGAAACAACTATGGCGGCCCTGAAAATGAAGGTACACATGACAATGTTTATGTTGAACATTGGACGTGGCACATACAGTGCATGTCCGAACAGTGATGACAACGGGTCAATTGAAAAAATGTATTGATCAGAACAGTGCAACACAAAAGTTTCGAAATAGGCTCCTCCTGCGACAATACATCACTTCCTGCGAGATTTCTAGGCATCGAAGGCGTCACGGTAGGTCTCCTCCGGAAATGTCCTTTAAAGTTTTGAAGCAAGCCTCTGTGACTTTGTCAATTCTCTTGAAATGATGTCCTTTCATGGGAGTTTTCAAGCGCGGAAACAAAAGGAAGTCTGCAGGAGCCATGAGGACTGTAGTGCAGCTGTGGAACCCTTGGCACCTTTGAATCGACTAGGAAGCGGGTCAAGACGAAGGCGGTGTAGACTGGCGCGTTGCCGTCGGTGATGTTCGTTGACGGCCGTCCCGCGGGCTTCATCGCTGACCTCTTTAGACCTTCGAAATAGGCCTTATGCCGCCGGTACACTTGATGTTATGACTAATAATTATCACCGAAGATCTTTATCATAGGAAAAGATTCCACTTCGGACTTGTCGAGTTTCAAGCAAAACTTGATGGCAATCCTTTGTTCCAACGAGCGCTGCATTTTGGCTTGCGCGGGAAATAAAAACGAGTTTCACGGTAAAGTCTCTCCTTAATCTCCAGATGGTAGCATACGACAGTGCGACCGCACGTGCGTAAGCTAACTTCCCCCTCCACTAATATCAATCGGTCCTAGCCTGTTGTGAGGTGTAGACTCTTTACAATTTAATCATTGACATTGCTTTTCGGACAAACACTGTATACCAACAGTGTCGGACGTGCAAGAATCGGGCAGTTGGTCAAAGGTGACGTAAGGGGGTCATCAATGACGTCAGCACCAACCATGTAATAATTACGCGCTTAAAGAAACAACTGCTTAATCAGCAATCAGCAGCTTCTTAAACGTTGGTTTACACAAAGTGGTCCGTCATGAATAAAAGATAATGCGAGAACAGCCGGACACAAGAGGGGAGAACATGACAAACGCCGACTATCCTTAAACAGCTCACTGTGGCACAAAAGAAAGTAGACACAAAACTTATCTGCGCATGCAAAGGTATGGTAGTGCCATCTATCAATCAGGCAGTGTGCTGATCCACGTGAGAGATAACTGTTGAGGCATTTCATTCCTCCTCTGTGCAAGTCAATAGAATTCTGGCACATGTGCTTTTACTACTATTGGTACGCCAAGCCTCGCCCATTAGACGCATTCCTTTGTTCTCATGCCTCTATCAAGAGCACATTCATGGAGTTCCGGCGTGCATTCGTGATATAGAGTACCACCACGGCCACTCGCCGTGCAAATCTTAATTTGGAATGATAGCTAACGTATTACGGGCTCGTGAAGTACTTTCGCATACATTGCTTGTACGAGAACGAACTAGAAGGGTTTAAATTACTACGATCGCGTTGCTTTTATTCTTTACGAGTGAACCTGAGTTAGCTTCTGCTAATACGTATTCACGCGACGTCAGCCATTGCGCATTAGGCGCATTAGTATTATTACTTATAATGAATCACTCACGTAGTGTGCTAAAATTAGCAAAACTGTGCAGGGCTACGAAAAAGCTCATTTTTGGAATGCATGAACACGAAACTAACTCAGCTACTCTCATGCACTGTTTCATTAAATTAATCATCTTTCCTTTAATCCAGTTAGGGCGTGTTCATTGCCGAAGCAGATATACTGACGGCGACTTAAATTGCAGCCCACACAACCACATTTCACACGCAGGCACGTTTTTGCGGCGCACACATTAAGACAACACTGCTACGTGGAAAGGCGCAAACGGAACGCTATATAGGGATATTTTTAAAAGCGAATACTCAGCACTCGTTTAACGGTAACGACAAGTTTATGAACGTTGTCATCATCTTCTCAGACACGATTAACCCCATCGACCCTAATGTCCCATATAAGGGCCACGAACAAAAATTGTCATTAATTTCAGTGGCACGTGCGACATCTCATCGTCCATCCCAACGTTCTTTAATCGCGTTCCCGTAGGCGAGAAAACCAGTCTCGTAAACGATAAAGCACCCCTTCAGCGAGAAGCGCTGAAGCGTCCTTCGAGACTAAACAAGATGAGGTGCATTATGTCATCGAGGCCTTAACGGACTCGGAACAACTGTTCCACAGTTACAGGAGATGGCAGCACTTCCCAGGTAGGCTTGCTTAAAGGTCGAAGGGAGAGCGTTATCTCGAAGATGGCGCGCTACCTACCTGCTTCTCTGGCAATGAATCGACAATTTTCTAGACATGCGGCACCACACAGCTCGCGGCATTCCGAACGAGATCTCTGGCCACGATAACAGCTACGCGCGATGCTTCCGCTGGATATTTTTTTTATTTCTTGGTTTCTGCTTTTCCTTCTGCACCGCCTTGTCTACGGGGGCTTCGCACCGATGTTCAACTTCCCGAGTTCAGTTTCTTTTATAGCCTGCGTGACGCATTGAGTGCGGGCACAAAGGAGATATTTTTGTCGTATACGTCAGCACAGCTCTATTAGAAAAATAATCACTAAGCGGATTGCGCCTTGCACTAGCTCACTTGAAATGTATACTGCCACCGCGAAAAACGAACGAAGGGGAGTTGTTCGAGGGGCTCGTTTCTTCCCTAGACACAACCACATGAATCTAAGAGACAGTTAAGCGCAGGAAAGCGTAGGGGTCAATATTTGTTGTTTTAACTGCATTGTAGTGATTACGACATAAATTAAAACGAAATCATGTGGTGGAAAAAACACCCATCGACGGAAGAAGTGTTTGTTAAATAAGTTTATACTTACTTTTAATTATTAGATAAATAAAGAAATAATTCGCAACAAGAATTTTCCGTGATGCAACCTTTCAGCTGGGCACCCCTCCGCCCCTCGCTACTTTTAAATGCACAGACGTGCATTTCAGGCCAGGTCACGATGTTCATCTCTGCTCAGATGCTTACATGAAATCTGCAATCGTGGGATCGAACAGCAGACTTGCAGACCAGTTTGTAGAAGTACTAAATTACGAAATTTATATCCATCTATCTCTCTTTAACGGGAATGTGCTTTCACAAGCACCGTCCCTGCCTTCTTGAGTGATGACGATGACGATGACGATTGTCCTGCGATGCCATAAGCCCAATATTATTCGGGTGTTCCTGTAACCGCCGGCTTCTTGGCCAAACCCCGTTGTGGGTGTCAGCCAAATGCAAGGAACAAGCAAACAAGCAAGCAAGCGCTCCTGCACTTTGAGTATTGCACGTCACATTCCTTCCCGTTTGTCGATTCGATAGCGCAAGGACACCGTCCAGGCTACGCTTTCTCAGACCTTATATAAGATATGATTATAAAAGCACACGATCAGAAAATGAGCATATTGTTCTTATTATTGCATGCTTAACTTAATATCATGTCCGAATTTCCAACCCAGCGCGTCACGTTACATGCCACATCGCTAATCAGAAGAAGACGACGAAGAACTTGGGTGGAGCCTGGTACGCCGACGGTTACGTTAACTAGATTGCGATGCAGAATTCCCTCTTTAAATTTTTACTTACACAGGCCTGGTTTTGTTCCTTCCCCTCAATGTTGTTATTGTTCGCAAGCAGAAACCATAGAGCATTTTTTCACAGAATGTCGCAGATATCAACATCTAAGGCAAAGATTTCTTGAACCTCCTTTCCGAAAACTTGGGCTTGAGCTTTCCGTAACGGCATTACTCTCCCTGGGGGCGTCGGCACTGGGTCACTGCAACAGGGACATATGTGAGGCAGTAATTAACTATATAAACGAATCAAAAAGACTGCCATGCTAATATTTCTAGTACACACCGGTGATTTATTTATTTCATTTATCGTTCATAATTTATTTAATGCTTTTATTTAACTAACTCTTTCTCTTCCATTTTTTTTTCTATCTCTTTAGCATTCAATTGGGAAACCGCGAACACAAATAACATTTTCGCTTACCTAAAATTATCTCTTTAGAATTATCCTTTTTTTTTCTTCCCCCCCCCCTTTTTTTTTTTTCACTCACACATCCTACTGCCGCACGATTCGTGGCCGATCCCCCGTGGTGGGTTGTGCCATTCCTCTAGGATCAACCAACCAGCCGACGGTGCTGTCCAACTTCGATTCCCGTCCAACTGCACGGATACGCCGAGCCCGAAGGTTCTAAGCTGTCATCCCTCCATTAGCCAGCATGTCCTACACGGTCGCTCTCGGCGTTGTCCTTTGCCTGTTCGCGTACTTCCCAAGTGTTTTGTCAGGTAAGCATTAACTGCTTGCTGCGCCAACGTTCATGCTGCACCACCTTCTCCGTTATGATGAGCGCGTTTAGCTCACGTCAGCTCGAACGACTCAGTTAAAATAGATTTCAATGCCGTACACTCTAATAATAAAAAGAGTCTTCGACTCTTATTTGTGAATCCTGACTTGCCACTTATATGACTCTCTTTAAAGAGACACGAGAACTCTTATGGATATCATCGAACTCTCTTTGGAGAGTCGTGAGACCCGAAAGGGAGTTAACATGTCTCTTTAAAGAAAGTCGTATGCGTATGTGGCAAAGTCAGGACTCTGCGAAAGGAGTAACACGTAGTCATTTCTTAGGGTGTATATAAGAAATGACGTGATCAAAGTATGCTTATCTCAGGAACGAGAAATATCAGAGAAAAGACACTCGTTGTCATAACAATCCTGGCCGTAGATACCGCTTTGGCATTTCCTTTCATTTGACTACAGCGTAGATCTTGTCTCCAACGGACAACATAACGTCCTAATAACTGACACGTAATGAGCACGCATTAGAACATATTGGAGGAGATCAGCCTGTTATTGCTATGGACGCAGCATTGCCTTCCAACGCGGCGTTCCGACCGAGCCCTCCATACGCACTAGCGTGTTTGTTTGTATGAGCACGTTTACTTTTACATGTAAGAAATTATGGAATTCAGGGTACTGGAGCTGAATTTTCTGAGCACGGGTTCTCTTCGGCTTGATAATTTATGGTCGCGAACCAGGAAACACGAGGACATAAGGGCAACAAAATTGTTGTTGATGCCTTCAGTATGCGCTGCTTCCTTATGTTTAATATGCATCTTTAATATGCGCTGATGGCTGATGTTGCTGCCTTAATACGCGCTTGAAAAACACTGATGTGCCGCCTTAAAATGCCATACTAATTAACATGTGTTCAGCAAAATGTGTTCGGCAAATTAATACCGAATATATAGCGGGCCGCGCATTCTCTCTTAATCGCTAGTACCTTCTTCGATTTTCTCGCTTCCGTGGTCTCGTACTTGCTCTATTGCTGCCTTGAAACGTTCGAACAGCCACAGACCTGCGCGCTGCAAATGCAGATGACAAGGTGAACCTGACAGACGTCCAGCTCCTCACATTCCGGCAGGGGCTCTACACAACCTCTCGTCGATCCCATTCAGTGCCGCAACTGATCTGCCGCGGCGGCAGCGCGGGTTGCCAGCTTCAGCCTGCGGTCGTCGAGTGCTACAACCAGGGGACCGACGGCCGAGACGTGCAGGTGATCCTCCTCGCCGCCCGTTCAGCAACACGCGAGCGGCATATTAGCGTCCCTCGTCGCTTATAGCCGATCACAACCTAAGACAACAAGCTCCGCCCACTGCCATCATTATCCCACCCAGAGAGAACTTGCACAGACGTTCCATTCAATCAAATTTTCTCATTTCTGCGACGTCAAGCCCCTTTTCTCTTGTTTCAGATAGTTGTTGTACCCACACAGACACGTGTTCGTGCCACTGGCGTTAAGTCAAAAACTTGAACATTGTGGAAAATTTCATTACAGATTTGGACAGCAGTGCTCAGCCAAATTTCATAGTTTAGGTAGTAACGACGTACCTTATGTTTTCGATATGTGTGGTATTTACATTAGCACATAAAAAAACTGGCGAAGCTCGCACTAAGCCGCACAAGGCTTGAAACGGCGAAACTGGACGACTCTGAAGACTAATCTGGTTACTTCTAGGTTGCTTCCAGGCCTTAGCTTGTTGATGCAGGTTGTAGGTTGCTTCCAGGTTGCTGCCAGGCTTTAGCTAGGTAATGCTAGGTTGTTTTTACGTTGATTATCAGCGCAGAGAGGTTCAAGTTAAACCACAGACAGTCACAGACACGACGCGGTTGTCCAAGCTCCAGAGACAGAAACTCGCGCTGAAACCAAGCGTTCGCACCTCTCATAAATATACGGGCACGTCGTCTTTGGCGTAGGACTTCGATCGCCTGGTGGTCGTCTCGCAGCCGCCGTTGCCTTTCCCGTTCCCTAGTATTCTCTCGTTGTACGTACTCGGGGTCTTCGGTTCACCGCCGTCGCTTCACAATCACTTGTTGGGTTAACTGTTGCCTTCATTTTTAGTGAACCAGGGGTGAGTAGCGGGATTTACCCAATTTCTGTGGCACATACCCGTTGATGATGATGATAATTTTCTGGTAGGCCGCACAGTGGCACATACTTGTTAAGATGATGACAGATTTGCTAACCAGCTTCGCTCTTAAAAAGTACTTACGGTTCGAAAGGAAGCCACGATGAACGACTCTCTCAAATGGGTGACTGACAAACGCGCCGCGCTTTTGCAGCCGGAGCTTGTATTTATTCTTAGGTCGTAAACAAATATAGTCGTGTCCAGTCGATAGCTTGCACGTGACGTCACGGTCGTAGCTATGGTTGCGACGGCGTGTAGCCCAGTGCTGTTCTACGTGTACTTTCGGAAAAATTTTCTGGAAAACGCTCCGATTCCAAACACGATTTCATAGATTTTTGCACCACTCTTACGGAAAGCCTACAGAATTACTGGAATTAAATTCGGGGCTTTGCAGTAGAGTAGATGATACGCCCAGGCATTACGATCAGCTGCAGAAAAGGTGTCCAGCAAGTACGAGCTCTGGTGCTCGAATCAATCCAATGGAACACCAAGATGCCGACAATGATCACCTGATAAGAGAAATCTATGCGTTACGGTACATCCGCTGCAGTGCTTTATTATTCGAGAAGCATTGACAGTGGATCAGGTTATATCTGTTGCGAGAGATTTGTATGAAATCACTCGAAGAGAGTCTTGTAAACATCGGCCAGTCCAGCGCTCAGAATGTTTCTTTCTTAAGCGCGTTTGATCATACTGCTGACCTCTAGCTCTTGAATGCTTTCTCCTGTTCATTTACAGTGGGAATGCAAGGCGGACATGAACAAATCACAGGAAATCGGCATGACGCATGTTAAGTGCGAAGGATATGACAACCCGCAAGATGAATACGTCCTGCAGGGATCCTGTAGCGTAAGTCTGTGATCTTTGTATTATTTTATGATGTGCCGGAATATGAACGTTTCGAAGAGTGGCATGTTTCATTGTTTGAGCACGTAATGTACGGACTCTGCTGTGACCACTAGCGTAGCCATGGGAGAGGGAGGCGTGCTGGGAGGGATTCAATTCCACCACCGCCACCCCTTGAAAAATTGCTGATGACGGTGTGCTTTACTCATTTGTTAGCAGAATGGGTGCTGCTAACACTTAACGCGCTTTCTCCTGTATCGATTTTGGAGGCCTCGATATCAACTACGTCAACAAGATTCCTAGTAGAATAACATGTGCAAGGAGCGTAGAAAGTTGGGCAAGTTGGTAGGGGCAAGTTGGTAAGGGTGAAGATTCATATTAGGTGGATCCCATAAAAGACCACACATTGAGGTTAACTTCTCGCAAGAGTTTCGCCGAGGAGTCATTTGGAAGAAGGGGCAGAACAGCCTGCGTATCGTCTCACGTAGCAAAGCGGTCTCACTGGTGGTTCACAGTTTGTTCCATCCAACCACTGGGGCCATGAGTGACCCTAGTTAACGGCATCCGAGACAATCACGAAAAAAACACATACAAATAACAAAGAAGTGTCACAGGAGCGCGGTCACTGCGGTAACTCTGTGGTAATATTAAAGTAACACACTCGTAACAAAGATGCGGCTTGGGTTACCATCTGTGTGACGTTAGCTTTTCATCCACTTTATTTTCTTTTTCTCATATATTTCCTGCTAGGTTCCTTCGAGCACCTTCCCTAGCCTCAACCTGCGCTTGCTTAATAGCGTTGCGAACATGTGAATTTAAAAAAAAATACCAAGCCCGCTGGTTTCTTCCTCTTTACGCTATACGCTGTTATTGTCTCTTAGTTCTGTTACATAAACGAAGTTCATTCTTTACGTTCTTCAACAGCTAGAGTACACTCTGGAGAAAACAGGATGTGACGGCTGCTCAAAGGACGGCGCGTAAGTTATAGTTATTCTTTGTTCTGTATGAGCTGCAATTTTAGTGTTTCTTTTCACAAAAAAACCTTCCAGTAAACAACCAGGCGTTTATCTTGACACAGTTTTTAAGGTAGGAGTGAAATAACCTTCCTTACTGCTGTTTATTTTAGAGCTCAATTTAAGCGAGAAAGAAAGTGGCACCGATGAAATAGACCTACAAAACCTACCCGATCTTTGGCAGATCGCAATCAGTCCAAAAACAAGCACTGGCGCATTTGTCACG
This sequence comes from Rhipicephalus sanguineus, assembly GCF_013339695.2. NCBI lineage: Eukaryota > Metazoa > Arthropoda > Arachnida > Ixodida > Ixodidae > Rhipicephalus > Rhipicephalus sanguineus. The sequence continues at coordinate 33,745,699 of NC_051184.2, read as the reverse complement.
CATTAAGACTTATGGCTCTTAGCTTAATTGCTTCAAGAATAAGAAACCACAATTGTACGCGTCTCGCAAGAAGCAGTCACGAACATTCTTGCAATTTCAACTAAGCACACCAAAATGCTCACGTTTCTGACCAAGCGTAAGTCTGCCAGACACTTGCATCCGAGAAGCCGAAAGCCATTAGCATGTCCCGAGCAATTATTTGTTGTACAATATTTGTAATTTTGTATCTTTCGAAATACACAGGTAAGCGCTCGAATATTCGAGGACATTCAAAATTCCGTATATTGTCAAGTCCCAGAAATATTTGTTGTTCGTCTTGTTATTGTTGAGGAGGGGATAAACTGATATTACGCAGTTCGAAGCACAGAACACATGTATGTTGAATTGTTATCCAAGTCTGCATTTAGACATTAAGACACAAAATGTGCGTTACCACACGTACCGTATTTTATCGTGTATAACCCCCACCTTCAACAACGATTCCCGGAAGGTTTTCTAAAAATGATCCCCCGTATAGTGCCGCGACGCTTGCTTCTTTGCATGACTGCAAAGCACTGCCGTGAAACCACCTTTGCAAACCACTATTTAACGTATTCTTTTTTTTTCTTTGTCTTGACCTTAGATTTAAATGTTTAAAAAATGTATGCGCGTTATGCGCTAGAAAATACGGTAGTTAAAAGAGGTAACCAATGGTATCGTTGGTTTCAGAAGTGACCAGAAAGGACCCAATGGGGACCACCCTACCACCAGCGCGCTGCCATCTCTCCACGATGTCCTGAACTCCGTCTATTTAATCCTTGCTGTTATTGGCGCCTGCGTCCTGTGCACCTGCTGCTGCGTTCTTTTCTGTCCGGCGAAGAGCCGCAACTACGAATTCAGGCAGGCCTTCTACTAACATCGTCAAAACGCTTTTATCGTGCAATACTGTCTGCCGACTAAGGTGTGAAAAGTACTGTCACTGGAGTACTGCACCCAAGAGACGACAAAGGACACCTACTACTACTACTACTTCAACTACTACTACTACTACTACTACTACTACTACTACTACTACTACTACTATACTAATAATAATAATAATAATAATAATAATAATAATAATAATAATAATAATAATAATAATAATAATATCCTGGGTTTGACGTCCCAAAACCATGACGTGATTATGAGGGACTCCGCAGTGAACGGCACCGGAACTTTCCACCACCTGGGGTTCTTTAACGTGCACCTAAATCTAAGTACACAAGCTTCAAGCATTTTCGCCTCCATTGAAACTGCGGTAATGCGGTACTGTGCAAAGGCTGGTGGCCAGTGACCTCGTTTTCTTAACCTTTGACTAAAATACCCGGATGTTCGCGTTTGAGTGCCCGGATAACGGCTCTGGCTTTTGGCTGATGGTCACTTGAAGGTCGCGGACAACCGGAGCTACAAGCATTTATTGCTTAATAACCTTCATGGATGTGACGGCAGCTATCTATTTTTGCGATGACGTTTCATGAGCGCCTCTTAACCTGCATCCGTATGCATAATTTATTCGCAGTGGCGTGGTGCTCCAAGACAAACATGGAAACCAGAAAGTGATCAATATACCGCCCCGGACACAAGGCAGGATTGAAGAAGTTGAAGTGATCCATCTCAAACATGTTAGCAGGAGCAGCCGTAGAAATGAAGCCGAAGACTGCGATAACGCCACCCGGCGTGCCACGCTGTGAATTTGTGCTTTCTGCGCAGTAGTTTTCAATAAATAATATTAGCATACTACCAGTTACCACAATTTCATTTTCGCGAGAACAGCACCGAATTGCCCGAAATTGTTTGCATCGTACGACAGTTCGTTCCGTTACCTTGACAACGGCCCTTGACATCGACATTATCCTCGTTATACTGTCTTCTAATCCTAAGCGTCACTATAGGTGCGTTCTTAGTTCGCAGCTATCACGATTCTACACATGTTTATAGCCAGTGGATCGCTGGCATCACCACTGGCAGTAATCTGGCATTGTAAAGTTGTAAGCAGTTATATGTTAACCTCCTCACTACAGCTGAAACAGTTGTGAGCAATCACTGAAAGGCGTTGAGCTTCACACAGAGTAACAGCAGTGACGTGCGTCCATTTGGGAAACAACTGACGTGGAGAAGGGTGCACATAGTGTTTTCTTTTTTTCTTTTTTTACAGCCAAGCTGCATACAGCTAGGGTTCCGTGCGTTTCTCCTACGCATCAACAGTAACATATATGTGCCACGCGAATGCGACAAACCACACCACTCGCCACGGGTCCACTACAAATGAAGAGAACAGAGGGGCGTCAAGCGCCAATTTAGGATCCTGCACGAAATGTCAAGCGCATGCGGCAACCCATTACTAGACGGCGCATGTCCCGATACGGAGAACGCGGCAAAAATGCGCATGTACCGTGATACTCAAATGAAAACTTTAAAGGAGCCTACACTAAATTCAAAAGGAACACTCTGTACCGACATTTCGGATTTTGTTGCATGGTGTGTGGTCCGGTATAGCTCGAAATTGTTGGTCACGTCTGTGTGGTTCGCTAAACAGCTTCGCTGCTCATCCGCTTCCACAAAGTGGAATGGCTCAGATTTTCTTTTTCTTTTCGATACGCCCGTTTGTTGGCATTCAGTTATTCGTCATGTTTTGAAGAAACTACGACCACGGCACGCACACAAAACAGACACACATGAGAATGTCATTATTTAGCATAGAACATGGTACATATAATATAACCATAGGCGCATGCAGTATGTGCGAAGAATGAGGCACTTGGTCACGAATGACGTATGAGGGCATCAACGACGCCACTGCAGAGAAACACGTCGCCACCAGAACGCCATTACAGAACCGACTGCCCAATCAGCAATGGCTTAAACGTTGACCTTACACCAAGAGGTTCATCTTGAAAACATAGTAACGCGTGAAGACGCGGACGCAGTAGAAGACAACAAGACAACACACGTGAACACCCGCTGGTTTCCTTAAGCTTCATAGGTCTTTCTTTAGCTTAAACACTTTAGTGCATGATTCTTGGTCCATCCAACTTTGTGGATGAGTGCCATCAGGAAGAAGATATCATTATCATCATCATAGTCATCATTAACCGAAAGGGCGTACACTGGCGTAAGAGAAAGCAGACACGAAACTGATCTGCGTATATTCCGAAATACGTAGCGCCACCTGTAAGACATTCACGTGTGCGGGTCTTCGAACGACGTAACTGTTTAAGCATCTATAGTTCCTTCTGTACGGAAGTTAATTAAAGGCAGGCTAATGCACGCGTTAGCATCACTATTGACATAAGAAGCCAGCACCACTGTCTTTCTTTGTTCTCATGCTTGTAGAAACTGCGCATTCATCGAATCGTCGCGGGCATTTCAAGTCTCGACAATATGGCAAACTCTCAAAGGCGATCCTCCGGTTAACGATCTTCGTTAATAAAAAGTGACAGCTTCGCCTCAAGGGCGAAGGAATGAATGCGATAGCAAGAAAGCGGAATCTCACAGGAAGTACGGCAAGCAGCTGGAACTTGCTGCGCGCTGCTCAAAGCACAAATGACGCAGGAAAAGCAAACACACAAGGCGAGTGCGAACTAACAACTGTCACATCTCGACACTTGCAGCGCGCTGCACAACCACAAAGAAGGACGCACGAAAATAACGCACAGGTATACACAGGACGAGAGCGAACTGTCACAGTTGTTGCTTCAACTAGCCCTTACTTTGGCTCTTCTAGCTATCAGCTCACTCCTTTCGCAAATGCGGCCGCTGCATCGAGCAAAGTGACCTTCGCGCGGTCTGTAGCTTCAACGCAAACTTTGCAGTGAAAGCACAAGACGTACGAAACTTCTTCCTCTTCTGCTTCGCTCTCAAGACACGTGTGCCGATTTCTCTGGTGCGGGATTAGAGTGTACTAAAACCGCCTTCTAGTACACTCTAGCGGGATGGAATGACTCTGATGAGTGACAGAAAGAGTACACAGAGATAGAACGAAAGAGAAAAAAAAACAAAGCAAGACAGAAAGAGCAAGAAAGAAATTCTTGGCGAAAAGAATATTTCTCAGAGAGGCGGGATCAGAACCCGCGTACCCACGATCCGTAGGCGAGCGTTCTAACCACTCGGCTGTCCCGGCATCTAACAGAGCATAGCATAGCCTTGTATCGCAAGATGGCGGGAAAGGGAAGTTAGGGTGAGGGAAAGGAGGAGGTGTATGAGTAAAGCATAGCATATAAAAAAAGAGAAAGAGAAAAATAAGAGAAAGAAAGGGAAGAACGACAGAAAGAGAAATCAAGCGAGAGAAAAAGTCACAGTTTCGCCGCAAGGGCGAAGCAATGAATGCGATAGCAAGAAAAGCGGCCCGTGATGGACGCGCTGCTAAGCTGCAAAAACACCTGCTTCCCCCCCCCCCCCCCCCCCCACGCAGCAACTACCGCGCGAGCAGACAGCGGAAGTGCAAGGTTCTCCCAGCGCAAATATTAGAAGAAGCGAGCGAGCTGGCCGACGACTTTTAAATGCGCCCGTTGCGCTCCTCGCGCCACCTCGCTGGCAATGAAGAAACGCTTATAAGCGCCCGCCGTCTCTGAGTCCTGCCAGCGGTAAAGAGTGTGCATATCGCTCGCCGTTAGCTACCTGAAGGATCTGCGCTTTGTGGCGTAGTGGTTAGCGCCAGCCGCTGCGGAGAGAGAGGTCGCTGGTTCGTTTCCGTGCTTCGGAAGCATTTTTCTGAATTATTTTTGGGGGACTTTTGTGTGTATATATATATATATATATATATATATATATATATATATATATATATATATATATATACGGTGCCTGACGGCGGCGGCAAAAACCAGCCGAGACTGTCCATATAATTGCTGTCACAATAAAAATAAAGAGATATATAAAGAGATTGAAAGAAAGATGAAGCAAGAAACAGAGGGAGAGATAAAGAAATCCGAGAAAGAAATAGAGATAAGCACACAGGAAAATGACAGAAAAAAAACTGCGAGAAGAGAGAAAAAGAAAGAAAAGTGGAAAATATAGAGAAACAAAGAAGGCCGCCCAGCTCCGAACTTTCTTCAGGCTTGGCACCCCTATAGTGCGAAGCTGACGTAATATTTTTATTTACCTTTTTATTATTGACTTGAGGGCAGTTGCTTATGTATCTGAAAGTAATAGTGCGTGAGAATTTATGGCATAGCTAATTTTTAGGAACCGGAAAAGTTGCACGTGATTCGAGATATTCATCATCGAATATGAAGGGCGACACCGAAACTGATCGTGCCCGCCGCGCGCGAAACGCGACCACCTTTTTTTACGTCAGAGCGCAACTACCCGTGACAGCAAAGCGACAAAATTTGAACGAAGGCGAGTCGTGGCCGTACCTTTTCGAGTACAGCGGAAAGTCATCTAACTTGCGCCAGTGTATCACCTTATAGCTTTGCGTTAGGTTTTGGTGCTTATCTGTTTCTTTCGAGCTCTGCGCAGGAAAACCATATTATCAACCTTTTCTTTGTCTCTAAAGCACAAAACTCGGGCGCAGAGGCTGCGGCGCTTCTTGGCGAAATAGTTTTTCGCGCCTTAGGATAGAAACAAATAAGGACCACGAGCACCCAAAGAACAAGCTGCCTATACTTGTGTATTTCAGAATACTTACCGATGTTCCTGACGAAATGCCGCTTCGGCGTGCCTTAATTCAAATTTCGTCGCTTTCTTTTTCATCTGTGCGGCGATGGACAGCAGAAGACGACGAAAAGCTGAATGGAGCCTGGTGCGCTGACGTTGCTGGCCAACTTCGATTCCGGTTCGATAACATAGACGCAGATCGCCGATTAACTCAATATTAAACAGGATTTGATAGCTCATCCGACGTCTCTAAGCCCCAAGGATACGCCGAGTTTGAAGGATATAAAGCTGCCATCCCGTCTTCTGCCAAGATGTCCTACACGCTCATCCTCGCCGTTGTCCTTTGCCTGTGCACGCATTTCCCCAGCGTTTTGTCAGGTAAGCATTAGCTCTTTTCTGCGCCAATGTCCTCGCTGCACCACCTTCATTATCAGCGCGTTAGCTCGCGTCGGGTCATATAACTCATATAAAATAGATTTCAAAAACTTGGAGGACGCCTGAGCTTTGCCTTCAAGAGTAGAACGCAGCATCGTAATCGGGCCCCATTCGCATCGTCTTGTCAATCGCTAGTCTGACGTCGTTTCTCGGTGCATGCCTCAACCGTGCCGTAAGGAAACGAACGTCTGTGTGCGTAACATTGGCCGTTTCAAACTATCCTAGAATGCCTTCTGCAAGTACAGTTGTTAAGTGCCCACTACGCCAAAATTCTTCCTTTTTGCGAATCAGCAAAGGGCCCACTACGCGTCCGTAAGGCAACACGCGAATTCAACCTACGCAGCTGCTCACCTTGTTGATGCTTTTGCAGCTGATGATGATAAAATATATCTGAGCGCTTTGTAATGGGTGGGCCTTTAAAACAAACACTCGTTGCGCAATCCACGTGTATTGATGCCTGACGCTATCATATGCTTCTGCCACGCAATATTACATGGATTAAGGACACTCCTTCCACTACATGACATTCATATAGTGTTGTGTTTTTTTCCGAAGCAATTTCAAGCGATTGCGTGGCTCTGTGGTAGAACATCTGCTTGCCACGCAGATGAACTATATTCGATTCTCGCTCGAACCAGAAGATTTTTATTTATTTTATTTCCATCTTTCTCGATTGTTCGGTCACTGACAAGATGATTTTTCGCTCACAACCAACGAAGCCGACACCGACGCCGACAATGGAATTTCTACGAAACGAGCTCGTTAACGCTATCGCGTTAGTAACGTGCAATCTAATAAAAAAATTGTTCGACTCTTCTTCTAAGTCCTGACTTGCCACGTATATGACTCTGTTTAAAGAGAAACGTGAACCGTCTTCGGAGATCATCGTGCTCTCGTTGGAGAATCGTGAGACCCAAAATAGAGTTAGCATGTCTCTTTGAAGAGAGTCGCATTCGTACAGAGGTCGACACACTTGCCTAGAACACTGGAACGGCGCGCTCCGGACTGCACTGACGACGTTTGCCGATTACAGCTGGTTCGAAAGAGCCCGAATTTAGCATGCATGGCCGCTTAAGATGAATGCTCAAATGTGGGCATTCATCTCAAACTACTTGTTATCGGTAAAGTAAAGTAAAAAGTCGGGCGAGTTGGTATTTGTTCATGATGACTGAGGAGCGCGAGGGGTACTTGTTATCGGTATACACGGCGCCGGAGCCTGCTGGCACGTGCTGGAGCGTGGCGTTCCAGCGTTCTAGACAAGCTGGTTGACCTCTACGCGTAGCGAGTCAGGAGTTAGTCAAAAGTATAGCACATATTTTTTTTTAGGGTGCATTGGAAACGACGTGATCGAAGTATGCGCATGTCATGCGCGAGAAATATTGAGTAAGGACACTCCTTGTCATGAAACTGGCTGTAGATACCGCTTTGGCATTTCCTTTCATTTGACAGCAGCGTACATATTGTGCCTAGAGGACAACATAAAGTATAAGGCCTAATAGCCGACGCTCAAGGAGCGCGCACTAGAGCATACGGTATAACTCTGCTATTGATATGGATGCATCAGTGATCTAGCCGACACCTCAATTCTTAAACGGCCCAACCCTTCTACGAATGTCCGTGCGTGTGTTTTTTTATATGAGCGCGTGTACTTGTATACATATAACAAAAGTTCAGGGTGTTGGAATTTGGTGTCGAAATGATATCTTTCATTTTAAACGAAGCAAAATGTACGGTTAACATATCGTGCCTGATCTCTGGTTAAAGGCTGCCTGTGAATAGGTTTTTCAATGGGTTGTGATAGTGCGAAAATTTTTCTGACCACGAGTTCTCTTCGGTTTAACAATATACGGCCGCAGAGCGAGAAAGACAACACCATAAGAACGACAAAATTGCACTGCTCTCTTCAATATGGGCGGAAGGTGGGTGCACTTGCTGAAGGCCTTAGTTTAGAAAACCACCTATTTTCATTATTTATTCTTGGTAAAACACCCCCCTAGGGCCCCCCACTGGCTACAGGCCTGTCTCGATAGCATAGTACAGTGGGCATTCCTGCATAGGTGCTAGTAGCTTTCTCTAATTTCTGGTTATCATGGCCTCGTGCTCGCTGTATTGAAATGTTCGAACAGTCACAGAGCTGCACGCTGACATGTGCAGGTGACAAGGTGAAGCTGACAGACGTACAGCTTCTCACCTTCCGGCAGGGACTAAACACACTGCACGTCACTCCCATTCAGTGCCGCAGCTGAACTGCCGCGGCGGCAGCGCGGGTTGCCAGTATCAGCCTGCGGTCGTCGAGTGCCACAACCGGGGAAACGACGGCCGGGGCATAAAGGTGACCTTTCTCGCCAATCCTTCAGCAGCACGTACACGGCAAGTTCAGCTTAGTGTAGGCCTCGGACGTAGTGTCCCGCAAGCACGCATATTTGAGACGACTGAAAAAAATAATAAAAGTCACTTTTTTGCCGCAAGGGCAAAGCAATGAATGCGATAGCAACAAATTAGAATGTCACACGAGGAACGGCAAGCAGCTCGATACTCGCAGCGCGCCTCTCAAGAGCGAAGGACACAGGAAAACAACGCACACATGACGAGCGCGAACAACGGTCACGGCTTGACACTTGCACGGCGCTCGAAAAGAACGCACAGGTATACACAGGACGAACGCGAAGAAACAACTGTTACAGTTGTTACTTCGTGTTTGAGCAGCGCGCTACAGCCCAACACTCCTATAGATACTTTTTTTCTTGAAAAGTGCCGCGCCTGCAGTAACCCCTCCGCGTCTCCTGCCGCGTGGGGGCGTTCGACGCATTGTTTATCCGGCGTTCCACATCGCGAGTGGGTACAGGAATGGGCCACTTTTAGTGCGCCTCTCAAGGGCACTTCTCACACTGAAGCAAAATCTTGGAGCGTTGCTTCAAAGCGCGCCCTTCGGGCAATCCAGATGGTGATTCTGTGATACTGTACCTCTGAGCTCTGCGTACCGCCAGCGGTAAATGGTCTATATATTTAGCTCACCGTTAGTGTTCCAAAGAACGTATCACGCGTGGCCTAGCTGTCTAACGCGCTACGCTGCGGAGCGAGGCGTCCCAGTTTCGAATCCCGGTGGCGCGTTTTCGGAAATTTATTGCGACAACAATTATATGGACACTCTCGGCGGATTTTTGCCGTCGCCGTCGCCTTCATTTCCCGGATATGTATGTATGTATGTATGTATGTATGTATGTATGTATGTATGTATGTATGTATGTATGTAAAAAGGCACAAAAAAATAAAACAAGAAATAATTCCGAAGCACCCGACCGGGGATTCGAACCAGCGACCCCTAGCTCCCCAGCGCTCTGCGTTAGACAACTCAACCAAGCGCCATGCGAGCGCCGGCGAAATGAGGGCGAGCTATTTATATACACCGTTTACTGCTGGTAGTACGCATATCTCGAAAGAGCTTGAACGTGTTTTCTATCACGCAACGCTCCAACATTTTCTTTCAATTTGAAAACTGCCCTTGAGATGCGCACGACAAAGTGGTCCCTTTCTGTACCCACTCGTGATGTGGAACAAAAAAAGAAAAAACACCGGGCACATCTTGCGTCAGACGCCCAGATGTGGCAGGAGACGCCGAGGGGTAACGCCACGCGCCGCAGTTTAAAAGACAAAGAAATATCTAAGAGCGTCTGATTCTCCATTGTCGACACTTGCCGCGCGTTGCTCAAGCACAAAGACGTAACGCCTGTGACAGTTGGTAGTTCACGCTTGTCCTGTGTATACCTGTGCGTTCTTTTCGGGCGTTCTTCTTTGTGCTTCAGCGGCGCGCTGCAAGTATCGAGCTGCTTGTCGTTTTCGTGTGACATTCTAATTTCTTGCTATCGCATTCATTGCTTCGCCCTTGCGGCGAAAGTGTGACTTCTTTCTTCTGATTTATTTTTCTTTATGGCATTTATTTATATTTAAATACATATACATATCCAGGACATGACGGCGACGGCAAAAACCTGCCGCGAGTGTCCATATAATTGCTATCGCAATAGAAGAGTGGCATTGTCATTAAGTTTTGTCATCATGGTCACCATGGCGGTGGCTGCGGTCGACACACCCACGAAGTGATTCCAAAACGGTTGTCGCAGTGGGAGCAACTGCGACAATGTGGCCAAACATCCGTCCGAAATTCCGCTGTCTGCCCCACTGCGCGGGGATTGTTTGTCCGGTCGGTCAAATGGTACCCGTCTCTCCCGGTAAGGTCAGCCTACTCTCGGGGAGGTGCGGAGGCGCCGCCACCACTCGCGAGATCGTGACGTCGTTGTCACGTGATCCGCAATCCCCGCTTCTACGCTGGGGATTTCTCCCCCGAGTGACTACTCCTACAGTAGCGTCTTGCGTCACTTTCTCGTCCCAGTTGATATCAGTGACATCACGGACGCTGCTGTGGTTACGACGAAGTGTCGCAGTGATGTTCTACATGTATTTCCGAAAAAGATTCAGGAAAACAAACAGATTCCAAGCATGATTTCATAGATTTATGCAATACTGTTACGGAAAGCCTACGAAATTATTGTAATGAAATTCGGGGCTTTTCATGAGAGCATTGGTACGTCCGCATCACGATTAGCTGTCGAAATTTTTTTCCTGTAAGTACGGGCCTTAGTATTCGAATCAACCCAACGCTAAAGAGATCCATTGCCAGAAGACTTTTGTGGTGTAGGCGGCCACAGCAAGATTAAGTGCATGGACGATTGAGTAGGACCAGTGCTAGCAGGAAGAACTGCACCCTATGCCAGCCTTTACTATCCGTGCTCGCCTCCTCAAGACGCCGAAACTACCGAAATACCTAAGCGAAGCCTACTGTGCCTAGAATATATCGAGATATCGGCAATATCAACAATGATCGTTTGATAAGACAACCCTATGCTTTACGGTACATTCACCGCAGTGCTTGATTAAAGGAGATGCGATGAGAGTGTATCAGGTGACATTCGAACGAGAGTCGAACGAACATCGGCCAGTCCAGCCTTCTGAGCGTTACTTTCTAGAACCTGTTTGAACATTTGTTGTCGAACATTGACTAAGTGGCTGATCTCTAGTTCTTCACCGCGTTCTCCTGTTCATTTACAGTGGGAATGCCAGGCGGAGATGAACAAATCGCAGAAATTCGGCCTGATTCAAGTTAAATGCGAAGGATACGATCATCCGAGAGACGAATACGTCCTGGAAGGATCGTGTAGCGTAAGTTTGTGCTCTTTGTATTCTCTTATGGCATGCCGAACGTGAACCTTTTCAAGAGCGGCGTCTTTAATTCTTTAAGCACATAATCTACCGACTATCAGGGTGCTGATGACGGTGTGTTTTAGTAGGGGCGTTGCTAAGCTAAACGTGCTTTCTCCCTCATCGATCTTAGACATCTCATCAAGATCGGCTGCGTCAACAAGATTCTCAGTAGATAAATCCCATATAGACACTACACATTCAAGCTTACTTCGGACAGTTAAGAGTCCTGTAGAGGATTAAGTTGAGAGAAGAAGTAGAAGAGTCTGTCGTGGTTTCCCCTACCAAAGGGGTCACGCGGGCGCTTCACAGATTCTTCCACATCTATCACTATGGCCACGAGTGACACTCGTTAGAGGCGTTGGAGACGTTCCCTTGGGATACCAGCCGTGGGAAGTTAGCTTTTGGTTCACTTTATTTTCCACTTGTTTTAATGTTCCCCGTTAGTTTCCTTTAGGTGCATTCCTGCGCCTCAATAGTAGGGGTGTGCGAATATTCGAATTTCGAATTCGAATCGAATAGTACCTAATCGAATTATTCGATTCGACTTTCGAATAGCTAGTATTCGAAGTTTCGAATAATTCGACAGCAGAAATGTCTGAAACGCGACAATGGCCAATGGCTCTACTTGGTTAGGGTGGGGTGGCTAAAGCTAACGCTAACGTCGTTACAGTAGGCCTTTCGTTAAAACTTTTACGGATATCCTGGTTCAAAATCGAGCGCGTGTTTATTTTGAAGGATATTATGCCATTTCCGCGAGTAAAAAAAGACAAAAAAAGACGCGAAAACTCTTCATAACTTCGCTTCCGAAAAGAAGGTACTGATTTCTTGTATAGTTTGGTCGCGTATACCGCAAGCGCCATAAAACGTGCCAGCTTTGGCCGGCGAAACCCTCGATGATTGGCTCCATACGTGCAAATTTGTCCACGCTGTGCAGTCACCACTGCCGCACCGTACCGCTCGTTCAGAAACGACTATCGCTCCGGCGAGTGTTTTCAACTGCAGGAAACACCGTAACATCATGGCGCGAACCTGAAGCCAGGTAATGTGGAACAGCTTGAGTTCCTGCATGACAGTTCGTAGTCGTTCGGTGCTCGAGGACATGAGCAGATTTCCTTTCTTCGTGCTTTCTTTCAATTTTCAATAAGATCTTTTCGATATTCGATATTTTTGGCCACTATTCGGCACTGTTCTATTCGAATTGGATTCGAGATGAAATTTCGCTATTCACACACCCCCTACTTAATAGTGTTGTGAACACGTGAATGAAACAAGATCAAGCCCACCAGATACCCGTCCAGTTTTCGCTATACTGTCACTGCATCTCTAGTTTATTTACGTAAACAAAGGTCATTCTTTGCGTTCTTCAACAGCTAGACTACGCTCTGGAGAAGACAGGATGTGAGGACTGTTCAAAGGACGGCGCGTAAGTTATGCTTCTTTCTTCTCCATGAGGTGCAATCTTGGAGTTTCTGTTTGCAACAAAAGACTTTCTAGTAATCAACCAGAGAAGCTATTCTGGAATTGTCCACCTATAATGGACATGTCCATTTCGGCGGAGCGCATTCAGTTACTCGAGAAAGGGGCAAGCCATGACGTCATCACGTTCTTGACGACATCAACGCACCGCACTCGCATAGCACATTACCAGCGTTAGAAAAAAAAATCGCAGTTTCTCCGCAGGAGCGGAGAAACTGCAATTTTTCTTTTAATTGCAATTAAGCAAGTCGAGACCCTCACCTTCGAGACCAAGCGTAAGTCTTCCAGACGCTTCGCATCCAATCAGGCTAACGCCATGGGCATGCATGTCACGCACATCATTTATGGTAGCTAGGCATATTTTTGCACCTTTGCTAATGCACGAGTAAGCGCTCAAGATTTTCGTGGACATTAAAAATTCCATATGTTGTCAAGGCTCGGATCCATGTGTAGATGATGTTGCTGGTGGGGATGGGATAAAGTCATAACACGCATTTCGAAGCACTAGACATATACACGCCGAATGGCTATTCCAACGTGCACATAAATACTGACACATGAAATCTGCGCTCCCGCGCTTCGTTAAAGATGACCAATGATATCGTTTGTTTCAGAAGCGGGCAGGAAACACCCAGTGGGGATCACCTTACTACCAGACCGCTCCCATCTCTCGCGGACGTCCTGCGTGCCATCGGTATAATCCTCGCCGCCATTGCCGTCTGCGTAGTATGCACCTGGTGCTGCGATATCATCTGTCCGAGAAAGAAGGGCAACTACGAATTCAGGCATGCACACCCCCTACTATCACTGTGACCACGCTCTTATCGTGCAATACTGGCCACCGAGTAAGGTTGCTTGACGGGCATGTTGCTGAAACTTATCATCTCACTGGTGTAGCGCATCGAAGACAGGACGAAGAGCAACGCGCGTACGCACACATTATACATCATATATATATATATATATATGGTTACAGTGAAATATTGTCACGTGGTCGTGACGTCGACGAAGACAGCAGTCGGCGTTTGCAGAATGAAACTGTTTATTTGGCCGAACTTGTGGCCGAGAAAATGAGAACTAGCACTACAGCAATACACGCTGTACAGTGATAGCGGCGAACAGGGCGTCGTCCGTCGATCAACTGACAAGCGGTCAAGTGCGTCGGTTTTTATACAAGTGCTATCGAACTTTCCAGCGATATCGCTGGTGGCGGCGTTCTCTCTCGATAAAGCTGGAACATTCGCGTGCGGCGCGAAATCTTAACAAAACGATCTACTACAATCGAGAAGTTTCTCGAACACTGCTTCGCGGACAGCCTCGAGCGTTGATAACCGCCCTTGCTGGTCAAACCCAAAAAATCACAGCATATCCACGGAGCGAATGATGATGAGTGGGCGAAGCTGCGGAGGTTCATCGGTAAACCGTGAATCTTCCGTGAATTCTGCCCAGTACATCATCACCGACGTGAGATCGGGCGCGTTTATACTAAAGGTTCGATGAGTTATGACGACTTGCAGCGCACTTTAATTTTACATGTACGCTGTGAATTTTCATTGTTTAGAAAACCATTGCTTAGAAAACATCTGGCGTCTTTCGTTAAGCAGCTGGCGTCTTTTCGTTTTGCTTTAGAAACATCTGGCGTTCTTTCGTTTTGCTTTTACAAAACATCTGGCGTCTTTTGTTGGTTTATTTCATCAATCAACGGCGTTTTGAACAAAATTTTTATTGTTTAATCACGCACAGGAGAAATCTCACTAGGCACTACCTTGGAGGTAAAGAATGGCTGCTAATGGGAATGAGAGACAGAAGAAGTCGGCTTTTAGCTAACGCTGCGAATTTTTTATTGTTCAACAACGCACAGGAAAAACCTCCCACCGGCACCACCTTGCAGGTCAAAGCGTAAGACTGGTTACATACTACGCTACGAGGGACGAACGGGTGCCGCTATAAGGAGCTTCGCCCCTAAAAACATCTAAATAAGACAAGAAGTGGGCGTGGCAATATGTTTATTTCACAAGGCGGGATGATAGATGGTCGCGGAAGGCTTAGCCCAGAATCAAACCTTACCTCTCTCACACTTCGTCGAAAGTCCGGTATCAATTCCCCTGTTGCAGACGATGCCCACCGGGCGAGTCAGTCAGTGTCGCGCGTGGTATGGCTTCAAACGGGCGACATGCACGACGTCAGTTTTTCTGGAGCGACGGGCAGTAGACGCGAGCCGTGATATGACGTACCTAACGCCGCGAAGGCGGGAAAGAACGACGAAGAGACCTGTGTAGCTGGCCAGAAACTTTTGGTACAAGCCACGCTTGCGGTATGGAATTTGCAGCCACACCGTATCTCCTTCGCTGTACGAGACATGTCGATGTCGCTTATCGTAGCGAGCCTTTGAACGTCCTTGGGATGCAAAAGTCCGGAGACGCGCGGTGCGCCTCGCATCCTCTGCTCGACAGCGTCTATCGCATGTAATGCGGTCCTGTGCAAACGCTGGTGGCCAGAAACCTCGTTTGCTTAACCTTTGAATAACTGTCCGGATGTTCACGTCTGAAGGCCCGGATAACTGTTCTGCGTTTGCCTCAAGGTCATTTGAAGGTCGCCGACAACATGAGCTAAAAGCATTTAATGCCTCATTTGCGGTCGTTTGACGTGACGGTGGCTATTTATTATAGCGAAGACGATGCTTTTCTATAAGCGTTTCTTAACCTCCATCTGTATGCATAATTTATTCGCAGTGGCCTGATGCTCCTGGACAAACAAGGAAGTCGGAAAGTGATCAATTTCCCACCCCTGTCTCAGAGAATACAAAAAATTGAAGTGATCAGTCTCCAACGTGGTAACACTAGAAGCGGCAGAAACTGAAGAAACTGAAGATTATTATTGCGCCACCGTCTATGACATGCTGCGGATTTGTTTTTTCTACGCAGTAAATAAATATTACTCGCATACTACCAGTGACCATAACTTTTTTTTTTTCGCGAGAACAGCTACGAATCCCTCGAAATTGTGTTTGCCTCGCACGGCACTTCAGTCCGTTGCGTTGATGACGGCTGTTGACATACCATCTCCTCGTCCTGAGCTTCACCATATAGGTACATTCTTTTGCTCACAGCTATCACGATACTACACAGGTTTATAGCCAATGGTAATGCAGCATTTTAAACTCGTAAGCAGTTATATGTTGACCTCCTCATTAAAACAAACAGCTGTGACCAACTACTGAAAGGCGTTGAGCTTCACACAGAGTAAGAGCAGTGACGTGCGTGCATTTCGGAAACCAGTGACGCCGAAAAGGATGTACGTATAGGAAAGGACGCACACGCATGTCCCGATACTGATAACGTGACAAAAAGACTCAATTACCGCGATGCTCAAATGGAAAACTTAAATAAGCATACGCTAACTTCAAAAGGACCTCTTTGGACAGATATCTCGGATTTTGTTGCAGGGCGCGTGGTCGGCTATAGTTTGAAATTGTTTGTCACCTCTGTGTGGTTCGCTCTTCACCGCGTGGAATGGCTCACATTTTTTACAGCGAAAGCTGTTATGAGTGGCGCCGTAGTTGTGCGCCGTCGCCGCGAGTGTCCGTAACCGCTATCGCACAAAATAAGAAAAAAAATAGAAAAATATTTCACCATATCCCACTATAGGGAACCATGTGCGGATGCGAAGGAGCGCATGGGTCGACTTAAAAGTTCCGTTCATCACGGGCACCTTGCCCGATGTTAACGCGTCCTTGCATGTGGAGCACACCATGAATCCACTCTAGTCTGTTGCTGTTACTCGTCGCGAACTCTTGTTGGAGCACGCCACGAGGGTTCATCGCGCGTCTGCAGAATCTCGTTCCCCGACGCCACCACGTGATTGCTGAGAGAGTGTAAGGGGGAGAGGCCACAGCGTCTTACCCAGCCCCTTACACAGGCCCGAAAGCGCTAGCGCGTGCCGGCACACGTCGTTTTGTCTGCGTTACACCTAGCTAGGACAACATACGGCAGCCCGGGCCCCTAAAGTACTCTGCACGTATCATCATCAAGGCGGTCGAAGAACAAGACGAAGAAGACTTCTCCTTGGCGCGAGCGCGTGCTCAATATGTTACGGATGGCTATGGTAGGTTTTAGGAAGCGGACGGTCGCCAATGGAACCACGAACAAAGCCCAGCGCAAAAGCTGCTTCGCATCTAAAAAATCCAGGATGGAACGGGGTTCGAACCTGGGCCCTCTGCGTTGGAGCCCAGTATACTACCTCAGAGCCATGGCGGTGCTTGAAACTGCTTCGCAAAAAGACCCTATACAGGCTTCATGTCGGGAAGGAACCACATTAACATATGTGATGTAGCGTGGTAGAAGAGAAAAATGACAGCCAGTCGTTACACAACGCGAATTCTGTAACCAGGTGTCACATAATGCGAATTCCGCGACTGGGTTGTTGAATGCTTCCAACCCATTACAAAAGGCTCTGCCATAATTCTTCATCGTCATCAGCCAAAGCATCAACAAAGTGTACATAATGCCTTACAGGTGTTTAGCGGGTACCACGGTTCTCCGCAGAATGACGAAAAATGGCATAGTGGCTGCTTCCCTACTTCACAAAAATTATTATTTATAGCGACGCTCGCTACGTCGACGCGGCTAAATACCCGGGCAAAAACGCCTACGCTTTAAGCGTAGTCAACGCAAGAGGAAAGGAGCTGGCATCTGCCACCGTCAGGGTGCGGAGCTCCGAGGCGGCGGAAGAAGCGGCGATCGCCCTCGCCACAACGACGAGCACGGACGCGCTCGTAGTCTTCACAGACTCCCAATCTGCTGTCCGCAATTACACGCGAGGCCGAATCTCAATTGAGGCACTCAAAATTCTGAGTAAGAGCAGCACTCCGCTTCCTTACACCTGCGTAGTGTGGGTGCCGGGGCACGAGGGGCTCGAGGGAAACGAAGCGGCTCACACCGCGGCCCGCGGTCACGTCAACCGGGCCTCCCTCACCGCCTCGCTCGAACCGCGATTAGCCAGCGCTGCAGCAGAAGTGGAGACCGTACCCCCGACGTATAACGCCATGCTGCAACACCATCGCCTAGCTCGCAGGGTGTACCCGCCACCTCACCCCAAGCTGACTAAGGAAGACACAACAGCATTCCGAAGACTGTAAAGCAACACGTACACGCACGGTATCCTGCTACATCGCATCTACCCGACGCTTCATGCATACCACTGCCCGATCTGCGACGTTCCCGACACACTGGCACACCTCATACTCGAGTGTCCGTGGCGCCCCCAAGATGCCGATAACAAGCCCGCAACGACCGCCCGCAACACCCTCCTCGCCGAGACGTGGGAGGCCAAGATCTCCGCACGGGACCTAGACGACCAACGTGGACTCGTCACCAGGGCCCGGGAGGCGATCGCGGCCAGAGGATTCCTGGACTAAGGGACCCTCCCACCTAGAGTGACCCCAAGCTTAAGAGCTCGGGGACACTGTTTTGGCAAATTAAAAGTTTATTTCATCATCATCATTATAGCGTAGTGGGTTCCTTGCAAGGGCGCTTATATTGGTTGCCAAGGAGGCCCATAAGGCTCCCGTATGATCCATTCTCTCAGGGTCTCAATAAAGTTCTTCCCCTCTCTCTCTCTCTCTTTCTCACGTCAACGTATGTTATATAGCGTGGTGGGGAGAGTGAAATAACGACCGGGCGTCATACAATGCGAATTACGTGACTAGTGGGTTGTTTAAAGCTTCCAATCCATTACAAAGGACTCAGCCATAATTCTTCATCGTCATCAGCCGTCGCATCAACAAAGTACATATAATGCCTTACAGATGGTACCTCGCTTCTCCGCAGAATGACGAGTAATGGCGTAGTGGGTGCTTCCCAACTTCACAAAAATTATGATTTGTGGCGTAGTGGGTACGTTGCTAGTGCACTTGTATTAGTAGCCCCCAAAAAGTTTACAACGGGCACTAGAAATGCCGCTCTTCCAGCTTTCGCTGTGACTGGCTGCGCTTTCCGCGCAGGCCTGGCGTTCTTTTTTTTTCGTTTTCTTTGCTTTACGAGACGTTCGTTTGTTGGCGCTCAGTTATTCATCATGTTCCTGAATAAACTATGACCACGGCACGCATGCAAAACAGGCATACATGACAATGTCATTCTTTAGCATCGAATATGGCACACATAACCATATTGCATACAGGCTGTGACAAGAATAAGGCAGTTAGTCAAAAATGACGTATTGAGGTTCAACGACGCCACTGCAAACACGTCTCGACGAGAACTTCATTAAAGAACCGACTGCCCAATCAGCAATGCCTTAAACGTTGGCTTACGCCAACAGGCTCATCGTGAAAACCCGGTAACGCGTGAACACACGGACGCAGTAGAAGACAACCAGACAACACACATGAACGCCGACTGGTTTCCTTTAGCTGCATAGGTCTTTACCTTTTAAACACCCTGGCAGATGGTTCTTGGTCCATCCACCTTTGTGGACGAGTGCCATTAGGAAGAAGATATCATTAACATCATCATCGTCATTAACCGAAAGGGCGTACATTGGCGTAAGAGAAAGTAGACACCAAAGTGATCTGCGTATATTCCGAAATACGGTAGCACCGCCTGTAAGACATTCACGTGTGCGGGTCTACGAGCGAGATAACTCTTTAGGAGTTTAGTTCCTTCTGTGCTGAAGTTAAGGCTGGCTAATGCACGCGCCAGCATTACTATCGACATAACAAGCCAGCACCACTGCATTTCTTCGTTCTCGTGCCTATAGAAACTGCGCATTCATCGAATCGTCGCGGGCATTTCAAGTCTCGACAATACGGCAAACCCTCAAAGGCATAGGCGTGCGCACAGGGGGGGCAGGGGGGGGCGACCGCCCCCCCCTAATCACCTAAGAGGGGGGCGCAAAATCTGCCCCATACATTGACTTAGTAGGGTGGGGGGCGCTGCGACGAACATTTGCCCCCCCTAATGGGGAACCCTGCGCACGCCTATGCTCAAAGGCGATCCTCCAGTTAACAATCTTCGTGAATAAAATATACGCCTGTGCCGTCGGCGTCCCATCCCCCGAGG
This sequence comes from Rhipicephalus sanguineus, assembly GCF_013339695.2. Classification (NCBI taxonomy): domain Eukaryota; kingdom Metazoa; phylum Arthropoda; class Arachnida; order Ixodida; family Ixodidae; genus Rhipicephalus; species Rhipicephalus sanguineus. The sequence goes on along the minus strand of NC_051184.2, from coordinate 33,725,852 downwards.
TTACTCGAACGCATTACTTTTGTAATATTAACTATAGCGGAAAGAAAACAGCCCAAAGAGACGGAGCAGCAACAGCGCTGAATAAGTGCAACTCAAGTGGATGCTTCTTAATAGTCTTCTTAATAGTAGTGGTTGCAGGAGCCAAGGACCAAGCAGTGTTGTAGGGAACGGCGTTCCAAGGAACGACGTCAGGAACTAGTTCCTTTAGGGAGCAACGAAGGAACGTGCAGCGCTCCGTTAAGGATCAGTGGAACTGTAACGGTAACTCGTTACGTTTACGCAGGAACGGCAGAGGGAACGGCGTTCCTTCTGTAAATGTTCCACGGCATTGAAAGGACGCACGCACGCAGTACATCACGCAGATCAGAGAGGATGGGCAACCGCATGAGGCGCGAAAAACCATATATCGCTTGCTTAATATATGACTATGCTGCGCCCTGTTTTTCACTACAAGACGCCCGAAGGATGCGCAGGGAAGCACGCGGTGCGGAGACCAACCACGAGCGGAAGCGATAGTTCATATATATATATATATATATATATATATTCATTTTCTCTGAGACAGCCTGACAGCAATCAAGGCCCGTTCTGGAGGTCGGGACACAACAGAGAATACTTATTTGACATTCGAGATGCATGGAACCTCATTGTACGGCCGACAGCAGAAAAGGGAGCACCTTTTTTTTTTTTTGTAGCGTTAGCTACACTAGCCGAAGTGGAGCAGTTTCGCGTGGCTTACCGAGAGCCGTGCTGCGCATGCGCGAGGAGCAGTGACGTCGCATGGCGCACAGCTGGCGCACCGGAGCCGCCGCCGCTGCCGCGCTCCTCGCCGATCTGCGCATTCCAAAGGAGTGACGTCATAGCCGCGACAGACATACCGGCGCCGGCGCGCGCCCAGCTGTGCGCCTCCGTTGCACAGTGGCCGTCTGACGCTGCGCCGGGCGTTGGGGCCATAGAGACGGCAGCGTGCTACCACACTGACCAGCGAGCAGTCTTTGTGGCCATAGAGAAATGACGTTGAGCAAAAAATAAATATACATATGTGTCACATAATGCGTATACCGTATGTGTGTCATTGAAGCAGCAGCAAGCATGATAATCAAGCTAATCCTAGACAACCAGGAGAGCTAAGAATAATAATCAGCTGAACATTAGCTCACGCTACGTATATCCCGGCATAGCCGAGCTAAGCCACTACAATATTTTTTTTACCTTGCTGACTTGCTTTCGTCGGCCAACTCGAAAGTCTTTGTTTTTGTTTTTAACGCGAGAGGGTTAAGGAGCTCGTTTCGCAGAAATTCCAGTGTCGTAGTCAATGGTTGTGAGCTAAAAATCGGCATTGACCGTGAGCGAAATGTCGATATAGGTGGAAATAAATAAATAATAAAGAATATTCGTTCCGAGTGAGGGTCGAACGCAGGCCTTTTGCGTATCAATCAGGTTTTCTACTACGGAGCCATGCAAGTACTTGAAACGCCTTCCTAAAAAAACGCTGTAGAAATGTCATGCACTGGGAGGAGTCTCCTTGACGCATCTAATATTGCGTGGCAGAATCGCAGAGTCGCACCAAGCTTCAAAACATGTGAATTGCGCAACGAATGGGTTGTTTACGGCTGCCCACCCATTACGAAGTGTGCAGCTGCACAGGTGCGCGTGGCACCTGACGGACGCGTAATGGGCACTTCACCAATTTTCTAAAGGAAGAATTATGGCATAGTGGGCACTCCGCGGCTGCCCTCGCGGTAGGTATTCTAGGATAGTTTAAAACGGCCAATGTTACGCATACAAACGTTCCGTTCGTTGTGGCAAACTCGAAGGCGATGCGCCTGGGGACAAATTACGCTGTCGCACCCTACACTTGGAAGTGACGCTCAAGCGTCCATTTCTTTTTCTTTTATTGCGATAGAAATTATATGGACAGTCTCGACGGGTTTTTGCCGTCACCGTTGCCGTCGCCGTCATGTCCTTCCGGTATGAAGTCCAAATCGATAAAATCCCCCCGCGCATCGCATGTTCTACCGCGGCTAAAAGCGCGCGAGCGGGGCCGAAGAACGCGGCCGAAGCAGAGATCAAACGAGCCGTCTCGTTTCCGTCACTCGAAAAGTGCATGCGATAACATCACCTCGCTCGGGAAGCCTGCCGTCGAAGCAGACAGGAAACGCCCCACCCATCTTTAACGAGCATGAAAAAAGACGCGAAGACGCGAGGGGGGGGGGGGGGGGGGGGGAGTGTCACCCGAGGAGCAACTTTGAACTTTGAATCTAAGAGCGCGGTCGCGATCGCTGGCGCGCGCGTTATCTCGAAAGCCATCACACCGGGCGGCTCGAATACCCTCGCTCTCAACGCGAAGTGGCTATGCGGAGAGCATCGCTCCCTGGAGCAGCCGCATTTTCTTACACCAGCGTTTCGTAGTTACGCTAGATCGGATACAAAACAGTTAGCTGCCAGCCTCACTTCATGTAACACTACAATTTGTTGCTATCGCATTCATTGCTTCCCCTTTACGGTGAAACTGTGACTTTTTTTCGTTTAAGGCGAAAGTCTTAGATGCCTCATAAAGCTCGAAAGTTTACCGTCAGTGCCGTCGGCGGCGTCAACAAGAGTGATGCAATAATCATCGCGTGATGACGTCACCATATGACATCATCATGACGTCACAGATCGGCAAATTGAGGTCTTCATGACATCAGGTAACGTGCGGTGACATGATGACGTCACCACATGACATCGTTAAAGGCGATGCGCACGTGCCCGACAATGCCATCGCGTTCTACTTTTAAAGGCGAAGCTCAAACGTCCTGGTTTAAGGCATCTAAGGCGAGAGCCTTAGAGGCATATAAGGCTCTCGCCTTAAAAGCACTTTAGTAAACGTGACACAAAGCCATATACGGCACAGCAGTGTGAGGAGCTGTGTAACCTGCGGACCTCAACATTATTTAGTGCGAAACGTCACTACTGAAGTAAAGTAGAGCTCTATCCCAATGGCGTCGTTAGACGTGTGCACCAGGTCTCGCAGAAAATAATGTATTTGTGGGAGCGTACAGTTGGCGCTGGCTGATAAAAGATGCGCCATCAATAACGTGACGTGACGGCAGCTATTCGTTAGGGCGAAGATGTTGTTTTATCAACGAGTCTAAGCCTGCATCCCTAGGGTCAGGGCTGGGCAAAGATACTTTCAAACTGTATCGCAATACAATGCAAGATACTCGGGCAACAAGTATTGAGATAGCGATACAAGATACTACCTAAAACTTGGGCTTGAGTTTTGCGTAACGGCATTACTCTCCCTGGAGGGCGTCGACACTGGGTCACTGCAACAGGGGCATATGTGAGGCGGTATTTAACTATATAAAAAAATAAAAAAGACTGTCATGCTAATATTTCTAGTGCATAATTTATTTATTGCATTTATCGTTAATTATTTGTTTAATTCTTTTATTTAACTCACTCTTTTTCTCCCTTTCTTTTCTATCTTCTTAGCATTCAATTCGGAAACCGTAAACATAAATAATATTTTCGCTTACCTACAAATTATCTTTTTAGAATTATCCTTTTTTTTTTTTCGTTCACAAATCCTACTGCCGCACGATTCGTGGCCGATCCCTTCCCCGTGGTGGGTTGTGCCATTCCTCTAGGAGCAACCAACCAACCAATTCAAATTTCGTCACTTCATGTTGTCTCCATAGCTGGGCAAAAGAAGACGAAGCAGCTGAACGGAGCCTGGTGAGCTGACGTCAATGAATGCGAAACCAATGTCATTACGGTATTTAAATTATCAGTTGCATGATTACATTGCGCATCTGACAATTAACAATATAATTGCGACTGATGCATCTGTATCAAGCGAAAAGGCTGGGGTAGGCATCTTCTCTCTTTCTCTTGACTGGTCTTTTCCTGTTAGACTTCCAGGTTACACACCTATATTCATTGCAGAATTATTTGCTGTTATTCTGGCTCTACGAAAACTTCCTTCAAGCGAATCAGAAGCAGTTATAATTACAGATGCTCTTTCAGTATGTTCGGCGCTCTCTTCGGCGACAAACTTACCGCTCGTTAATATGTTTCATCATTTAATACCGGCAAACTTGCGAAAAATGCAGCTGTTATGGGTACCAGGCCACTGCGGAATATATTTAAATGAGATGGCGGACTTATTAGCCACAATAGCTTTAAGCGGACCCATTACACCGATCATACCCGATACTGCTTACGCGACAGCAATAAGATTTCGAAATGCGTGTCTGCATAATGAAATGGGCAAATTTTCATTGGATCAATTCAGCGACTTCGCACATCTAAGATTTTGCTGGAATAAGCAGTGGTGTGTATCACGGCAAGTAGAAGTTACTTTCACCAGACTACGCTGCAGAATTCCGAAGTTGAATTATTACTTACATAAAGCTGGACTCAGCGCGTCTCCGTTATGTCAGTGTTGCGGTGAAATAGAGACAATAGAGCATTTCTTTTTATTCTGTCACCGGTACTCTAATCAGAGAAGAAGATGCCTCGTCGCTCTCCTTCAAAAGTTACGATTACAAATCACTGTTCCGCAAATTTTATGATTTGGTGGCATTACATTAGGTTATAACCACAGGGAGGTCCACTCTGCAGTGTTTGATTACATACAGGAAACAAAAAGATTACCGTGCTAATTTATATTGCCTTATTTTCATTATTAATTACAACCCGTTACATCCGTCAAACATCACATCACATCGGATAGTCTGAATGTTTGCTCTACAGAATTTTCAAGTATTAGCTATGTTTTTTTTTCCTTTCTATATTAGTCTAAAATTACATCGTTTGTCTTTAGCTTCATAAGTATTTACCTCAAAGATTCTGCCGCCCGGTTCTTGGCCCATCCCCCTTTGTGGGTGAGCGCAATCAGTAAGAGGTCATCGTCATCATCATCATCAATTGCTGTCCAACTTCGATTCCCATAGTACAGACGTCGATCACTGATTAGCGCCATAGTAACGAGGATTTCATAGCTTATCCGACGTCCTTAAACTCCACGGATACGCCAAGACCGAAGGTTATAAAGCTGCGATCCTGCCTTCTGCCAAGATGTCCTACACGGTTGTTATCGCCGTTGTCCTTTGCCTGGGCACACACTTCCCAGGGGTTTTGTCGGGTAAGTGTTAGCTGCTTTCTGCGCCAACGTTCCTGCTGTGCCACCTTCATCGTTATGATTAGCACGCTAGCTCACGTCGGCTCCCATGATTGAGAATTGAAGTAGTTTTCAATACCGTACAATCTAATAAAAAATTCATTCGACTCTTTTTTGTTAGTCCACTTTTGCCACGTATACGACTCCGTTTAAAGAGACACGTTAACTGCCTTTGGAGGTCATCGTCAGGGGCGTAGCCAGAAATTTTTTTCGGGGGGGGGGGGGGGGTTCAACCATACTTTATGTATGTTCGTGCGTGCGTTTGTATGTGTGTGTGCCTATATACGCAAGCAAAACTGAAAAATTTCGGGGGTGGTTTGAACCCCCCCAACCCCCCCCCCCCCCTGGCTACGCCCTTGGTCATCGTACTCTCGTTGGAGAATCGTGGGACCCAAAAAATAGAGTTAGCATGTCTCTTTGTAGAGAGCAGTATTCGTACAGACGTTAACACACTTGCCTACACTCTAAGAAAAAAAAAAGAGTCAAAAGATGGTCATGGAACCGTGACTCTCTTCGGGTGTCCATCTGACCCCTTTTGGAAGGTACAGGCAGAGAAAAAGAGTTCGCATTTCGGAAGGAGTCACTGGACGCTCCTGAAGCGCGTTTCGATTGGCTTCCGTGATAAAAGAGCCGCCGTATACGCCATACATTAGAGGTGTGCACGGGCTCCGGGTAGCCCGAAAGCCCGAGCCCGACCCGGCACGCGCGCCGGGCTCGGGCGGGCCGGCGTATTTTTACCTCGGGCCCGGGCCGGGCTCGGGCTACTTGGAGTTTTATTGGGCCGGGCTCGGGCCCGGCGCGAAGCCCGACTCAAGCCCGAAATATAGAGAATGAGCGGGAATTGTTTTCCAGCACGCATGCATCGCCTTTTCCGCTACCGCCCGTTACCGCTTTTCTTTTCCATTGCAGTTGTTAGCGAGTGGAGCGACAGTGGTGAGAATGTAGCAGTTACAAAAGATGAGCTCTCCGATTATCTCTCTATGGAATCGCCCTCCTGTCCATCTGAAGTTTTAGCCTTCTGGAAAAACAAGCAGCAGAGATATCCCAAGCCTTGCCAGGCTGGCAAAAAAGATATTAGCAATTCCGGCGACGAGTGCAAGCAGCGAACGTAACTTCAGTTCGGCGGGCTACATAATGCAAAAGCGCCGCACTTCGTTGAAGCCGGAATCGTTGGACTGCTTGCTGTTTTTGCACGACAATTTGGAATCTGTGGAATAGAGACTGTTCGTCGTGAGTCGTTTGATCATATTTGATATGCTCAATAAAATGCCAAATTACCGGAAAACGATGTTTTGTTTTCGCAGCGAACCTTCAAAAAGCCGGGCCGGGCCGGGCCGGGCCGGGCCGGGCCCGGGATTGGGTTTTCGTACGTCGGGCCGGGCCGGGCGGGCTCGCAGCCCTTTGCCGTCGGGCTCGGGCGGGCCTTCGACAATGTCAGCGGGCCCGGGCCGGGCTCGGGCTCCGAAATACGGCCCGTGCACAGCTCTACACATATCGCGCGCTTGCCCTTTGGCGCCGTTGTGGCGCCTTGCTCGCCGACAGAGACGGGGTCGGCAGGGTCGGTGCCGGGGCTGCCGGGGTGGCGCGCCGCGCCGCTTCTGCCTCCTCTCTCAGTCGTCTCAGTCTCCTCGTCTATTGGAATGCGTTGCGTGGTTGCGTTGGTTGTGCGGGTTGCGTGCCTTGAAGTTTCATCAGTTTCATGTTCATGCGCGTCAAGGGCGTAGCCAAGGGGGGGGTTGGGGGGGTTCAAACCCCCCCCCGAAATTTTTCAGTTTTGCTTGCGTATATAGGCACGCACACATACAAACGCACGCACGAACATACATAAAGTATGATTGAACCCCCCCCCCCCGAAAAAAATTTCTGGCTACGCCCCTGATGCGCGTCTTCGGTGGTGTCGACGCCGGCTCCGTGCACGAAGTGACGCTTGGAGGGCGGAATATTCATGGAGCTCATGGACAACGGGCGCCAGTTAACGGGTGAGTGTACTGCTTTCGTAGGTACTAATTATACAGCTTTAGCTGGGCGTCTGCAGCAGCTCTGCGGAAGTTATCTGCCAGCCATTTCCAACAGCAGCCTGTGTCCGCGGGGCTGTTGCGGATGCCCAACTAAAGCTGTCAGTTAACGAGTCGCCACCGTTATGCGCGTTGCTGTACAAGCTCCCATAAAGTGAGCGATGCAAACAATTATCAAGGGTCATTTCTTGCTGATCGCACGTTGTGTCTGCACTACTGAAGGTGCAAGATGTCGTTTTGAGATGCACTTTAGTCTACTTCATAATAACATTTCCATCGACCTTGAGTGTTCAGCGTGCTTCCGCGCGTGGGAACGTGAAAAAAAAAAAAAAGCCCTGTGTACAGAACGCTCAGACGCACTATATATAATGGTTTTTGTTGGCTTAAAGACGGTAGTTTGAGGTGCAGATATAGTACGGTGGCTTCCAGAACGTACGCGGTAGTCACTCAAGTTGGACACGTCTCGCCGGTAAGGCGACAAAGCTAGAGACTTTCGACGGCACCCGTTGTTGCGGACGCCCGCAGTGCACTTTTTTCCTTCGTTTCTCCTTGCTGTTTTCATGGTTTGCCAACATCTGCGATGACGCTATAACAGAATCAAGTGAGTGTACGTGATTGTGGGAGTTATGCGTGCTAATTCTAGCATATGACATGTCTGATCTCGACGAAGGCGGCGTCCGCACGCGCTGGGTGTCGTTCTGGCCCGCGTACTCGCATGTGTTTATCTGAGTATGGGTTACGTTTGTAAAACATGCGGTCAGTAACCGCTCACGGCGTGTCCCTGACTGCCGGAGGATGTGCTTGGGTGTCGGGATATGCCGGCGCAAAACCGTGTTTATTCTGAAACCAAATTTTGAAGCGATTTCTCAGAAAAGTGCTTTCATTCGTGTATAGCCAGTGCCTATATATTGCGAGACGAGGTTCCCGCTGCCTTTTACGTGAAAATTTGTTTTCGTTGCGAAATTTGAACTAAACACTCGTGGCAGATGTGTGTACAATAACGGTGTGTTGAACAAAGGGTGGTTTTAAATACAAATAATTATAGTGTGTTTTGGTTATTCCCAGAATCCCGGATTACTTCTCCCGCCTCTTCACTCCAGTTGACAGCCACACTCGGGGAAACGAAGGTGCCGCTCTGGGCTGGCGCCTCACCGCTCGTGATGGGAAAATCAACCTACATTTCTTTTGGTTGGACAAGACGATGTAGGAAAAGAGGTGAGTGGCACCCGCGCAAAGAAGCCTAAACCAATTTCGTTTGTTGTTTAAAAGAGGCTCACATCATCTTGTGCTGCAAGTTTGTCGCCATGTGACGTGTTACAAAAGCTACTATTTGCAAGTTGTGTTTTACACGATAACGGCAAAAAACTTGGTTCCTTACCATACGTGTTTGCATTTGTTGTTTTGTTGTGAGCCTTCATTGTGTCTGCAGTCTATGTGAACCACTTATTTTGTAGGTTTTGCAAACCTTTACTGCAATTTCATTTTCTCATCAAAATATCACGTTCTGCTTTTCAGATACCGTTTTTCATGGTGCTCACGCTGAACAGGAGCGACAACCTATCAAGCCACAAGTCTGATTACTCCAGCCGTCACCACTTTTTGATTTATTCTTAATCATAAGGAATAAAGATTGAAACATGACGCCCATTTCAGCAGTTTATTTTGCACCATATGACACTATGCACATCAGTCACACATTTTTGTTGGCTATACTCATAGAAGCGTGTAAATGAGGAATACCCAAACTTCTTAATTGGAAATCACAGACCATCTTTTCGCGCTTTCTGTATAACTTTGCTGGAAAATATGTGTTGTTTTGACGAGTTTTATTAAAGTAATTGTAAAACTGAACTATTCTTTTTTTGCAGTCGCTGGGCAGAACGGCAAGTATTATCAGACTTGCTTAAAATGAATACTCCACTATTTTCAACAGTAGTCGCGCAAAAGTAGAGCAAGGGTCAATTGAGTAGCTTAAGAATACTCTTGGAGTCGCTTGACGCTTCGGTGCGGGTCACTTGACACCCGTAGGAGTGTTACCGGCAAGAGTCGTCTGACTCCTTATAAGTGGTAACGTGATCCTTCGGATGAGAGTCTTTCCATTCTTCCTAGAGGGTCAGGGGACTCTCCTAGAGCGAGCCGACCCTGACCCACCAAGAGAATCACCGTGACTATTTAAAGAGAGTCCTATACGTGGCAAGTCAGAACTCTCCGAAAAGAGTCACGCATACTCTTTTTTTTTTTTTTTTCTGAGAGTGTAGAACACTGGAACGGCGCGCTCCGGACTGCACTAACGACGTTTGCCGATTACAGCTTGGTGCGAAAGAGCACGAATTTAGCATGCATGGCCGCTTAGGATGAATGCTCACATGTGGGCTATCTCAAACAATACACCTGCTCTGGACTCCTGGTCATGCCTCACTGTCGGGTAATGAACGCGCTCATGCGGCCGCTCGAGAACTCACCCTCCGAGCAGCCCCGCGCAGTGAGGCGGCCAACACAGAGCTAGGTTCCCCACTTCTCACTTACCACGAGGTCACACAGCATTACATACGCCAACGACAGCGATACCAACCCCCATCAGCGCCCTTCGCACGAGAGGAGGCTGTCGCACTTCGCCGACTGCAGACCCCAACGTTTCCAAATCTGCACTTCCTGCACAAATTATATCCGACTCGCTATACCAACGCCTGTCCAGGATGTGGCGCCATCCCCACAACATTTCACGTCACCGTAGAGTGCACCGCTGCCTACTTCCCTCCCCTCCCACCAATCCTTCGGTCCACCCGTACCCCAGAGCAGTGGGAAGGCATCCTTCGCGAAGGCGCCCCCGAGGTCTGTCGGGCGCTCGTCCAGCGGGCCCGGGCTATCGCAGAAGTTGCCATAGGAGTCCCGGAATAGGGACCCTCCCCGTTTTCTTTGAACTTTAATCAAGGAATGTTTTCATCATCATCAAACTACTTGTTATCGGTATACACGGCGCCGGAGCCTGCTGGCACGTGCCGGAGCGTGCCGTTGCAGCATTCTAGACAAGCTTGTTGACCTGTGTGCGTAGCGAGTCTGAGTCAGCGAAAAGAGCAGCACATAGCTTTTTAAGGTGTATTGGAATCCACGTGATCAAAGTATGCGCATATCATGAGCGAGAAATATTGAGTAAGGACACTCCTTGTCTTAAAACTGGCTGTAGATACCGCTTTGGCATTTCCTTTCATTTGACAGCAGCGTACATATTGTGCCTAGAGGACAACGTAGCCGACACTCAAGGAGCGCGCACTAGAACATACGGTAGATTCCTTTTATACGTATATTCCTTTTAGAATGCAGTACCAACCAGCCCAAGTAGCCACCCTGTTGTAGAAATTTGCTCTTGCTATGGATGCATCAATACCTTCCAGGGAATTAGCCGACACCTCGTTTCTTGAGCGACCCAGCCCGTCTACGAATGTCTGTGCGTGTGTTTTTATATGCGCACCTGTACTTATATACATATAACAAACGTTCAGGGTGTTTCAATTGGGTGCTGAAATGATATCTTTCATTTTAAACGATGCAGAATGTACGGTTAACATGTCGTGCCTGCGCACTCATTGAAGGCTGTACCTGTGAATTCGTTTTTCAATGTGTTTCGATGGTGCGAAAAATTTTCTGACCATTAGTTCTCTTCGGCTTAACAATTTACGGCCGCGGAGCAATAGACAAAACCATAAGAACAACAAAATTGTTGCTGCTCTCTTCAACACGCGCCGGTTCCTTTTGTTTAATGTGAATTTTCCATGCGCGCTCATGTCTGCTGTTGCTGCCTTAATAAGCGCTTCTAAAACACTGCTGTGCCGTGTGAAACTAAGCAACTCATCAGCTCGTATTCAACAATTAAATCTCGATTCAGGCCTGTAGCCAGGAGTTTCTTTCGGGGGGAGGGGGGCACGTACTGAAGGACTTGACTGTTTTACAAAAACACCTATTTTCATTACTTATTCTTGGTTAAACGCCCCCCTCCATCAGAATTTCAGGGAAAGGGGGGCCGGACCTTAGGGACCCCCACTGGCTACGGGCCTGTCTCGATTGCATAGTACCGCGGGCTCGCATAGGCGCTAGTAGCTTCCTTTATTTTATCGTTCTCGTGGCCTCGTGCTCGCTGTATACTGGTGCCTTGAAATGTTTGAACAGTCACAGAGCTTCACGCTGACATGTGCAGGTGACAAGGTGAAGCTGACAGACGTGCAGCTTCTCACCTTCCGGCAGGGACTGAACACAACTGCCCGTCGCTCCCATTCAGTGCCGCAGCTGAACTGCCGCGGCGGCAGCGCGGGTTGCCAGCATCCGCCTGCGATCGTCGAGTGCCACAACCGGGGAACCGACGGCCGGGACATAGAGGTGATCTTTCTCTCCAAGCAGCACGTGCGCTCGGACGTAGTGTCCCGCGAGGACGCATATTTTTAGACAATTGAAAAAGAAAAGAGTAGCATCGTTGCTAAGTTTTGTCATCGCGTCCACCGTGGCGACGGCTGCGGTCCACACACCCACGAAGTGATTCCAAAACGGTTGTCGCAGTGGGAGCAACTGCGACAATGTGGCCAAACATCAGGCCGAAGTTCTGCTGTCTCCCCCACTGCGCGGAGATTGTTTGTCCGGTCGGTCAAATGGTACCCGTCTACCCTGGTAGGGTCAGCCTAATCCTGGGGAGACGCATAGATGTCTCCCCCACTCGCGAAACCATGACGTCGTTGTTACGAGATCCGCAATCCCCGCTTCTACGCCGGGGATTTCTACCCCGTGTGAATACTCCTACAGTAGCGTCTTGCGTCACTTTGTCGTGTCCAATGGATATCAGTGACATCACGGACGCAGCTATGGTTAAGACGAAGTGTCGCAGAGTGATGTTCTGCATGTATATCCGAAAATGATTCCGGAAAACACACATATTCCAAGCATGATTTCATAGATTTATGAATACCCTTATGGAATACCTACGAAATTATTGCAATGAAATTCGGGGCTTTTCATGAGAACAATGGTACGTCCCGCATTCGGATTAGCTGTTGAAATGTTTTCCTCTAAGTACGGGCAGTACTCGAACCAATGCAACGCTAAAGACATGCATTAGCACAAGACTTTTATGGTGTAGGCGGCCACAGCAAGGTTGAGTGCATGGACGCTTGAGCAGGACCAGTGCTAGCAGGAAGAATGCCACCTCATGCTGTCCTTTACTGTCCGCACTAACCTCCACAAGACGTCAAAAGCATCGAACTACCTAGGCAAAAGCTATTGTGTCTTGAAGATATCAAGCTATCGGAAATGATCACCTGATAAGAGAAACCTATGCGTTACGGTCACTGAAGTGCTTGATTAATGTAAAGACGTTGAAAGAGTGTATTAGATGACATCTATATCACGTGATTTGAATTAAACAACTCGTACGAGATTCTAACGAATATCGACCAGTCCAGCCTTCAGAACGTTGCTTTCTAGAGCGTGTTTGAACATTTGTTGTTGAACATTGACCAGATGGCTGACCTGTAGCTCTTGAATGCGTTCTCCTGTTGATTTACAGTGGGAATGCCATGCGAATATGAACGAATCGCAGAAATTAGGCATGATTCAAGTTAAATGTGAAGGATACGATAACCTGCAAGACGAATACGTCCTGGAGGGATCCTGTAGCGTAAGTTTGTGCTCTGTCTTTTCTCTTATGGTATGCCGAATGTTGACATTTGCAGGAGCGGCATCTTTCATTTTTAAGCACTAGGGTGCTTAAATCTACTAGGGTGCTGGTGACGGTGTGTTTTAGTAGGGGTGTTGCAAACACTAAACGTGCATTCTCCTTTATCGATCTTAGACACCTCATCAAGATCAGCTGTGTCAGCAATATTCCCAGTAGATAAATCCCGTATAGACTATAGACCACACATTCAAGCTCACTTCGGATAGTTAAGAGTCTTGGAGAGGATTAACTCGAGAAAGAACCAGAAGAGTTTTCCCTGAATTCACGTACCAAAGGGGTCAGGCCAGCGCGCCACAGATCCTTCCACATTCACCATTATGGCCACGAGTGTCGCTATAGTTAACGGCGTGTGGGCACGAGTCTACAGGAAGCCTTGGGTTTTAGGGACAACAATGGAAAGCTGAACACGTCCGCGATAGAAATAAGTAAGAGACGGTTAGAGTATTGGTGGCAGAAAAGTAGAGATAAAGTACAAAAATAAATAATGGGGAAAAATAAGGTCATTCTGCCTTAAGAGGCAGAGAGATGGACCGTGAATTTATATTTTTTTGGTATAATAACATAGATTTAATCAATGGAGATAAGGTATTAGGCCAACATGAAACAAGGAAGGTTTTTTTCTTTTTTCTTCGAGCCTGGTGGCAGACATGTCACCGCCCTGTTATAAAGGGGACGCTCATAGCATCCATCCATCCATCGTAGGAGACGTTGGGTTGGGTTACCAGCCGTGGGACGTTAGCTTTTGGTTTACTTTTTTTCCCACTTGCTTTAACGTTCCCCGTTAGTTTCCTTTAGGTGCGTTCCTGCACCTAAACTTGTGTTTGCTTAATAGGGTTGTGAACATGTGGATAAAACAAAATCAAGCCCACAAGATCCCCTTCCACTTTTCGTTATATGATGCCATTGCATCTCTAGTTGATTTACGCAAACAAAGGTCATTCTTTGCGTTCTTCAACAGCTAGACTACACCCTGGAGAAAACAGTATGTGAGGGCTGCTCAAAGGACGACGCGTAAGTTATGCCTCTTTTTTTCCGCATGAGCTGCAACCTTGGAGTTTCTGTTCACAACAAAAGACTTTCTATTATACACCCAGGGAAGCTATTCTCGAACTGTCCATCTAATGGACGTGTCCATTTCGCCGGAGCGCATTCAGTTATTCGAGAAAGCGGCAAGCCATGACGTCATCGCGCTCTTGACCACGTCGACGCACCGCACTCGCATAGCACATTACCAGAGTTAGAAAACAAAATCGCAGTTTCTCCGCAAGGGCGAAGCAATGAATGCGGATAACAACAAATTGTAATGTTATACGAAGTAATAGGCTAGCAGATAACTGGATCCGATCTCGCGTAACTCTACCATTTATGCGTGGCTCTAAGTGACTTAACGTCGTAAAGGCCAATGTACGGCGGAGCTGAGGGGAAAGCCTCAGCAATAAAATGCGAAGTGATGCAAAGCTAGGCGAACATGGACATGGTTTAGCACTGAAGGAACCTGCCCTCGGCTTGACCACCAGCATGTCTCCAACCTACAAATATATACTATGCTATACTACGCTATACTCTCCCTCCTCCCTACCTTCCCTTTTCCACCCGTTCCTATACTATACCTTGTAGACACGATCTTCTATGAAACATAGTATGTGCTTCTGTAGCATAGTATAGCATGTTATGCCATGCGCTATACTACGCTATAGTCTCCCTCCTCCTTACCCTCCCTTCCCTTTTCCACCCGTTCCTATACTATACCATACATAGCTATGCAATGCTTTACCCTCTTTCCTCCTGCTTTCTCTCCTCCTCATTTTACTTCACTAGGCTGCGGATGATACTTTAGTATGGCATGTTGTTAGGCTAGTTGATTCATAGATTCAGCAGACGACTTTGAACAGAGCGAAGACAGCACGTAAGAGCACAGAGACACACGCACACACGTAAAGCATCGCGTGTGTGCATATTTATCTGTTCTTACGTGTTGCCTCTGTTCTTACAGACACAGAACACTTAAACTTCACAAATACGTCCTTGTATATGAGAGTGCCCCAGATGTTTGCGAATATGATGCAGGTAATCCGTACCTACCTTCACGGGTGCCTTAAACGGGCGTCCGAATTAAACCTAATTCGAGGGATAACGCGATCTCTGAATCAGAGTTAATGCACGGCCTGCCTCCGGGATCTCGGAAGACGGCGGATCTCAGCCGGCTCCGTTCGTTGCGTTCAAGCGCATTCCGTTCCTCTCATCTGTGTCGAGAGTTCTGAAAGATCGGTGGCGTCAAAATGACGTTGCGGAAGAAGAACCGAAAAACAGGTGAGGAGCTCTTCGCGAAGCTCCAGACTATCAGAGGCGGCCTAAATGGACAGTCTATTATTAGATGGACACACCGAGAATAGCTCAACTGGCGTTGATCTTTATACAGTTTTCAAGGCAGGAGTGAAATAATCTTCCTTACCGCACTATCATTTTAGAGGTAAATTCAAACCAGACAGTGATAACAGGGTATGCCCATAAAATAGGCGTACAAAACGTACAGGCCAGCCACTGTTAGAGGTAACACGGCGCGCGTGGCAGCGTTTCTCGGACCACCAAGCGGGCGCAGCGCGAAGTATTGCGGAGTTATCTGCGCGCCGTCTGCTAAAGGCCTGAACACACGTACGCGTTGCAGCGCCTCAGCGCGTGGCGTTTAGACGCGGCGCCGCGCCCTCTCCCTATGGAGGGAGAATGCACGTGGCTACACGAATCTGCGCGCCCTCTCTCTTCATAGGGAGAGGACGCGGCGCCGCGTCAAAAAGTCACGCGCTGACACGCTGCAACGCGTACGTGTGTCCAGGCCTTAACAGTTCCTCCCACTTCACCGCACGCACTGTGGTAAAGCGCGCGCGCAATCTATGTTTCGCTGCTCGCGGCGAAGTGGGAGGCACCGTAGCACATGACGCGCTACACTTCTGGCACTGATTGCGCTTTCGCCTAAATACTTCGCGCGGCGCCCGTCATGGCGCTCCGCGGTGTGCGGCCATAGCGGCCACCCGTTCCCTGTCACCTCTAAAAGTGGCCGCGCCTGTACCTGTACTATTCGCGATCAATTCAAAAACGCGCGCTGGCGCTTTTGTCACGCATAAACGGGTTTGCTTCATCAGTTGCTAGCTTCAAGAAAAATAAAACGCAATTCAGCGCACTTCGCAAAAAGCAATCACCGACATTTTCCTTAATTGCAATAGACCTTTTTCAAGCTATCCCAGAATCCCTCGCGGGCGCGCGAAGCACTATGGGAAAAGTGTGTACGGCGAGCCCGCCGACTGTTCCGTCGGTCGCTGCTCGTTGGCGCTGTGGGAGCACCAAACGAAAAAAAAAAAAAAAACGCGTCGCCGCTGGTTGACTATTATTAAATCCTAAATACTACACATGTCTGAACGCACCTGTATGTATCTCTTCGCATGCAATGCGAAAGGAATGATGAAGTCAGTGTAGGCACTACCGAGCGGATGTATACCGGATGTAGCAGTTAAGCGGCATGCGAGTTATCACGTGGCGATACATGCAGTCAAAACGTGCTATCGTGAGCAATGTGAGCTGCAACACCGAATTCGTATTTATTCAATGATTACTTGTTCACAAACCACTATGACATTTAATGCCATAGCGGCTCGTGATTGGGTGTAACCAAACTGTAGAGAGGTATTAGAGTGTTCAGCTATACAGATGAGTATTTGATTTTAATTGACAAGTCACGGGCTGTACAAAGAAGTGAGCACATTCTAAACGCGTTTAAAGAAAAAGTGATGGGACTAGAATTCACTTGCGAGATGCCTTGCTCTGATAATTTGCAGCTTCTTGATACATGCTTTTAAGTTTCACTGCGGAGCATATTTGCGGGCGGTATAGCCCGCGTTCAGCGAAATCGGTGTTTAATTTCGCGTCGGCTCATTCGAATAGTGTTAAACAAGGAATTGTGATGTCATGATTACACACGGCATTGAAAAAAAAAAACTTGCGCACATAGGATGAGCAGTAGTTTCCAGCTGCAAAGTGATCAAAGAGGCGGGATATCCTGCGTATCGTTGCAGGGGCGTAGCCAAGGGGGGGGGGGGGGGGGGGGTTCAACCCCCCCCCCCCGAAATTGTTCAGTTTTGCTTGCGTAATAGGCACGCACACATACAAACGCACGCACGAACATACATAAGAATGGTTGAACCCCCCCCCCCCCCCCGAAAAAAATTTCTGGCTACGCCCCTGTTCGTTGTATCGGTTTGCGAAAATCTGTTCGCATGGCAAAGAAAAATTAATACGGACATCCTCCATCCGTAAATAATGAAGAAACTAGAAATATTGCAGGTATTGCACATATGTAGGAGAAGTCGCATGGCCTGAAGAACGTAGGGAAGCAATGTGGGGGTGAAGGTTGTGTTTGCCGCCCCAAATAAGCTTAGTCGCATTAAGGTCGCAGGGGCCTGCGGTGGGCAAAGAAAAATGCGGTCAGAGGCATGCCAATTGTTTTCTAAATTGTGTAGGAGTTAACCGCAAATTTCTCTTCCTTGTGTCCACATGTACATCGGCCAGACTGGTCGATGTATTAATACGCACCTCAGCGAGGATCGAAATTCACTGAATGTAGCCATCTCATTTCGATCGCTATGTCCGTCATGAAAATGTAATCCCACCTTTGAAAGCGCAGTAATTTTGTACCATCAACCTAATCGGACAACGCGAGAAATTTTGGAGGCATATCATGTCACAAATAACGCCCCACTTTGTGTCAGTCAACTTTCTCAGTCGTTACAAGACAAGCAATTAAGCTTTATTAATCGACTGTAAGCACGCGCCTTGGTTGTTTGACTTTTTGTGCCTCTTTATGACACGCGCCACGCACTCCCATTTTTGTATATATGCTTTTTTTCACGCGTGCAATCAGTTGTGTATGAGCGCTGGTTTGTGGATTTCCTTCCTTTTGCTGCTCTTTTCCTTTTTCGCTCTAAGTATTATTCCAACCTGTAGTTATAGCACCAACGAAGGTTAATAGGCACTTATCGTTCGTTACATATAAGGTGCGAGGGACGCAGTGAATGTATCTCATTTCCCCAAATGCCGACTACACTTTCTAGTGTACTCTTTTAATATCAGAACCTCACACTGTACTCGCCAACAGGGTCGATGGACGTTGATTCCAAATGCATCCGCGAATCATAGACCGCTCCTGCACTTTATAGGTAGCCGAGTTGCATTTTTTTATTTATGCCGTAAGGCGCACTGGGGCAAATAAATAAGAGGTGACGCTTCTGAGCCGCTCAACTGGTCCATCAGTGGGACAGATGGAAATTGTCGAGAGACCGTCGCAGCTAAACGCTGAAGTTCGTGGTTGAACTGCGCAGTAACATGTTGCACCTTGCCAAACTCCCTGTGTCTAAGAAGTCCTGGCACGGCGCAAGCGGAAAGTCACAGCGCGAGGCCCGCGCGCTCGTCGCGGCGGCCGCTGCGGCGTACACACATTTCCCATGAGCGCTTGCGCGCCCGTTGGTGGCGCTCGTGTGCTTGAAAAAGGTCTATTAAGCCGAGATGCTCACCTTCGAGACCAAGCGTAAGTCTTCCAGAAACTTCGCATCCAATAAGGCGAACGCCATGGGCATGCATGTCACGCACATCAATATTCATGGTAGCTAGACATATTTTTGCATCTTTGCTTATACGCAAGTAAGCGCCCAAGATTGTCGTGGACATTAAAAATTCTATTTGTCGTCTAGGCTCAGCGACATGTGTTTATTATGGTGATGGTGGGGAGGGGATAAAGTGATAACACGCATTTCGAAGCATTAAACATATACACGCGGAATGGTTATTCCAACCTGCACATAAATATTGACACGTAAAATCTGCGCTTAGTTAAAGAAGATAACCAATGGTATTGTTTCTTTCAGAAGCAGGCAGCAAACGCCCAGTGGGGATCAACCTACGACCAGATTGCTTCCATTCCTCGGGAACTTGCTGTATGCCATCTATATAATCCTCGCCGCCTTTGGCGCCTTCGTAGTATGCCTCTGCTACTGTAAGATCTTCTGTGGGCGAAAGAGTGGCGACTACGAAATCAGGCAGGCACACCTCCTAACATCACTGTGAACACGCTTTTATTGTGCAGTACCACCTACCGACTAAGGTAACTGCCCACGAAACACAAAGCTTCCATAAAATGTTTAAAAACTATATAAAGCGTTTTATAGAGGTTTCGTGTTTCGTGGGTGGATGGGCATGTTGATGAAACGTGTACTGCCATTGGTGTAGCGCGTCGAAATCAGGACAAAGAGCACCATGCGCGCGCGCACACACACACACACACACACACACACACACACACACACACACACATATATATATATATATATATATATATATATATATATATATATATATATATATATATATATATATATATATATATATATATATATATATATATATATATATACAGGAAGGTATTTGAGACACGACGTACGGAGCACAGTACGTCGTGTGGGTGAATATTGATGAATATTGAATGCCCATGAATATTGACATGCCCATTCACCGCTGTATTTCCGTCATTATTACTTTCACTGTTTCAGGTATTTTACTGTTACTACTTCTTTTTGTCAGTTTTGTCATCTTGAACGCGTATCTTTCACGAACCGACTGTCATTACTGTCTTTGTATGAAAACGCTTATGGCTATTTCAGTCGTTGCCGCTATGTACTTACACATGAACCCCTTTAAAGGCCCCTCACCAGGCCACATAGCAAATTTTAGTTAGACGCAGGAAGTTGTTGTGTGCCGAATGAAGAGCAGTATGCCGCAAGAATTTTTCAAATCGGTTCATTACGAGCTGAGAAAAACAATAATTTGTAGCGGCGCGAAACCATGATGCGAGGAGGCGAGTTTCAAACCCTTGCCACTCGCCCCGTGTAGCCTTAGCAAGCCAAATCCCTTCCTTGCCCTCTTCACTTGACACATACGCATGGACACGTCATGCGCATGCATGGTCACGTGCGCATGACGTGCCCGAGCCAGCCCGAGCCAGCCCGAGCACGCGAGCGGCATTGCACGGCCGCTACCTGTTTTTTTTTTTTTTATGTAGCGGCCGTGGGCGTTTTGTCGGCGTTCTCTGTGGTCTACTGCCTGTTTCTGCGGGACGGGCATGAATGTTGAGACATTTGTACGGGCACGAGAGTGGCAGTATCATGAGCCAGTGCCGCATTAATTAACGTTTACTTGGACGCGGTAGAATAAATGAGCATAATGAGTGCTCGAACGCGCCAGAACATCACTTTCGTTTCCAGGGCTGGCGTCTGCTCGATGCGCTAACCGCGGGGACACGAACGCATCGGAAGGGAGGCGCATTAGTCCCGCTTCTCGCTGCAATTCACGAAAAAAAAATGAAAAAGACGCACACATTCCCTTTGTGTGTCTCATTATTTCTCTCAAGTTTTATTAATCTATTCAAGCAACAAATTACACAAACTACACATGTCGTGTCAAATAATTACCGCACTGTCACGTGGTACTGTAGGCGACGTCAGAGCACAGTCGCCTACGTAGAGGAGCGACGTCACAGCACTACCATCTATGTAGGGCCATTTTCTCTTGTACGTCATCCCCTCATTCTCTAAAGCGCGCGCCCGCGAGAGGAAGGGCAAGCAGCGTTCACTTTGAAATTTGACCCATTTCCACGGCGCGTAGCGTTGCAAATTTTGGCAGACGTGATCGTGAACGCCCAGTGTATGCATTGCGCTCGTTTTCTCAAAATTGTCAAACCTGGTGAGGGGCCCTTTAAGCCACCTCACTTGCCAATGACTGACACATGGTGATATCACACAGTGCTGTATTTTTGATCAGTGAAAAATTTCTTTGTACTGATATAAGATTGCCTGTTTATTATACTTGAACACGTGTTTCGGGGCCCCCAATCTTTGGCATATATAAGTGCGCGATTTTTTATGCTCTATATTCCTAGACGAAGGCCGGTCCCACGGCCGAAACGTCGAAATAAACTGTGCTCCGTACGTCGTGTCTCAAATACCTTCCTACAGTACCAGGGCCTGCGTGATACTTCACATAACCCTTATATATATATATATATATATAGATATATATATATATATATATATTATATATATATAATATATATATTATATATATATATATATATATATATATATATATATATATATATATATATATATGGTATATATGGGTCATTCCATGCCAATTGTCCCAGACGTGGCGCTCGCACATCGCCGATTTTGCTGATAAAATTTGTGCCTTTTTCCCATACCACATAGAGTATTCTGGCAAAACATTTTTGCTCGAAAATAGCTTTGACGATCATGGCGCGCCCTCGAATTTCGCTTGTATTTGTTAAACCGTGCCTTATAAAAAAATGTGTATAAAATCCATTTTTTGTGGGTTGAGCTACGAAACCACGCTCGCGCCATCGCAGAGGTCCTGTTTAGTTGTCCGATTCTTTAATTCCGAAAATTTCGTGTTTCACTATCAGCTACGTATCTTCAAAAACTACTAAAATCTTCAAAGTTCGTGATTTTTTCTTGAGCTATCTGGAACTCTCCCTAACCAATATAAATAATAGTATGATTTTCAGGAAAGTGTATTTTAGTACAAAAATGTTTAGGGGTAAAATAGACTTCAAATCTTCCCGAAAAAAATTGTGAAATTAGAGAAAATATGCGATTTGTCGCATGTTTGACCGTATTTTTCATACTGATGCGGTCCAAGTAAAAATCCTCGTCATGCGGCGTTTGATAGTAGACTACATCGTTAAGTAATGAAGAAAGTCTAATCAAATCATTTTTTTGTTTTGAGGAAGAAAATAATTTTTGAATTTGGCCCTCCGAACGCGTCCTGCATTTCTTTTTTTTTGGTGCTTCGCCGCAAAGCACGTGGTCGCCCTTGCAGCTGACACTCGTCACAGGCAGGCGAGATGCGAGATGTATGTCAGTGACTCTTGAGTGGTCGAAAGTCTTCTCACGTTGATGTCAGGGCGACGAGTCATGAATTCGCGTTACATTGGGAGCTTGCTTGGCGGGCCCAATGGTAAGTATGGAAGCCCGAGAGCAGTCTATGGCGCAGTTTCCACAATGTGCTAGAGAGCCGTCTGCACAACACGTATACCAAGACAAAGAAGTGTATACAATGTGCATTACTTCTTTCAGTATGCGCATGCTAATTGTGCAGACGGTCCTCTAGCACATTTACCTCCCCCCCCCTGGCTACGGGCCTGGCTGCAGCTGTGCCCATATGACCTCTCGACAGAGAACGTCGACTTCACTGCCAGTGGAACTCACCCCAGATGCTGTACACCGCAACAGCTCTCTGAGTGTGCGTCGGTATGCGATGCCAGCACAATACCGCCAGGGGCTGAGAGCATTTGCAAGCAACATCAGTCGGAGAAGGTGCTCTCCCGCTTCCCATTACGCGGACACGCAGACGCACCGGCTGCTGCCGTACAGGACACTCCACTTCTCCACAAACCAGACCGGTCAGATGATGTCAACAAGATGGGCCCTCCCACGTCGGAGCCGTCTCCCCGGACGTCCGCCCCTTGAGCCTCAGAGAAGATGACTCCAAAGGAAACGAAAACTCCAAGCGTTCAATCCTGTTAAGGGCCATCTCTAACTACAACAGTTCGAAGACTTATGCGCCGGTGCGGAGACACACAGAACGGCTCAGCAGAGGGCTTCACGTTTTTCGCACGCCATCATGTCGCCAGCCACTCCACAGGGAAATACAGCACCTCGACGAGACAAGCGTAAGCCCGTCTTGAGGTCATGCCGGTACAGCCAGTGTCGCCCCCCAGAATGTTTGGCAACTTAGCCAGACAAGTCGCGGCGTGCACAAGTCCGACCACCGCGGCACGGTCAATGCCGCCCTCCGGAGAAATCTTTGCAAGAATATCCAGACAGGCTGCATCATTGGAAAGGCCAGCCACCATGTTGCGCAGCGTATCAAATTAAGTCGCTGCGTAACCCGAGACCGTCCGGCACGCAACAGCCGAAGCCGACCGTCAGAGGTATCGTTGGCACCTTATCAAACCAAGCCACTGCGTGGCCGATATCGACTGACACGCCAATGCCGCCCTCCAGAGGCGATTTCGCAGCTCGCCTTGCATTGTCGCAATGTGGCCGAGTGTAAGGAAGCAAGAGTGGTGCTCGGGCACACACACACACGCGCACACACACACACACACACACACACACACACACACACACACACACACACACACACACACACACACACACACACACACACACACACACACACACACACACACACACACACACACACACACACACATATATATATAGCACCTAGGTGTGGTAAACAGTGAAGTAGATTCGTAGATCCTCCGTGAGAACAGTAACAGCGGATGTGTTTGTTTACGACGCTTCGACCAGCTTCTGGTCATCATCAGGTATAAGAATACATATTTCTTCAGCTGACGTTTGTGTGAGCAGATTTCAATGATCTCTGGCTGTAAAACGAACACAGACAACCTTGCCTCTGCACCAAAAGATTGTTGGAAGTCGTAGAACTTAGACATACTGGAAGTCGCAGCTTCAGTGATATTGTGAGCAAACCTTAAGGATAACTCGAAAATAATATCTCTTGTAACTTGTTTAATCAGTAACTAGCGTATTTAAAGCGGTCCTGTGCAGAGGTTGGTGGCCAGAGACCTCGTTTTCTTGACCTTTGAGAGGTTGGCCGGATTCTGGTTTGAGAGCCTGGATAACGTCACTGGCTTTTGGTTCAAGGTCACTCGAAAGTCGCCGACAGCAGGAGCTAAAAGCATTTAAGCTTAGTACGCCGTCATTGTCGCGACGGCAGCTATTTTTTATAGCGAAGACGACGTTTTAACACGAAAGTGTTTTATGCCAGGGTCCACCAAGACTTTTATGACGTATTTCCGTCACGGAAATACGTCAGCAAAATGAATGCCATGATGGCAAAGGAAAAAAGCTATTAAAAAAAGTTCTGTTGACGGCAATCGAACCCATGACCTCTCGGTCCGCGACGATGGCTGGTGGGCGTTTAGCCCACTGAACTACCGCCAAACACATTACGGCGTCGACATGAACGCGCCTTTTATCTTTCACACTTGCCTCTCACAGTGACCTTGGATGGATGGATGCTATGAGCGTCCATTTTATAACGGGGCGGCGACATCTGTGCCACCAGGCTCCAAAAAACAAAAAAAAACGTTTCCAATACAAGTTTAATTTCGTCAACGTTTTAACACACCGTGAGGTGGCGGTTTTAGCGCAGCCTTGCTCATAGCATCTGTCCATATCGACAAATAGCTCTCTGGCGCTCGCCTGGCTGTCGCACCGGCGGCACCGCGTTCCCCGCTCGCCCTGTGAGAAGTAACGGCCAGGCTAGAGGGAAGACACGACGCGCGTAGCGTTTCTCTTCGCATTTCACGACGCTTTGAAGGAGTGCATATCGAGCATTAGTGTTTATTGTGTGCCTGTTGATGCCATCTTTGCTTGCTCTGGATTCACCATATGCGGAGTCCACGTATATGTTAAGAACTTCAGCTACCGCAAGGGTTAAACCATGATCGTGGGCGTTAGTCGTCGGTACGGAGATGTGCCACTAGGCGTCAACGTGAGTGCGATGCGTCCACATCAAGCAGTGCTATATCTGCCAAACAACAGTAGACATTGTACAAGCTCTCATATATCAATGCACTATAAACAATAAACCACTGTGACGACACGTTTCACTTTCGTGTTATACCGATTCCTATGACGGAGGGATCAACCAACCATCTTTTTTATCAGTTTCTTAACCTGCCTCTGTATGGATAATTCATTCGCAGGGGCGTGGTGCTCGAGGACGAACAAGGAAATCGGAAAGACATTCATTTCTCACGCCAAACACATCACGGCGTGGAAATGAAAGTGACCCATTTCGAACGAGCTTCCCAGCCCTGGGCTATTGAAGAAACTGAACATGGTGCTGTGAATTTGTGTTTCCTCTGCAGTAGTTAATAAATATTATTCGCATACTACCATGATTTCCTTTTCGCAAGAACAGCAACGGATTGCTCGAACGTGAATTTACCTCGCACGTCTGTTCATTCTGTTACGTTAACGACGGCCATCGACAAACCATCACATCGTACTGACCTCATCACAGGTACACTCCTTGTTCACAGCTATCATGATACTACATACGTTTATAGCCAATGGTAATGCAGCATCATAACGTTGCAAGTGGTGATATTATCCTCCTCACTATATCGGCCACAGTTGTGAGCAACTAATGAAAGGCATTGAGGTTTACATAACGTAAGAGCAGTGGCATGCGTGCATTATGAAGACCACTGACGCGGAGAAGGATGTTGTCCGCACAGCACAGTTTTTAATGACGAAGCTCCAATTGACTAAGGTTCCATGTAATTTTCCTGTGCATCGACAAAAACGTTTATGACATACAAACTGGGCTAACCCACTGGCCGGTGCCGGTCCACTACAAATAAAGAAGAGCGTCAAACCGCAATTAGGATAGTGCACGAAACACTAAGAGCATGCGGCAAGCTGACAAGACAACGAGTGTCGCGATGCGGACATTGCGGCAAAAAGACGCGCAAGTCCTATGATGCTAAAATGGAAAATACTAAAGAAACATATGCTAAATTCAACGGCGACTTTCTGCACAGACATTTCGAATTCAGTTGCAGGGTGGGTGACCGGCTATGGTTCGAAGTGCAGTGTCACCTCTGCGTCGTATGCTAAACAGCTTTGTTGATCATCTGCCTTACAGAGTGGAGTGGCTCACAATTTTAACGCAACAGCATAAAAAAAGCTCATTTTGCAAAAATTGCAGCGTCGGCGTTGTTGGTTGTGAACGAAAAATCAGCGTTGTTCGTGAGTAAAAATTCAAGATTCAAACAAAGAAATAAAAACCTTCAGTTCGAGTGGAGACTCAACTAATACAATGTAGCAGCACACAATAATTAAAGTTAGCAGGGCACTTATCGTAAAAGCATTTTATCTATGTAATGAAAGCAAAGTGTAATGAAAATGCGACACGATGCCATAAGTATACTTGAAATGCAATTACTTGTAGTTGCAACTTGAAGATATGCCGCGCTTCATGGACATCGGTTGCACAGCCAAAACTTTTTATTGCGATAGCAATTATATGAACAGTCTCGGCTGGATTTTGCCGTCGCCGCCGTCATGCACCGTATAAGTATGTTTATATATATCAAAGTCCCAAAGAAAAATAATTCAGAAAAATGCTTCCGAAGCGCGGAATCGAAACGTTCCGCAGCGCGGGGCGCTAACCACTACGCCAGAAAGCGCAGGTCCTTCAGGTAGCTAACGGCGAGCGTTATATACGCGCCCTTTACCGCTGGCAGGACTCAGAGACGGCAGGCGCATATAAGGTTTTCTTCATTACCAGCGAGATGGCGCGAGGAGCGCGACTGGCGGATTTAAAAGTCGTCGGCGAGCTCGCTCGCTTCTTCTTATATTTGCGCAGGGAGAACCTTGCCCTTCCGCTGTCTTCTCGCGCGGCTTTCTCGAGGTGAAGGGAAGAGGGATGTTTCGAGCTTTCACCGTGATGTCCGCGCTCATGTTACGGAGCGTACGAAAGTCACTCGAGCTCAAGGGACGCCGCTAAATGAACAAAGAGAAGATGAGCGCGAACTATCAAGTGTCACAGCTCGACACTAGAAGCACGCTAGTTTCCTTCACTGCTTCGGCCGCCTTTGCAACAGGAGCGCTGTTCAAACTGAGAGTATCCATTGGCGAGCCTCACTTCGTATAGCATTGGTTTCTTGCTATCGCAATCATTGCTTCGCCCTTGCGGCGAAACTCTGACTTTTTTCCTTTTTCCTTGGAGTTACGGGAGAGGTGCAGGCGAGTGTTGCACGGTGACTTGAACTTCAATTTTGTTATACAAACCATACAAGATTGATTACTAACACATCTGGAGGCTCTATAGATAACGACAGAACAGAGGTTCTTGCTGTAAACTATGGCTTTTCACTAAGCTTAGGTGGATGGTGGCTGCTGAGGCCATTGCTGTCGGAGAATAGCTTGCTTTATATTCAGAGCATGGTTTGATTATCAAAATTTAGCTCTTCTCACTAGCTGCGATCGTAAGCTTATTTTTTTCAGGTCAAATGCTTTACTATAACATCCAGGATGACATGGACCATGGTCGAAAACCTGCTACATTTGTGAGAAATAATCACATTACACGAGGTCCTTGCCTAAAACTCTGTGGAGCTGACATCATTTTGTTGATGTTGGAAAGACTATAAGTATATAAAAGACAGACATTTGAAGGGCTACGTAGAGAAGTATTTACAAATGCTAAGCAGACAGCCCTGCCAAAGGCAAGCAGCTTGTCCCAGGTTATTACGTCGCTTTCCTCACCTTATATATACATATATTGTAAGCATTCATCCATGCTCAAAACAGCAGATGATGATGAGACAAGATGGCTGTAGATCCACAGCAGTCGAAAGTAAACATATTACCTCAGTATTAGCGACTAACTCACCAGAGAAGTAACTGAAGCAAAAAGTGACACAAGCAAAAGTGATACGTGCATCATTTGTTCGGTATGTCAGAGAAATGGGATTTTTTCTTAGCCGAGTACTGCACAGTGGCTTGATTAGATTATGGCTAGTTCATGTTGCTTTTCTTTCTGGATATAATGTACCTGTATTTTTGTTAGTGTGCATCAATGCTCAACTTCAAATAAACATTAGCTTATGAGGGCAGCAGTGTAGTCTTTCTTTTTCTTCTCTTGAATACGTGGCACACATTGTCCAATCAGCCCAAACAGTGATGCAACTAAATGAAGACTCCTTTCAAACTTGAGTGACTCCTGCTCAACTACAATGACTTGTTTGAGTCCACCACTGGCAATTAAACCAAAGTTTGATGAAACTTTTAAACTTGCCTGTGCAGGGTTTGCTATGACTTGAGTGTATGAACTGGTCACACAAGCAGTAAATTTGACGAACTGATTGGGACCGCTCTTCACAATAGCACAAGGTATGCCTCCACACTTTCAACATGTATTCGAGGCATAACCAAATTATCCACACAGTAGAACAGCTAAATGAATGAATCAATTTCCTGCACAAAAGTCAGGATGTCAAGGTAGATTGTATTTTATTTCACACATAAGTACTCTCGAGTGCCTTTAATTTCCACAACGTGTTCCATAACAGCATATTAACAAATATCTTTGAATTTTTCGTATTTATATTTCGTTTCATACGCAGCACAATGCTGAGGAGGCTGGCGAAGCTTTTCAGTAGATTTGCATTATGAAATATTTCAGCATTTTTACCACAGATGTGAAGAGGTCATTTGTTTAAGCTCATTCATCAATGAATCATACCACACCTTAGAGCTGAACAAATTTTTATATGGCTATTAATACACATATCTACATAATTCCGCATTTTGTAATCTTCCTTTTCAGGTGTATCACTGACAGAATGGCATGGCACATCATGTGCCAGGCATACAAAAACATATGCAACTGTGCAACTTTTCCACAAAATGCACAAAATTTTACATTAGAATTATTAAACTCCTTGCATGGCTTCTACAGAGTTGGACACTAAGTCTGAAATGTGAGGATGTCTACCACTATTACTAATGTCGGGCAGAAAAACTACTTCGTATTTCGAAGGCAACATTGGGCGATTATGAGGCAGTGTTCCAATACCAACTTCTCGTGCAACTATAACCCAATCATTCAATTGATTAGGACAAGCAGCATAAAAACTATGGTCAGTTTCCTTTACTATCGCACTCAGTATGAGCTACACCAAGCAAGCGCATGGCCCAGTACACTGCAAAATAGTACGGTAGCGCCGATCGCGATATTATTTCGAGTTATCGGGAGAGAGTTTGGCTGTTCCTGTGAGCGTATCGTATGCATCACTCCCATTTGCTTGCTTTCACCCTCGCACTTCTTTATTTGAAGGAAGTTTTTGCCCTTTATTTAGCTTTACTGAAGGAAAATTCTAAGTTTGGGTGTCAAGCCACTGCAGCAGCTATCATTTTCAAAGCTGATATCACGACAGGGCAAAACAAGGGCGAGCGTGAAGGCAAGTGTAGGCAATGCGCACTCACAGGAACAGCTCAAACCTCCCCTGGTAACTCGAAAACATGTCACCATTTGCGCCACTGTACAACCTTACACTGAGCTTGGCCACGCGCTACCGCGGTGTAGCTCGTACTCAGTACGGTAGTACACACTTAAAACAGACATACAAACCAGACGCAATAAAGAGCCTGACCCTGCCTTCTTCCTGTCATTAAGAACAATATCTGTTGGAAGGCACACACGTATACAGATGCCTGGCGTTCAGAATGGAGTCTTTGGATACCACCCACGAGCTGTATCACCTTCAGCAGCTCCAGCGGTACTTTCACTTTGTTTTGCTGCCCTTGAGTCTTCAGGTTGCAGTACAACGAGCTCTTCCTCTTCGCTGCTGCTCTCGTCCTCTGCCACTTGTAGTGAAGGTTCCCTCCTCTTTCTGTTACGCTTTCCTGCATTTTTGGCTGCCCGATCTGAATGCTCCAGAACGCCCCAACTGCTGGGACCACCTTTGCCAATCACTGCCGTCCCTATACCTTCCAAAAACACCTTGGCTTTGGATACAACATCTGGCGCCTCGACTGCCGAGATGGGTTTTTCGACAGGGGGTGTCTGAGCTTCCTGTAGCTCTGCATCGTCAATTTCGATATTTTCTGGCTCCAGCAGCGTTGTCAAGTGTTCATCCTCATCAACTTCGAGGGCAGCAGCAAAGCCAACCCTCCTGTTTTTCATTCTACCTTCGTCATCCTTCGCAATTTCGGCCTTAATCATCGTAGCCAGCGTTTTGGCACGGACTGAGGCCAGTCGGGAACAGAGCAACACCAAATCCTTGCGAACAGTACAACCGTGCTGATGCAACAAGCAAATCTCGTCATGGGCATTTGCAGCTATGGACAGAAGCCCCTCGGCAATCCGTTCTTCCAGATCAGTTGGGTCAACAAGCACAGTTTTTCCATCGTCGTAGAAGGCAAAGCACACCAGGAAAGGATAATGGTGCAGGTGCAGGGGAACCGGTTCACGGTCTCTTGGGTTGTGGACGGTCACCTCCGTCCCAATGACGGTTACGTCGGGCCTGCGAAAGTGCATGAGTGCACCAATCGTTGCTATGCCAGCACATTCAACAATGTTGCCCTGATGATTCAACACCTGCGCGTCGACTCGAAGTGCCCACACTTTCTCGCCCGACACCACGCACAGGGACTCCAGGTCAATGCACTGGGAGTCGCGAATGCAGCGCTCCAAGAGGCGAGCGACCTCAACACCATAGTCCCCAAGTCGACCTGCTTCAAAGTGTGGTGCTGCCATCGGCGACAGTTCAAGGTTCACAAAGAGTTCGCCTTCTGTGGGCCTTCCTGGTTTCGGAACTATAATTTCGGCAGACACCTGCGTACCAATTGTAAACAGTTTGATAACGATCAGCAATGAGCGTTGGCGGAAACTTCGATCAACAGTGTACTACGCTTACCTGCACCATCACTTTGGTGTCGCCGAGTGAGGCAACGCAGCATCCCCTGTCGAGGCCGAAGGACACTCGCACGTGCCTGTTCTCCTTGGAAGTCCGGTGGTCAACACGCTTGTCTTCAGACACTGCGGTCTTGATAAAGTCGCGTTCGCAGTTGGAAAGCAAGTCGACGTTAGACAGCATCGTGGTCGGTCTGTCGCGCACCTGCGGAATGCAAAGCCCGCGGTTTATTCGATTGCAAATGACAACAATATCTAGAAAGGCTGCTTACATTGCGCACAAACATGATGCAGTTATACAACGTAGTCATTAAGTGTTCCGTTACGCGGAGAACCTTGAAATTACACGAACGGTTGCTGCAGGTAAATATGCGGGTACCTGTATTTATATTTTAGCGCAGAAACACGTTTCTTTAAAGCAGTACGGAGACTTCGCCAGTGAGGACACTGAATGCGAAAGACAGTCAACAGAATCACGATTCCGTGCTGAAGATGACAAACTGCTTCTCAGTTACTTCTAGGACAGCACAGAATTACTGAGGTTGCATCCATAAAGCGTAAAGAAGATGGGATTTCCGCTTAGACGGCATGCGTTTACGATACTTTGATGGTGCGTCCCTGTTCCACTTACCAAATATGTATCACGAGCTCTCTTGACAATGTGGCAGATCGACTTGCTTGACAAGCGTCTACGACGCCTTCGAACGCGATTGACGGACGGAAAACATACACGCCTTTGTTGTGGCAGATGTCACATGGGATTCACGTTGTTTGAAATCGGCGAAAGCACATTGCTACAGTGGCTAGAATAGGGAAGTGTGAAGACCGCGCCGCCTGCGCTGACGCTCTCCACCGATGCCTCGACCGGCGCTGTCTAGGTGGCGCTGGTTGTAGCTTACACGTCGCTCGCTCGGCTCGCTGCAGCGAAGCTGCCATGTCAAGGCTGATTTGTGGCGGATATGGTGCCTCATAAAGGAATGAACTTCGCGGAAGATATTATCAAACATTATCACCGTATGGTATGACCGTACGCACAGTATCATAAGTGAAGCTTTACATCGTTCGCAAACATCGCGGCCAGCTAAGCTTGCCACTGCTTGCGATCGCTCCTTGATGCTGAGAAATGTAACCGATTAACATTTTGGGGGGGATTGCCATTTCACAAGGTTATAGCAACCTCAAGAAGCACGAAAAAATGCTACTGTGACATTGATATAAATTTTCTATACTTAACATTCTGCATGAGGTAGTTTTTAAGCACTTATTTATTCTTGCGTATTCGCACTGGAAATATTTTTCAATTAATAACTGCACAGAAAATCGGAGAGCATTTTACTTTTCTTACACATTTTATTTGAAGTTGGGGGCATCATAGTAGGGAAGAAAGCTAGCACACTACAGGGTGATGCACATAACATCGCCCTTCGAAGCTTGAGGTGCTTTAATCTTTCTCCTGCAGAACTTCTCTGTTTAGAGATTTCGTGAAGAAGTGAAGCCGTGTGAGAACAAAAAGCTTGATTATGTTGCTTGTCAGATCTTGTTTGTGTGAGTCGCACCTGATGGTACGATCTGCATTGAGTTAATAGGTTCAACTACAGTGTCCCTTTGGAGCTTATTATAACTGAACCACAATGTGAATGTGTCCTCCTGTGCCTCCACAAATGAAAATAGTTCAGGTGACGGGCACAAAAGCCCTCCAACATCACAGAATGCTGTGACTGACGCAAGATCCTTATCTGCGTTCTCAAGAGATGTGAGCAGCTGCCCAAAACAGCCCCGGCATTTCGTTGCCATAACTTTCCTCCGTGCCACATAGCCTGCCAAACAGTACACCAGTCTTCCGTCACTGACTTGCACAGGATACACATGGTCAGAAACGAGAGTCGATGCCTGTGGTACACTTGAAGCTTCGTCCAGGTTTCCAGTGTCCAGTAAATTGTCGACATGGTTGGCCACTTCATCAGTTCCAACTAATGACTAAGTGTGCCACCTGCACAGTTGCCCGTGTTTGGTGCTTTTACCAAATTGTAAAAGCTAAGGGAATTCACGGCAGTAAGGAACTGGGTCGATGTGGGATGATCATTGCACCCGGATAACTGACGAATTATCCCGAATAGCTTTTCGATTGGATCATGGCGATTAGAACGGCAGCATTCTTTTCCAAACGCTTGTCTTCTCTTGGTATATTACGCTGCCACTGCTGTAACAAATGGTCGTCTTTCAGGACTCCAAACAATGAAAGTTTCTGCACACGATTTGTACCCAATTGAGCATCTGGGCCCAAAACAGTGGCTCTGACGTCTGCTCATGGCACACTCTCCGCAAAAGACATAACGTAAACACGACAAGGCTGTCCGACCAGCAAATGCAGCACGAAAGAACAGCGTAAACAGACAAAAGAATCACGTCTGACCGGCGAGTTGCAGCGTTGAACAACGTGCTCAACCTGAGAGCCTGACGTGTATACGACAGCGCGCGCCACCTAGCACAAACATCGTAAGGCGGCGTCACTACCTCCCATTGCAGCCGCTTGGCGGTGATCACACTTCTAGTATTCTAGCCACTGTAACATTGCGCAGGAGACGTCCATTAGCAGTGAATAGACGCGTAGACATATGAAGCCACTGTGGCGCTAGTTACCCTCCCTGAAGCTGTTTGTTGTCACCTCCACCTCCACTATGGTATACCTCCACTGTCACCTCCCCGGCCGCATGAGCGCCGCCATGATGCAACGCTGCGAAAGTTGCCACCTTCCGAGACTCTTGCTTGCTGGACTTGTATTTTGTATCGGCCAATTAATGCCAGCCGGCTACAGCGAACTTGTGCGCGCGCCGTTTCTGCCGTGTTGGTGTAGCGTTTCGCGTGCCGTGCAGCTGTAATACAATTTCCAACGGCTGTCTTGTGGCCGGTGCTTCAACTTGCAAGTACGCATCTGCAGGCTTCCTTTCCATCCAGCGAGAGAGCACATAAACAAGAAAAATATGTGCAGATCACTGAAACAGAGTGGGAAACTTACATTCACTGCAATAACAGCGCGGCGGGACGCATCAATTCAATTAAGGCAGAATGGTACATACAGAGGGAGGAGAAATACTTTCAACCAACACAACGGCACCACGTCAGATCTTGAAAGTAGATTGCGCAGGAAATATACTCTTAGCATTGAAATGTCCGCGAATAAAACTTTTGCTTGTTATGTGGCGTCACTTACGTTCAACTTTTTGTAGAGGTCGTCCCAAAGGAAGAACTGCCCGTGCTCGCATTCCCTTGGGTGCTTCGCACGAGCGAAAGCTGCTGTCACTGATAATGCGGCACCCGCAAGACGTACTTACAAAATAATCTTACATGACACGAATATATACATAATGCTCAACATTGCAGAACTTTCAGTTTCTTTGCACAAAGTGCAGACGACAAAACCCTGTGATTCAGACGAGTGGACATGACGCGCCATCTAGCCAAGGAACATGCAAACGCTTCGCAAAGTGCACAAATAAATTTTACATATTGCCGTTAAACCCCTCCTAAAAATATTTAAAATAAACATGAAGCATTGTGTGCACGTTTGTGGTACGTAGAAATTGTTTTTATTTATGTTTTGAGTATTATTAGCGTAACAAACTGACATTAGCGGTTTGTAAATAATTGCAACAGAAACAATGAGAAGTTTTGTCATGGCAGCCGCCGTCAATACTTATGGTACATTCAACAAATAAAACTTAGCATTATTATTTCTTATTGTACTACAAAAACTAATATGTACGTTATTGTCTACTTTGTGTAGTTTTGTTTCTTTTATGGCAACATTGGCGAAGCAAGAAAGAAATCCATGTAAAGCCGAGTCAGCGCCACATTCACTAGCCGTCTGTTATGGCCGTTTTTGTGCGCGACTGACAGAGTACGAAGTGGAAGTAGTGGTTGGCTAAGTTATTTGCTTGCATTACTTCATAATCGTGCCACAATGTCGGGCACAATGAACGCCTCACAGGCGTCAAACCTAATTCAGTCAACAGCGGGCGCCATTCCCGTCCTCAATGAAAAGGGTAAGTGTTTGTATTTATGCATCACACGTTTATCATTCAGATCAACGACGGGGGTCATCCCGTGCAGTTAGAAAGTACCCGACAGTTCATATTGGTTTACTAGTCTCTACTGGCGGCAGTCACTTGCACGCCTTTCCTTTTACTCGTTAATTTGACACATATGGCACTGGGTATGGTAACGCTATTGGAACGGGAGGTATATCCCACAAAACATTTTCGTTTCGCGAAAGCCTTGAATATGTCCCGCTTGTTTCGTTTTGATCTTGATCGTTGTTCGCGTAGGCTTCCGCCTTTTAACCCGCTTTTGTTACCAGCGTGAAATGTTTACTCACAAACCTAGACGTTCACGCTGAGAGTCAAAACAGCGCTAAAAACTGTACTAGAGGAAGGAGCAGACTGGACGATGTCCCATTTGTGTAGTTTCGTTTTCGGCGCAGTTTGGTTCTCTTCATGTATCAACTAGCCCATCAACGAGTGCTAGTGTAATATAGGACATTTGTGACCTGTAACTGAGGTCACAAAAAACACGAAGTGCATTCTGAAGTGTACAAACCCTCCTTCAGCACTGTTTAGCATACACAGTTAATATACACGGGTAAACAAAAATGAAAATAAAAGAACTTCTTTTGTAACCAGGAGCTGAAAGTTTCATCCTTTATTAATTTGCATTTTGTACTCCCTTGGCATCTGAAGAAACGTCTGTAACTTTTATCGTTTTGTTAAATTAATGTGCATCTTCGCAAATAAAAATAAATAACATGAGTTTGCCGTTCCGTTTCTAGGCGAGGTGTCCATGCAAAAGGTGAAAGTACACAGATACATATCAGGAAGAAGGTAAGTGGACTCCTGGCGAAAGATTCCTTGAAAGTGTAGGTGGGGTACGCTTCATTGAGTCTGAGGGGGAATCTGTTGTGGCATTTCAGTTTTAAACTAGGCGACCTAACTTTGTTACAATCACTTTCATTTCCCATTCTTGTCATGCTTGAATAGTCAATAGCAATGGCACCCAATCCAATATGAATGGTATCTCTTTACATATAGAAAAATGAACTCATCCATTACACGATGTCGCCAGGAATAGTGCCTTCAGTGCCATAGCAGAATGAATTTTATCAAAAAGCTTAAGGAGATAAAGATAGTGTTGAATCGCAGTCTATCTTACCCTTACAGCCATGACATATAGGATTGTAATGCAGGTGCTGGCATGTTTGGCCACTGTTGATGACTTGCACCTGCCTGTGAACCCTTTGTCTTGCTTGGCACCCTGTGTTCATAGCTTATCACTCCCTTTGCTACCCGCAGACCGAAGTACGCTCCCAAAGAAAGCAGCGATGAAGAAAGCGGAGATGAGTTCACATTCGAGCGGCGGCAGCAACCAGTCATTCCCGAGCCCATCCCCATCGACGAAGAAGCCGAAAAGAATGACCCACGTCTGCGCCGTCTGCAGCGAAGGGAACAGCAGCTTAATGAAGAGGAACGGTAAGACCGTTTCCTTTTTCGCAGCATAAAATAGCTCCAGTAGCTGCTTTTGGGGTGGTGTTCACCATCGCTAGTGTCATTTGAAGCTATTTTCCGTAGTAAGAAAAAAAAAGCATCCCATTGCTCACCAAAACAAAGTTGGCAACACAACGTGTAAGTCAACTATCTTAGCACTGAACCATGCCCGTGTTTACAAGCTGCCCTGCAGTGAAATTTCTTCAGGGGCATTCTGCGATGCAGAGTCATGTCGAGCTACCTAGCAACTGCTTAGTATTGTATCGTGCTTCTTACGATGGGAGGCGCACGACACAACCACTGTGATTGCCTTTATAGCAATGCATGGTCTGCCATGAATCTTTTGCAGATGTGACTGTGCCTCCTCACAATATTTCTGTTTGATACTGAAGAAGCGAAGCATGCAGCTGCAACTAGGTAACAGTGGCCTTAACAGACCACTGTGTAGAAAGAAGCGGAGCTCATCTTCTACACCAGGCAGACAATGCCTTTCATGCTAGAGGAAATGGTCCCACAGCTTAAGCTGTGACTGTTGTGCATTCTTTTAACCAGGCTTGGTTGATTTCTTTTCTTGCTTTTTATGAAAGATATTTTGCATTTTCGTGTTTGGAGTTTGTAGACGCCAGTCATGCTAACTAATACTACTTTCACCAAGTTCGTTCGAATGATGCTTGAATTTTCGTGTTTTGGCTGTTAGGATGGAGAGACACAGGATGATCCATGAGCCAGAGATCATAGCTGTTGGCGAGGATGGAGAAGAGGCCATGGACGAGAGCGAGATGCGGGCTGCTCGGTGGAGGGACGGGGAGGAAGACAGTGACGCTGAGGAACTTGATGACGAGGTGCACTTGAGTTCCTTTCTCACATGAGAACAAACTGTATAAATATTAGCGTATAAGATGGTTGCATTTTCCTTTCACTGAGAAATGCGTGCTCTGCTATATAATACTCGGCTGCTGTACTATGCTTGCTACAGTGGCATAGCTAGAAAGTTTTTTTTGGGGGGGAGGGTGCTTATGCACCGTTTGTGTGTGTGTGTGTGTGTGTGTGTGTGTGTGCGTGCGCGCGCGTGCGTGCATGCGTGTATATATACACATGCTACATTGGAAAATTTCGGGGGAGTTTAACACCCCCTCTCCCTCCCCGGCTACACCAGTCCATGTTTCCGCATGGAATTAACTGTGCTTTGTTGCACATTTTCAGTGTTTTATTACTTATAACTGGTGCTAGGCACAACACATAGATCATATGGATTTTCTTATAGTTCTGGTAGCTACAACTTTGCAATCACGTTATAATTGGTAATTAAGATGTTAAATAATTTATTGATTCATGATTCACATGTGTACTCTAATGTCCGTTACAACAACTGACATGTTATTAGAAAAGCGTCCTTTAACCTTTATTATTTTGCTTTTTGTAATCGCTTAAGGTATTTGCTGATAAACTTGGTGTATTCATTTACTTTAGTAGCTGTATATCTTACTCATCTGAAGAAAACATTGTGTTTAACTTAATTAGCTGTTTGCACTTCTGGAACTGTGACTGCATCACAAAATTCTGAAAGCTGGAGATGTGAATGTCTAGTGGTAACATTACATTGAAACACATTACTTCACCTAACCTCCATGCATGATATTGCATATTTTAGACATCAGGACAGAGGTATTAATTGGCAAAATTAGAAGAATTAGATCTCATTTGTATACGATTGAGTTCACATCATGTAATGTCTAGGCATTTCGCACACGAAGAATGATGGGAGTGTGCAAAAATAACCGTTATTTATCAACTTTGTCCTTTATTTTTCGCCATTAATAAATCATGTCCCTAGCTTCTTTTTTGCTATAATTACTGAATTAGTGTGAAACAATAACAAAAGTGTGACTGCCAGCTGCAAATATATTCTATGCCTGTACATTTATAACAGCAATACTGTACACCTTGTCTTTAACATGAAAAACTTGTAGTAGAAATTGCTACAGGTCTCCTGTTAGAGCATACACACTGTGCAGTCGACATGGTCTCAAATAGCACTCATCCTTTTTTCGTCTCTGCAGGAAATTGAGCGTCGACGTCTGATGCTGAGACAACGAGCATTGGCAAGGGCGCAAGAAGAGGTATGTAAAGTCTTAGATACGTAGCATTCTCTGCAAGCTTCTTATACAGAAAATTGTAGCATTTGTGATTTCACTCGGTTCGGAACGAGTCTCGTAGGTCTTGCATTGATTAGGAAAGTAAAGTGGTGTGATCGGAGCATGATTTTAGCAAACATACGTTGCTGCAGTTGGTTTTAGGTGTACAGTAGAACCTCATTATTGCATACCTGTTAGTTGCATTTTCTCTTTCATGTTCAACGTACACGGCTGTTTGATACGCTCAGCAATTCAGGTCACTGTTATCATGGCAACGTTGTACTTGACACACAGTAATTGGCTGAGTGAAATCGGAGCAGTCTACAAGGGCGGTCCAATAAGTACTTAGCCTCATAGCGAGAGCGCAACGCTATCATATGAAACATATACTGACGTTGAGTACACTCTCTTGGAGGGACACATGCAAAGGTCCAATCGAATCAGGCTCACGGTTTTGTTTTGGCCGCTTGAGGAAGAAGGTGATTTTCGTGTGTCCGTTAAAAATGGAAAAAGAGCAATATCGGTCGGTGATTCGATTCTTGTTTTTGGAAGGGAAATCGTGCAGCGAAATCAAAAGAGTGACTGGACTGAAATCAAAGAGTGAGTCTTCTCCTTCGATGGCAACCGTCAAAAATTGGTTCAACGAGTTTAAACGTGGTCGCACGTCTGTTTTTGATGAGCCTCGCCCAGGGGCCCCGTAAATGGCTACCACGGCCGATAACGTGGCAAATATTCACAACCTCGTATTGGCAGACCTCCGACTGAAGGTGTAGGAGATAGCTGAGACAGTAGGCATCTCAAAAGACCGTGTGCATCATATCCTGCATGAAATTTTGGGCATGAGAAAGCTGTCGGCGCGATGGGTGCCGCATTTGCTCACTCCAGACAACAAGCGTGTCCGTGAGACCACTTCAGAGCAGTGTTTGAAGCTGTTTAACTCTTTCGCTACCGCGGGAAAAGGGGCCGTTTTCAATAGGTGTGAAAAAAATTTTTTCCCGGCTAGATACTAACGCCTTATTTACATTGTTTGGTACCAAAATGTAGCTAAAAGAACGCTCTACCCAATAACATAAATGTTGTACATATATTTAATACACATATTAATGAAAAAATGTTTATAAAGAAAAGTTTACACAGTGATTATACGTTTAACACTTTAAAAAGGAGGATAACTTACAAAATAATAAGGTTAAAAGAAATTCAAGATATACAATTTGTAGATTCTTATCTTGCAAAAAGGTGGTACAAGTTTCAAAAGTTAGTGTTGAAAACTGTTCTTCCCACAAAAAAAAAAGTTAGTGAGGGTGCGTCTCGTGCCATTCTCGAAAGCAGTCCCTCGTCGGGATGAAACAAAGATAGACCCCGCATGGCTGACACAAAACTGCTGTTTTCATCTGTGTCTTTTGCTTCTCGTAGCACAGCTTGCAATTTCGGCGTTTTTGTTGCACCTGGGGCTTGTGTTCCGACTTTTGTGGAGGTGGAGGAGGGGGGACATGTCTTTCGCCCGTGCCCAGAATCTGGTTGATCAGCTCAATTCGAAATGCGAGCTGGTCAAAGCCGGTCTTTCTTGACAGTTCATCTATTTCAGGGTGATCCCTCCGGTGTGTCTCAAAAAGAATAAAACTATTCACGATGGCAATGTCGATGCAGTGAAAAAACAGCGTCTTCCACCATCTCACACATTTCATCAACACGTTATAGGAAGCAATGAGTTGATCCGACTTATCAACACCAAGCATGCCCTTGTTGTACTCTTCTATCAAAAGCGGCTTCCTGACGGGAATCTTGGTCCATCTGTCTGCCCTCTTCACTTTTCGCGTTGCAATTACGTGTTTGTTAGCTGTGTGTGCTGTGCTCATCAAGTTTACAGCGCGCTTGTCTTTCCACTGTAGGTACAGCACGTCACTGCAGCGCATCCAGCGAACGTCTCCTCGAGCTGCTCTTTTCTCCCAGGTGGTATCTTTCAGCTGGGAGGGGAATCCGCGGCGATCTTTGCGCGTTGTTCCGCAAGACAGAGTTTTCCGCTCAAGTAGGTGTACAAACAGAGACGTGGAAGTGTAGAAGTTATCCAGGTAGATGATGTATCCTTGATCTAAGTAAGACTCGCATAGGCGCGTTACAACATCATAGGCGAGTCCCTTTGAGCTGGGCGCTTCCCTCTTCCCGGTGTAAACACTGAATTGGACAGTGTAGCCGGTCCTTGAGTCTGCAAGGACCCAGAGTTTGTACCCCCATTTGACCCCCTTGTCACGCATATACTGACGGATTCCCGATCTTCCCTTAGACTTCACCATTCTCTCGTCCACACACAAGTTGCGGTACGGCTGAAAAAGCTGAGAAGACACGACATTGATGTGCTGCAGTAGGTTTGCTATCCTGTGCAGCTTGCCATCGCGGACGGGGTCTGTCTGCTCCGAGTCCATGACACTCAGAAAGGCAAGGAACGCAAAGAAACGGCTCCTCGGCATAATCTTCGGAGGAATGAGGCCCGAAAATAGCTCTGAGGTGTTCCAATACAGATGAAGGCGAGGCAACTCAACAATTCCCATGTAAATGAGGATTCCAATGCACTTCATCACTTCATCGGGACTGAAGTTCCTCCACGAACCGTCTCTTTCCGCGTATGTCTGCCTCTCTAAAATATGCATCCACGCATA
This sequence comes from Rhipicephalus sanguineus, assembly GCF_013339695.2. Lineage (NCBI taxonomy): Eukaryota > Metazoa > Arthropoda > Arachnida > Ixodida > Ixodidae > Rhipicephalus > Rhipicephalus sanguineus. The sequence goes on along the minus strand of NC_051184.2, from coordinate 33,685,039 downwards.
TTTGTTCATGTAATCGCAGATCATGCTGATCAGCTGCGTGGTGAAAAACAACTGGAAGAAATCGACGGCCCGGACGAAGCGCCGTGCGTTACTCCGGAGCGCGCCGCCGACTTCGACCCCCGGGTTTCGTCTCGGCAGAAACTGCACACGCTTGACAGATGCCGGCAAGGAATCATGTCCGTAGGACGTTGAGACCCTGAAAATAAGTAAAATTGCTGTGAGTACACGCTCCGCCACTCGTAACCACTAAATAGTCAAGAAAGTGTGCGCCTCGCATACAGCAAACACTCACCTGTCGGAAGTTGCGGCTTGACTTGAAGCATCCTCGTCATCGGTGCTAAAATCTGATGAGTCAACATCTTCTCCAGACTCACTGCTGCTAATTATATCCTCAAAATCCACTGTTGATGCGCTGGATTCGCGAGAAACGCGTCGTCTTTTGGGAGCGTCTACGCGCGATGACGACGCCATGATCGACGCGCTCGCGCAGCAACCCGAAACTTGTCGCGGCGAGAGAAAACTTCCCCGTAGCAAAAATCAAGCAAAACATCGCAGGTCCCTTCGTGTGTTTCCCACTTTCTTACCTAGATGGCGTTAGGCGCCCGTAAACTGCGCGACGGCGCGAGAATTCGAACTTGAAAGGCATCGTTCAAATTGAACGATTTGAATAGGCGCGGTAGCGAAAGAGTTAAGCGTAATCCGAAGGAGTTCCTGCGTCGTTTTGTGACCGTCGACGAAACATGGATCCACTGGTACACACCAGAGACCAAAGAACAGTCGAAACAGTGGACTGCATCCGAAGAAGGCGAAGACTGTCCCATCGGCCGGAAAGGTGATGGCTACTATTTTCTGGGATTCTCAAGGTGTGATCTTCGTCGACTACCTTGAGACGGGCAAAACGGTGACAGGACCCTACTACGCCGAATTACTGGGCCAATTCGGTGCCGAATTGCAAAAAAAATGGCCACATCTGGTGAAGAAAAAGGTGCTCTTCCACCATGACAATGTGCCAGCTCACACCTGCACCGTTGCCACGGCCAAGTTGGTCGAACTGGGCTACAAAGGGGTACTCCATCCAGCGCATTCTCCAGATTCGGCCCCGGGTGATTTATTTTTGTTTCCCAACTTGAAAAACTCACTCGCCGGACAAAAATTTGAGTCGAATGAAGAAGTTATCGCCGCCACAGAAGCCTACTTTGCAGCTCGGGGGAAAACGTATTTTTCTGACGGGATCAAGAAGTTGGAGGATCGCTGGGTCAAGTGTATAGAGTTGAAAGGGGGCTGTGTTGAGAAATAAATCGACACCATTCCAAAATTTTCGCTTTTCTTTTGAAGGCTAAGTACTTATCGGACCGCCCTATTGCATTACAACACGTTTCCTGTGATGCTACTGTGGGACATTTATTTCACGTTTTCATTTGTAGCCGCATGCACGCCATGACCTTGGTGATTTGAGTGAAAGTAGACGCATGCTGTATTGTGGACGTCTACATTGTCATTTCACAGAGCATTGTAGATAACAGTATGGACCCTCTAGGCAATGCTACATTAAGGAACACCTATTTGCATAGGCGTGCACAGGATTCTCCATCAAGGCCCGGGAAGTAGGGGGGGCAAGAGTCACCGTAGCGCCCCCCTCCCCCCTCTTGTAGTTTTTCGCATCCAAAAAAAAACAAAACAAGCTCCACCATGTCTGCAAAAGTGAAAATGAAGTGATGGCATGCTTCTCGCAACAGCCTTGCATAGGCCCCGCCTTTTCGGTGGTAAAGGTAGGAAGTAAACTGTTCTTTCAATTCACCATCAAGGGTCCTCAGTCGTCATTATTGTTAAACAACGTGGGTAGCCATAACACTGCGCATTAAGAAATGGCGTGAAAGGTCTGACTGGGTAAATATGTGGGGCAAAATGGGCACCCCCCCTCAAGATGATTCGGGGGGCAGCTGCCCCCCTCGTGCGCATGCCTATGCCTGTTTGTGTACCATGCTTGATTGATCTAATCACTCTGATTAGATAATGCTGAACACATCTCGTGGTTGAGCTGCGCATTGTTTATTAAGGTGAAAGCCTTAGATGCCTAATCAAACATGGAAAGTGACCATCGGCGTCAACATGAGTGATGCAAAAAAATCATCATCGTGTGATCACGTCACCGTATGATGTCATCGTGACGTCACAGATCGCCAAAACTGTGATGTCATAGCGACGTGAGGTGCAAAGAGCTTCCAGTGCCTCCGATCTTGGGGGCAGTGCAAAACCACGTTAGGTGCAGATAGCTTTCGGGAGTGGGAGGATCAGTACAATCAAATGAGAAGAAAATGGAAATGGTTTTTGTCTTCAAGTTATCTTAGGCAAATGCAAAAGGGCACCTGTGAGTTTTTTTCACTCCCACTTGTCTCTCTCTTTTGCAGGAGCTTCTTGATTTGGAGGAGGAGGGTCACTCAGACGAAGAGGAGTCGGAAGAATCCGAGTATGAGGAGTACACAGAGTCAGAGGAAGAGGACACAGGACCGCGCCTGAAGCCCGTGTTCGTGCGGAAGTGAGTCGGTGTTCGTGTGTCTTTGACGTACGTTACGGCTTCGCCATTCCAATCACTGACCACTTGCGCAAACATGTTTGCATTGCCACTGTATCTTGGGTGTATACCGTAAAATACCGATCAAACGCCCCCACCCGTGTAAGCGCCCCCCTCATATACTGTGAAGATTTCCTATTTTCGGTCTCTACCGAGCAAGCGCCCCCCCCCCCCCCTTTCCCACCTCAACCCGCCACTCTCTGCCGACTCAACCCGAAGCTGCCGAAACCGAAACCGTGCCAATGGCTACGCTTTTGCCTAATCCAAAATCCAATCCAAAAATGGGTCATGTGACCACCTTCGCTGGCATTGGCACGACGCCTGCCATTTTGTTATTTGGTACCGAACGTGACAGCGGCGACTTCTCGACATGCATTCCTATACAGTTAAAAAAAAAATCGAAGTCGTAGAATGGCACCGCCAGGCGGGAAGGAATGTGCACGCGACAGCTCGCCACTTCAGTATTGACAGAAAGAGGATCCGCGAGTGGGACAAGAAGTTCGACAGCCTACTTCAACAAAACTTCGGCACGGCCAAGCTTAGGCGTAAGTTGAGCAACGGAGCGCCAGTATTCAGTGAGGAAGTAGACGACGCTCTTTTTGAGTTCCTCGAGCGGGAAAGGAGCGCTGGACGTGCTGTAAGCAACAGACTTCTTTCAGAAGAAGCTGTCAAAATAGCTCGCAGCTTGCAGCTCGGAAATTTTGCTGCGTCGAGCCAGTATATCAAGAGGTGGAAGAAGCGGTTTGGCGTGACAATGCGCCAATCCACAAACGACAGTCAGAAGACGCCCGACGATTTCTCGGAGGCAGCAAAGGCATTTCGCTCTGCTGTCAATAGCCTGCGAGCACGCCACGACTACACACCCTACAATATGTGTAACATGGACCAGACGATGGTCCGAATGGACTCCCCGGCAAGCAGGACAAACAACGTGGTTGGGGAGAGCACCGTGCGCATTGCCAATACTGGCTGCGCCCACAGAGGCTTCACGGTTGCATTGGCAGCATGCGCAAGCGGCCACAAACTGCCAGCTTTTGTCGTTCTGAAGGAACAAAGTGGAAGGATTCCAACCAAAGCGTTCATGAGCCTTCGTATACCAGGTTAGTGACGAAGTTTGTACGTCGGGTTCTTTTTGTTTGTTTTCACGGCGGAAAGTAACAATTAAGAATGTGCTCGATTACAGTGACCTCAGTTGACTGGACCTTTTTTTTTTTTTGTAGGAAATGTTCGCGTCACCGCATCGAAAAACGGTTGGATGACGTCGGATAAACTGCAGGAGTGGCTGGCAAGGGTGTGGGGGCCGAACAACGATGATGTGCGGCGGCTACTTGTGCTGGATCAGGCACCCATCCACAAGACTCAGGCAGCAAAAGACGCCATAGAGGAACGCGACACAGACGTTGTGTATGTGCCTGCGGGCTGCACAAGTTTACTGCAGCCAGCCGACGTCTTTTGGAACAGGCCATTTAAGGCCAACCTTCGGCGTTCTTGGGAGATGTTCATGAGGAAAGGAGAAAGAACGCCGAAAGGCAACCTGCGAAAGCCATCGCGGCAGGACGCCCTCAACTTTGTGTCTGAGGCTTGGGCCGCTGTCACCGCTGAGACAGTCGTGCGCTCGTTCAAGGGGTGCGGAATTTCCAACGCACTCGACGGCTCCGAGGATGGCGAGCTGCATGACTGCCTGTCCGACATCGGCGCCGTGGCACCCCAGAATCCCGAGGACTTGCAAAACGAGTGCCTGGACTTAGTTTTCGGCTTTGACTCCGAAGAATCATTTGACGGTTTTGAAAGTGATTAAATTAGAGCGAATGCTGCTGAATAAAGCTTTTTGGTTTCCATGCGTTGCATTTCCTTCCTGAGGAAGGGGGTTCGGGGGGTCGGCCGCCATCTTGAATTTCGGGGCAGTTCCGAGCAAGAGCCCCCCTCCTAACATTACCTGATTATCCCCGCGTCGAGGGGGGGCGCTTGATCGGTATTTTACGGTAGTCTATACTCGGTTGAAACCTAAGGAAAAAATGTCAGCTCTGGCCACAGCCATTACAGTCCCTCCCACAGAGAATCTGCATAAGTGCACCATCTAATTGCGCTTACTCATTTTCGTGATGTCAAGCACTTTTCGAGTGATTCAGATGGTTGACTTCCCCATACACTCGCACGTTTGTGATGCCGATTTTAGGTCGAAAACTTGAATGTCCTGGTAAATTTCTTTAGGGATACTGACATCACTGCTCGTGCAAACGTAATGTTTTAGGTAGTAAAGACGATCCTTTAACTCTTCATATGCGTAGTCTTTACATTAGCCAAGAAAAAGTACTGATGGTTCGAGCAGAAACAAGTTGGCGTTACAGTCTTTCACAGGTGAAAGGCAGGCGCACCGCGGTTCTGTGGGCAGAGCTAACATCAGTTCTTTGGTTGTAACCAAGTATAGTTGGGTAGTTACATAACCTCAAGATATTTGATGCCTGATGGGTCTTTCTCTTACATCCAGGCGCGACAGGGTCACAATCCAGGAGCGCGAGCGGCTGGCACAGAAGGAGAAGGAACTCGAGCACGAGGCAAAGCGCATCGCCGAGGAAAGGCGACGCACCACATTGAAAGTGAGAACAGCAATAATATAATAATTTTGAAGACTTTGACAATCCCGCCTGTCTAAAACGAGGCTGCTCCAAGCTTCCACTGGAAAGGGAGCCACTTCCTCGCAAGCTACCACTTTGCATGTCTAGTCTCTTTTCCCTACAGTGTTGCCTTCAGCGGTGCAATCAACTGGCCTTTATGATGCATTTTCATGCTGCATTGTGTTGATTTCAATTCACTTGTCAGTTGTCTCCTTGATGATTGCACATTAAAGGGGTACTGACACAAAATTTCGCGGCTGTGATAGCCTGCAGGATTGATTCTCCTGACCATGCGCATATCATCCACTAAATTCAAACAGTGAATACAGCTTTGAAGGTAATTTATGTGAATTTTGAAGTTTGCGTGCCCGACCCAGCGCTATACGCCACACCTCGTGGCATTTACATCATACGAAGCTACCTGAAAGGGACCCGAAAACTTTCGCGACGTCACCGCTGCGGCTGAGCTCTAAGATGCCCAGCTAAATCATGATGCCATAGTCGCATTGTACTTTTTCCACGCTTGCACCAGCAGCCTACCATTCAGCAGTTGCTCGCGAGTCTGTGCCCGCAGCGAACGTGTGGAGGCCTCAAGAACGTCTTCGCCACCAGGTGACGATGACTGCAACGACATTGCACTGCAGATCCGCATGCAAAAGACCATGCAGGCAGCGCGGAAGTGCGTCACAGTTCTGTGTGCTGTTTCACACGCTAGATGGCATCTGTTGCACACAGTGGCTTGTCGTTCTCATTGCTCTCCCTAACCGAAACCGAGACTGGTCAGTAATAAAGAGACTGCAATTAATTATCTGTGGCGCGCTGCAGCAAGTGATGTGCCTGTTGTGACTACCTAATAGACCTCCAGCAACACATTGCAGCAAAAAAGAAAACACCAAAATTTTTGTGTCGGTACCCATCCAATGCCTTTCAGTATCATTACCAAACTAACACGACAGGTAACTTTGACTCATTTAAAAATGGTTAGACAGCACATTGTAGGGCTGTTCATCCTTAGTGCTACCATTGGTCGTCAAGGAGTTTTCAATACTGTTCACATAGTTGGAAAAAAAAAAGAAGATTTTTCAACCACATTCACGGTACTATGTACCATCAGTGCAAAAATGTGGAAATTTGAGTTGACCATGACACAGTTTGGTGGAACTGGGACATACAGTGATGTTTGTCGATAAAGCTTGGGCAGTGGCTTTGCCTAGTGGTCTGCATGTCATAGCCTAAACTGATTTCCTGTGAAGCATAATTAACTAACGAAGGCCGTAATGGTACCATTCAAGCTGAAGTACTCTCGCCCAAGCCATTTTGTTCTTGTAGTTCCACCCATTTCTGTAGGTCGTAATGTGTGCCTGTGGCCAACATTTCAGATTGTCGAAGAGGAGACCAAAAAGGAGCTGATGGAGGAGAAACGCGTGGACGACTCGGAAGACTGGGTCAACACGGATGACGAAAACGACGAGGCAGCATACGAGGCCTGGAAACTGCGAGAGCTGAAGCGTATCAAGCGTGACAAGGAAGAAAAGGAGCAGTGAGTATTTTATCTTTTTTATTACTCTGCGTATCTAACACAGTGCCTCAGTGACAATAACAGAAACACTTTGAGCCAGGCAAGTTGGTGTTATTGCATTGTGGAAACCTGTGCACCAAAAAAGGAGAGAGGGAACACATTGAGGACACGCCTATCGAAGCGACGTCTTCTTTTTTCGGGCTGTCTGTTTGGTGCTTTTGTTTACATGATGCCCTGATGAGTTAGGTACTTAAGGTATTTTTAAAAAATTGTTACTTTTCTGTTCTTTTGTCGTCTTAATTGTCACTTGGTTTCACATGGTTGTTTGTGCTAAAGGTACAGAGCCCCTCCGCTCTATTCTATTTACCAGTTATGTAATAAGGTTCCTGACTCTGGCAGCGTAAGTGCTGTAAGCCACATATAAGAGTTTGTCAGCCAATAATGTGCTCGTGTAGCGGGCTTATGCAATGCTCAGTTATGCATTTAGCCGGGCTAGAGTGACATCGTAATACTAGCGAACACACACTACAGACTACACAGAACATTACAGGACAATTGCTAGTTGTTGCAGCGGTTGTCCTGTGTCATTCTGTGCAATCTGTATTGTGTGTTTCCTAGTTTTATGGATTCATTATGCAATGCCTTTGTCTTAGCAAGCACTTGGCATCTGCCACCGCAGGAGTGGCTCACACCGGCCAACTTCCCTTGCGCTTGGTTACAGGCATTACACAAATGTTCCCGAATTTTTCACACATCCCTTGTAAACGTCGAAACACAATGGCTGGGGAACGATGCACACCATTTCGACATAAAAAGTTGAGAACAAAGATTTGCAAAAGTACGTTGTAGGTTGCCACATCTTTACAGCTCAAGTGCATTGCTGCAGCATTCTGATGCGGCGTGCGCGCCTTGTCCCTCATTGTACAGGTACGAGAAGGAGCGTATGGAGGTTGAGCGCATGCACAGCATGACCGAAGAGGAGAGACGTGCAGAGCTGCGGGCCAACCCTCGCCAGGTCACCAACAAGGCGTCCAAGGGCAAATACAAGTTCCTGCAGAAGTACTACCACAGAGGTGCTTTCTTCCTGGTGAGATGATTGACATCCGTTCCTGGTTTTCTCTCTCTCTCTTTCTCTCTCTCCATGTTTTTCTTCACTGCATTCGTTCTTCCACAGGAATGTCGATGGGTGTAGCCAGAACAGTAGAACTTAATTATACATGGTAGCTTAGTGGCTATCTCGTTGCAGAGCAAAGCACGAGGTCATGGGTGCGGTTACTGGCCATGGCAGCCACGTTTACAATCTATGGCAGAATGCAAAAACGCCCATATACTCATAACCATATTGTCGCTTTGTAGTGATGGTGAAGCAAGGTGAACTCCAGCAAATAAGGATGAAGCACTTAATTAGGCGAACTTGGGCTCAGAAAGAAAAGAAGAGACCCACTCAGTGTAACGACAGCCTTGACCACACTCGTTGGTTGTCGGTAATCGAAAACTGACCGGCGGCGAAACGCACCAGCTTTTATACGTGCGTCACAGTTCATTCTAGTGTTATCACTGATGCTCGAGCACACTCTGGAAGGTACTTAAAGGAGCACTGACATCAAATTTCAAAGTCGAGATGTGCCCTTCATTCGATTGCTCGGTATGCATAGGTCTCCTTGGCCAATTTTGAATGGCGTCCGTCGCGTGGAAGTAATTTTATTTCGAGGGCAAACAGCGTACAAAAGCTCAACGGAAGATTGATCATGCTGCGACATCGAAACTAGTGCTACGTAACAGGTGTGATACATTCCGCAAATACCATCCTGAGTGACGATACGCTAGTAACAGTGACGTCGCCGATCTGAGTGTATTTATTGTGGCGCCGACGCCAGGCGACGCTCTCACTCCCAGCCAGTGGCTCTCTCCTTGCTGTCCCGGTCAGTGCTTGCGATTCGTCGTGTCGCATCGGCTAATTTGTCGTGTGCTCCACAGCGCGAGTGCGATCAATCGGAGCGACTACGTGCCAGCACGTCGGAGAACCGCTGCGTTGTGCGGACCTGCTCGTCGAGGCGTGGAAAAAGCGGAAAGTGCGTGGCGTTTCATTACACGTATGGTACACGCCAACACGACCACAAGCTATCAAAGTGGAGCACCCTATAGATAACTATCATCGCTAATAAGTAACACGTATGTAGTGTTAAGTTCGTCCGTGGACTTCCTTGCGCTAGCGTAATACCGGGTTACTGCAGGCGTAACCGTGAGAGGCCGGATAGGTGGGGCCATCTGGCGGCGCAAAGAAGAACCTGGCAAGCACAGAATTGTTATTGTAGAAACCTATTGCATTCTATTTCTCCGCTGGTGTGCATTCGCTATACCGATATTCCGCAGACCCTTTTGCGTATACCGGAATGCTGTGCACGCTAAAACTATCTGATATAGCTAATTGAGACACACCAGCGAGTATGGCCCAAGGTGCGTCCCCGGGCACCTCCTCGTTGCTGCTTGGAACAGCGTTCATTTTTGAATCGCTGTTTTGCAAAGGGTCGAAGCGAAAATGATTCGCGGCGTCGCGTATCGCGGTGATTCTAAGTTCCAGAATGCCGTCTTCAACACTAGTCGATACTTTTGACGGCGACGACGGCGATGCTGGTGACAAGGCATGACTGAATGTGCGCGCCTAGCAGACGAAATGTTAGCTGAGCAGCTGATCCTGACGTCACTCCTTTTCTGTGGGCAAGTGGTAAACTGGGGCGCGGTCTGGAATTGACCGCGAGGGAGCGCTGCCAGCGCTAAGAAATGGCGGGCTTGCCGGCCGTTTTGAATCGTGCTAGATACCGGTGATATAAATCAATAAAACATACAGTTATTCTTCCCTCAGTTGCATTTTCAGTCGCGAATCGCTACTAGGGCGTAGATAACTACTCTTGGATGCAAAAATCTTGACATGCGTAAATTTGATGTCAGTGCTCCTTTAAACACACACGTTGTGCATACAATGTTTGTAGAACAGTCGGCATCATTCGCGAAGTGGCATGAAAGTTGAAGCATGCCCTGTGCAATAAAGTGTGTCACAACAAAGTGAAAAAACGCAGTTCCCGTGAAATACTAAAAGAAAACAAGTACGCATGTCAATGCCCCCCTCTAAAAAAGCATTGTCTCGATGCTGTAGAAACTGAAAATACGTGGAAAACAAATCCATGAAGTCAGTTAATAAAATGTCACTGTTTGTTAGCGCGCGTAGTAAGGTTTAAAGTGCATAACGTGGACGACTTCAGGTCGTGTGCAGTGCCACTGTGATGACGTTACACCATCGGGTAAGATCTCATAGGCCAGTGCACCGCAACGTTGGATTATCTTGTAGGGCCCAAAGTATCGCCGCAGGAGCCTTTCCCTCACTCCACGTCGTCGAATCACAAGGAAGAGGCCACGGCCTTTTCTTTGCGGACTGCACTGGTGAAAGCGGCTAGGAAGGCAGTTCAGAAGTTGTCCCACATCATGCAGAGGCAAACTCAGAATTCATTTTAAATACTGTGCAAAGCGTGCAGAGCTAATTCTGCTGTCGTAGATTTCCTCTCTTCATTTAGAAAACTACAGCTCGTGCTTCTTGTTGACGAACTAGGCCACTGAAATCCAGAGAGCTAGATGGCTCATCGAACAGCACTTTTTCCAGGTGAACAACACAGTTAACGTGTAAGAAAAATAAAAAAATAGCATAGCCCAGTCATTATAGCTGGCAATCATTAATGTGCCATCAATATAAGAAGGCTGTATTGTGCCATTAGTATCTCAAGCAGAGAAGCCTGCTTTCAAGAACAAATTCTTTAAGACAAGCAAGAAGTAATACATAAGGTGCAGCTACATTTAGCTCACGTGCCTTGCTTTGTGTTATCAAAGGCATCTAAGCCTTATAAACTTTTTTAAATACCTTAAGTGGCAATTTTCAGTTTTTCACCCCCCTCATGTCTGCTAACCAAATCTTGTTAGCTTACCACTGCCTGTCTCACTCCCCGCTTTTCTTTGTTACTGCAGAACGAGGAGGATAACGTCTACAAGCGAGACTTTTCAGCGCCCACCCTGGAAGATCACTTTGACAAAACTATCCTGCCTAAGGTTATGCAGGTAAGTTTTTTTCTTCCCCTCAAAAGTGTGCCTTTAGGCATAGATATTCACGGTATTAAAAATACACATGCAAATTAGCTTCGTGTATAAAGTCTAACAGTGAATGGTGAAACGGTCCGTGAATCCACTGCTACGAGACTGCAGTCATGTTGAATTAGAGGTTCCATGCCTGAGAGCTCTGAAATAGCTTTTAAGGAAAATGTAGGGCAACTTTTGTTCTTGAGTCACTCTCAAGCCACAGCACTTGCATTTATTCTGCCGTCGCCTTTTCCTTCTTTAGAAGTGTGGAATAAAATTTCATTCTTCTGTTCATAGTGTTGCCAAATCTTGTGTCAGGAAAGGCGGGACAAGGTGGGTCAACAGAAATTTGTGCGTAGGGGCATGCTCCCACTGCTTTAGAACTTGTGGGGGTGGCTGCCCCCCACTGAACCCCCCCAAATTTGGGAGCCCCAACTTTGCCTACTCCACTTTCTGTGCCTGTACTGCCAAGCTAAGCAAGGGAACTGCTGGCATAGGCTGGTGAAATAAACAGAGCTCACTCAGACTCACTCAAAGGGCATATGTTTTAGTTTGTGCACACTTGGACTCACACTCGCCAAAATTCTCGGGACTCACACTCGCCAAAATTCTGAGCTAAGCTCACTTGGGCTTGAGCTTACTGAAATTCTGCGTAGCCTGGCTCGCTCATATTCAAACCAACCTATAAGTCAGAGTTAGATCATGAGCGAGTTTGCGGATCTGTGAGTACCAGACAACAATTGTTGCAAAGAAACCCATGGTCTTTCATTTGTCAAGGTGTGGTCAACCTGTTGTTTGATAATGTAAAAGCAAATTCGACGAACGCATCAACTTTACCTTTGCATATATGGAGCCGCGGCATGACACTGACTGAAGTACAAACTGGCGTAGCCGCAGGCTAGCTAATGTTCATGCAGCAATGCTTTGACATGGCTTTTTTGCCGCTTGTGGAATAAAGTTCCAGATTTTCCGATGAATTCAACCATTCAAACTTCTATTTCATCATCATCAGCGTCAGCCTGACTTTGCCCACTGCAGGGCAAAGGGCTCTCCCATCTTTTTGCCAATCAACCCAGTCCTGTGCTTTCGCGGCCACGTTATAACTGCAAACATCTTAATCTCATTTGCCCACCTAACTTTCTGCCTCCCCATCGCGCGCTTGCCTTCTCTTGGAATGCAGTCAGTTACTCTTAATGACCAACGGTTGTCTTGCCTTCGTGCTACACGCCCTGCCCATACCCATTTTCTTCTTGATTTCGACTAAGATGTCTATAACACCTGTTTGTTCACTGACCCACTGTGCTCTCATTCTTGTCCCTTAAGGTTACACCTCTCATTTTCCTTTCCATGGCTCGCATGCATGATCCTCAGTTTAACCCGGAGGCTTATGAAGAGGGTTCAGCTTAAACTTCTATATACTACTAAGACCTTTAGAAGGTTTCTGCAAAATCCGAATTATCGATCAGCTACTGTGCTTGCTACATTGCCCCTCGATTAGTATTTTCATAATTTTTTCATCTTTTCTCGATGTGGTCTCATACTCTCGTTTCTTTTCAACACAGGTGAAGAACTTCGGTCGGTCTGGTCGAACCAAATACACGCACTTGGTGGACCAGGACACAACCCTGTTCGACTCGCCGTGGATGTCGGAAACGGCGCAAAATCTCAAGTTCCACGCCAACCAGGCTGGTGGAATGAAGCAGGTGTTCGAAAAGCCAAGCACCAAGAAGCGCAAGACGGCAGCGTCTTGAATCGTGAAAATGGGAGGCCAGGTGTTGCCAATACTTGTACATAGTCGCTGTATTGTCATGTCGTCGTTGTGTCCCCACACTTTTATGCAGAAAATGGTTTGTGTCTTGATTAAAAACTGTCGATGCAGTTTCAGTGGCAATGCTTGCACTAAAAGTGTTCAGTAGTTGTAAACAGAAATCTGGGTCTTATTCTAAGCAATATCGATGCTTGTACGTAAGCTGCACAGAGACAGATACGAAACAAACATTACAATTCAGACTGCACTGGTTCATTAAGACTAGACAGCTACGATGGCAAGCCTCTGGCAGTATGTGGATCACCGCAGTGGTAAAGTGGACAGAAATACAAGATATTCGTTATGAACATCATTTGAAGCTGGGCATTTTAGATCCTATTGTGGTCTGGAGTGCCTGTGGCTGGGGCTGCTAGATGCCTTAGCCACAATATGTAAAGAAGTTATTGTGTAAAAAGTTGAACAGACCAATAAAAAGCATATTTCGGTTCTGTGAATGCCGCAGTCTTCACCTAAAAGGGCGAGGCTTTGATAGCGATAGCAAACTATTACACGAGTACATAAAGTAAGGTTTGTAACATTATAAGCTGTGTTTTATTTATTTATTTGATTTGCATGCATAGATACACAAGGACACAGAGAAAAGAGGGAGAGAGCAAGCTGGCAACTGCCACCAGAAGGGGCACAACACCTGCCTACTCTTTCGGGAGGAGGCAAAGGAAAGGAAGTTAGGAGGACAAAAAGAGGAAAGGAGATAGGAAAGTAGAGAAAAAAAATTGACAAAGACTTGGATAAAAATACATAAAAACACACGCACACACACACAAAAAGAAACTTATAAATGTATAAATTGCAGGAAAAATTCGCTTACTAATTTAGCGTAGTCTCAACCAGCACCACATAGAGTTCCCTGCAATGCTTACTAGAGTGAACTGTGGCACTGCGGTCGTTCAGCCACCATGTGTTCAGCCACCATGGGTAGTGCATGAATCTGCCCAATCTTCGTGCTTGCAGCTTCGAACGCACTTGTGGCTTTGTGTATTCTTGAGTTTTGGCTTTTGTTTCGGATAAAAGAATGGCTCATATTGAAACTCGTGAGTTGATTCGAATCGGTCAGGCTAAAATGATCAAGGTGGGAATGCTGAACTTTTGCTGAACTTTGTATTGCAACGAGGGGGCTGCAGGCCACGTCGAGCTTAAAGAACGAAGCTTAAGCCAATCCATGTACTACCCATGAGCACCCATAGACACTGGCGCCAGATGCAACGGCGGGCTAGCAAAAGACATGCACTCACCTGCCATTCCGTCATGTAAATGAACAAGTACAATTAACTGGCACAATTGTATTGAATTCTCAGTTTGACAGTGGTTCACTCGCTATTACATATCTAGTCTGTCGATTAGCACGGTGCCTGACATGATTGAGTTGGGGTGCACACACTTGTCCCACTGCTCGTGTCTTACTTTGTACCTCGTTTTGGTTGAAGACCAATGCCCTATGTTTAAACATTCTGGTATACAGCTTGGTAATGCTTTCTTTTCCATGTCATAATGGAAATTATATGAAACAAACTGAACTGTTATATTGGATGTGATTTGTGTATGTCATTTATATCCATATCTTAATGAACGGAACTGTATTCTGAGCACGAGGTCCGAAATTTATGCACTAGATTCACCCACGAGATTGAAGAATGTGGAGGACGTATGTGTACCTGCCCGTAAAGTTTCGTGCATGGTGGTTAAATACGGAAGTTAGGTTTTCAAGTGACCTGTGAAGCTGGCGAGGTTCGCTAAAACCCTCCTCACCCACAGCTGGCGAGCACGAAAGGAAGCTTAGCCGAGGGTCATGAGAAGGCACCGAGATGGTACAGCAGGATAAAAAAAAAAGTGCCCTTTGCCCAACGAAGCAGAGCTGAAGCTATTGCGGCGACCCTCTCCTTTATCACCATCCACAGCCGTACATTACACCTCTTCCCCCCCGCGTCCCCTGTAGATTGCGAGAGGGGATGACACGTGCTTAGCCATACAGAGCCTCCCTTCTTGGACACTTATAGCTATTTAGGGGGAAGGGGGAGACTTGAACAATAGAGGAGACTCGAACAATGCTCTCACCCACACTCCCCCCACCGCATCTTTCAAGAACATCGTCTTTGAAGCAAGCAAGAAAGAAAAATGCATGGCCTGTCTTCTCGTGCCTTTTGTATTCGTTCTAGCGCTGCCTTTTCATCATTATAAGGCGCCTAGCCGTGTCCATTCATGGGAAACAGAAATTAGGCGCGACCACGCCAAGCGTGGTAAGGGCTCCTGACATTTTTTTTCTTTTTTACGCGGATTCCGCGTTCCAAAGGTGGTGGCGTCCACTTTATTTGACTAAATGTCAACTCTCCTAGCTGTGCCTCAGGGTGGCCCCACGCGGGAAGCAACTCTTTCAGCCCAGGAAATGATGGCCAACTGTTTCTCCCATTAAGGGTTCTGACGAGTTCATTCCATCCGGATTGCCAAACGAATGTCAGATATCTCGGTAGAGTCAACCCTGGAAAAGAGCAAAAAAGTTGAAATGACAGAGAAGCGAATAATGAATCCGAAAGCTATGATGGAAAGTGGAATGTCTAATATTAATGGCATGGCTACTCAGGTCATGCAGATTAAACAGCAGCTGAACAGTGTTACGGCTCTAAGTATAGTAGACATTAAAATCCCTTAACCCTTTCAGATGCCACCTATGAAGAACTGTCCGTAAGTGCGTCAAATTGACACGATGTTATTTCAGGGTACTCGATACGCGATTGCAACAAAAATAACGTTGTAATACCTTAATTTATGTGTGTTATAGTAATAATTCCTAATTAGTGCTTAATTAAATATCTGTTTAATCTGAAGCCATTCATGCTCTGTTTTTGCATAAATAGAATGAAATCTCAGGCTAGAAATATAGTGCAAATTCGTTTTCAGTTATCTAGATCTTGAGCAAAGAAAAATTATACTTTTTTCGTGGGTCGTGGGATGCGGCACGCCGAGCGACTCGTCGAATGTGGTAGTGCCTAAAGCCCCTCCATGCGTTTTCCGCCGCCTAGTAGACGCGATGGAGGGGCTTTAGTAGTGCCCTTAAGCAAAGTGATCATATGCAACAGTACACTACAAAATGATGTTAAATGAAGACAAATTTATTATGCAGGAAGTTCATTTCATCGAAAGCTCAAAATATCTTGCTGTTTGATAGCGCCTGGTCGATACAAATCGGAAAAAGAAGTGGTGTACACAATTGTGTGCATAGCGTCACAAAGGGTTAATGAAAACCAACAGATAATTAAGCCAAGTAAGGTATAGGGAACGTTAATTGTGCTGTTTTAAGTGTATTGTAGTAATTGTGATGTAGATGTGATGAAAGTAAAGTGGATAAAAGACAACATGCCGCCAGCAGGGATCGAACCTACAACCTTCGGATTCACACTGTACTAGAACGGGCACAAGAACCACTACGCGTTCCGAAAACCATCGCGGTCGCCCCGTGTGCGTTCCAGAACTTCGGCATTGAATCTCTATCCCCTCGCGTGGCGCGCAAAGCTACACCAGTGTAGTCACGCTTCGTGCAGGGTCGATGCAATCTGATTAATGCCACGTGCCCGGGAAGAATTGTGCGCAGGCAGCGGCTCACATTGGTACTCGCGATCGACACGCTCTGACGTACGGCGCACGATGCGTGTGATTCACGTGCCAGCGTGCCTCCTTCGAACAACTTCCCCGAGCGAGCGTATTCACCAAGCGCCGTGCTCAAACGGTGATGGATGACCTGTCACCGTCGCTCCGGTCAAGGCTACATAGAAGGGCTGATCCCCGCGGCGCTCCCATCTCTCGACACAATTGGTATACACCCTAGTGCAAACGGGAGTATCTTGGGTGTCTTTTACTGGTGTCAGACGACCACTTTCGATCGCGATCGGGGCCGATCCGGATTACGCTCGATTCGGATCAGGTGCTGCTACACGGTCACATTTAATCGCGATCAGGATCAAGAAGATCGCGATCTGCGCATCGTGATCTGGCTCCGTGATCGCGATTTGTCTGACGTCTGCGCCAAACTCGACCTGGATTACGCTTTATGGTGTAGCAGCGATTAACTTTTTATCGCGATCAAGAAGTCCGATCCGGATCGGCCCTGATCGCAATCAAAAGTGCCCATGTGACACCGGTATTATTCTGCCATGCAACGTCATCATAAGATTTTTTTTTTCCAGAAAGTATGGATTATTGCGCAAAAAACGCAGCACACCATAGACAGAGACGACGACACCTATGGCGTGCTGTGTTTTTTTTTTTTTTTTTTTTGCGCTATCCTTCCCCTCGTTGAAAGAATGCACCTGCTAGAGAGCGCACGGGGTTGGGGTGGGGGGGGGGGGGGTTGCTGCGGTGAAACATCGCACCAAATAGAGAACCCTGCGCACGCCTATTATCGTCATGTATAGCTCTATTGGGTTTCGTTTCTCGCAAACAGTGCGCTCGCTATATTTTCCTATCCAGAGTGTAATGTCGCGCTGATAGCCGCACGCCGTCCGTGACCGGCGAATACCGGCGGTGCGGCAATAACGCAAAGAAAGCATGCGAGAGAGTCTAGATGTGAATTATCGTTGTGTGGCAGAATGATGCGCTAAATACGCCCTTTTTTTGTTTCTTTTTTAAGAGTGTAGGAAATGGGTATCACTCTTCCTTCCATCAGGCGCTGATATTTCAAACTACATATGCGAAACGGTGTTTCTAACTTTTATCTCTACAGCTCAAAAGCAGACGTAATGATGCTCTGCTGGAGGAGTGCGTAATCGTGCAACCTTAAAAATTCCGTTTTGTGAAGGGTGCATTCCAAAGGTGTATTGTGAACTCCCCTGTAAAGAGAGCGTCCCTGTACACAAAACACCCTTTTTGAGAAGCGTACTGTAATTAACTAAAACGCGATCTTGGGCTAGTTGGTGCATGGTCTGACAAATATTTGGGGGCACAAAGGAACGAGGACAAGAAATGAAGTTACCTGGGATAAAATGTTCTTTCCAATAAATCAGTTGTTAGTTGGCACCATTCCTGTCATTTCTTGTCTTCGTTCGTTCGTGCCTCCAAATTTTGGTCATACTGTAATGAAAGTGTGCATCCTTTTGGACATCAGTAAACAATAATCATTGTCTACATGAGCTACACCTTGCTGTTGTGTTCATATATACATATATATACTCATGCTCTCAGGAGGAGTCGAGTGTGAATCGAAGCACTTAGCATCGACATATCTGGCATGCCTTTCCTTTCAATCAAAAATTTTAAATGCTCCACGGCGCTTGCCATGCGCGATATCAGCGTGACGCAGCACTGTTGACAGAAAAAAAAAAGCATGGTTGATCCCTTCGTCATAGGAATCGGTAAACACGAAAGTAAAACTGTCCTTACAGAGCAGTGTTGTACGGAACGGCGTTCCAAGGAACGACGTTCCAGGAACTAGTTCCTTTTGAGAGGAACGGAGGAACGCCACCGTTCCATTTAGGATCGGTGGAACTGTAACGGTAACTCGATACCTTTACGAGGGAACGGCAGAGGGAACGGCGTTCCTTGTGTAAACGCTCCACCGCATTGAACAGGAGCACGGATGCAGCGCATCGTGCAGAACAGGGCGGATGGGCGACCGCTTGAGGCGTAAAAATATACCTCTCGCCTGTCCCGTGACTATGAAGCATCCTGGTTTTCACTTGAAGGCCCTCGCCGGGGCGCAGGGAAACGCGCGACGCCGAGACCGACCACGTATACGGGAGCAACTGCGTCCCACACACAGCGGTATGGGACTCGCATCGTCTTCTTAGCGCCTTACAAACTAAAAAAGTGCGCCCACCTCTGGCAAGAACAATACAAGAGATATCATGCAAGAAGCATCATCATACGAAGTTCACCAGTTACACTTGTAATGTTATATACGAGATGCCCTTTTCGTGCAGTCGGTCTTACATAGACCAAACAGGCCGATGTTTCAATGAGCGTGCATACAACCGATCCTTGCGTACCGGCACGGACAGCAATCTGGCCTAGGTGCATTGCAAGAAATGCGACAGTAAAAGCTGTTGGCCTGAACTAGAGTATAAAGCTGAAAGGGAAGTTATCAAGGCGTTTTACATCGCAAAAAGGCGCGAAAGCTGTGTCAGCTCTCCTTCCATATCATTATCAAGAGATGAAATGGAATCCTTAGATGGACAGATCAAGTCACTCCCGCGTACGTGATGCGCGCGCGTTCTTGTTATTTTTCTTAACATTGTCATTACGCGATTGGTTCTTGCTCTTATCTTTTGTTATTTTGAAGAACCCCATAAATGACATGCTTTCCGCAAATAAAGTCAGTTGAAAGTTCTGCGCTTGTGTGTGCATATGTGTTCCTGTTTTCGTCCGGTCTTCTTAACGCAGTTTAAATCCTTGTTGAAGGTATTCCTTCAACGTTCGAGTTATCTCCGCGGCTACCGGTCTACAATATTGTTAGGGTTCAGTTCGACAGCCATCGCACTGGTAACGCCTCTGACATGCAATAAACAATACGCGTACATCCAGCGCTATATTCTTGTTGCGCCCACTGAGCCTGCCCTCGCCCCTACGACCTCGGTTGACATTATTCTGATTTGTGTATAACACGGCAGTGCCCTCAAGCAGTTCCATGGAACCGCTCTTCAAAATTACCAACGAAGTGCTGACGAGATGTTGGTATCCGTCTGACGGATAACAACATCGAGATGCAACTGTTGCTGAGTGCGAACAAGGGACTTTACTAAGTTGCAAATATGTATCGTGGACATTATTTTCTACTCACACTGCAATATTGAATCAGAACTCATTAAACGCCTGTATATTGTCCCTTTTTATGAGGTTTCCCGCGCAAGAAATTTAATTATGTGGGTGTATGTGTGGAAATTTCTATTTTTAATATCTCAAGCGCAGTATCTTAACTGTGCACTTGTAGACCTATACGTGGAAAGTGCCACATGTGTTGCACTTTTAATAGAGAAGCACGAAAGTTGCAGTTACACTGTGTGTAGTATGGCTGGTGGTCTCTAAAGAAATTCGACTAGGAGCGTTTCTTTAGATTCCTTTTATGTACATATAACCGGCGATGTCAAATTCGTACTATATACGTATCTCGATGTGAGCTACATATTGCTCACTTTATTTCAGCGCAGGATTATCCGACACTATATTTTGATTAAAAAGTCAAATGTAACGGTAATGTAACGACACGTTCCAATTTTCGAAATGTAACTGGAACGCGTTGCTTTCGCGTTAGGGGAACTTGTAACGGGAACTCGTTTCAATATTGGGAAGGAACTAGGAACGAGCTTTCGTTCCTGTTTTAGAGGAACGTGTACAACACTGTTACAGAGGTAGTTGACTGTTTACTGTCAGGGGCGTAGCCAGAAATTTTTTGCTGGGGCGGGGGGGGGGGGGGGGGGGGGGGGTCAGTTATACTTTATGTATGTTCGTGCGTGCGTTTGTAGTGTGCGTGTATATATGCGCACGCAAAATTGAAAATTTTCGGTGGGGTATATTGTCGGGGGGAGGGGGGATTTTTAGCTAAGTATATCGTTTGAGGGGGGCGGGGAGCGGTCACACCGGCGTTGTGTCAGCCCTTATGTCATCTTTACTCAGTCGGACGTGTTCCACCATTGATTGACGTGCAGGCGTATGGCAATGCAGGGTCTTTACTATAATGGCTATGAGGACCCCTGATGTTGCATTTCAAGAACGGTGCTTGTTTAACCTACAGTCGTGCACTATCTTACAGTGTAGTGAAAACCTAGCAAGGACTTTTATTCTAGCTGACCATGATTAGCTTGCACAGTACCTTGTTCAAGGCTGGCCGTTGTAAGAGGCGCGTCAGCGCTTCATTTTCATTTCGGCGTCCATTGTGAAGCTTGTCTTCTTTCGGACGGAGGGGGGACGGGGGGGGGGGGTCTGCAGTGAAACATTGCCCCCCCCCCCCTACCCTGCCCCCCGAAACAAAGAACCCTTCGCAAGCCTATGAGCCTAAGCTCTATTTTCGACCTA
The DNA here is from genome assembly GCF_013339695.2 of Rhipicephalus sanguineus. Classification (NCBI taxonomy): domain Eukaryota; kingdom Metazoa; phylum Arthropoda; class Arachnida; order Ixodida; family Ixodidae; genus Rhipicephalus; species Rhipicephalus sanguineus. Next base: position 33,664,388 of record NC_051184.2, on the reverse strand, counting down.
AGGTTGACGTGCATTGACCAGAAATGATGCTAACAAGGCGCTCGCGAGGCGGTCACTGACCAATCAACAACCCTTTCTTTCTTATGGCGGAAGAAGCAAAAAAGAAAGAAAAAGGCCAAGACGCACGAGAGATTCCCTCCTTCCTCCACTGTAAAACACTGTTGTCGTATTTTTTTTTTTTTTATACCCGCAGTTTCTAAAGCAGTCACTGCGCTCACAGATTTGTCTTACACGTGAACACCGGATAGCAACCCGGGACGTTAACGCTGCGAAAAATAGCACTCGACGGTGTTCACTCAACTTGCGTCACCGACACGTGACAAGTCTCCCGAACGGGGCTCCGCTGGTCGACCTTGAAGAAGACATACGACGCACTGTAATTTCTTTGTTTACGGCACGCCTACACGAACAGTGATAAATGGTACGTGCGTCTTCAAAAAAAGAAGAAGAAAAATGTTCGCTGAGCCCGGTTCTGTAGTCCCTCTTATTTCGCAGCCAGACAGAGGCCCGTCAAGGTTAACGCTTCGGAAGACACGTGACGCGGCAATTTCGGCCATTCTTTTGTCCACGCATCCGTTTCCTAACTATACGTTAGTAAAACCTCCGCGTTTAGCAGCAAGAAAAACTGTCAAGGCGCGCGCTTGGGCCTATTTTTGGCCGTTCCTTTGTCCGCGCCTTTTGTCGCTCTAATTATGAGAAAATTTCGCACGCTGCGCTCCCCACTTTCATCGCGATTGCGTCAGTCACAACGCGGTGACGTCATGGCAAGGTAATAGCTACACGCCGCTTAAGGAGAAAAAAAAAATAGACGAAGTACAGCCGACAGCACATATTGAGCTATATATATAGGTTCGTTTAGAAGGACGGAAGATCGGATGAGTTAATCGGTAATTATAGCTTTCACGTGACGTCACTGACGCATTGCAGGATAATGGTTAGGTGGGCAAGTTGGTTCAGACAACAAATACAGAAGGAACGAGAAGAATGACGGCACATGCGCTATACTCCTCGACGGAAGGTTTTTTTTTTTCCTGGAGACTTTCCTTATACGCAGCCTCTTAACGTATGACGCAGCTTTTAACGTACAGGTACAAGAACATGGTGGCCACGATGACGTCAACATAACACATTCACAGCTGCTGTTAAGCGGCTTCAGTGTGACAATGACGCGGCCGGAACGTTTTTGGCTTCTGCGCAAGAACTACTGATCAACTAAAGATCGACACGAAGTATATACTGATCACATTCGCTCGAGTTCACGAAGCCACCTTCCGACTATGCTGGTACAACAACATGGCGGCTTCGATGAAGTCGTGTAGAGCAAGCCATAATACATCTATGGGTTCGTGGCTGCAACTGATCAACCAAAGAACGGAGGAGGCAACGCGCACAGTCCTCCGGCTTGCCAACGTAAGGATGTATGTGTTACCCGCTGTGTTGTTTCAGCGGCTATGGCGCTGAGCTGCTAATGCAAGGTGCGGGTTCGATTCCCGCGGCCGCATTTAGATGGAGACGAAATGCATGAACACCCGTGTGATTAGATCAAAGGTCTACATTAATCCGTAGTCCCTCATCCTACGGCGCGTCTCACGATCGTGATTTTGGCACGGAGAACTTCATAAAATAATTTAATTTTTAGCTAACGTAAGGAGATTACAGGGAAGTGAATAATTTAAAAGAACGGTCACATGGCCCTAACAGCCAGCACACAGAAAACGCGCACAGCTTCTAAGAGCCTATGAGCCTACAAATTTTTAAAAAGCGATGAAAATAATAAGCATAAAACAGTGTACTTCAAAGAAAAAAGAAACGGAAAAATACCGCAGTGATACAATGTTGGTGGAAACACCCATATCACTGTATGGACACAGCACATATCTCTGTCCTCAACTGCGACCTATATAGTTACGGAATCTCACTTCCTTGCAGTGATACGGACGCCAAACACGCGCTGGACAAATCTTAATGTTTCACGATGTTTGAACACTACATATGGTGTTCTCAAAGGCCGGATAGCGCCCGAATTCACAATGCGCAGAGGAAAAAGTGCGGTTGTGCTAAGCCCTTCGATGACAGCCCCCTCAAAAAAAAAAAAAAAAAGAAAAGAAACACTAAAGAGAAAGACTATGGTTCTCGTAGTGAAGTACACTTGCAAAATACCGAAAGAACAGTAGCGTAGCCAGAAATCTTTTTTGGGGTGGGGTGGGGTGGGGTGGGGTGGGGTGGGGTGGGGTGGGGAGTGTTCAACTATACTTTATGTTGTTCGTGCGTGTTTGTATGCGTGCGTATATGTATACACATACGAAATTGAAAATTTTCGGGGAGGGAGTTTGAACCCCTCCCCCCCCCCCAACTCCTGGCTACGCCACTGCCGAAAGAACCATTCTTAACTTGTGAAGACACTGGGTAAACGATTGATAAGCGAAAAACCGAAAATAAGAAATATAGGTGGTGAAGTCGCTTTCAAGTTCCCACGCCAGCTAGCCATGCGGTAATAGATTTGGACCTAGTAGGTCCTAGTAGGCGCCCTCCTACTAGGACCTCCGTAATCGTTTGTAGCTAAAAATGGATTTACATTGTGTTCTAGGCGACACAAAGTCTTACCATAGCACAGGCCCGTAGCCAGGAGGATGGCCCTAGGGCCCCCCCACCGAAAATTTTGATGAGACAGGGTGTTTCACCGAAAATAATACAAATGGGCGTTTTTCTCAAACAGTCAAGACCCTCAGCAAGTGCCCCCCCGAAAAAAATTCCTGGCTTCGGGCCTGCCACTAGCAAGCTTCAAAATTTTTTTCATTTAACCAATGGGGCCAATATGCGCAAAAGGACTATGAAATTCGTGAAGTTACACTGACGTTCAAGTGCCGAAGTTTTCGCGCTAAATTCAAACATGAAACTTTGGCCTTCATTTCCTCTTCGAATAATTGACGTATGGCGGCGAACTTGAGGACAATTATAGCAGTAGCGTAAATCCAGCAAAGTCACAAGGAAGACACACATGGCTGTCATGTTGTTTTTATAAACATAGGTTTTATTTTTAGTTATATAACAGTTGAAATCATATGCCTTGAAATAAATTTTAAAAACGAGCATTGGTTCCCAGCTCGCGTAACTGCATTGTGCTATTGAGTCTTGTCGGAAACCGGTCAAACGACAGTTTCAATTTCCATACAGTCTTACACAGTTGAACGGCATTGAACAAAAGTACACACTACAAAATAAACAGGCGTTAAAAAAGTTGAATGCGCTATACTTAACGATTCAAATATCATGTTTGAAAGATAATAATCTCAATGGGGGGACAATTGCAAGGGGCGTTCCTCTAAGCCTGACCACAAGAGTCTCACCCTGACCACAAGGACCTGACTCCTCCAGGCCTGACCACAAGTTCTCATAATTTATCTGTCTAAAGTCATTTACTTTTTTCCCTTTATAGTGTCACTTTAACTTAACATTTAGCATCGTCCAGTCTGCCGTGCATGTACATGAACGAAGGCCGAAGTAATAAGGAACAGGAGACACCACGAAAGGAAAATGAGAAAAACAGCGGAGAGCAGTGTGTTCTGTCTCCTCCCTCCGTGTCTGGTCGCGCTGTTGAAGCCTTGGAAAAGGTGTGTTCGTTTGTTCGTTTACGAGTTGGAATAGAGCGCGCTACTGCAAGGTCTTCGGGGTAGGGACATTCCGGTCGCTGTTGTCCCTGCAAATATCCGCGTACCGCTACGTGACATCACACGGCCGACGCGGAGTCGAGGACGATCTGGGACTCAAAAGCCACGTCTTAGATAGAGAAAGTAAGCGGCAAATGTGGCTTTTCGGTTTTGCGATAGCAAACACAAACCTCCACAGAAGCCATGCATATAGCCCAACTTGATCTTATTACCCTTACCACTAGAACAATAGGTCATGCGAGCTATACTGTAAGGCACTAACGTCTTATCTGTTGTGTGATCGCATTATACAAAGGTACAAAAGGACTGTGAGATGAACTCTTCGGCAAAGTGCGAACGTTCCTTGTGTGTCCTGTGTGTGAACATTGTTGTCGACACGAGGACATTACGCATGACGTGAGAACATTCATTTTAAAAGGACATTGCAGTGAGTGAGTTTTACAATACTCTACTTTTATTTATGAGTTCGTGACGCAAATTAATAAGTAAAAGGGAAGAGAAGTAGCCGGAGCCATGTATGGGCACCAACCTCGCCGATGTACACACATTTGCTACAAAAGGTAAAAGAAAATTGGAACGGAGCGGCATTGGCTATGCGGTTTGTCATTGTTTTAATGTCGCCATTAAATATGTACTGAAAAGACATGCTTGCCAGGCATAGGCGTGCGCAGGGTTCCCCATCAGGGGGGTCGAAGGCTCATCGCAGCGCCCCCCCCCCCTCCCTACTAAGTGAATGTATGGGGCAGATTTTGCGCCCCCCTCTTAGGTGATTAGGGGGGGCGGCCGCCCCCCCCCCCCCTGCCCGCCCTGTGCGCACGCCTATGTTGCCAGGAGCAACATACTTCGGCACCTGAGTAGCCCGAACTTCAGTTGGACGCAAATCCAAACCGGCACGTATCCTAATTTGCATATCATCAACAAAAATTCATCCATCGTCTTACCCTCCTCGCTGATCATGATGTTCAGCCAAAGCCACGCTATGTCCCGTTACGCGGGCATGTGAGGCGATCACTGTCATATACCACCCATACAAAACTCACAAGGTATCTTATGCATTCGCCTAAAACGATTGGAAGGCGAAAGCCAACCTCTTTCTCTTCTCAATCGATCTATTGATCCTCCTCCACCCCACTGCGAAAGCTCTCTGCACCTAACGTGGTTTTGCACGGCCTCCAGGATTGGAGGCATTGCAAGCTTTCTTCTCCTAACCTGGTGTTTCACTGCCTCCGTGATCGGCCCGCATTTGACCAAGAGACCAATGCAATATGCGATAACGGCATCATGTGACGTCGTGTTATGAGGCGTGTGTCACAAATCTGGCGATATGTGATGTAATGATGACGTCGTATGGTGACGTCATCATGAGTTTGGTTTCAGCTGTTCAGCTGAGTTTGGTTCACCGGGCATGCAGAGCGGCAGACGCAAGAGGATGCCCTCTCCGTAGCAACATTACTGCTAATAAATTAGTTTCCACCACCACCACCCCCACCACCACCTTGCCCGAACTTACAGCCGCTGCCGCTATAGTGAACTATCATATTCTGTAGCTGATGACACAGCTGTTGCTCTAAAGGCACTACACTCTTTAAAAAAAAGTTGGGAGAAAGCTTGTAACCACGAGCAAATACTTAGTTACAGCAGCTGTTGATATATACCGTGAGAGTTCACAAAAATTCTTAAGCATAGGCGTACGGCGTGCCACCTGTGACTGAAATGAAGTTCCACATCCTCTGCCATGATCACAAATGGTGCTGGCTAACATTCCAGGCCCAAATTTAGCGCACATATTGAAAACATCTAAGACAGCGGAAGATATGGCCACCGGAGTAGCAGGAATTGGTAGAGCAACGCCCATGTATAAATTCGGATAAATGTTGATTCGCCTGTCAGAGGAGGCATTTTCCTTATTATATTGCATTTTAATGAAAACTCGCAATTACCTTCCCTTATACTTTTCTTATCTGTTAACTTCATGTGGTTGCGGCTATCAAAAAATTCACTCGGTTCCTCCTCCTTTTTTGCTCATACAACTTCGATGTTTATTTTCATTTGTTCAAAATGCTGCCAACTTTCCTGGAAAGATTTGTTGGAGTTTATACATAAGCGTTCTTGCGTTTCACCTACATCAAAGTGCTGTCACTGGGTGTCCAACTCGCGACCTTGGTTTCAGTAGCAGAACGTTCGAAAGCGCTGCGAGAGCCCGAGATATATTTCACTTTTCAGGTCGTTGGAACCTTCGGCATATCAAAGGATAGCTGCGTGAATGAGGTGGCCCCATCCCTCACTTTTCTACCAGAAAGTATGCTGCCGAGCCAGCAGCGAGACAGGAAAAGAATTAAAAGAAATCACTATACATTACGGCACTACACTCAAACCTCAGAGTAACAGTCGCATCTGACATGAAAATAACTTCATTATATCCGAAAATGCATTATAAACGTATTTTAGTAACTCTGTATGGTGGGACTATTCTTCATTTACTTCGTTATAACCGATAATTCGTTATATCGAGGTTTTTTAGCACATGCTATGTCCATTATATACGGCACCTTTTACAAACGTGAACAATTTGGCTGTGGCGCCGCTTCTCAGCCAACCCTTTCAAATACAAAAAAAAAAAAGCTTGACAGGCCCTGCTTTCATCAACTCCTCGCCCAAATTCCTGGAGTGCGTCGGTGAGCGGGTGCACCGAGTCGGCTGTGCAAGAACATCGTCATCATCCTGTGCGCAGTTCTCCATTGGGGGGGGGGGGGGGCAATTTTACCTCACCCCAACCGACTGGACGAGCCAGATAGAAAACGAGCTTCGCAATGGATGGATAGATGGATGAATAAACTTTATTTAGGTCCCTCGAAACGCGCCCTAGCACGTTGCGGGCCGCTCCAATGTCGGAACAGAAAGACCAAGTCTCTCTGCTGCGTCGCGGGCCCGTTGGACTGCCCATAGTTGTGCTTCGAGTCCGGAGCTTGTAATAGCATCGTCCCATTTTAACTGCGTGATGACTTCGCCGCCGTGTAACGCGGGGCACCGCCAGAGCATGTGTTCGAGATTAGCGATATCTGCGCATAATGAACATGCATTAGTTGGCTGTATTTCAGGATAGATCTTGTGCAATAGCGCGGGGTTAGGGTACGCCCCGACCTGAAGTAACCTGAGTGTCAGAGCCTGTGGTCTGCTTAATTTTCTGTGTGGTGGAGGGTACTGTCTCCGCCCCAGGTAAAAATGCTTGGTGATTTCGTTATACGAGGTGGGAGGGTCCCGATTCTCCAAAACCTCAGCACGCCCTCCGGTAGCTACGCGGTCTACTAGTCCTCGCGCAGCTATGTGGGCCGAGTCATTGAGATTGGGCGGGGCTCCCTCGATCTGTCCCATGTGAGCTGGGAACCAGACAAGTGTGTGTGGCTCGATGCTCTTGTCCCGGAGGATCCGCAAGGCCGGTTCCGAGATGGTGCCCTTGGCAAATGCTCTGATCACCGATCTCGAGTCGCTGTAAATCGTGGACCTCCTGTTGTCCAGCAAGGCCAACGCAATCGCAGCTTGCTCCGCTGTTTCGGCTGCCGTCGTCCGAACCGTCGTCGAGTTCGTGATTATCCCCTCGTGGTTGATGCTCACTGCCACATGCGCCTTCCCCTCGGGATACCGGGCCGCGTCGGCGATGCAACAGTCCCCGCCTGATCGTGAGCCCCCGTCTCCTACCCTCGTTATGCTCGGGGTGCACGTTTCGCGGGATGGGGACAACGGTGATTCGTTCTCGCTGTTCACGAGGAATGCTGCAGAAGCATTCCTCGTGAAAATGAAAATAAAGTGATCACGTGCTTCTCACAGCGGCCTGCCATGTGTCACCCCCGGTTTTCCGGGGGTGAATATGGAGTAAACAGTTCTTCGAATGCAACATCAGGGATCCTCGCTCTCCATTATATCGTCAAAAAATTCGGTAGATCCCACGCCTTGTGGAAGTCGGTTCCATGCGAAGCAGTCAGCGAGTAGTTCTATGCTGCATTTTTTTTTTTTTGCTTTGAGCCTATAGCGTTACGAGATGGATCGACGTGTTTTTGTAAGTGTGGCAGTTTAGTGCACATCGTAGGCTTGCCAGGCACGTCGACAACATTGGCACTTAAAAGGCAACTTATCGTCTGACGTAACGTCAGCACTCTCGTTAGAGCACATACGTCAGTATTATCGAAACGAAGTGCACTTTACAATGCGATGATGGGAATATCTTTCGTTAGCGTATTCCTCTGGGATCGAGTAACGCTTGAATATAGCTTGCTGACTCACACGAATACTAATGCAATGTTTATTGAGCCAACACTGTAACCACAGACGTTAAGTATCATAGGAGTACATATGTAATGTTTATTGCTTTCTTATAAAATTAGATAGCCAGCACCACAACCGCAATTGACGTTGCACCGACATTAATTACGCCTGTAGGGTGTTATCCCAAAGCAGTTTCTAGGCCTGGCGTGACTTTGTGGTATAATACCTGACTGCTACGCATAATACGGGATCCTAATTTTTATTCATTGCATTCGTCGGGTCAACGCTGTCGATGTCGGTTTTTCTTAACGCCCTCGCATTTTGTCTGTTCTTGCCGTTCCTGCAGGTAGAAGATATAAACTGACAATCACCTGTGGCGCATATCCGTACGCCGCCGCCAGTGGTGAACGGATATGTGCCACACGTGTCTGGAGGAAAGGGTTTGACGACGTATGCGACAGGATTTTCACGTTATTCACGTCATGACCATGACAGCCATAATCGTCAAATCCTCTTACCCTCCCATGTGCCAGTTTTGGTCACGAGAGCACCCAGACGTAGGCGGCTAGATAGATAGATACGTATAGATAGAAATGTTCAAAGTGCCATGGGTTCGCTAAGAAATGCTTCGCATTTAATTAAACGCATGCGTATACCCGTATACCCAGGCGTATTACAAAATGACGTGAAAGGTCTCACTGAGTAAAGATGTGGATCAGAATTTGCGCTCCAGGGGTTTAGTGGGGGCTGCCGACCCACCCACCCCCCGCCCCCTGCCCCACTCGTGTGCACGCCTATGATCCTGACTATGCCCACTGCAGGGCAATGATGATGCAGCGATGGCGTAGAGGTAGTGAATCAGCGTCGCATGCAAGAGTTCCGTCGTTCGAATCCCGGTATATACCGCGTAGTTCGCTGCCGGATTAAAAAAAAAAAAATCCGCTTGTTAATGGACTTGCATAAAGAGGTCTGGGATGCGGCCTCACATCGGTGACAACAGCCAGTAATGCACTCCCTGACCAGACAGAGATTGGCCACCCTGGTGCAGTACTTGGCCACTATACCACCCACATGAATATATATACTTAACTCTGCAAAAACATTCATCGAAGAAAAAAAGAGCCATTGTTAGCGCTTGCGCAGCGCGTTCTACTATCGTTATATTTGCCATAGGCGTGCGCAGAGGGGGGGGGGGGGCAGTGGGGTGACCGCCCCCCTAGACACCTAAGAAGAGGGGGGTGCAAAGACTGCCCCATACATTGACTTAATAGGGAGGGGGGCGCAGCGATGAACCTTCGCACCCCCCCCCCCCCTGAAGGGGAACCCTGCGCACGCCTGATATTGGCCATCTGCATGCTTACCTAATGCGCCTTTAGTGAAACCCAAGCGTTCCCTGTCGTGTCTGCAGTCTCAGCGCGATATTCAAATCCCGCCTATATAGGATCTGCCGCGGGTGGATTACCTCCAGAAGGCGTGTCGCGCATGAAACAATATGTTCCGGCACTGTTTCGTGGAATAAGGGAGCCTTCTCAAAGAACGGAGGAATGCAGACAACAAGCTGTCTTTCAGGAAGCTCTACTGAATGAACAACGCGAGGATGGGCGTGTTGACGTCGAGAGGTGTTGACGATGGACGAATCGGCGGCATATCACTGCACGTGCATAGCACTCATCCCAGACGGCTGCCTTCTCTTTATACGTGACCACCACCTTTTCCTACACGGTCAACACTTGCGTCGACCTCGTCTGATCGACACATCGGTTCACGCAACGTGCAGCGCCCATTCAAAAAGTGGTCCTGCAGATCGAGTACCGCGGTGAGTATACATTACTTGCGTGCCGCAGTAGAGAGCCGTATTACACGCATTACAGAATATCTTATTATAACCATTACCTTTACTACATCAATTCCTGAAATTCCCTATTACCGCCTCGGTGGTCTAGTGGTCATGGTGCTTTAACTGCTGACCCGAAGGTCAAGGCATCGAATGTCGGCCGCATTTCGATGGAGGCAAAAGAGGTCTAAATTTTCCGGAGCCCTCCACTACGGCGTCCCTCATAATCATATCGTGCTTTTGGAATTCAAAACCCCAACATTTAATATTGGACAGTCTCAGTTGAGCGTCCGCAACAGATCTGCGGACGCAAGGTGCCATTGGAAATAACTGGCAGCGTCCGCACAGCTGCTGCGGACGCCCGACTAAAACTGTCTATTATGAAATTCATCCCTGTTCGTTTTGAACTGTTCCACTTGCGATGGCATTGATCAATAAGTAATGAAATGAGTGACATCAAACAGGGTTCAATTAACGGAGTCGAAATAATGTGGCCAGACGGCGCGTTGTCGATTGGAGTTGAATGCGCTGCGCGCTGAGTCGCGCACCTCGGGGCTTTAAATTAAAGTTTTGCGTCCATCCATCCACCCTGTTTACAACATAAAAGGAAGCAGAAGCTAAAGGCCACGTGGCCGGCCAAAGGCTTCTGCTAATACAACAATTCGGTCATTTGCAAAATGTCGCTTGCATGAAGATACATCATCTATCGCCCACGCAATCATGCACTTTCAAGCTGGGCACACATTTTTCCGGTTTTAAACTTTATGCTTTTATCGTGGCGATTATATATACCACGCGATTGCACATACGTGCTCGACAACTTCTGCATACAGATAAGACCGAGGAACATGAACCAAAGATTGAATCGACGAAGCATCTGCGAAGGCACGGATATGAGACGCCTTGTTTGCTATGGCACGTTGTTATTTCGAGGATATCTTATATATGGTACCGATACATATGACATTCTTATGGCTTATCTTATATGGCGTTCGCGGTTCACACTGGGTCCATGATCTGGGAAGTGCTTCGCGAGGGAAAACAAGTGCACCGAACCGAAATATCTCTTCTCCGAAAAATGAAGCCAAAAAAGAAATGGTCCGAGTATATGTGCACGCATGCCATTGTGTGCACTGTTCTGACGTTCATCGTGACGCATATCGGCGAGAGCGCTGCGAGAGACGGTGCTCGCGGAAGGGTTAGTCTTGTTTTCGTGTTCGCTTTTCGGGAGGGACCCGACGCGACTGGAATTGATTGCCTTCATTCTATATTTATTTATACGCAAGCGCCACGCTCTGCACACAAGGAAAGAACGCGGCGTGAACCTTTTGTTTTAATTTTCCGAGCAGCCGAAGACGCGAAAGGCACGTACTCTTCCTTCCCTTCGCGAGCCCGTGGCCTTGGAGGCAGGGATGGGGAGGGGGGTGGCAGTAGTGTCGCGGGCCTTTCCTTTGTAGTTCTTTCTATCTTCTCTCTCCTCTCTGCGCTTTGTTGCCGACATAAAAAGGCGTCAGGAGCTAGCGGAGGGAAAGAAAAGTAAAAGAGGGGGCAAGCCGACTTTGAGTTTCGCGTTTTTTCAGTCGGGGACGAAGAGAAGTGATAGCCGGACGCGTCTCAGACTCGTCGACGCTAGGCGCCGATACAACCATCACTCGTTCACGTCGTTGGAGCTCTTGGTGTACACGTGCACGTTCACAACTGCTAACGAGTGACACGACCGACGTAGTACGCTCTGCTGTGTGTGTCTTCTCGCACGTTCGATCACTGTGCGCGTGAATTGGTGCACGCCGAGTTTCTAGACGACTCTTTGACGTCTCCACTACGCCTGAGGATTTCTGGAAGAACACCGAGTGGAAAAAAGGTAGGCTTGAGCAAGCTCGGAATTCTTATATATACTTAGCATTTACCACCGTCGGCCAGCTAGGCTATAGCAACTAGAATTAGGCAGCAATGCTTGACACGTCTTTTATTTCGCCGACCAACGAAATAGAAGATCGCCCTCTTCTTCCTGATCCTGGTTTGTGTGCATAATCATTATACTTGGTCGAACATCGTTTCATTGGATTTCTCAGTTGAACGAACAATTACTATTCACCGCGCCGATATCAAACCCATGCTTGCATCCTAGCTACGGTAGTATGTCACACGTCGCAAGTATTGACTTATTCGAAAGGGAATAGCTCTGAGCCGACGGAATTTTCGATCGTTCAAACAGATTTATTTTATTTGAGTATATAATCGCTTAGCCAGCTGTCGGTACCGCCATAATGAACGTATTTTCACCGTGTAGGAGACGCCGCGATTTTTCACGCGCGCTTCGTCACGGCTCGATGGAAGTGCCATCCGTATCTCCGGCGAGCAATCGCTTTGGCATTTTCATACCGAAGCCAACAGCTTATACCTTTTTTTTAGTGTATTTTACATATATCTCGGAAATATGTCGTTTGCCTTCTAGACAACTTAGAAAGGAGCACTTATCGGCTACATGGCAGCTCGATCGAAATTCGTGCAACAGTCTCGGTTTGAAAGGAGCGCCAAATCGCGTGTTAAGATGTTTTGGTTTCGGTTTCGTTTATCGTGGTTTCTTCTCGTGTAATTTGTAAACGTTTTTAAAAACCCATCGTTTATAATAAAACAATAAAGTTGTTTTCATTATCATTATAATAAAACTCGTATGACAACATGCCTTGTTACTCTCATCGGTTACTACAGTGCCGTTTCCGCTGAAGAGCAGAGTAATCTAGTCGACAAAGTTCGTCCGATATTGAGCATCTGATCTGGCAACCCCAGTAAGCGTCTGACCCATACTTCCGGTTTCGTTCTTCCGTCTCCTACGTGTAGTGGCAAAGTTAAAAAAGGGACTGAACTGGAGGAATGCTCGTGCCGGAGAGGACTTTCGTCGTGTGCCTTGTAAATTGCGAGGGCTGACTGCGACGGGCAGCAGTGGGACCAGTGAAGGAATCGGCGGTAAATGCTCAGCGCTCGAGGTAAGCAAAAAAAGAAAGGGCGTCTCGCGAAGCGCTTAAAGAAAAAAAAAAAAAAAATCTCGGACCCCTCGTCCTAACGAAGAGGAGAGGAAAGAGAAAACGCTGGGCCGATGAACGTAACAAAACCAAGTAAAGAAGAAGAAACGTGCGTCCCGTTGTAGATGCACGCGTCTTGATCATGCCTATTTGTATTTTTTTATTGCTCGTTACGGAAGCATGACAGGGAGAGCGTGCTCGTTTTACTGGTTAAACGCTGCGCACTATTCCGGCGCTCTTCGCTGTGTTCTTTTTACCCGGGCTCGCTCCTTTTTGATCTTAGGGCAAGCTGCGAGAGAGCTTCGCGGCATTTGACCGGTCGTTAGCATGACCCGAAATTTTTTCCGCACTCCCGCTGGAGCGGCACGCGTTCTTTCGACGTTGCAGGAATCGCCCCCATCCCTTCGGTAGCATGTGTTCACGCGAAAAGGTTGTTGCGTCACTTCTTGTGCATCGCGGTGAAAACCCGGGCGACGCTACTGCTGTCGAAGGGGAAAAAAAAAAGCCGGGCGTTCTTGATGCGGCGGCCTCGAACTTGAAAAAGCTGGGTCACGGTCGCGCGTAACCCAAATAAATGCCCGATGCGTGTAGTACGGTACTACGTTATTCCTGTATCCATCTGGCGTCGTCGCCGTGAGCGGAATTTCTGCGCGCCACTCTCGAAAGGAGAGCGTGATTGAAGACGTTACGTTCGCACGGACACATGTTAAACGCGTATAACTGCGCACGCGTACTTTTTTCTTGTTTGTTTCCGCAAGTTGCGACCGTGCAGCCAACGGTTCTTGTCATCCGCTCAGCGCCTCGGAGAAGCGTTTTTTTTTACCCATCGGCAGCTATCGACGCATTCGCTCAGGTTTTGCTTCGCTAGACGTATGGCCATAAGGGAGGGGCCCGCTTCTTTTCGAGCGTGTGTATGCCCCGTGTTCTTTTTTACATTTCTTACTTCGAGCGTGTCAGAGGCCTTTGTCTTTTTAGGTCATCTTGGAGGATAAACGCGGAGAAAATACGCACCGCGCGAAGGAAAGGTCTCACGATCCGGCCGTGATTCGCGCGAATATGTTATACAGTCATGTTGTGTTTGTTGCAAGTGCGGACGGCGTTATAACGTGATTTCCTCGCATTAATCACCGCGTGTTCGAGAAAAAAAAAAAAGGTACGTACTTACGTAATTTTTCCGGTGTCCTTCATTTGGCATTCGAGTCTAATGCGCGCTTTACGAATGAATCCGGTTTGCCTAGTTTTTTTTTTTTTTTTTTTTACACTGCCGATCTCTCGGCGACTTAGTTTGCTTAATGTCTTCCGCAAACGTTCCGCCTAGTTTATAGCCTCGGCTGCAGCTTTCAACAGCTTATTTGCAGCTGCACGGAGCACATGCGCCGCAGCATATAGCACAGCATGTGATAGTCATGCTGGCCCGAACCTCGTGTTGATGTGTTTGTGTCTTATTTTGCCCAGAGGCGCGCCATTGCAGTGTTTGCAGCTGCAGATGACTGTAGTACATAGATATATTCCAAAGTTTGTACAATTCTACAAGGGCTTAATGAGTAAGTTGCTTCATGTGCAAGTTACACTTAGTGTAAAACCGCGGTTAGATTTTCTCATTCGACACGGTGTGCGAGCAAGCGTCAAACATGTTGTTCATAACCTTTCACTGAAGAATATGCATAGATATGCTGGACTTGTCCAGAGCAAAATCTTTTAGATATTGACAACGTGCAGTGCGAGTGCGTGAAAATGAAATAGTTGCAACTGGCACATAGCAAGACGAAAGCGTTTTCAAAAGCCATGCCACACGACACATTTACGAAAAGGAATAGATGTTTTCACTGCAAACTGTTCTCCCTTCTGCGCATAGTAGTGGTGCAAGTGCCATAGAGGTGTGCATCTTTAAATTAATGTAACCTGCTTGGGCACACTCATTATTACAACACCACAGCTTGGCTAAAAACGGTGGATGCTTACTGTTTTGCAGTGACAACTGTGTAAGAATGACACCTCATAATGCCAGATTGTGAGGTTTAGTTCTGTAGATAAGAACAGCGGGAAGTCTTCATTCTGTACCCCGTAGCGTAGCTTTAAGTTTGGAACTCCAAGAAGGTTTTCCTTTCTGTTCAGCATTATTCAGGGCATTTTGAAACAAATTTCTTACAAGCAATGCATAAAGGTTCTTTTTTTTTCATGACACGGTAACCTGTGGGAATGCGTTCCATTTGCAAACATGTTTTTCTCTCAGTTTTGTTAAATGAAGTTAAGGTTGCTTTAAAGAGAATTAATGTTTTGCACACCTGCTGATGGGCTCATAACATGCTACTTGTTCACCGGCTAACACAATCTCTTTTTCTAACTGACAGCGATAAACGATTACAGCATTTGCATTTTACATAATATTTGCATTTTACGTAAAGAGCTGGCATTTTTATTACATGCTGCTCTGCACTTGTACAGTAAATGCATCCTCGGAAAGGCAGTTAATTGTGTGCATTATGTCTTTTGTAGTTTATCGCTACAGCAACAACGCAATCGCTTCGGTTCTGTGGCACTAGTAGTGCACGTCTAATGGAAGTCCCAAGCTCTTATTTACCCATTCTTAGACTTCGTAGCTTGATTCGACGGCCTTTACCACGCATGAGCACTATATGAAGCTTGAAAGTAAGCAAGCCGAACGCATAGCACAAAACGTAAGAAAGTCGTTGAACAATCTGCTTTCATGTTAACATAGAAAAAAAAAACTCAGATTTTTGTGTTTGTGTGTTATCTGCAATATCATGCTGTAGCTCACTTGTCTTAATTGTGCCATGTTTTCTTTAGTCATCAGTGCTTATCACTGTCGCTCATACTACACATGTGGAAACAAGATTTCAGACACGATATCTTCATATCCGGGTTTACAATCTTGGCACGCTAACCGACTGTGATAAGGACCACCTTGTAGCACAAAGATTGCTGCACACAGCTGTGTTCTAATCAGTATGGACACTTGTGAAAGAAATGGCAAGATGCCTCCACGTGTTTCATTCAAGCCTATTGGCAATTGCACAGCTGGCCAGCTTTTAGGCAGGCAAAAGCACTGGCACGTGTGCTTTCGCACATTTCAAAGCCAAGGCTGTATCACGATTAAGGAGCCTCATCGGAATACATAAGCTGCGTAGTTTAGGTAAACAGATGATAGTAGTCATTTTCTCTTTTGTTTAAGTGTTTAATTTCTCACTTGTTTCAATAGTCCAGGTTACCCACTGGATTGTTGCATCTTAGTGGCTAGGTTTTCATACTGCTATAAACTTAAATTTCCTGACTAAATAATAGAAGGCTGTCCATAAAAATAGATAAGTAGAAGCAGAAAGAAATGTGATGAGAACGCAGTCCCCGCTACACACCAAGTCATTCGCAATTCAGTAATACCCGAAATTGTCTATGTTGCTTAAGCAACACACTGTTCTCTTGAGTATTAAGGGCTCAAAACATTCGAATGAAGTTTCTTTCACTTGAACATAAAATTCTTGAGAAAGTGAGGTTTATTTAGTTTACACGCTCATTTCTGGTGTACATATTCATATATTGCAGAGTAACGTGTGCATGATAATTTGGTCTCTTTCAGTCATCCATAACAGATTAAGCTCTCAGATTTATCTTTTCTCATTGCTGTTAGAAACATATGCAAGATGTTTCATTTTTGATTTCTTTGAAATTGTCCATGATCGTAGAAAAGTCATTGGTGTTAGGAATCTTTTTTTTTTTTTAATTTGGATAGGCCAAACAAGAAATCTGTTCACAATAAATAAAATCTTTAAAAGGAAATTCAGCTTTCATTCATATGATTTCAGTGTAGGTCAAAGGATAACATTTGTCTACTTCACACACATGTGCACACATACACACACAAACTGATGTATGAACCAGAAGCTGATAGTGTACCTGCAAACTGCTGCTTACAGTTGTGTTGATGCCAATAATCTTTGATTTGTGTCCACTTCAGCATTAAATTTATTTCAAGAGAATGCAGAAGGCAGTCCCTGACTAAATTCCTCATTTGATTTTCATACCAGTTTTATTGTTTGAACTTAACCACGAACATGCTATTCAATATATGCAATGACTTAACCACAATATAACGGCAACTTAGTCCTCTGTTGTCATTACATTTAAAATGTTTAAACTTCATAACATTTACATTTCTCGGTAGCTCAGGCCATTCTTGCTGTACATGTGTGCATCTCTGCAGAAAACTTTGAAACAATATCTAATGTATTTTTTTTATTTCACCATAGTATTAATCAACTGTATAGCTTGCCATGATTGAAACAGATACACTTATCAAAGTAAGAAAATTGAAATACTAATAGGTTACAGAAAGACAACATTCAGGACACGAATACTCATCCTGTCGCTTTACTTTGTGCCGTTCGCTTCCCTTGCAGTGTTGGGAACAGCACAATCTATTCGAGTGCTTTGGAAGCTAACCGCTTGCAAATTGTGATGAACAGAATAAATAGACCTTAACAAACTAGGAGGGTATGCTTGTTATGCCGTTCCCTCATTTGCATCGTGGCATTCGCTGTCGAGGTGACAAGGAACGCTTTTCACTTAAATGACTAGCCCAGTCGTTTAGCATTGCTGTATAGCACGACAGTGAGTACAGAAACATAGGCAAGGCAAAGGGTCCACAGATAGCTTGTGTCTGGGCGAAGCAAGTTTTGTAAATCACGCTAGAGTTTTCATTTTTTCATTGTCTTCTTCAATTTTCTCTCTTCACTGATTTAATCATGCAGGTAACTTGTGACCAGTGAAAGAACTCTTTAGTAGCTAAGACTGTTGGGAAATTACTTTCCCCAAATGCTCAGCCGCAGTTTTATTTCATACAAACCAGGTACAGTGCACGTAATTGAGTTTTCTGCCCGCAACGCCCATCTCGTTTCGTGTCAATCACAACTTTGTTATTTGTGCAGCTTATGCCAGCTGGCTAGACGGCATGCAAGGCCTTCTGTTGTGCTTTCCTTCCTCGTGTTTAAACAGCTGTTGGAGGAAAACGTCGCGCAGTGCTACGGCTACAGTCAGGTGTAATTTTGTTGTCTGGCACTGAGCTCTGTTGTGCTGTCTAGTTCCTTGCCAGCTTTTTCATGGTTCTTTATTAGTCTGGGCTCCTGTTCTTGCAGGAAATGGTTGGTCACAAGTTTATCCCTTTCTGTTGTTGTTGCTGTCATTGTTCGGGGCACTGATCCATTGTCGTCGTAAAATATGGGCACGTGGAATTGTTAACATTGAAAGCAACGCAGTGCATTCCTGTTTGGCTTTCCCTGTTTAAGTCTTGGGGTTACTTTCAAAGTTTCACCTTAATCTTGTCAATGTGTTATCATTTTCTGGACGTGTTCAAAAATTGCTGCTTTGGTGAGATAAAATAGATTTTTGTCAACACAACGTTGAAAGCAATGTAATCTGTTCCAGTTTGGATTTCGTTATTGAAGTCATGGGGTTTTGTCTAAGATTTCACCATGGTCTTACGGGCACATTCCACTTTCCTGAACCTTTTCTCAAGTTATTACTCGAGTGAAATAAGATATCGATTATAAAACACTTCATTGTTTCGAGTATGAGTGAACCATGTTATGCGTCACGCGAGATCTCAATACAGGATATGCAGTATGAGATTGCAGGTTTGATTTTACTACTTCATTGCCATATTTCATTGGGGGCGACAGTAATAAATGCTCGTGTGTGATTTAGGGACAAATTAAACACTAGGTGCTTCACAGCCCCAGTAGTTCAATGGCTTTCTTTTTTTTTTGTGTGCGGTGCTCATCAATTTGAACACGGAAATGGTTGCTGGCGCTACTTTGTACTGCTGGTGAAAACTAGGGTCACTTAACTGTCTTATTGTGATGTACAATGAAAGCGGGTGCCATGGTTCCTGACTGTGACAGCAGTTGACTCCCATGTGATGACCCAGTGCTGAATGATAGTGCGATGAAGCACAGATCAACGTGAGGGCCAACTGTTGTTTGAGTTGCTGAGCAGTGAGCAACTGTGCCTTTTCAGGATTTACTAAATTCTCTCGCTTACTCTAAAGATTACCGAGCAACCTGTAAATATGTTGCCCTTCTTAATAGTTCCTCTAAAAGAGCATTTGTTCATTTTTAGCATGGGAAAGAATTTCACGGCTTAGTCACTTATTTGATATGCTATGTTGTTTGTTTGTTTTTTCTTGGATGAAAGGTGTTCCATTTCCAGCTTGGATTATTGAACCTTTCCAGATGGAAAGATTTCTGGTTCAATGATTGGATTAACTATATAGCACTATAATTAAGCTCAAAGTCGATATCCAGCTGAAATATGGCTGAAATCCAGCCGGGAACTGGCAAAGTTCCAGCTGGATATTCATTCACTTATCAAGCTGTGTCTTTCCAGCTGGAAATGGAACTTTTTTCACCTGGGATCTTGTTTGTGTCGATTAGTCTAAAACCCACTTTCTTTTCGCATCCATGCAGACGATGCCTAGTTTTAAGCAGAACGAGACGCGCGGCTGGCCCGAGAATGTCGGCATCCTTGCCATGGAGATCTACTTCCCGTACCTCTACGTGGACCAGACCGAGCTTGAGGCTTACGACGGCGTGTCGACTGGCAAGTACACGGTTGGCCTCGGTCAGGACCGCATGGGCTTCTGCTCCGACCGTGAGGACATCAACTCGCTCTGCCTGACCGTGACGAGCCGTCTTCTGGAACGGACAGGCGTGCCCCCCAGCCGCATCGGCCGCCTCGAGGTCGGCACCGAGACGCTCGTCGACAAGTCCAAAAGTGTCAAGACGGTTCTCATGCAGCTGTTTGAGGAAGCAGGCAACACAGACATTGAGGGTGTGGACACAACCAATGCCTGCTATGGTGGCACGGCGGCACTGTTCAATGCAGCCGCGTGGGTGGAGTCCAGTGCCTGGGACGGTAAGCTGTCACCCAAATGCATGTCGTGAAATCACCGCTACTTGGACATAATAGATGGTTACATCAGTCATGTGGATATAATTGGACCTACATCCATAGCTATAATTACATATGTTTTTACGTAAAATTATGTACATAAATATAATTATGCATGTAGAATTTTACGTAAGGTTGCATACGTAAATATAATTAAATACCTAAATTACGTACATAAATATGCACAGATATAATTGGGCTGATCCAACAAAACTGTGACTAGCAGCGTTGTACAAGCTGTTGTTAGCAATACATACATACAATCGCTGTACATAAGAATTAATTAAACCTTTGTTTGTGGCACACACACCGCCATATGATATAATACATGGGAAAAAAGAGAGGTAACCAAAAAAAGAAAGTGCATGGTTTCATGGCACACATACTGCCAGTCCCTGTGGTGTAATACTAGTCGCTAGGTAAAATGTAAAAAGAAAGGATAAAAACATGAACTATATGAAGTGTTGCTTGCATATTGTGTTGCATGTTAACCTTAGCACTCGAAAATTCAATTATTTGATCACCATATATGTTGAAGCACACAGGAGGATTTAGGTTGCTGCTTCTTGCATGTCTTGTGTTTAGCGATACGACCATGAAGATATAAGAGGCAGAAGTGTGTAAGAAATGTCTTGCTTACTGGTGCATAGTTATGTGTCCTGTTTGAATCCAAAAAATGGCTTGGTCACATAATCGGTTCTTGTTAATAACTGTCATGTTAAGAACACGAAAAAGGACATTTTTTATGAGCTACCACGGTTAGATGTTCAAAGGCGCATGTCCATGTATGTGGACAATATAACCATTTCCTCATGCCTTTATGTTGAAAAGCTGGTCCTTGTTTTTTTGCTTAAACGTGGACACAAGAATGTAAGGGTGTACTGGTAGCTGGGATTAGAGCACTGCACGGGCCGATTTTTCCGGCCCGGGCCCGGCCCGGCCCGAAAACGCCATTCTCCGGCCCGCCCGAGCCCGGCCCGGTGTTCCTAAATGTGGCCCGTACCCGGCCCGGGCCCGAAAGGTTTGGGCCCGGCCCGGCCCGGCCCGGCCCGTTTCAGCTAGTTATGCCTTGAGCATAAAGGAGGCACTGTCCAACCTTCGGTTATTGTGAAGATACCTGCCGCACACAAGATATTTTCTAGATTGTTTTAGGAACTTCTTTCAGTGCCACAACTTTCACCGGTACTGTGTATACTTTCGGTTAATTACGCGCGTAACACTCTTGCGAAATGATTGCAGGGTAATATAAAATATAATTGGAGTCATAGCTGGCTCTTTCATGTACGCACGCAGTGCTAACCACGCAATCTCATTTTTGCATTTCAAAGAACAACTACAAAATATACCTGCATAAAGTGGAGAAAAAAGCATGGCAGACATTTTTAAATTGAGTCTACATCAACTGCATACGAGCTAGGGCTGTTGAGTAAAAGTAGCAAGTCTCCTGCAAACCTCATCTAGTGCACAATGCAATGGGAAAAAAAAAACGTGAGAGAGAGAGAGAGAGAGAGAGACTCTTTATTGGAAAAACAAAACAGAGATTTTTGCCGGCGTCGGTATACCGCTGGCATGCTACTCTGTGTAGGGATGGGGAACGGGATTGACAGACTAAAGATGAGAGGGAAGGAAATAATAATAAAAAGAAAGAATATAAAAAAATGAAATGCGCAAGTGAACCTGATAGAAATATTTACAACGAGTGTGTCAGGTAAGTGAAGCCTTTGCTGTATGAAATAATCATGCAATCATTAAAGCTTTCCTACTAGGCCAATGTTTGACAAGTAATTAAACAGGGACTGTGAAACCCGTCGCTGTTTAGAAGGGCCGGGCACTGGGCCTAATATGTTGTGCAACGTTAATTGATCGTGACAAATCATGTCCATTTGTCTCTAAAACAACGCTCTCTCATCGCGGTACGCGGAACAGTCCAGTAATATGTGCGCTACTGTCTCTATGCTGCCACAGTTATCACAGCAGGGACTAGTGGTGCGCCCTATGCGGTACAAATAACTGTTCGTGTATGCCACGTTCAGTCGAAGACGATGGTACAGTGTCTCAAGTTGGCGAGGAAGGGTTGGGGAAATTTTCGCTCTCACTTCTGGGTCAATGCAACACAGACAGTTATCTTGTTGGAGCGGCAGATTCCAGAGGCGGTCATTTTCTTGATAGGCATATTTTTTTGCGATGTTCGAGGCGTCGACTTTAGTAAAAAATATTCTTCTGAATTTCCGGTACTGGAGTCCATTTCGGGCTGCTTCGTCCGCTTTTTCGTTTCCTGAAATACCAGCACGGCCAGGTATCCATTGGAACTTAATGTAATGTGCTCTATCTGCTTCTGGGCGGAATACGCCAGGCTGGGCAGCGTTACATAAATTAAAGCTGTCGTGTTGACTCCTCGGCAGGCAACTGAACCCACCTACACTACGTTTTCGTGTTCAAAACAACAAGGTTCTTTGTCCCACCCTTCTTCCCCGAGTCACCGCCACCGTCACCGCCACTCAGGGAAACGAGTGTCTCTATGGCGCATCGCCACTAGTAATGGGAGAATCAACAACGGCGTTTGCCCTGGGATAAGAGTCGCTCCGCATCTTGCACTTAAAATGCACGAAAAACAGCTCCTGAGATATTAATGACTCACAAGTCGCGGTGGCCAGTCTACGGGCATGCGAGCGTAGCTGCATACTCGAAATGTTTCCCTAGATACAAACGCCCACATCTTATACACACTAATCTAGGCAGTTTACCGTTGTTTTCCTTACACGGTACCCAAGAACGTCTTTCACTCACTATAATGGCGGAAACTTATATTAGGCGTTTCTTGAAATCCCATGTAGCATACCGATCGAGCAAAATTGTAGACGTCTTGTACTGTGCAATTTCTATGCACGCCACTGCACTCCAGGTGGTTTAAATTACCCGGAGCCCTCAACGACGGCGTCTCATATAGCCTGGGTCGCTTCGGGAAGTTAAACCCCACAAAACAAAAAAACAAAGCCACACAACGTACACACGCAATTATACCTATACGTATGAGACCCGGGCCTAATACGGGCCTGGCTCAGGCCCGAGCCCGACCCGAGCCCGAAGACCAAGGGCCCGAGCCCGGCCCGGGCCCGATCCAAGAACCCCTTACCCGGCCCGGCCCGGCCCGCGGGCCGGGCCGGGCCCGGGCTTTTGGGCCGGCCCGGGCCCGTGCAGTGCTCTAGCTGGGATTGCTGATTCCACATTCAGAAATTTAATGTCATCTCACATTATTCAAGACACAGTTCATGGAAGTGTACCAAGGCTAGTTCAGCTTTTGATACTAACGAAATAGCTAGTTTCATCACTGCAGAATGTCTTGCTTCTTTTTTTTCATTTGATATGTGCGACTGTTATTCAAACACACATTTTGTGCATTCACCATAAAGTATATGTCTCTCCAACATTGCACCACTATCTATGAACGTTTGAGGACTTGCACCAAGGGAGTAGCAAAATAATACCACATAGCAATGTAACGGTTGGCACTCACTACCCTTACTTCAAGGGGTCATGAAACGTTTTCCGAAAATTTTCAACTACGTGTGTATTCGGAATCCTGGCCGTCCATTCAATACTATACCTTGACTCGTTTCATCGTCCGGGCTCATTTAATAACTATAAAATCACAATTACGATTTCCCATCTCGCGTTTCCCTCAACTGTACAGCTGATGTCACTTTAAATCGGCCAATGAAATGTCTGTCGTCGACAAAACATGGTGACACAGCAGTGTTTGCTGAGCCATAGCTGGCCGAGATTCGTAGCATCATACAGCTTCGATTGTGACGCCGGCAGCTTGTGAAAGCGAACGTTGTTTCCACTTTGATAAGTTGTACGGCACTGTCTGACAATGCATACGGTTGGCATAGCGAGGACTAAGCCACCCAAAACATGCCGTAAAACTCAGCCTAACGCAACCAGAAAGAAAAAACTGGGATGCTGCACCGTGCAAGCGAAGACAAGAAAACACGCATGACGGAGCCCAGATGTACTTGAAAGCGGAAGCAAGCAGATCAAGTGCTGTACTTGCACAGTATACAACTTGGAGCACAAAACTTGCCGTGTTCTTTGTTTCTTTTCTAGGTTCCTATAAATCTATTATTTTACGGCAAAAGAAAGCTAACGCTGTGTTTATAACTTCCCTTAGCATGACTTCACACGTTAGTGCCTATGGCTGCCGGTAGTGCCACACAGTCGTTTAGGAGCCCAAGAAAACTGCTGTTTCAAACGGGATTCATTAATTATAGACTGAATGTAGTGCCGAAATATTTCGGAATCGGCGTGTCTAATCCTTGTTGAAGTAGGGAAAATTACAACCGGGCAGCTTCATTTTCTTTTCACGAACTCTTTAATGTAATTTGGGCCGCAGTGCAACAGACAAGCAAGAAGCAATTAAGAATGCACTCTCCATCATGGTTGGATATTGTAACAAACTCTCTGGGCGATGTTGGATTATGTTGCATGCAGCTTGCTGTTCAATGCCCGAGCGCATTCCAACAATGGAACGTTGTCCTTCATTTCATGCCACCAGCTGTTGTTTGCGCATACTGTTTCAAGCTGACCACTTTACATGTCCTTTTTAATTTGTTCATGTGACGTTAGTTAAACATTCACATTCACTGTTGGAGGTCATGTATCTGATCACCTGGATTGTTTTCTATTCTTTTAATCTGATATTTTAACAGTGCAATTCTAGTCTGCACGCTCATTTTCCACTTGTGTTTTGTGATTTCTGAGCTTTACATGCCAAAGCAATGATGTGATTATGAAGCATGCTGTAGCAGGGGACTCCGTATTAATTTTGACCACCTGGGGTTTTTAACGTCCTCCTAAATCCAAGCACACGGGTGTTCTTTGCGTTTAGCCCCCTTCGAAATGTGGCCGCTGTGGCCGGAAATCGAGCACGTGTCTTCAAGCTTAGCAGCGGGTACCACTTGTATGTGTTCTCCCTATCCTGTGACTTAACTTGAGATTAATGTTGAAACTGCAGACAGGTTGGGATGTCGTAGCTAAAGTAGCACTGGTGATATGCAACAGCTGTAGTGTCGGATAAGTCATAAACATACTTGTTGCACTTAAGGACAAAGAACATTGTTAAGGTTTTTACTATATAGCATGAAGAACATGCTACACAAGTGAGAGATGCCATAAACCTTTGGCAGTCAACCTCATTTGCATCACATGTCTAGAAATTGAACTTTAACTGCAGTAAGACACACTTCCAAGATCTTTACCAAAAGGAAACGCCTACCTTTTCTTGCATCCTGATTTTCGGAGAAAACATTTTGCATCTGGTGTCACCTTTATAGTCTTTTACAAGTGTGCTGCATTTTTGAACAAATTGTCAGCTTGTGTTATCTCAATAGCATCTTGTATTCTCTGGTTTTAAGCTTGAATCCTGGAGGTCACATTGTCAGTCACATTGTCATTAGTGCACATACCTATTGCTGTTTGCAACTGTCCACTCCAGTGCAGCCGTGTTCAATCAAATTCACATTTTTGCGGTTTTACAGTAAAGTTTTATGTGTAGTGCAAGTGCACTTATGAAAGGCTTTGTTGAAGACTTCTACGTTACCATGCTTTTTTAACCTTCGCGTTCCTGTTGGTATCGTGCAGGACGCTACGCCATTGTGGTGGCCGCCGACATTGCCGTGTACGCCACGGGCCCTGCCAGGCCCACAGGTGGCGCCGGTGCTGTGGCCATGCTTGTCGGACCCAACGCAGCTCTTGTCCTAGAGAGAGGTGAGCTTGCCAGGAGGCTGTCCTTCCCATTCACCACAACAGTGGGTGTCACCTTGAAGTCGACACAATTCAGACCCCACGCTTCAAAATCGGTTGACCTTTCTCGGGCAGTCCCACTGACTTCACAGCTTTGGCTTTCACAGAAGTGCACATCAGTTGCGTTGCCTAGCTGCTCGAGGCGGCTCACAGTTTCACTGGAACTTGTTATCCTGGCAGTTGTTGTCTTTGACTAACGCTCATTATGCCTTGCAACATAGGACCCCGGGGGCCTCATGAACTTGGAGATTGTGCATGTCTTCTACTAGCCCTTATTTTAACAATTAACCACTGTTCTTTCACTTGGGGTGGTCCCAAGCAAGAAGATATTTTTAGGTGTGGAAATGATAGCTATTTGCAGCCATGCGCAATCTTTGAGTTAGTGAGGCCACGTGGTCCCGTGTTGCAAGTCGTTTTGAGCGCAACTGTACATGCACGTTCATCCTTGGACTGGTTGTTTGTGGAAAACAGTTGCGATCCCCAGCAACTCTTGTGGGGCCACTCGAGATAACTTAATTTGGGGACAGCAGTCTCGAGCAGTTCGAAACCGCGTGGGTCTGGGTATTGAAGAAGTCCAGCGTTGTGGTGCAAATCGTGAAAGTTCTTTCGTTCCACAGGTGTGAGGTCGACCTACATGAGTCACGTGTATGACTTCTACAAGCCAGATCTCCTCTCGGAGTACCCACGTGTCGACGGCAAGCTGTCGGTCGAGTGCTACAGCAGAGCCCTGGACAAGTGCTATGCCGGTTTCTGCAAAAAGGCGAGAGCCGTTCGTGCCGAAGGTTAGTGGTGTCAGTACTTTAGATTTCTTTCCCAAACTTTATTGTTCTCACAATAACTAGAAATTACACATTTTCACGCCATTTGTTTATTTTTGCAAAAAATACTTCTGGACAACAAGCACCTTTTCTGTTATGCGTGGCAGTTAGGGGTGTGGAAATAGAGTAAATTTTTAGGCAGAATGGAATATGTGTCAGAAGCAAATTGAATTGAACATTGGATACTTTTAGAGCAATAACAGCTGCTTTCGCATTTAATCACTTTCGTAATGTGTGTGTCAGCATTGTAGTGTCAGCATTGTCAGCATAATGTCAGCATTGTAGTGTTGCAAAGGTCACAGGTTCAGTACCTGGCCATGATTGTCACATTTCGAAGGGTGTGGTATGCACGAAGCGTACCATGCCTTTGGTGCACGTTAAGGGTTGGCGCCTATATAGTCGGATACAACATTGGAAGTCCACGGCATTTCCTCCTCAAAGGTGGATGCGCACAAGCCTGCACCAACGGGCGCGTGCTCCAAGCTGACGTCGTGAACTGGACGTCCGGTTACCCTGTCTTCGGAGAACATTTCAGAGTGCATGAGCGGGATTATTTCTTAGTTGCTGAGGCGATCGGCTGCAGTGATTTGGTCGTCTGGGCAGGGCGCACTTCTTAAAGGGACCGGCAATTGCCCAGAACATGAAATGAGATCACTCCACTGATGTAAAGACTGTCCGTCACATTGACTCAAACCAACCCTGTTTTTTTCGTGAGAGATGGATTTATATTTTTATTTTTAATTGAAAGTCGCGAAAAATGACCTGTGGCGCCTCTGGCGGCAAAAACATAAACGATCCGATGAACCCGGCCACGTGACCATTGATTGCTGTACGCGGTCGACAATTTTTTGTCAGTATTGAAATATTGTTCATTTCTTTATATTAAAAGGTATTACTCCATAAAAATGTACATATAGGCCTACGTTAGTAGTATGCATTAAAGTGGCACTGCCTTCGCGTGACGTAATGATATCCCATGCTCGTCAGCGCGTCTTGAGCAACTTTTCAGCGTGCTCATGCAACCGTGCACGCAGTTTCCAGGTCGCTAAGATTTTGGAGTGACATAGTTTTTCTACCTACACTTCGTCTCGGAAATGATGCACGCTGCTACTCGGCGTGGCCGCACATTTGCGTAGTGACGTTTTCGATGACTTGACTTGGCTCGTGCATCGAGAGAGTAACGATGCCGGGGCAAGCCACCCATGACACAGGCGCAGGCAACCTTGGAGGACGCATGCGCACACAACGCGGTACAAATACAGGGAAGGTGTATAATGCCACATCATCTCATTGTAACAGCTTATTTTCAAAAATAGTTGAAAAGCTCTAAATAAAGGTGGTTAAGCATAGCTGCAGGAACTTCTGCGAAAGCAGACCAACGATAGCTTTCACAAATCGAGAGAAGGGCTGGTGGCATCGCCATCAATCCTCAGCATTGCTGGAGGAAAGGTACGTCCGTGTTTAGAGCCTTTCAGATTGAAAGATACTGCCTGTAAAATAACTACGTGCTTTTGGAATTAACTACTGCAGGCTACAGACACTGCGAAAAGTGAGCTTTCTGTCGCGTCGTAAAAAAATGGGTCGAGAAAATGGTTGTCGGTCCCTGTTGTATCTGACTATAGTCAAAATTAATCTGGGAGCAATCCACCATAATGGCATCCTCTACGACCTACTGTGCTGTTTTCGTGCTCTCTTTTACATTGTCGCGAGTTTTGCGGCCACAGACTCTCATATTTTCACAACCCTTTTCAACTTCTGCAGAGCACCACGACAGGCCGGTGACCCTAGACGACCTGGACGCCATGCTGTTCCACGCTCCGTACGGGAAGCTGGTGCAAAAGAGCCTGGCCAGGCTTGTGCTCAATGATTTTCTGCGGGACTCGACATCCCCTAAGTATGCCAGCCTAGCTGGCTTCAGGTGAGAGTGATTATCAAGCTACCGCAAGGGCTCTGTTTTGACAGGAGCCTATTGAATACTGCGTCAAGGTCTCTCGAGTTTAGTAGCACTGCGGAAAAAAAATGGGGTCGAAAGTTTTAGCCACAGAGCCAGTCGAACAGTCTTGCGACGAGTCTCGCTAAGCCATAATTTCAGAATAGCTTGCCGGTGGTGTGCTGTAGTCTTTAGCGGGCTTAAAGGGACCCTGCAACACCTTTCTTTGTTATATTGGAATAGTCCCATTATTGATGTATGACTCTTCACGAGCCATATGCCGCAAAAATTTTTCGAATCCCTCAAGTCTAAGTGGTGTTACCAAATTATAGAGATCACGTTCCGCAGCTTTCTCTCTCAACTCAACGCAGCGAGCGCGCGGAAAGCTGCGCCCGGCGTGAGG
This sequence comes from Rhipicephalus sanguineus, assembly GCF_013339695.2. NCBI lineage: Eukaryota > Metazoa > Arthropoda > Arachnida > Ixodida > Ixodidae > Rhipicephalus > Rhipicephalus sanguineus. The sequence goes on along the minus strand of NC_051184.2, from coordinate 33,635,687 downwards.
GGAGGGAGGGCGGAGGTGCGAGGAGGCGACGTCAGTGCCGGCGGCATTTTTTTTTTTCATTTTTTTCTCTCTGGCGTCTCGCGCAACCACGTGGTGTGCCGCCACTTCCGGTCGGCTTGCGTCGTTCTCGTCGAGTGGAGTCGATCGCGCTGTGTATCGCGCGTGCTTGAAAACTGCGCGTCGGTTTGGTAATGTGGGTGTGCACCTCGAACGCCGTAGTTTTCATCGCTCTGCCAACCATGGAAGCAAACGTGCGCGCTTGTTTGGAACGATGACAGCTGAGATCGGTTTCGGCCCATACTCCGATACACCGCCTCGTAAGACGGCACTGGCAGACGACCCCGAAGCGCCGCCATTACCGGACGCCAGCATTGTACCGGAGACACGCTGCGCCCGTGCCTCGTCGGTCGTGAGAACGTGCCGACGATGCAGTTCTCAGCTGACGAGGCAACACTCGAATGGCTGCCACTCTCAACCGGCAACCGCGATGGTCAAAAGCACAGAAATATTCACGTTTTCGGCACTGCGCATGGCGAAGAAAACGGAACCACGCAACTACGAGCAGACGAGCTGTCGGTGAGACCGGAAGTGCTAATATTAATGTTTGTTCGGTGTTTTTAACGCGATGACATAATATAGACATACATATTATCTACTTATTGAACTCAAAATTAACAACGAAAGTAATAATGAGGGTGTTATCGTGATTATAACATCAGCCAATGGTGGAACTGCCGACAATCGCGTCATATTTTGCGGACTAATACATCATTTGTCGAGAGAAGAGGGAGCGATTTTCAGCTGACTTTGAGAATTTATTGTAAATTCCAGGCCGTGCGCATCGCTATAATATTTGGCTCGCGTGTTCTCGTTAGCCTCGACTACCGATCGGCAGCGCTTTTTGAGCATGCTCGAAAAGTGTTGCAGGGCCCCTTTAAGGGCAACAGCCATGGCAAGAAACGCTTGGTGTTTGTACACTGACAAACTTGCTCGTATCTCAAGGTGAAAAGGTGAAGTTTTAACGATAAAGGATTCTACAGTGGCAGTGTGTTTTAGCTGACTCGCCTCCACATATTTCCCTAAAATTGTGGGAAAAAAATCTGCAATGACATTCTCCTCAGTATTCATCTGAGCGTTGCCTTGAAACCAGATGACATTTGTGTGCCCACTTTTTTTTATGTCAATTCCCGTGTGCTCTATAGAACTCTATGATTGGAAACCAGCAAGCTCAACTTTTAACAACACAAGGATTCAAGGTTCTGTGGTGCAAGGTGGAATAAATGCATAAGGAAAAAGGAGACAGAAGGCACCACATAGAAAGTGGTTCATAAAAAAAAAGGAAACGATTTTTCATTGCACCGAACCTATGTGTTCCTTTCCACCTGGCAAGTTCTTACAAAGCATGATTATAAATGTGATGAAATTTTGCTTACTATCTCTTATCCCTCTTTCTCTCTCAGCTCTGTACATTTAGAGGAGTCTGTGTTTGATCGAGACGTGGAGAAGGCCTTCATGAAGTTCAGCCAGCAGATGTTTGAGGACAAGACCAAGCCAAGCCTCCTGGTGTCCAACCAAGTGGGCAACATGTACACACCCTCTCTCTACTCCTGCCTCGCATCTTACCTCGCGAGGTGAGTCGCTCATGCCAGGTAACACTAGTTGGGGTGCTTCACTATTAGTATATACCTGTTTGCCAGGTTTACGTATTTATGGGAGGTCCGCAAGCTATTTTGTAACATATGAGGTGGTAGTTATTCCATGGAAAAGGTTGCAAAAATAATGGCGCTGTGGAAAGCTTGGAGCGAGGCTTCGTAAAGATTGCCTGTAATGAATGAAATAGAGTATCTAGCCAAGGGTATGATGTTGACATTTTGGTGAGCTTGTTGGTGTGCGCATTAAATCGTTCAGTCTAACGCAAATGGTACGTGGACAGCATATGACATCTAGGGCTTTCGTATGCTGTCGTCGCTTGGCGTAACGCAGGCAAAACCACGCATAAAAATAGAAAAAAACTGGAAGCAAGCGAGAAACAAAAAGAAAAAAGGAGGAATAAAAATGGAAGTAAATAGAAATAATGACATAAAAGGGAGGGAAAGAACTTGAAAAGAGAAAAAGAAAGAAAGAGAAAACGGGGGAAGAGAAACGAAGAAGGTTGCCCTGCTCAGCACTTCCTTCAGGTTTAGCACCACTAGTGCGAAGTTGCCTCACTTTTTTAGGAGCGAAGCTCCTTAGGCCCGCTGTGGCCGTCGAAGCTCCCCGCTGCATCACCGCTCCCCACCCCAGCATTTCTAGAACCAGGTCAGTTTCGCAGCTTCCCACAGACGCTTGCTCTCCGAAGTGGACACGACGGCCGACGCAAGAACTAGCGGCGCTGCAGTTCCATCTTGCATCATGCTTCATGCGTTCACAAATCACGCACAAAGTATGGAGAAAGTGAGCATGGAGAAACGTGCGACACGTCGCAAGCGGCCACTTCTCGCTCAGCTCGCTGCAGCATGTGCGTCGCCTCCGCGATCAGCTTCGGCAACACGCCATTGAGAGCAGTGGTGCGCTGCCGTATCCGATCCCGCGAGACACAGCAAGTGAAGCAAAATGTTACAGCAGCGTCATAAGTTAACGTGTGAGCCACGTGTGCCGGCTCGCGATTGAAGCTGCAAAACTGTACTGGTTCTAAAAACGTTGCCTCACCCTACTACCTTCATGAAAGCCAGCAGCGAAATCAAGTGCATAGTCGTTTGCGTCACATTTCTAAGGAGCTTGGCTCATCGGTTGTATCCGTACACGGAACAACTGCTAGTTTTTCTGTAAACGGCTTTTTTTTTTTTAATACTTTCCATGTTAGTCATGTTTTCAGCATTCCTGTTGACGGTGGCTGTTCTTGTTCTCCTATGCACGTGGCAGCTTTCCCGTATCCCAGTTAGCAGGCAAGCGCATTGGGATGTTCTCATACGGTTCCGGCCTAGCAGCGACCCTGTTCAGCCTCTGCGTGACAAACAACTTGGGGCCGGACTCGGCACTGCACGAGCTGCATGCCAGCCTGGTTGACCTGCGTGCGCGGCTTGCCCAGCGCCGCAAGGTAGCACCCGAGGAGTTTGCCCTCATCATGAAGCTCCGTGAGGAGACACACCATCAAGGTAACAATAATTTTTTTTTTTTGAAGGGTCACTAAAGAGAGAAACAATTTTTCTCCTATTAGTAAGTTACTCTTTCACGTAACAAAATGGCAAGTTGGGCTAGTTGGTGTGTACTCATTTTCTGAAGAAAAACAGCACACAAAAAAAGACTTAGACAAGTGTGTCTACCCTCGTTGCTTTGTCTACTTTTTTTTTGTGCTGTTTTTCTTCAGAAAATGAGTACTCTTTCATGATACCGAAAACAGCACGCTTGCTGTGAGAAGACGCTTGGTAAGCGAGAAAAGGGCAAAAAGAAAGTGGGTAGCGACGCCACCTTGAAGTTGCCGCACCAGTCGTCGTGACGTCGTAGATTTTGATGGCGTCTACTGGGGCCTACGTAGTTCCTAATCGGTAAAAATGAAATGCATTCTCTTCTGAGGGAGCCAGAGACTTAACATACTAAGTTTCAGGCAATTTTATTGAGCGAATAAGGCCAAAATATGAAAAAAACACTGAAATTCGTGACGTCACCATCGGAGATTTCGGCAGGAAATTTAAAAGTGAAGATTCTGACATTGATTTTCTCATCTATTAGTAAGCTTATGGTGGTGAAGTAAACGACACTGGAGTTTTCAGTGTATAATTTATCAGTCTAATTTATTGTTTCGGTGTCCCTTTATAATGTATGAAGCTTTCATATCAAGTTGTTTCAGCAAACAGCTTTGTGGTAAACCTATGTGCCTCAATTTCATGTAGCACCGTACACGCCCGTCGGTCCTTTGGATGACCTCTTTCCGGGCACATGGTACCTTGCATCGGTGGACAGCATGCACCGGCGGCATTATCAGCGCCTGCCACTTGCAACTGCAAACGGAAAGGCTCCAGTGGCAACCACGCTCAAGGTACGCTTATTAATTTGGATTCAAGTCACTTCAGTGCACTTCGTTTTTTGCCTCACGTGGCCACTTCAACAGAGGTGGAGCAAAATAGCATGTTACGTACAGAAACGAACAGTGCTAAACGATGTAAACCGCAGCATATCAAACAAGCCTTTGAATAACAGGGAGAGCTACCTGAAGATGGGAATAGCGACATGAACTGGCCTGGTTCTGAATTTTACTGCCATTGTTGCCAGCTGTGACACCTTGCTCTAATGCCACAACAGCCGTTATTGGAATCTGGAAATATACACAGAAATTATAAACACAGTAAAGTCATCAACCGATTTTTCAGATTCCAGATTCTTCGGACATGCCTGATAATGTGGACACCTTCACGGCACCGCCAAATGCCCCAAAGAGCCAAAGTATGCATCTGAAAGGAAGAGGGAAAGTAAGAGTATAAAAAATTAAGAAAGTAGTGCCAAATTACCAAGTACTACAAGAAAGTAGTGCAAAACTCTATGGCGTGCGATTTTTCTGACTTACCGCTCCGGTTGCACGTCCGAAAGGGGCATTATTTAAACCCATATTCCTGCAGGTCATAAACACTTTTGCTACTTTCGTTCGTCAATGCTCACTCATGCTAATTGACTCACCAACATTCACTGGTGTTCATAACTACGCCCATTCTCACTTGCTGGCACCTACGCGCACTTATCATACTTGGCAACGATCACTTGCTTTCATAAACGCACCCACTCGCTCTCGTTCGTATAGCACACTCATCAAATCGCACCTTTTGTCACTCACTCGCGACTGTCAAATGAGTGTGGAATGAGCACTTGTCTACATACCATAAAAACCGGAATATAGGTTGAATTATTTTTCAAAAATCAGCCCTAGAATGTCGACCCCCGTCTTATATACTGGTCACTGACAGAAAAACTTCGCAAGTCTGGCCACAATGGGCAATTGAAGTCAACCGTCTCCATCGCCATCGCAATCATCGGTGTTGCTTTGTTTACTACCAGCCTTGTGCCGAGGGCGATCTCGTCTTGCGCTTTTGTTGTCGTCTTGTGAATCTATTTGGGCTCCGAGGTGGTTTTTTTCTTGTTCTCGACCGGTGGCCGATGACAGTTCACCGTAGAGTTCAAGAAAGCAGCGATCGAGTTTGCGAAGGCACGAAGAAATCTGGTCTGAAGTGTGTGAAAGGTGTGTTGGGATGCTAGCGCATGTGAACGCGAGCAGGAGCCGCGAGTCACAAACAATATCTGAAAGTTTCTTTGCACGGGTGTTCTCGCTGCTCCAATCTCACAGGATACTACAGTGCAGACCACTTATAACGTAACCGCATATAGTGCAGGACCGGTTATAATGCGGTCTTTTTCGACTCCCGTTCACCCTCCCATGTATACGCATGTATACGCATACCGCTTATTGTGCAGTCCGCCAAGATGAAATACCGTTTATAATGCGGTTGCGGGAAAATATTTCTGACAAACGCAGTAGCGAGTGCGATTCTCAAAGGAGGTACGCCGCTGGGGAGGGAGCGACGAGGTCGTTACGAAGGGCGAGGGCACGCACAGTGAACGAACGAGGGGCGGAGGGAGGAAAAAGACCGCGGCAGCGCTGTGCGGGCTCGCCGAGTGGGGAAGGATGGTGGTTGCCTAGGCGACGGAGTAGCCTTTGCACCGGCGGTGGCAAGGCGGCAAGGCTCCGCGGCCGCTTGCTGGCAGCGCGTTACGCGTGGAACGTACGATCGCATCCTCATCAAGTGCGCTTTAAAGTAAGTTTCCTGTCGGGAAAAGCGTCGTCGTTATCACACTTGCTACAGATATCGCGTTTGCGACCTCGTCCGCAAATAGAAAAGTTTTGCGACTTCATGACGCGAGCTTTCGCCTTTTCTGTCAGTGCGCGGACTTAAACGAGCTTGGCGGGCTTTTGTCGCCGTTGATCTCCTGGCCGCGAACACAAACTTCGTATCACGCGCGCTGTTCTTAAGTTAGTGCTTGAGTGCGATCTTTTCGACGTCCGATCTTCATGTTGTCTTAGACAAACTTCCCACGACAACATGCTGAACGGCACGCTAGGCCTAATCAGCGTTGGTTGCTTTTCGCTAGCGGTCGCGGGCGATAAAAGTTGCGGTTTGGTGCGGAATCAACGAAACTTTTGCGATGGCTGCACTTGAAGGGAAGAGTATCATATAGTTAATGAAAACGAGGGCATGGTTGGCACATGCAACTCTCGAATTGTGGTTCCGGATTCGATTGCAATGTCTTGGACATCGCGTGTGCGCCCGTGAAATCGAACGATCGGTACCGCTCAGCACATGAAATTTCGGTCGCGATTCGACATGGTTTTGTGTAATGCGCATACCTCGAGGAGGCCTGAAACGTAGTCGGCGAATTTCCGCGATGGCACTTTGTTTTGTTTGCTTTTTTTCCCCCGTGTTTATTTCGTTGGCAATGCAGGTCTTTGGCGGTTAATTTTTGAACATTCGGACATTTAAGTGGTTGTAAGCGCCCCAAATCGCATATGTCGATTATCGGACACGCGAGGCTACATGCTCAACACGTTTTGCGCAAGTGCAGCCTTTGAAGAAGGTTGTTTTGGTTATAGTGCGGTACCGCTTATAGTGCGGATATTCGCGACTCCGGCGACTTACGTTATAAGCAGTCTATACTGTATTTCTTTGTTGCTTCCTGCGATGCCGGCCGCTCTGGTTACAGCGGCACGTATGGCTATGATCAGCAGGCAGATCGAGTGCACCACAGAAGCATTCACTACTGGTGGACGCTGAAGCATCACAAACATGCAGCAATCAGAAGAAAACTTTGTTTCAGTGCCAGACCGCGGCGTATCTAGAGCTGGAGACGAAGGTTGCACAGTTTAACCGATAGCTGCGCTCGCGTCGTGATTGCTATCGGGGACCTCAAAGTGCATTCAAATTAGTGCTGTCAAGACGGTCGTGATGTTTTACGAGGATAATGCTTGAGCCCATCTTCTGGCTTTCTGCCATGTGGAACTTGCACGTAAACACACGTGTAAATAAATGGCATTTTCACTGGGCACCATTTGAAATTGCGTTTGTTTCACGGTAAAGGCACCTTCTTATACTTTGGCCATTCCATGTACTTTTTTTTTTTTTTCAGTTTTCAGTAGTCAGAAGTGGGGGTTTCGACCTATATTCCGGTCCGACCTATATTCCGGTTTTTACGGTACTCCCGAGTATGTCGACCTATGCTCCTTAGAGTACTCTATAGGTGGAGAACAGTTTTTTCCATTCAAGGAGTAAAGCCGAGGACGTGTGCATATTTTGATCACGATTCTGACAGTTGTACGTTGTGTCTCTCTCCCTCTCTCTCTCAGGAGTTCAACAGCAGCGAGGTGACTACCAACGGTCAAGCCATCGCACACGAGACCTAGCAACGCGGAAGAACCTGTGGCGTTGGCGAAGACCGTCCGTGTGCTTCACTGCCTCTTTCCTTCCCTTCCTTTTCTAGCTCGGTTTTGTTATTCGTTTCCTTTAACGTCAGTTTATCAGCCACATTATTACTTTTTTTTTCCTTCATCCCACCTTTAATTTACCCTGCGTTAACATTGTAGCGACGGTTATTTTAATGAACATTTTTCTTCACTACAAAGCTGAGCAAAGTACTCCCGCGAGCCTCCAAACAAAACTGTCTCCGCGTCGCGACGACTGGCCGTCGTCGTCGACTCCGGTACACGGTATCTCGCCGCCTCGGAAACGCCCGCACGTTGTGTCGTCGGACTCTGCCTGGAGTTGTGTCATCGAGCGCGCCGCGCGAGCGGCGCGCAGGGAACTACAGTGGCCTTGGATGAGGAGCGTGTTGAAGTCTCGTTAGCGTATGTTGGGAAGGAAAGAAGGAAAGCGTTGAGGAGTTGCGTGCATTTTACGTTGTTGGCTCTGTTGTAGAAGATATAAAAGTCGTTGTATGCGATGGGATCGTGTGAAATGCCTGCTGAAGCTGGAAATATGTAGGGATAGATTCCAGTGTACATACGTCTCACTGCACAGCCCTTAGCCTCCACAGAAGGGGACAGTTGCTCTTTCATATCTTGCGTTTTCTTTTTTCATACTGCCTGCCTGCGAACAAAATGCAGATTGTCGTGTCGATAAGTGAGTAGTGCTGTTTACTGTGAATATAGCGATGAAATCGCAGTGGCACGGAGTTTTGTGAGGGGGTCGCGCACTTAAGTATCCTTTGTTCGTTGACTGTTACGGCATCACTTTGTTTGCGGAAGTTTTTGTTTTGCGAATCCCAGTGAAATGAATTTACCTGTTGGACTCTGCTGCAAAATGCCATAACGGTCTTGGAACGAAGGTGAAAAAAATGTGGATCTTATTGGCCACAGAAAAAAAAAAGGGCTGGGGGGTGGGGGGGGGGGGGGATGTTGCCCAATGTTTTCACAGTTAATATAAAGATAAAAATTTTGTCGTGTGTCTTACTTTCCTGCACTTTGTAGAGGAGACGGTATGAGAATGTGTTACCCATTAACGCATTACTGCTAAACCAATGTGGAGGTGTTTTTTTTATTTATTCTGTTTTCTCGAGAGCACTTGTTTTAATACTTTTTTTTTTCATTTGGTATGTGGGTTATCGCGTAATATTTTGCATAATTTAGAGGAGCACGTAGTGCAGCTTTATTCAGAAGATTATTGCCGTTTTATTAGGAGAAATGACCAAACATTCGCGCGTAAAATTTTTTATACATAGGAATGTAATAGGAAGTGACGTGCCGCCTTTTATGCTGGAAGAGTTTGGATATGCATTGGTGTCCTTCGTCGATTGTTTTTCTATGACATCCGATTGTAACCCATAATACCAAGATACCTTTGATCTGTGATGCAAGGCGCAGCTTGTATTGACAAATAAAGGTTGTAATTATCTTTTTATTTGTGTCTCATTTTATTTTGAGCGTGCGCACATTATAAGCTGTACACATGATGATGTTATCTATGAAGATCTTGGTAAAGTCCATTTTATTACGAAGTTAACAGCAGGCACTGATACAGTATGCGTCTGACATTTCAGAAGGTTACGAGACAGTGTTTCTGTGGTCGTGAAACATTGGACAGTGGATGTTGTAGCCTGTCAGATGGCACACACAATACAAACTGCTCACAACTGTTCCTCATTGAACTTTGCTCGGTTTTTGTATCTGCTGGCTGCATATATGCCATGTCTGAACGCTGCCCGTCTTCTCTGCGTGCTGGTAAGGACTCTTGAATGTCTACAATATATTACCTCTTGCTGGTGAGACATGGAGGATGGGGAAATACGTTTTGACCTTTGTAAACTCAAATTGCTTAAACATAATTGTTACTTAAATGGAACAAGTCTCTTAATTGGTCGGTGTTGTATTTGGGTAGTGCAAAAAAAAGAGTTTGATTTGGAACCTAAATTTTCATAACTCTCAGTAAATGAAACCCCGGATGCAGGCTTTAAAGGATTTTGCTCACGGTAAATTCTGGGATGTTTTCCTGTGTTCAGTCCAGAATTTCATCTTTATTAAACGGTGACAAAGACCCCTGCCCAACTGTGTGTTATTCAGCGGAGCAACTGGAGGTACGTTTTTTTTAGTTTATAATCGGTGTCTTCTACAAAAACCAGCAAAACTAGTTCATGCAATAGCCATCAACTACGCCCCTTACCACATGGAAAACTAGTTGCTGATGCATTCACTCCTTTATGCCTAGCATACCTAACAATGTTGAGAGGGTGTATGACAGACAGTGCTACAAGTCTTCGCATCTTTCTCAATAAGAGCACTGTTAATTAGAACATATTTAGCTGGTCCTTTGAGGTTCCATTTAACGATATTTTACTGTATGACAACAGAAAAGAAGCCTGTGTTCTTGCACTTCCTCCTTGGTAGGGGTTGCAGATTGAGGCAGGGATTGCATTTTGGTGGGGAATTCCTGTTGATGGGAGGCTTTTCAAGGTAAATGGGCTTTCATTGAAAAACAGCTTCGCAGGCCTTAAGATTTTTTGCTAATAGATACAGCTTGACATGCGGTGCAGTGAAAAGAATGGTACAAAGACGTGTCCCTCAGCAGTAAATAAAGGAAGTCTCGAAACTGCTAGTAGAACAAACGCACGAACTACTCTACGAACTTGACAGTTGTGTTGGACTGCACAGTGCATATATACTGTGGAAGGCACTGTTTTCGATCCCATGTGAAGTTTCTGATTCTGGTGCCAGAAGTCACTCTGAATTTCGCGAAATGAATGGTCACAGCCGGTCTGGTCAAGAATGTCTCCTCCTGCAAAGATGCTCAACTTGTACCAACCCAAATGTTCACAGTTATCCCCAACTGCAACCTTACTGCCATTATAGAATATGGCACGGTATTTGCCACTACCATCACAATATGTTCATTTTCTCTGTGAACTGCGCTAATTTAGGCTCTGATATATTGCTACCCAGAGTGCATCCTGCTAATTGACCTACTAGTGCAGCAATGTTGCCTAAGAGGAAAACAAGGTTGCACCATATTAATGCTACCATGGCCAGTGACGAATGGTGATAACAGCTGTTGGGAAGTATTGGAAATAGGGCCCACAAAGTTGGGGTACGCATTCTGCTTGTATGAAATAATGCTAGAGTGCATTAAAGAACCTGGAGGAGTCCGGGATGGAGTAATATATAAAACTTCTTGTTGATATGAAAGTGTGCTGTAGCTGCTTTGTGCGTTCCTTTGCACTCCTTGAAAATTAGCTTATACTGACAGTGAACAATTAGCTCACTGCAGCAATGTGCGGCGTATATGCACTTATATATCGGCTATCTTTTCTTTTCCTTTTAGACTGCAGAATTTTGAAATAGCTGGATTATTTGGAGCTTGAACGAGAAACTTGAATGCATCATTGAAAATTACACTAGTTAAGTTTTAACTACTCTGCCACGTATTGCAATTTACAAACTTTGGCTGATGGTGAATTCGCAAAGCCTGTCCACTTGGAAAAGTGTCACGATAACACCTAATTCAAGAATTTCATCAAAAGTCATTCCGCAGCTTGCCCATGAGCTCTCGCTGAGCGTGCGACATTTGCGCCTGCAGAAAACCTGGTGCTCCTTCCGACTGTTTGACGCTGTAGTTGTGACCTTCACTTAACCCACCCACTTCATCCTCTACTATTTCCTCAACTCTGTCGCTTATTCTTCCCTCACTCTTACTCCACCTTTCACATAAAAGCATCGTGAGCCTCTAGGTATGGCCATAAAAAATGTCACACTTGCCTAACTCTATCTGAGTTAAAGAAGGAACGGCAATAACAATATTATAGTGTGCAACAAAACACATTTGTGTTCCATTTACTTCTCTGCTTCAATGAAAGAGATGGTGTAATAAAAAATTAGTGCAATGACAGGTAGTGAATGTTTACCACATGTTGGCTGACACTTTACACTTATTATCCCAAAGCCGTGCATGTCGTTCTTAGGATTTGATCCAGGTGGGCATGCCCTGTAAACTTGCCCCGACTGCAATTCATAAATTTTACGACTTACTCCGAAGTGATTAGAAACTATAGTCCGGATAACACTTAACTCTTTCGTTACTGTGGGAAAATGGGCAACTTTTCGTAGGTTCTTGTATTTTTTTGTAATAAGTAATACATTGGTTATACTGTAATGCAATACATCAAGAGAAAGCTAAGTAATTGTACTTTTGACGTGTGTCAGCTTTAAAAACTGAACTTGGAAAGTAATATGCAGAAAAAATTGTTAAAGGTAGCATTTCTTGGAAATTTGAAAGAACATTTGCAATTGTATGCTTACTACATAAAAAAAGTAAATCTGAAAAATATTCTGAAATATACAAATTGTTTAGATAGGAGACATCTACCTAACTGAAAAATTTCACTGACCTAGCTCAACAATTCTGCACGAGTTACACTTATTTACTTGTTGCCTAGTAGAAAGTGCCTTGTTCAGCCAGGTTGCACAGTTTTTTCTTTTTATTGCACAAATTTCTCACACACAGAAGCACAGTAAATATGAGTAAAAAGGGAAAGAAATGGGCTATTGAACCATGTATATATGGACAAATTGCGCTCCATTGTCGCTCAAGAAAAAAATCTTAACTGCGAAAGTACAGTGTCGCGGACGGCGTCAGAACATCATTAGGTATGACTTCACTACTCAAAAAATATATGGAATTGTGTAATTAAAAAAAAAAAAAGCTTCTTGCATCCATGTGAAAGAGTACCAGAATAACAACAGCCCTTTCTGCAAGCTACCAGGTGCTAGGCAAAATTATTTCCCAAGGTTGGCACATGCCACTGGGCATGTGCGTATATATATAATAATATATAATATATATATATAAGATATATATATATATATATATAATATATATATATATATATATATATATATATATATAATTTTTATCACCTTTCTTTTTTGTGAATCTGCACAGTAAGCATCTTCTGTCTGCAACACAGCGATCATCATTATCGTCCATGTTATTATCATCATCATTATACACTACGGCGTCTCCAATGGCTGCCGCCGTCACAACGCGAATCTCTTGAAGCTGTGCGGTTTGTAGTATCTCTTTCTTCCTAAAGTTTCCTGTGCCCTTAGTTGCTGTACCATATTCATGACAGTCATCGAGTAGCCATCACGATGTCGCAAACAAAAGGACTCAGTCAGAGCAAGGAAGCGCTGTTGAAATCCTACACCAAACAACTCAAGGATGACATGAAATCCATGGTCGACAACTTCACGGAGATCATCAAATCCACGCGCGTTCCGCTCGAAGATGAGGGCCAGGTACACAGACCGCTGCAGGGAATACAGGACCACTACGAAATGACAGTACGAGCTGCAAACATTGTAAGTACGCTTCCAATCATCTGTATTCCCGCAAATCGGAGTTGACCTGCATTTGTTGTTCTCAACCAATGACCCGCGATCACCTTGGGGAATAAGCCAAGGATCGGATGAGCTATAATTCAAAATTCATTTTCTTTTCACGCGCGGTAAATGAGTAGAACGTTCTTTCATCGGCATGGCTACATAGCGCTGAGCTAATAGATGGTTACATAGGATGCAGTGGTATCTTCTTTCTGCCTCGATGGGGGGGGGGGGGTACCTTACCTTGGTACATTTTGCTTTGTTGGTACATAGTTACCTTATTCATATGCATCTCATTTGTTCATTTGTCATCGGATGTTAGTACCGTGCTTTTATGCCGTATTTGGCTCGTTTTATTCTGATGTGTTGGTATGCATTGTAGAGCTTTTAAGCGTACATAAGCACCCTGTTTTAGCTTCTGTTTCGTTGTCAATCTTTCTACCTTAGTTTCTGTTGTTGTTACAGTGCTTGGCATTTTTGTATTGATCTAACTCTATTGCATGTATAATGTACTTTTTGGATGTATTCGTATCCACTCTTGCTAGGGCCCCTTAAGAGGCCTGCAGTATTCTCTTAAGAAAATAAATAAATTAGCGAAATGTAAGCTGTATCACTATTGGATATTTAGCCAGAAGGTCGTTCTGTACCAATGCAAGACTTTTGCTGCAGTTACGCAGACTTACCTATGACGGTCCTAACGAGGAGGCTTCCAAGGTCTGGATATTCGAAGATTAAATTTCCAATACAATTCGTGTACACGAGCGCAAGGGGAAAGGCACCAAACCTACACATATATAGAATGAATGTAACCTAATCATAAATGCAAGCTCCGCCCACAGCCGTCGCTGGCCCACCCAGAGAAAACTTGCATATATGCCCCATCCAATCGCATTTTCTCATTTCCATGACGTCAAGCACCTTTCGTATAATTCAGGTAGGTGATTTTTCCATACAGACACGTGTTCGTGTCCTTGGATTTGGGTAGAAGAAACTTCCTAGCAAATTTCAGCAAAGGTTCCGACATCACTGTTCAGGGAAACTTTAGGGACGAGAAACTTTCAATTAATGATATGCATAGTACTTACGTACGCAGCGAAAAAGTATTTATGGTTACAACCATAGGTCGGCAAACTGACTCATGAGTCGACTCACTCAGACTCAGATCGAGCCGTGAGTCCGAGTGAGTCTGGTTGAGAAAAATTTTAGTGAGTCAGAGTTTGAGTGAGTCCGGTAGAGGGAAGTTTTAGTGAGTCTGAGTCCGAGCGAGCGCTAAGCACAAAATATATTTCTTGAGTGAGTCTGAGTGAGCTCCACACCTCTTTGCCGACCTATGGTTCTATCTACACAACTGCAGCATTACCATCAGCCTTATGTTCGCTCACGTTTATACTCCTGCCAACTCACACATACTTCAATGCACTAACGTTCATACGCCAGCTCAGTATTTATTAATCAGAGGCGTGAGTTACGTAGAAGGAGAGGGGAGGGGGCTAGTTGACCTCCCCACATCTGCAACCTCTTTCACAGGAAGTTCTTGATAAAAATATCTCGTGTGAGTCACCACTTTCAATAAAAATGTCATTACTGGATTGCAACCAATGAAAACTAATATTTGAAGGTTCGAGATCAAAAGGCGCCAAATAAAGCACCAAATATGCGAGATACTGGTATTAAAGAGCATTTTACCATGGTCAAAAAAACCAATTATACGCTAACGGACTCGTGAGTTGACTCACTCAGATTCAGAGCCATGAGTCAGAGTCTGAGTGAGTCCGAGCAAGTAATATTTTGATGACTATGAGTCCGAGTGAGTCCGCCTGAAAAAAATTTCAGTGAGTCTGAGTCCGAGTGAGTCCAGTTAAAGGAAATGTTGGTGAGTCTGAGTCCGAGCGAGCTATAAGGGCAAACTATATTTCATGAGTGAGTCTGAGTGAGCTCCACATCTTATGCCGACCTATGGTTACCATGGAAACCACATAGCACGACTCTCATGCACAAATGAATGGCAGGCTGCAGTTCTGGGGGTGGAGCTTGTATTTATTCTCACGTTGTAACTGACTATAGAGTTTTGTTTTGGAACATGACGGTGAAAAATCAGGAGTAGTGTGTTCAATTTTCGGTTAGCACAGAGATTTCTGTGTTTAGAGAATAGGAAGTGTTGGTACATGTTTAGATGTGTTATTAATGTGTATCTGTCGTCGCATTTTCTCTCTTTTTACTTAGGTCCGAGCTGGAGAGTCGTTGATGAAGTTAATATCGGACATAAAGCAGTACCTCATCCTAAATGACTTTCCTTTTGTGAATGACTCCATCGCCCAGAACAGCCAGCGCTTCTGTGCTTTTCAAATGGACTGTGATCAGCGGTTGATGGCTCTGCGTGACGACATGGCTGCCGAACTGTACGAGCTTGAAGAAGAGTATTATTCATCCTGCTATAAGTAATAAACAAGTTTCACTCTGCAGTAACAGCAGCGGTCATGCCTGGGCCAGGCCTGTTGTGTATTTCTCATTTCAGATCAGCACCTGTACAATGTTGTGTGACTACACTTGACAATATGTGTCTGAAGTGCATGCGATAAATTGCGCTGGTAGCAAATCGGGCACTGACCTTTCAGCTTTTAAGAGGGACTTGTGACTACTGATATGTTGCCAGATTTTGTCATACTCCGACGTTAGAAATCAAGCACTTCATGTTGGGAGAGGATGCATCGGGGGTATACTTATCTAGCAAAGCAGTGCAGTTTTGTTCGCGTTCGTGTATGCAGAACATGTTTTATGAAGGTGTTTTTCCACTTATTACCTTTTGTACTATTCCTAATTTGAACACCACAGAAATAAGCAGACTTTTTTTTGTCCGCCACGGTGGTATAGTGGTTACGGTGCTCGGCTGCTGGCCCGAAAGTCGCAGGTTCGATCCCGGTCGCGGCGGTCGCATTTCCATGGAGGCGAAATGCTAGAGGCTCGTGTACTGTATGGTGTCAGTGCACGTTAAAGAACGCCAGGTGGTCAAAATTTCCGGAGCCCTCCACTACGACGTGCCTCATAATCATATTGTGGTTTTGGCACGTAAAACTCCAGATATTATTATCATTTAATTTTTTTTTGTCTGTAGCGTCAGATCGGGTCATGTTATCAAAAGCACGGACTTGCCTGCGTCTCAATTGGACTATTCTTAGATGTTTTAGGGGAAGTTTTTTACTATTTACCACATTTACTTTTAACAGTTAGTAAGTCTATTTTCTTCCCTTTTTCACCACTACAGTTCGCTTCTTGCTTAATGCATCAAGTCGCAGTCAACACAAACACAACGTTTCCATGTCACGATAATGTATACGAGATACAACACCGTTTGTGAAGGCCTCGGCAATCTCCCACCACACATTGTTCATGACGTAAAGTATTCTGTTTGCCTCGTACATCATACAGCAGGACTATGAGAATCAATTGATTTCATTAGTATTTAGAGTTGACTGGTTGAATCGACATTTCTGTGCATCAAAGCAATGGCGGGGCTAGTCTAGGAAGTGGCGGCATTAAAAAAGGGCTACCACGGTGGCAAGATGGACCTGTGCCATTCTGTTAAGCGGGAAAGCACATCTGTAAAGTCAGCCACTGTAATTGCAACTATCATGGCTTTTTATTTCTTACACAAAGCATCTGTGTTCCCTCTGTAGCACTTCACATTGCCTTTTAGTTTGTGGCACAAATGGAAGCCATAATAAACTTATGTTTGTGCATTATGACACCCTAGGGGATGGGCAACAGGATGCTGAACACCACTGCATGTACAGTCGCGCCCAGTATGGGTTGCAACATGCTGCCCATGTCCAAAGTGGTGCCGGCATAGAAAACAATCAGTGAGGTAAACACTGCTTTGACTACTAGTATATGCAAAAACAGTTTCACGTTTGCCAGTGTTAGAGTGTAGGCTTGAGGCTCATTCAACCATGGCCACTGTTTTGCAACTCATATTGAGTGCCACTGTACAGGGTCGACGACATATAAGGTGAACACCTTATTAGTATTCAAACCGGTAAAACGACAGTGTTTATTCTACTTCACGAGTGCAATGTCCCTTATATGGCATCTAATCATGGTGTCGACACGCACCATAATGATCTTCCGAGTTATGAACTAAACATCAGCTTCTATGTGCTCTTGAATACTAATGAAGTGTTCACCTTTAATGCGGACGACCCAGTACATCAACTTGCACTGCTTTCTTTTTAATAGGAACAAAATGATCCTACATGTTGTTGGATATAACAGATAACCAGTGACTGTAGGTAAATTTGGGGAATGTTGCTTGGAATCAGAGATGATTGTTTTTCTTAATTTGTGTGCAAAAACTCATTTTTTATGTGTTATGATTTTTTAAATGTTGCCATAAATGTTGAAAACAGCATTACGTATGAGATAGCACTACTCCTGCATGCTTAGCATGTAGCAATATATATAGCAATATAAATCTCAAAAGAGCAGAAAAAATAATTTACATTCTTCAGATTCTGCCATAATCACAACATCACGAAACCACATAATCTGTGTTGACCACCTCGTCTTGGTTAATATTTTTTTCATGCTGAAAAGAAAGGCATGCAGTAGGAAAGCATGTTTTCTCCTGATGAGTGGAGAGATTTTGCTATATTCCATAAAAATATTGTTGAAACAGGAAATTCTGTCTTTTATAACAGGAAAGTTTCTCTGATCTGAACACACCATAAAGATAGAACATAACATGCCCTTCAACACTGAAACATGGAGACATAAAAGTATAGGACCAGTTCCAGCTGATTTGTGTCCCATCAAAAGACAACCTACCAGATGGCTGTGTGTCTACTAGCACTCCTTTTAAATTTGCTTAATTTTGAAATTATGCTACCAAGGACACCACACCTGGGATTTTTTTCAAATCAGACATCGATAGTCGACCTCCTGAAAGGTGCATTTCTTTCGTCTCTAAGAAAGAAAGGAGCGCTTCCTCATATGTTAAAATTATAACCACAAGCTACAACCTGCCAAGCTCAGACCACAGTTTGTGTATTTTCTAACAGCATTTACCTTGAAAAGATTCACTGTACAGAGACGATATGGTGCTTCCTTTGATGATATTTCAGAATATCTGTAACGATATTTCCGTGCGTTACGTTCTTGCGCAAAGTTAATTGTGAACAGGAGCGGTAGTGGCATCGTGGAAACCTTAAGATACATGCCCTGAAATCTCGCCACCTCCTTCCTTTTATTTTGTTTTTAACAGGAAAAGGTTGGACTAGAAGCCGTCAAAGTTCTCGTGTTGCGAGGAAACTCGCATCCATTAGGACTGTGACTGCTGATTTGTGCCTCCGAATTAGGTAGTCTCGAGGCATTCCTCAAAATTCAGGCATACGCCGCATTTTCTGCGGACAGCCGCTCTAGCAGACGACGTTGTGACGTCAGTGAGAGCGCCCTCTCTCGTACCCAGGCATGCCCAGGAGACAGCTGTGGCTAAGAGCAGCATCTCAAAAGTCATTAAATCGCCAAGATTGCACCCTAAATCACTTCATTCGCTCTCTACAGCTCGTATTCCCGTCCAAAATTCCGTTTCTCATGCACCGCTGTTTTGAATTCACTCTTCTGCGCCGTCGTCCAATCAGCGTGCGAGAAAGTTGAACGGCGCCATGTTTTTTTGACCATGTGATCGCTGGCCGGCCGTTTTCAAACTGGCGTCTGTGGAAGCGTCGTGGCGTCGTTTTGTCCGTGCGGACACAATAAAAAACATGTCTGTGTGGAGGTGATTGCAGTGGCGACGACGCCTCTTGAAATATCGCGTTTTTGTGGAAACAGGTGACCATGAGTGACACACGGGATCGTCAGTACAGAGCTACGAGACTGGTAAGTGTGACCGGTATGCATCGCTTTAGTGAAACTCGATGTGAAGACTTGAATAAGTTGGCGCGTTGATTTGCTTTCGATCCAGCTGCCTCGCATCGCCACATCTGTGTAGACCGATGTGTTGTTTTATTGTAACGAGTAATGTGCGTGTATGTCTTCAGTACATTGCGAATGTGAACATATCCAGCTTGCTGAGCGCCAAAGGAGAGGCGCTGATCACTGATCTCTCTTTCATGATTTGCTCGAAATCAGCACTGTTTTTCATCGCAAAACGAGTCTTTGAAGCCCGTGTCCTTTTGATCATAAACACTCAAATTCCATTATTCGTAAAAGTTTCACTTAGCGCGTTCTTTGCTTTCCGTTGTTTTTCCCACGAGAAATTGCTGGAGCCAAAGTTCAAGACGGGTACCGCTGTTTTTACACGACCATTCTTGAGCATGATCAAGCCCGATTCGAATCGAGTTTCTCAAGAGTGATTAGCTCCATTCCGCATCTTTCGCGAATAATTAAGCCAATCGCAACCGAGGATCGATCGCAATCGAATGTACACCGTGAAACACCCGTATAAGACACTGCATGCTTTCTATTCACGTTAAACGCCGTAGGAATTAAATGTTTAGTTTGGTGTTTGCCAAGATTCTTTTTTTTTTTTGGTTTATGCTATAAACGCCTTGAAACTTTTCAGTGGAACAGCGTCATCAGGTCCTTCCGCGATGGCATGCCCAAGGGTAAACACAGACGGCACATGAGGACGTTTGACAACTGTTTCGTGGCCAGCGATGCAATATCGTGGCTTCATGAACATTTGCAGGGAGACCCCAACTTTGGACCCGCTGTTACCAGGTGTTTATTTCATATTATATATGCACATAACAAACAGATGTCGGATTAAAAAGAATACCTAGGAAATCGTAGCACGGCAGGGAATAAAAGAAACAGCAGTAGTAATAAGTGCATAAACAAAAATGTTTTCTGAAATCAATAGAAAGTAACTAAATGAACCAAGAACTGGCATACGTCAGAGTACCGAAGAACAAGGTAGGGGTTACTTACAGATACAGGAAAAGAGCTATCTCAATGTTAGGATGCATGCTATTGTATCTTACACATGTCCGAGAAGTGATGCAGTACAAATATTGATTAAACTTGAATTAGTAGATGAAACATATCTTGTGAACTACGATATGTACTGTCGACCGCAAAAGTTTGCGGGATGTGCAGCGCGTGGCGGAGTGACAGAAAACTGCATTGATGCGTCACCTACCGTGATGCGGCGGGTGTTGAGGCTATCGGCCGCAGCCTCCGCGATTATATCCGGCAACGGCACGTTGTCTAAACGTGCCGTCGCCGGATATAATCTGGTGCTCATTATCAACAGACACTGATCACTGCAATCGATTATTGCTGCAGGAGCAGCACCTCAGGGATATAATGACAATTCAAAAGGGAATGACATTGTTACTGAAGCACTTAACGGAAGAGGACTTCTAAGGGTGCTTCCAGCAATAGGAGCAGCGCACTGTGTCCAATGGGGCGTATTTTAAGGGTGACCAATTGGTGATCTAAACGCTTGTGAAATGAATTTTTTTAAATGTGCCGCACAAACCTTCAAAGAAATGACTTTATCATGCATAAAAATTTGTCCAGCACATTGCAGAGGCCGAAAGGCATGTGATTTCTGCACACAAAATTTCTGATATGAACAAAATAGAACCTGTTCAGAAGAAAGCTGCACGCTTCATTTATCGTCACTTTGACAGGTATTTTTCACCTAGTTCCCCTCTTCCTATTCTTCAGCTTACCAGTCTCTCTTCTCGTCGTCATATTGAATGTTTGAAGTTTCTTTACACCTTAATTAACTCCCCACGATTCCCCCTACTCAGCTGCTAGACCAACAACCACTCAAAATTACCATGAGTTGAACATGACTACCTTTATCCATCGCACGGTGGCGTTTAAATATATCTATCGCTCGATGGCTTCTTATTGTATATTACTAATTATTGATGTTCAGCGCACTTTGTTATGCTCTTTTATGTATTATATTTTGCCCACTCCTCCTGCGATAGCCCTTTGGGGCTGCAGTAGGTTGAAATAAATAAATAAATGCCTTTCATCAGGTGTCACAAATCCAGTCTTGTCATGGTCCATAACATCCACGGTAGCCTGCCAACATCCACAGCGCAGATCGGTGGAGAAAAAAATGGCTTACTCAGCTGAGGCAGCCGAGTGCATCACCTATGCATAGGAACAGATATATGTTCTTTGGTGATGTTATGTAGATTTCTGTAATGGATAAAATATGCTGAAAAGTGTTTGGACGGTGCATACATGATGATGAGGCATGCTCTTTTGGCATGCATTTCAGGCACCAAACGACCCAGCTTCTGCAGAAATTCTTGGAGAACAGGATTATAGAGGCCGTGAAAAGTGGCAAACCGAGGGTTATTCAAGATGACAAGCAGCTGTACAGGTACGTGGACTTCTACTACAGCAGGGTGTGAACTTTGGCCAGTTGGTCAAACGTGCTTCACAAAGTGTGAAAATGGTTCATCAAGTGTGGCCCCGTACTTTATGTTCTTGTCGTTTGTCATAGCTTTAGCGCTGCTCCTAAAGTATGTTTGTGACAGTACACCATTAGAAATGAGGCTTTAAAAACACTGATAAACTGTAAATTAGTTTTTCAATCAATGAAGGAACTTAGAATGTGCCCTTTAAAGTGTTACACCTTTTGAGCATGTCTGCTGTTCTTTTAAATTCAGTGACTTGGTGGTGAAGCTCTTCACATCTGATCTAACTGTGCACGCTAAGCGACTGCCTGCACTCTCATAATGATCACCAATAATAATAACATACAAAAATGGCGTTGTGCACATTGTTTCAGTAAAGGCTCGGTCGTTGCTCTAGACGTAAGGCTTGTCTACACACTGAGCATCTTGGAGCAATCCCAGATCTTCGAGAATGGACCAATTCCTGGCATCGGAGCACTATTTTCCCTCCCATGCAATGTGACATATAGTGCAGCCAGACAAGGCATTAGCTATGTTCACTTGAAATGCAGAAATTACAATGAGACGAACGAAACTTGGTAAATTATTAAGTTGCCACATATAGAGGTAGAGCTCCTCCACATAAAGCATGCGCTGCTTTACCATTTAAGCACAACCTTGCGAGGCCAACAGATAACGAAGCCAAGGAAAACATAGAGGGCATTATTTGTAGGTTTTAATTGGAATTGCAGTAACTACAAAACAAAGGGAAATGAAAGTGAACTAAAACAACCTGCTGCCAGTGAGGAACGAACCCAGAACATCTGCATAATGTGGCAGCTATGGTCTTTTAAACTTTCTTCAAAATTTGTGTGTGCTTGTACAAGATTACGGCCCTGGGAATGTTAGCCCCCTCAGGTCCCACTATTCTCCTCGCTTATTGCATGCATTGGACATAGTCTTTTGTAGATGAGGGCAGACAAACAAAACAGGACATACGTTGTGCCAAGTGTGTCGTGTGGGACAGCCCAGGTAGTCGGGAATAATCTCCCCAACCTCACCATGGCACCTCTCATAGCTAGTACTATGTTGTGTTGGGTTGTTAAATTGCGTATACAGTTGAACCCCGCAATAACGAAATCGGCGGGGAAAGCACAAAATTTCGCTCTTGCGGGAATTTCGTTGGCGCGAGAATGCCGCAGAAAAGACATGGAATTTACAAAAAACACATTTTATTTCGAAAAGTCAGTAAGTTTGCTTTGGCGGGCCTTAACATGCAGCAATTTCATGCCTCTAGATTGGGAATCACGTTTTCCACGGCACAAAGTTCGCCCCATGCACTGGTCAGTGACGGCGGCACTGCGCTGTCACCAGTGCCGTCATCAAGTGCGCCTACAGGCGAACCTCCTTCCGGCTCCACTGGATCAGCGCAGAATCGTGGACAGCAAGCTGCACACAACGCCGAATTCTTCGGCGATGTCCATTTTTTTCCTGCCCTTTTCCACCTCACTGATAATTGCAGCCTTATCTTCCAGCGTGATGAACTTCCGCTTTTTCGTTGGAGGCAGCGAAATTGGATGAAGCAATCGCAACACACAGTTCACGTTGCACCAAGCGGCCAAGCGAACGCTCCACAAATGGCTCCACACACGCAACCATGTGCGCGCAAAGCCGACAAAACCAAGCACAGAGCCATGTCAACGAACGAAACTCCATGAGGAATGTGGATTTGGCTACGTAGCACGCGATAACGAGCAGGTGTTTCGGCAAGCCATTATCATCACCATTGTCACCAGCTTTATGTTGTTTTTTTTTGCAAACAATGATGGCGACTGCTTCGCAAGTGTGCTGTGGCGATAGTTTTGCACAATTTAAGTGTAGCATGAATGCACTTCAGCAGATTTCGAATGTAGTTAATGTTGCGAGAGTAGATTATTTGCACACTCGTGTTTCAAAAATTTCGTTAATGAGGGACTGCGATATGAATATCTTTTGTAGTCGCGAGTTACGAAATGCATTGACTCCTATGGGCGTTCGCCGGTGTTCCGAAAATATTTCGTTGCGGTAAGAATTTCGTTCTCTCGGGATTTCGTTATCGCGGGTTTCGACTGTATACGTAATTCTGCTTCACCTCTACAGGTTCACTGTCTATTCCCCTGTCAAGACTCCGCCCTCTGCAAAGTTCCCGCCAAAGGCAGGAAGCGGACGGACACCTCTGTTGGCCCGAGAGAACAGGCCAAACTTTCCTCCCGAGGCTCACCGTGTGTCAGCCAAAGCCCTGGCATTCCTGTTTGGGGCCAAGCCGGATGCTAATCGGCCACTAGCTGCTGAAGTCGTCAAGGACCCATCCAAAAACTCGAAAGAACCAGATGCCGGACTAGTGACTCGGGAGGAAGTTCAAGGCATCTGGGAATCGGTAGTTGTGGCAAGGTAAGGTTTGTTTCTCATCGCAGCAACAGGAATGATTTTCCGTGTACACAATCCTCTACACTATGCACAACATTCCTAATAATAATAATTGTTGGGGTTTTACGTCCCAAAAACCACAATTTGATTATGAGGGACACCGTAATGGAGGGCCCGTGCACCCCCCCCCCCTTTCTTTTTTTTTTTTTGCTATGGCATCCAGAGTTCAAAATTACGCTCCATCACATCTGCCTGCCCGACCCCCACTTCAGATCAAGGTGGTGCCCCTCCCCCCAGAAAAAAAATTTCTGGCTTTGCCCCTGGCTCGCCGTGTATAAAGGCAAATGCTGAGACAAGCTAAAGTGACGGATTAGCATTCTAAAAAACATAATGAGATTACCTAAGAGGCATTCTGTTTTGCAGCTCTACGGTGCTAAGCTTTTTGTTTGTGATGACATTTCATATGCCGGTGAACAAGAAATTGCTTCCCTGTGTGTTTGCTTTCAGGTTAAGGTGCCTCATTGGAGAGGAAGCCACAGATGGAAACTTGAATGGTTTCCACATTTCGGGAGCACACGTTCTGCACAACATGTACCGACTTAGTCGCAACGGTGTTGTGATTCTTCTTGACAAGTCTGGTAAGCTATCTTTTGCAGTGTACTATCTGTTAACTTCTCACTCCAAAGCTTCTGTGGAAACTTTTTTCATTGTTGTAAGAACCATGATGGGACAAGCTCTGTCTGAATGATTTCTCTAAAAAGTTCTCACTAGAACGTTCTGGTACTGTCGCAAGGTATGCTGGAAATGAAATAACTGATGATATGTGACATGGTTGATGCTTTGTTACATGATGGGATAATGTTTTGAAAGATGTAGAATTAAAAGCTTTCACAAATTTTTAAAGGGGTTGACGTGTCTAGAATTAGAATAGTCAGTTTACGGCCCACTTTTAAAGCCTCATCTGCAGTAGGTGCCTGTGCTATGCCAAGTGCCAAGCATGTTGCATCAAAAGCATGTGTAGATGAACATTAATTCTGTGCTTAATAGTTTTACCAAGAAAGTGGTCCAAATGTCCACAAGGTGGATGTGGGTTTATGAGAGAAGAGGTTGTCCTCGTGTCAAATGTAGCACATAGCTGTGAAAGAAACCAGCCTTGTAAATCAGTACTCTAAGTTGTCTTTCTCGCATATGCTTTGCAGATGACCTGCCCAAGTGGATAATCAATGCAATGAAGTGTCTCATCCACTGTGAGTCCTTACTTTATTTTTGCAAAGATTTATTGTCATGTACTGTACGTAACAATGCTCAGACCGGTAGTCAATAAACATGCAAAAATAAACTGTAATTGTTTTATTGGGCAAGCTCATATCCTCAGTGTAATCAAAGAACAAGCAACTTGACTGCGGTGAGAGCGGTGGAGTGGTCATCCATCATCCAGTGCTTACGTTTGACCTCTTCATTACATGTTTCGTCAAATCTTCGATGTATTCTCAATGTCAAGGTAAATACCAGAACATGCCACATGCCTGTTTGTCTACAAATACAATACTATGACACGCGTTGTCTTTCTTCTAAAAAGAACAACACTCCAGTGTTATGTATTCACTAAATACCCAATAAAACCCAATATTTAGAGCTTTCTTATGATTGTCATAATGAAATAAAATTATTTTATTACATTATCTTTGTGACCAGTCTAGGGTGAAAGTAGTTTTTTTTTTATAGCATAAAAATATTCTGATTTTTCAGGTTTACTTGACTACCATTCAGGCCTACGACATATCAAGCGTATAACACGTCACACCAAAATTACAGCCGCCATTGCACAAATATGTCCCGAATACTTTAGTAATGTTTCTCTTTGTTTGTGACACGGTTGTAACTGCAACTGATGAAGTGTTCGCAGGACCTCTATGAAACAAAGTCTGTGAATCTTTAAATAAACAGTTAGCATCTGGAGCATTAAAAGAAAACTTAGTATATGTTTGACCATGTTTTAGTGGCCCTCGTCTCTGGAGCGTCTGTTGTACTTTCAGGTTTGTGTGACGTTACTGCTCAGGAATGTCAAATTCACAGCATTCATCAATTTACAGGGCCTCGAGCTTCAGGTGCAGGAAGCTGCCTGCCCAATTACCCAGGCTTTGAGTTGGACGTGTTGAAGGTGGTCAGCGAATTCTTCAGTGGCCTTGGAACCGCTTTGGTCCCTCATCCTATCCTGAGGCTGTTCTATCATGCTTTTGGTAATCACCGCCTGTGCTTTCTATTTGTGTGCAAATGTGCCTCATTAAACGGACCTTGTACGGCCTTCTAACAGCTTTCCTTTTCTGTGAGACTTCATCCTGTATGAAATGCTGCATTAGCTTTACAGAAGGTTACTACACTAGGTTGGAAATGTAAACAAAACTCACTTACTCGTAAAATGTAATTTTTGCTTAGAGCTCATTTGTAGGGATGGGCGAATAGTAAATTTGAGGTTCGAAGCGAATCCGAAGCGAATAGTGATTTGGTCGAATAATTTCGAATCGAATAGTTCGAATAGTATTTACCGCATATTATTATGAAAAATGAGTGTTTTTGTCATGACCCTTGCACAATGTTTTTAAGAATTGGAACTAGGTATGAGTGAATGTCACTTGTTTGGTTTGAAATGAAGTGGAAGCAGCCTTGTATAGTATCAAGATTTGAATAGCAGTAGGGTGCAAGTTACAAGTGGTACAATACGTTACAAGTTAAAAATTACTATACTTAGCGCACATAAGCCATATAACACTCTTTTAAACTTAAAAAAAAATATGTACATTTAACCTTGAAGTGTGGCTTCGCGGCAGTGCAGATTTCCCCTGGATGGGTGGTTTCACGGTACAGCAACTCAACGCTGCAGTGAAACCACCTTTACAGGGGGTTATGTGCGGTTGAACATGCATATATTCATTCCGAATACTTCGAAATTTCGAATAATATAAATTCGTATCGAAGAGAATTTGAATGCTTTAATATTCGTTCGAATATTCGAAACGCCCGAATATTCGCCCATCCCTACTCATTTGCACTTGAGATCAGCTCAGCTCGGCTGAGTCGCACTCAGAGTCAGACTCAAAGCCCCAGGACCATCTCGAGCTCACTCGGTCTTGGTCGTTTTTAATCCATACGAACCGAATCATGAGTGAGACTGCCGGCCTGTAGCTATGATGCATGCAAAGTGTGTTGAGGGGCCAGTTGGTACGACATTGAAACTGAAATAAAACTGTACAGGAGATGGAACACAAGTGGAAGAAGTACACAGGATGAGCACAGTCCTGTGTACTTCTACTTGTATTCTGTCCGCTGCGCAGTTTTATTTCAGTTTCAATATGGCTATGACATTGACTGAAACTTAAAACTTAGTTAGTTTGAACCTTCAATCACCGACTCCTAAGGTTTCTTTCTTTTATAATGCTGGAATGTTACTAGTCACGTGTTGCACAATAAAATCTGTGCCCAATTTTGCTCTAAGTATCATTGCCTTGGTCTTCAATGCAGGTCCGCTCACAGAAAGCTGCAAGGTCCCAGAGGAGCCACCGACCCCTGACGCATCGGTCGAAAACCTTCTCCACAGCATGTCAATCTTGGCCCAGCCAGTCGAAGCGACGGCGAAGTCTCAGGAGTTGACCAAGCCAAGTCTTCAGCCGTCTCTGTCCGGCCGACATTTGGTTTATCGCACCGCCTTTGAATCGGCAGACCCTGTGACGGTCCTCGTAGAGTCGCAGGGCTCCGTGGGTTCGGTGGAGCGTGCGTTTGCCTTGAGTGCCGAAACAGCCAGTACCATAAGCTCGTGCAGCGGCGGCTTCGCTCGACCGTTGTCCCCGCCCTACAGTGACATTTACAGCGACGTCTATAACCTGGCCTGCAGTGGCAGTGTGGCCGGCTTCAGCAGCGGCTTCGACACTGACAAGAAGCCCATCGGAGTGCCGCGAAGTTCGTCCGTCGAAGATTTGAGAGATGCGAGGCACTTCACTCACGCGACAATGTCGGCACCCAAGGAGGCGTTGGTGCGGAGCACGGCATCCCTAAATGTCGACGGGTTCTTGACGTTGAGGCAAATCAAAAGAGAGCAAGAAGCCAGGAGAGGTAACATGCTAGTCGGGGAGGGGTACGTGAACCTAGGGTACGGATCTAGTGGCAACTTGACCAATGACTGGCAGGTGGCGCTGCAGCGTTCGGCTGGAAGTGTGTCCTACACAACGGCGCCGACTCAAGTCAGTGTGGCGTCCTCTCGAGACGCCAGCTTTGTGTCGGCTAGTGACAGTGTGACGTGCATACGTTACTCTAGGTCGAATCCTAGTTGCGAGAGCTTGCCGGTCCTGGCGCACTCCACTCCCGCAGAGACGGGAAAGACTGCGGGTCCGTTCTACGCAAACATCTCTTCGTTGCGGCCGAGAGGTGAGTGCATACATCCGGCTGATTTCACGCAAGTTTGGTAATGCTGTCATTGTGACAAGACTATGGGGAAGTGTACATTTTCAGTTAGAAGTGCTTTGTTACCTGATGGATCCCAAATTCAAGAACCAAATGCAATTAAGTAGGCAAATGTTCCAAGGTGTAATTTACACTGTCACAGTGAAAGCATGAGCTCTGTGCCAAAGGTTTGTGCGGCACATTTAAAAAAATTCATTTCACAAGCGTTTAGATCACCAATTGGTCACCCTTAAAATACGCCCCATTGGACACAGTGCGCTGCTCCTATTGCTGGAAGCACCCTTAGAAGTCCTCTTCCGTTAAGTGCTTCAGTAACAATGTCATTCCCTTTTGAATTGTCATTATATCCCTGAGGTGCTGCTCCTGCAGCAATAATCGATTGCAGTGATCAGTGTCTGTTGATAATGAGCACCAGGTTTAAATTATGTTACAGTCAACTAGATAGAATGGCTGCTTTTCATGAAGTTATTGCATATGTTATACAGGCCTTAACAGCAACATAAGATAGATTTATGTACACTAGAATGGACAAGTACACAATCAAATGGCCAGTGGCCACCATGATCAAGCTGTTACATTGCATGGGGGAATGGGTCATCAAAGCAGTCGTGAGAGCAGGGAGGAAGACAGAAGAGAACCTAATCACCCTGAGTGTTTCAATCTTGCTAGTCTTGACAGTCCACTGCGTAAGGCCCCTTACTACTACTCCATGACCCCTCCCTCTTCGCCCCCTTGCAGAAAATGCTGAAGACTTGCGGCGGGCAGTGAAGGTGATGCAGGTGGCATCGCTTCTGCTTCCGCCCTGCAGACGGCGATACCTGCACTTGCTGCTGCGTTTCATCTACAAGACATCGAGGAACCAAGTGCTCACCCTAAGCCCCCATCATAGCAACATGAGCGTGGTATGCCCGTTCTCCTAAATTCTGCTGTGATGCTGCAATGATTTAATAGTCTTATAACATGTCCTCGTGGTTCAGTTGCTCTGTGTTTCTGCTACTGAGAGTGACATTGTAGGTTTGATTTCCAGCTGTGGCAGTTGCGTGGCTTGGAAATGGAATACGAAATACAAGAATACTCACCTATTGAGATCTTGGTGCATAAAAAACCAGGTGGTCAAAATTCATCAGGAGGTCTTCACTAATTGGTATCCCTCATAGACAAACTATGACTTTGGGATGTAAGACCCCATCATTTAAGCAAAAGTTTTTGTCATCGTTGTTGTAAGAATATTGTACACATGGCACTGCCAGGTGCAGCTGCAGAACATATTTATGCACGGATGAGACTTGCGCAGCAGTAAATGCTGCTGCATTTAAAAACTGCAGCTAAGCTTTGGTGGAAAGAACACTGCAAGCGTGGTATTGTTTGGAGCACCTAACTGAGCCTCCGACACATGCTGAGAAAATTCCACAGCAGTGAGTGTGCTAAATTTATTTATATTGTACGTAGAGGAGGAGGCGGCGCGCACAACAAAGTGGCGAAGACACTGCAGCGAGAGAAGCTCCTCCAGCCCCCTTTTTTCAGGCTTCTGACCGGGAACGGGAAAAAGGTTTTAACTCTAGAGCAGAACGCACTTTGTCTTCTTCGGCCTCTTGACCTGCAGGGCGGCCCTCGTTGCAGTCTCAAACACCTCGCGCACACCGTCCTTGGTCTTGGCAGAGCACTCCAGGTAGCCGTAGGCGTTGATCTTCTCCGCCATGGTGCGCCCTTCCTCCGGGGCCACGGGCTTCTGTTTCATCTTCGCAAGCTCCCGCAGCGTGTGCGGGTCATTGCGCAGGTCCTTTTTGTTCCCCACGAGGATGATGGGCACGTTGGGGCAGAAGTGGCGCACCTCGGGCGTCCACTTCTCCGGGATGTTCTCGAGGGAATCCGGGGAATCAATGCTGAAGCACATGAGGATTACATCTGTGTCCGGATACTACAGGGGTCGCAACCGGTCATAGTCCTCCTGCCCCGCTGTGTCCCATAAGGCCAGCTCTCGCCATTCCCACCAGTACCTGATGGCGATTATGTTGCTGCCCCGATTCCTGACGTCGCCATGACGCGCAATGTCGCGCTCCCCAACACGGTGGTGACAGTTACAGACAATCGAACTTCGTTTCCCATCCTCAATTTTGGCTTCTCGGCGCAAGTTCTTCCTCGCGGGATGTCTCTTGCACATCTGACACCACTGGCCGACCATACAGTTTCGGCCTTGACCCTAGAATCGCCACCCGATTTGACCCTGGACTCACCATCCTTGTGCGACCACTTCACGCCAATGATATCCGACGAGCTCACTTCTGAACAAGTCTCTGCTCTCCGCCGCCTCCTCGTTTCCTACGAGGACATATTTGACTTCGGCGACCGTAATTTGGGACAGACATCCGTGGTAACCCATCGCATCGATACCGGTGATGCCCGACCCATTCACAGACGGCCCTACCGTGTGTCAGCTCCAGAGCGTGCTATTATACAACGGGAGGTGGATAAAATGCTCCATAAGGGCATAATCGAACCCTCTTCCAGTCCCTGGTCCTCTCCCGTTGTGCTTGTTAAAAAGAAAGACAATAGCTGGCGATTCTGCGTTGACTACCGCCATCTCAATCACATTACCACGAAAGATGTGTATCCCCTCCCGCGTATAGACGACGCGCTCGACTGCTTGCACGGTGCCAGGTATTTCTCTTCAATAGACCTGCGCTCAGGGTACTGGCAGATCGCTGTGGACGACCAAGACAGAGAGAAGACTGCATTCGTGACCCCTGATGGACTTTATCAGTTTAAGGTGATGCCTTTTGGCTTATGTAATGCTCCCGCGACTTTCGAGCGCATGATGGACTCTCTCCTTCGAGGCATGAAGTGGTCCATCTGTCTTTGCTATCTAGACGATGTTATCGTTTTTTCCACTACTTTTGAAAACCATCTCATTCGCCTGTCCACCGTGCTTGATGTTTTCCGACGCGCTCACCTCCAACTTAACTCCTCGAAATGTCGCTTTGGACAACGCCAAATCTTTGTACTCGGCCATCTCGTAGACGCTGCCGGCGTACAACCAGACCCTGGAAAAGTCCGTGCAGTTCGAGATTTCCCCACACCCGGCTCTGTTAAGGACGTCCGCAGTTTTCTTGGACTGTGCTCCTACTTCCGTCGTTTTGTCCAGAACTTCGCCGAAGTAACCCGTCCCCTGACCTGCCTGCTGAAAAGGGACGTCGCATTCACCTGGGGCCAACAACAAGCAAACGCCTTCTCATCACTCGCTGCCATCCTCACCAATCCGCCAGTTCTGGCACACTTCAACCCGTCTGCCGCTACGGAGGTCCGTACCGATGCCAGTGGCCACGGCATAGGCGCAGTGCTTGCACAACGGCAACAGGGTATACACTGCGTCGTCGCGTACGCAAGCCGCCTCTTGTCGCCATCGGAACAAAATTACTCGATCACAGAACACGAGTGCTTAGCTCTCGTCTGGGCCATCGCGAAATTCCGACCGTACCTGTATGGCAGACACTTCTTGGTTATTACAGACCATCATGCGCTTTGCTGGCTCTCCTCGCTCAAGGACCCCACAGGACGCCTCGGTCGCTGGGCGCTGCGCTTACAAGAGTACACATTTTCGGTATCCTATAAGTCTGGGCAACTTCACAGGGATGCCGACTGCTTGTCTCGGCACCCAGTCGATCCGCCTGAAACAACGGAAGATGAACAAACACCACTCGTTCTCTCCATTAGCGACTTCGTCAACATAGCTGCTGAACAACGCCGCGACTCATCTCTGCGGCCTATTATAGATGGCCTGCAATCTCCACAGCCTGACCGTTCCCTACAGATGTTCGTCCTTCGCAACGACATCTTGCACCGTTACAACGCCCGCCCTGACGGTGCTGAGCTTTTGCTCGTTGTTCCTGTGCATCTCCGCTCGGATGTTTTGGCCCAGCTTCATGATGCACCCACCGCCGGCCATCTAGGGGTGTCACGCACGTATGACCGCATTCGACGGCGATTCTTTTGGCCTGGCCTCTACCGTCCTGTGCGACAGTACGTTGCGGCGTGCGACCTCTGTCAGAGGCGCAAGACACCTGCGCTATTGCCCGCTGGTGGTCTTCAGCCCATTGCAGTCCCAGATGAGCCATTTTTCCGAGTCGGCCTCGACCTTCTAGGACCTTTTCCCGTGTCGGCCACCGGTAACAGGTGGATTGCTGTCGCAACCGACTACGCAACGCGGTATGCCGTCACACGCGCACTTCCCACCAGTTGCGCTACTGATGTAGCCGATTTCATTCTTCATGACATCATTCTGCGTCATGGTGCTCCTCGTCAGTTGATCACTGACCGCGGCCGCTGTTTTCTATCTAAAGTAGTCGACGACCTCCTGCGATCCTGCTCGACCCACCACAAGTTCACTACAGCGTACCACCCACAAACGAACGGCCTCACCGAACGCCTGAACCGTACCCTGACAGACATGCTTGCAATGTACGTCTCTGAGGACCACCGCGATTGGGACATCAACCTACCTTTTGTAACATTCGCATACAACTCTTCACGTCACGACACGGCTGGATTTTCACCTTTTTACCTGTTGTTTGGCTACGACCCGCCTTTACCCATGGACACCATGTTGCATTCTGACGCCGCCTCATCGACTGCCTATGCTCGTGATGCACTGGCCCGTGCTGACATCGCCCGCCAGGTCGCCCGGGATCGTTTATGTGCCTCGCAGGTTAACCAAAAGTGTGGTTACGATCGCCGACACCGCGACGTGCAGTACTCTCCGGGGTCGCTGGTCTTACTGTGGTTACCATCGCGACGTGTCGGTCTATGCGAAAAACTGATGTCCCGTTATGTTGGCCCTTACCGCGTCATACGAAAGGTCACTAGCGTGACCTATGAGATTGCTCCACTCAATCCTGTGTCAGCGACAGCTTCAGCCAGGAGCGATATAGTTAATGTCTCGCGACTTAAACCGTACCACTCTCGCCCCGAGAACTGATCGCACCGGGACGGTGCTTCTGCAGCCGGCGGGTAATGTCACGGGCGGAGAAAGGCAGCGAATGACGACGACGAAGTCCTGGGCGGAACGCGCTTGGACTGCGACAGCGCTGTACGCTTTTGCTGTTAAATATACCCTGTGTATATAGTTTCTTCCCCGTAACAATATATTCAAAAATACCTTACAAGACTGAAAGCATTGAATAAGGGGGGTTACAATGAAATCGCAAGTAAACTTGTAAGGAACAGGGTTATAATGCAAGTGAATAATAACAACAACAACAAAAACGCAGCGCAACAAAATTAACAATGCAGTACGTTAGCGAAATTCAGCAGCACATACAACAGCCAATTACAGCACGTTGACAAAAATAAAATGCAACACTTTATAAAAATGAGCAAAGCTTGAAAGTTAAACGATAAAATAATCTTACGACGCTATTGTCAGAAAATGCACCTCAAGTTTGTGTCGAAACGTGTTAGGGTTACTATTGGAACCGATATCATCCGGAATTGCCGCAGCATTAAAAATACTGGGCATTCCTTCTATGGCAGCAATAAGGATATTGTGCATGCGGCATTGTCTGACGCAGTTGCTGAACACCTTTGCGTGCATTCTGATGAGCACCGACGGCAGCTGCTTGGAAGCCACCCCCGACGCAGCCCAGGAGCTCCTCGCTTTCCTCGTGAAGCACTGCGACCGCATCTTTGCTCCTCCGCGGGAACTTCACCTGGAGGTTGAGGCGCGGCTCACCATTCTGCGGAGGGAGCGGGTAAGCAGAGACACTAGGTGACCCTTGCCTACCGTTTAGCTGTGGCGCACGATGTCGGTTAAACGGTGGTTCCACGAAAGGTGGTCGAATGAAAGAAGGTGTTTAGTGCTTGGCAGCCTGCGTATTATATGGCAACAGTTTTTTCGAACAATATCATTTTTGTGTGATTATGCCGGCTTGTTAGCTTCGAAAATCTTGCATGCAGTTAGCACCATTGCGGTCTGTCTTGTACACGGTCGATAGAACTTCGTTGGTACGTTCCAAATCTATGTGATTTCCCATTTTGTGCACTCCTGGGTGAAGAATGCGGAAATCACTCCTCACGGACTGAGCATTTTCCAAGATTGTAACGCCTCTTCAAGCTGCTTTTCCAAACGTATCTAGTATGTGGTTCTATTGTGATAATGCATATGGTATCGATATTTGCTTGGTTCGCCAAGTATAAGTGAAGAACCATAGCTGTCTGTGAACCTGGCTTTTGAAGAAGCTAATTGAGCTGATTGATTTGCTAGGCTATCATCACTGTGGGAAAGTTAGCCAAGGTACTAAACAGAAAGGATAGCTTTGCTATTTTTTACACAAATGGCAATAACGGCCCACTTTCTCGTTTTAACATGCTCCCTTCAGAGGCACATTGCAGACAGGCCAACCAAGAAACCATTGATTGGTTGTCACAGGTATTAACTGCACAAATTATAAATGCAGAATGCTACCACAACATGCGTTCGTGCAAGATTTTAGTGCTGGCGACCATGCGATAGACACAAGATAATTTTTTGAAGCTGTTTGCCCTACTACGCTGCTGTACGGTTTGTACGGTTGAACTGACATGGTCGGTGCCTCCTAGATAACACAACGTGTACGTGCTCTGACCTGTGACATTATTTGGAAAAGCAAAGTTGAGCTTTGTGCAGTGTGTTGTGTCTACAAGGGAGTCAGGTTTACATGGCCTTCCAAAATTAAAGTGCTGGTTTGCTTGCACTTCATAGTGGACTTTCTTTATCGTGCTTGATCGACAGAACAGAATAAATCGGAGCCTTTAAAGCGACGTG
Source organism: Rhipicephalus sanguineus (assembly GCF_013339695.2). Lineage (NCBI taxonomy): Eukaryota > Metazoa > Arthropoda > Arachnida > Ixodida > Ixodidae > Rhipicephalus > Rhipicephalus sanguineus. The sequence goes on along the minus strand of NC_051184.2, from coordinate 33,600,787 downwards.
AAAGATTAGTCTTTCTTGGCGGAAGGAACGACGCCGCCATCTGCGTGTAAGAGAGTGCTTCACGTTTTGTCATGGTGATGGGCACTTAATCCATAGGTGATAATAGGATGTTTATTTCACTGAGTAATCGTACACTTTTTGTCTGGCATCAGTGTAAGCAAACTTGTAGTTATGATATACTAAAGACATCTGTGCAAAATTTTGGGGCAAACAACCCACCAGTTCTGCCAGAAAAGCAATTCACACTGGTCTTCCTTATCGATGCAGTGTTCAATACATTTTCATTGTAGGCACCAGTAATGCTTCTCGCAGTCGCCTTTTTTTCTTTCCAAAGTCTGCCTTTTTTTTAGCTTTTGATGTCATCTCCCTGTCAGAGTTCGTGAACATTTTGTTTTCTGGGAGGCCTCAGACTTGCTCAGTTATTGTTGTAGGTTAAGAATGTGTAGTGGAACTGTTCTGTTAGTTATACAAAAGTGCAAGAACCGAGCTTTTGCCAGGAAGATTGGGTTTCGCTCCAATATGTATATATTTCGTAACGTTGTGCTTGAACACATTCAGATCTTGCAAACATTAACACTTTTGGTTGTATTCCAGCAGATACCCTTTCTTTCTCAGTCCAGGTATCGGTATTCTAGGTGTCTGGGTTGAGTGGTGTGTTTCTGTAGACTCATGAAAGCAGGCTTACGTGTACGAAAATTTTCTGTATCTCTGATTCTGTAGCATACTCAAGTAGAAACGTGAGACAAGCTTGCTGGCAGTTCATTGGAATGAAAGCTGCCCAAAACTAAGGAAAGGTCAGCATTTAAAACACAGATAGGGCACATACACCATTATGGTTGTGAAAGCTGTACACTCTTGGCTGGAAAACAGCACACAGCAGAGAGTACTATTAGTAATAGAATGAACAGTATTCACTATCATTGTTAGTTTAGCACTTTGTATGTGTGTGTCCCATTTGTGCATCGAGATATGTCCTTTGCTTGCTCTTGTGCAGCTTTCATAACATCCTTTGGGAGCTGCCAACGGTATTGCAGTAGTCAATTTGTGCCAAATGAACGTGCATTCAGTTTCAATCCATCGTTTGTACAAAGCAGAATGATGTCACTGTGAGGGCTCCTGATTATGTTGTCGAGCACGAAACATTCATTTTCAGTATCATATTTTAATTAAAGACCCTTACATCGAGTTTTTGACATGTGCTGTGATGAAAACATAACTCCTTTTACCTAGCGAGTACATTGATTGTAATTGTCATCGCATTCCAATACATTGATCTCAATTAGCTTAAACGCAGCGCTAGGTAAATTTGAAGAAACCTCTGTGTATAATTTGACCGTTTTTATTGTTTATCTATAGTGGAGTCTTAATAATTCTTTGTTCAACCGCGCTGATATCCGTCCATATTTAGATCATTTCTTTCTGCAGTAGGTTTTGTTATTGTCCTAGACATTGCAGTGGTGAGTGTTTGTGTGTGTCTCGCCGCACTACTAATATATTTAAGCGTCATTTCGTGGGTGTTGTAAATGCGTTTTAGTGAAGTTAGAAAGTGTTTGGTGTATAAAATGTCATGATAGCATGAATTACCTTACTTCCAAAACTTCTTTTTCGTTGTGACTATTCAGAAGGAGCAATTAGCCACTGTAATGGCTTGGTAGCTTTTTCCGTTTCGCTGCATTGAACACAAGGTAACAGGTGCAATTCCTGGTTTTAATGTAAAAATATAATCAAGGAGGCATGTGTGACTTCTTGCCATTATACATTGTAGACTGTAAATGGCTGTATGTGTCAACTGACATCTCTAATCACACTTTTGATTTCATGGAGCCTCGTGCATATTGGTGCAGAGCGATGAGGTCTAAGAGCTACACTTATTTACTCATTAAAGTAAAAGGCTAGGAGAGAGCAGCTTTGAGCCTTAAAGAGGACAGGATTAGTACCACATGTGGTACTTGGTACTGGGACTATACGGGGAGCAAACATTCTATTCTCCAGGGGTCACCACTGTGACATACCTGACTAAGTCCACTTGTCAGGACAAATGTGTGGCGAGTGTATCCATGCATGGACGATGGGTAGTGCCCTCATCCACACCTAGTGAAAACGTGTCACACACATTCAAGCTTGAATGAAAATTTGTTTTGGTATAGAACGCACTGCTCATAGCTCTGACCAAACACTGCCCAGATGGCCGAGTCACAAAGAAAGCATTCTTCATAGTTACCATTCGACATTCCAGCCTTGGAATGGTCCACAGAGGAACGAAGTTTTGCCAAGTCCAGCGATTCCTAGCTGCATGGTTGTTCATGTTCACTTGCATGTTTGTTCACAGTATCCAGAGTGCTTCAGAACCCTTTATAATGTCACACTTGGTTGTGCTTTTGTTTCCTTAGTAGTGCTTTTACTTCCTGGTGAGTGTGTTGCAGTTATCTGCATTATGTTTTGTACCGTGCATATCCTTTTCTTGTATTCCAAAAATCTTTTTGTACTGTGTGCGACATTTGCGTTGAATGCACATTGTTATCAAGCAGGTGTACAATAATGGTGCATGCTGTTTATGATCAACTGGCACATTCTGCAAAGTCAAGTCTGCAAGGAGATGTTGAGAGGACTTTTTACTGTGTCCCTTGATATATTACGTGAAACATTACTTTTAATTTGAATGAAATGTGTGTACTGGTGATAAGATGCTAAACTGAACAAGTGTACATATACGCAATTTTTGTTTTTGCAAGCACTGTTCAATAGTGGTACTGCAGATGAAGCAAAGTAGCAATGTCGGCTGAGCAAGGTAACGCTTGCATTTGTTGTAAAGACAAGTTTGGGGTCAGGCATCAGTTGTGACCAATGGTTATAGGCCGGAGCAATTAGCTAGTTTACAAGAAGTGAGATTAAATCAAAGGGTTTTTTTTTTTACATTTTCATTTTGTACATGTCATGCTGAAGTGGCTTGTTGCCTCTTCTTTTTGCTCACTTTCTCTCTTTTTTTTTTATTGCACTGTGCCTAGCTTGCAATCTTCCAGAACACTTCTCTGGTGTGTGCATTCTAGTAGTAAGGTCAGCTTTGCCTGCACTGACACTTCAACGTTGTTAGCTTCCACACTTTTCAGTCTGATTTCCGGTTCATACTGCATTGTTTGCTAATGAGTCGACAGCTGCGGTGGTACTGAAAGTTTCCTGTCATTATGGAATCTGTCAACATGTCAAGAGCGCATCAGAGAGACATTCTCCGCTGTTGGCATCACACGCACTCCTCCAGGGACACTTCTCGGATTCCTCCTTTGCGTCACCATGAGGATAGCTACAACAAAATTTTTGGAATGCATTAAAATATCTTAGTTTCAGGTGGCGTAGATATTGAGGAGCCAACGTGCAAAACATTATGTTTGAAATATGACTGGAAGCATCAACAGCACCTTGCACAAATATCAGTGGCATTTAATTAGAGATAGATTCTGCTGTCTCAGTGCCAATGCCCTTGTCATATAGAGTGCAAATAAGAAAGCCTCTTTTGGTAGCTTTTTCAATTCATTTTATATTGATTGTGTTCTTTGTGCTGTACGCTGTTACCTGGAAGAGGTGCTTAAAAATATGACGAATCTGTATGCGCTAATAAGTCACTCTTGCAAAACTTTATCCGCGTTTCCACTGGGAAAAAGAACTCAAGTGGAGAAAACCTGCCTCTGTGGCTCAGCGGATATGGATATGAATATGAGCATGAGGCAAAAACTTTGATTCCAGGCCATGACTGCTACAATGAAATGCGAATCACTCCAAATGCCAAATCACTCATGCGCTTAAAACTCTGGGGGGCTCTAAATTAATCCAGAGCACCGCACTATGGCATCCTTTGCAGTGCGGTACATCGGACCATAGTGCCCCGTGATTTGATTAAATGATTAATATTCACAAGTTATCAATATTTGGGCAATTTGTTGTGCAGAAATTAGGCCATTGGTTTCCACATGTTTTAACAGGCATTTTGAGATAGTAGCTTTATCTAGTCTCAGCCAGATGATATAAAGTATCCTTGAGAATCACGAGGAGGTGATGGATGCTGAGGTTGTGTTGTCACACTCATTGGCTTATTAACCCTCTGTTGATGGTGACAACGACCTATTTATGACTGTAATAAAAGATCAAGCTAACGTAACAAATCATTTCTTTTTTGTGTACATTGAAGGGTGAATGTGTAGTTTACAACCTCTTCTTTCTGTGTACATTGTACTCTGTGCCTATGAGGGACTAATGTGCCTGTCGCGCATTCTGTCATCACCATGCTCAGAACATCAAAATAAACACATTTTTGTAAGCTACTTTGTTTTACTTGAGTGTGTTTTCAGTTTCAAGATTTTTATTGTGAAGTGTGACAACATTTTAGACTGTAGTGTCACCTCAAAAATTTTCAGCAGCTTACAAGAGAACGCCCCTGTGTCTGTTTTAATGCCACGGCATTCTTGGGTGCCTAAGATTAGTCGTAACGTGAAGGTCATGTTTCGTGTTATCGTTAAATAATCTATAGCTTCCCATTATGGTGCCATGCACGGATTGTTGTGTTGCATGGATATGGTTTGTCACTACAGTAATGTAATGTAAAATGTAATGTAAAGTAGTGTCTTTTAAATCTGAGTAGTGCACCATAAGTTTGTACCTGCAGTGTTGCTGCTCACTCCTACATCTATTGCAACTCAGTATTCTGATAATGGCGGTATGTTTATGGACACGCTAAATATATGTGCTCGCTTGCAACCTGGGAATTCAGTATGACCTCCGTACACAAAGATGTACTCCATCTGTCTGTGCGCCTCTGCGCTCTGAAACGTAGTTCCCAAGAAATTCTGATGTTGAAGATTGTTTGCCTTTGCCACGATGTTGCAGAAACTATAACGTAATTGGCTGGTACATCTACACAAATCCAAGTCCTCTTTGAGTTGTACAGTGGAAGTATCTTGTCCCTGCGTTCTTGGATTTTCACTGACTATATTTATGTAGAATGAAAGAAAGCAGGAAATGGACTATTAAAGGAGTACAGACCCGAATTTTAAATATTTTTGGACTGTTGCTCTAAATAAAAGCGCTGGTGTCAAGAACCATGAAAAGAGTGGTGGGGCACCTGTGAATGAATTGAATATATTTTTAATACTGCTACCTTAAAAAAACACTTTCGATATCGATATCGAGGGGGCAGTTTCGCAGTGACATGTAAACACAGTCTGATGTCATGAGAAGACGGCAACTTGCAATGTACTAGCAGCAACTCTGTCATCTGCTGTCAGTCGCACGTGGTGCATGTAAACAACGATAAGTGAATTGTCATCCAGCGATTTCTGCGATTTAGGCTGCATGTAAGACGCAGAGTTCGCAAACTGAATGAACCGTGTCGACTTATCGTGGTAATGTCCATTGTGATGGGGCTGGCTTGCAGATGCTGGGCGACGAAAAATTTTAAATCAAAGGGGAATATTTTATATGTATTGTCTGACTCCGATGTGTGGAGAGCGTTAACACTGCATACCAAGGAAACGAAAAATGCTCCTTTTGCGATGCCTCAAAATTAGGGTGTGCGAATATTCGAAATTTCGAATATTTTTCGAATAGTGTTTGCTATTCGATTCGATTCGCACTGGAATTTTACTATTCGAACTATTCGAACTTCCCAAAAACAAATACAGTCAACGTCCGATTGAAAGTGACCCCTTCAGATTTTTAATATGCTTCACCTTATTACAATTTCGTATTGCGGCAAAGCTGCCTTTCAAGCTCCGTTACGGTCGAAATTTGCCAAGAGACAGTCAACGTCCGATTGAAAGTGGCCCCTAGATTTTTCAATGTGCTTCACCTCATTACACCCCGGTATGGCGGCAAAGCTGCCTTTCAAGCTCCGTTACGGTCGAACTTTGCCAAGACACAGTCAACGTCCGATTGGAAGTGGCCCCTAGATTTTTAATGTGCTTCACCTCATCACACCCCGGTATGGCGGCAAAGCTGCCTTTCAAGCTCCGTTACGGTCGAACTTTGCCAAAACACAGTCAACGTCCGATTAGAAGTGGCCCCTAGATTTTCAATATGCCTCACCTCATCACACCCCGGTATTGCGGCAAAGCTGCCTTTCAAGCTCCTTTACGGTCGAACTTTGCCAAGAGACAGTCAACGTTCGATTTAAAGTGGTTTCTAGATTTTCAATGTGCTTCACCTCATTACACTCCGGTATTGCGGCAAAGCTGCCTTTCAAGCTCTGTTACGGTCGAAATTTGCCAAGACTCAGTCAACGTCCGATTGGAAGTGGTCCATAGAGTTTCAATATGCTTCACCTCATCACACCCCGGCATTGCGGCAAAGCTGCCTTTCAAGCTCTGCTACGGTCGCAAATGTACTAACTCAAGAAACGCTGGTTCCAACATGGCGATGAACGATGTGGCAGAGGTGGGGGCTCAATTAATGCTGATTTGGACCTGAAATTGGGGCAGGAAGTCCGAAAACTCGGAAGCCGAAGCTCTTTAGCATCCGAAATTTCAGATGTTCTTGTATATCGACGTCTACGAGGCAGATTTGGAATTCCGGACTTGAAGGGAGCACACCATTGTCCGCCACATCAGTTGGGCTTCCACAGAAGTTGAAACAGGAGGAGAGGCTGAGGAAATGGCATCTTTGCCTATCACGTGTAAAGTGTTGTCGGCAACACTTTGGTTGCATCAAATCATGTACATAAATCCAATTCAGCCTCTACATTGCCTCATTCTTGATAAGACAACTATGAAACACCACCCCGCCAGTGCTTCATCAACCTAGCGAAAAGAAACACTTTCATGTTGCTATCTCATAAGAATATGCTTAGGAATCCTCTCCAACTTTTTCTGCAATTTCACTTCGAAGTATTCGAAAAGTATTGTAGGAATATTCGAGAAATATTCGAAAAATATTCAATTCGATTCGCACTCTCACTTCAATATTCGAATTCGCTTCGCACCCAAAATTTTGCTATTCGCACAGCTCTACTCAAAATCGTACTTTAAGAAATCAGCCCCTACCCCCCCCCTCCCTAGCCCGCCAACACCATGACACTTCCCCCCGCATGCCGTCCTAACATTGCCTGCCAGCACCTCTAATGGGGTGGTGAGACGGAACGCTTTCTTTTTGCAGGGCAACAAGGTGACGACTTACTGCCAGCAGGTGACGCGTGAGCAGTTCGAGGCGCAGAAGCGGACACTCTCCGAGCAAGCCCTGATGGACCTCTTCGACGACATCCTCCGCGACCCGAGGATATCGGACAAGGAACGCAACACAAGGATGAAGCAGGTACGCATGTGCAGAGCAACTCTGAAATTTGTGTTTGCCAGCAGAAGAAGAGGCACAGTTAGTTAAAGGGACATCAAAGGCAAATAACTGTTACTGTCATAGTGAAAGTTCAATGCTTGAGAACGTCTAAAACGCCGATATTGTATGCAGCAGTGCTTCAGAAATCGAGAAATCAAGGTAATTGTAGGACACGATTTGCGCCACCATTGGGGACATTCTCAAACACAAGCCTGGTGACGTTGTATGTAGGGCTGAAGTACATTTAATCACAAGTACCCGAGCTACCCATGACAAAGACAGACATTTCAGTGCATTAACAAGGCGGAATAAAATGAAACTAGTGCATTTCAGTCCGATTCATGCAAGAAAACTTCTTGGTGTTACCTGGAGCAACGCAAAGTGAGGTGCACACTTTATGTAGGCTTGCTCTTAGTGTCAGTTTCCTTTAGTTCCAGAATATCCTGAGGAGATTGCAAATGAGCGTGGAAAGTGAGTGATCTTAGTACCACGTGCCCTCAGTGTAGTTGAAAATGCCAAATAGTACTAGCTTCACTTTTCTCAACACTTTCATGGATAATTATTACTGGAGCATAGGAAAAAGATTTGTGGAAAGTTATAGCTTTGTGACTCGCTCACTGGTGAAGAGGCAAAAATGTACGCGTTGCTGTGCGTACTTACACCTGCTTGTTGCTATATTTTTAATGGGCATAATTAGCATTGGGTTGTTTGGGCTATATAGAACTGTCCCAGTTATAATGGAATAAGGTATGAACTTCTGGGCATTTTTTGTGTATAGCTGACATTTTATCAGGCAAGATAATGAACTTGCCACTTAACTAGTGTTTGCATTCACCGTCATTTCTGTTCCTTGCAGTTTCGGCAAAATTATCCTGACATCTACAACAAGAAGACGTGCGATGAGACTGTTGTTCCAGTGACTTTCAAGAGGAACAGTCGTTCAAGAGCCACTGTGATTGGCTTGCTTAGGAGTCTGAGATTGTGATTTAACCTAGAATACGATCTGAATTGACACACACGGGTGCTTGAACAAATCGCTTCACCGATTGTTCGTTTTTTACCACATACAGTGCCATTGAACTTGTGTATTGTAATACGCAGTTCTACGCACGTACCCGAAATTTCGGTTTGTAGAGTTTTGTGCTTGGATGTGTAAAATATTCTTTCAAAGTAAGGAACAATTCAGGCTAAAACCCGGCTGGGACCGTGTGGTGCTGAGCATAAGGTGTGATTTTGGTTGCTTTCACGTTTTTGTTGTAATATATGTGTATTATATGGGAAAGTTATCCGAAGTGCATTAGTTCACAACTGTGTTTCATTCTTCGCGTATTCAACGTATAAGCGTGGATGAAATGGAGGGCTTACACTTAAGTAACAGTGACGCTATCTAAGTGCAACAAAAATTGCAATTGTCTTCAATATCTACTTCTCAATGCTCTTCCCACAACTGTAAAGAACAAACTGATGTATGTGTGTGAGTGTCTGCTTATCGAGAACTTACAGTGCTGGTCTAGTGTTGTCCTTGTCTTAATCGGTACATTCGCTTGTTCATTACTGTTTGCTGACCATAGCTGTAAAGGCATTTGAGGTGTCGTGACCTATGATGATGTTGCTTTTGAAACCACAGTATTGCTGCTATTTTACATGACCGCTACACACATGTTTGCCGCACATAGTGAACTCAGGGATTTTGCATGCATTCTGAGAGACAGAGTCATTTTTACTTTATGTATTTTCAATGCAAACACTGTTCTGGTAGCCTTCCCTGCCAAAGATCTGTTGGATGTGCCATATGCTCAATGAACTACTTATGGTTGATGGCCATGTATCTTTCTTACATTATGTTATTTAAAAGTATTAACGCGAAACTCTGCGGTGCTACAAGAAAGGCGTTTTGAGCTTTTTTGACGACCTGCAATTTCCTACAGTCAAGGTCAACTACACTTGTATGTGATCATGCTGCAAATGAAGCACTAGTCGCATATGTACAATTTTAGGTTTTATTACAGAGCACTTTTATCTGTCATTATTTGATCATTTTTCAGTTGTACCTGCTTAGTTTGTTTTGTGCTGTTGTATTGCAAATTGTATTGGAATGCACATGAAAATAAAATCATTGTCATGCAGAGTTGTCTTTCATTTAGTCTTGCCGTGGGTACGTGATGGAGTAGTGTGGCAACGTGCGTTGCATGTCCTGGCATTAGCCATAACGCGCAATGCAAAGTGATATGCAAGCTATCCACTGCGTGTTACACAGTGGATGGTTTCAAAAGTGTGTAGAACTCTGGATGAGCACCCACATACTTTCTTTTGATTTATTTCCTCTCGTTCCAGTTGTATGCTACCGTGTGTGATCACTAAAAGCACGACCTTAGCTAGTAAGCAATGCACGCATTCCTTAGGCACAAGCACTCAATAGGTATTAGTGCGTAGACAACGGTAGATGCATTTTATGTGCCATAAATTGAAAGAGCTTGATAATAAATAATTACCACTTGCAGCTCTCCCTAGGCTCAGTAGAAGTAATGATAAAACCATTAACACCAATTACTGGCATTATGGTGAAATGGAGTCAGGATGGGAGCCGCTCATCCCAGCAAGTTGATAGCAGATAGCAGTAGAAAATGTAAACCTTGATGCTATGAGTCACCTAACTTCAGCGGGAAAGTGCATATGAACTTAAAAGTGTTTTAGCTATGACTGCAAGATCTTTTAAGCATCATAGTCATGGCATGCACTGTAAACCCCACATACATAACTGTAATTTTTTAAGTTGACAAGTGGTGCGTGTTCTATGCATGAATACATTGCCTTTAGCTATTGCTAAAAGATCTTTTAAGTTGATTGTGAATCATAGTCATAGTTGCCTTTGCACTATGTCCACATAACTAATTTTTAAGTTGATTATTCGTAGTACATGTTACATGAATGCATTGCCACTTCCTACATGGCGTGGCAAGGATTCAGGTAGCATTGTGGAGGCATAAAAGATCAGACTGCACAAAAACCTCCGAGGCAGCGATTCTTGTTTTCTTCTTTTTTTAAGAAACAAGTTTTTTGACATGTAGATTTGTTGCGTTGGATTCATTCATCTGCACGGGTCCAAACGAACGCAGCTTTCCATCGCCTGTTGCGAAATTATACGTTGCACGTGTTGTGCCGAACCAAAGAGTAGCTCAAATGCGTATGCTGACACGCGTTGCTTATTTTCATAAATTAGCTTAGTCGAAAGCGGCGAAGCGTGAGGGTACGACGGTTGGATTCGCACCCGCCATAGTTCCGGTCTCTAGCAAGGTGAGTTTTCAGGCTTTGTCGCAGAAGGTGTACGTCCCACCACCACGACTGTTCACAGCACGCCGCAGACCAGCAAATCTGACTTTGGGAGCTCACATCCAATTACAGTGTTCATCCAATCGTCCGACAAAAAAAAAAAAAAAACAGCGCGTGCCGATAAGTTGAATTGCGCGCCACTATTTGGCAATGCCCATTCGCCTGCCATTCGCGTTCTCCCCTAAGCTTGTCCTACAAAGTTCCCGTGGCGTGTTAACTCTGATAATGTCGCGTTTCTTGCTGTAAAATGTACATCGTTATCTATGGCAAATCTTTAGAAACTACGACATAAATGTAGACAACGCGTTTTCTCCGCTCTTCGCCGCAACTACACTAGCGCCGCTCTTGAGGAGGGCATTTTTTTTTTTTTTTTGCTCTCAGCAACGAGGCTGAAAAGGCGGCCGTCTCTGTGTCATGGCAGTATAAGTGTTCGTGTCTGTGTCGCCCCTACGCTGCTTTTCAATCCCCCTCAAAGGCGCGAAAACAACGCTTGCGCCCTTGTTTTTGTCGGCCGCGTTGCAACTTCGAGTCATCGAACATCACTCGTGCCAAGGATGACCGACACAAGTTCACAGCCCGCCAAGCCAGAAGGGTGAGTTAAAATTAAAGCGACCGGCGCGAAAAGTGACGCGTCTGAATGCAAGCTCTTCTCTGTCTACGCGGGCTCGACTAATTCGGTTGCACAAACGTGCCGTGTGGCCGTAAAATGTCAATACTGTGTCGCGGTTGGCTGCGCGTGCGTTCTAGTGAATTTCAAGAGGCGTGTGGCGCGCAGGTTTTCATGTGTGGGAGAAAAAAAAGCGCGCGAAATCGTGTCAACTTTCGCTGTGCCGAATACGGGTTGACTTGTTTCATCTACCTTGTGCCAGATGTGCGTTTCGCGAAAATTTGCGTTGCGTGTTCGCTAAAGTTCGTTGAGTCGTTTAGTTACATTTCTGCACCGCCGTGCTTTGGTTACGGGCTCGTAAACCGTACTGAGCTGTCTTGTTTCTTTTTCGCTGCCATTTTTCAAGCTAGTACCCTCCCCGGGCTCGTTAGTCGTGACGCCTGCTAGCCACAAAGTTCAATTATTTGTTTTTACTACTACCGAGGCCCGTGAGTCAAGCCCAGGTAGTATTAACCTCACAGTTTGCCTTACCTCGGACGTATTGTCAATTCATTTTGCCCTGTACACGCACATCGAAACGAACTAGCAGCTGTCGTTGTTGCTTCTCTGACATATCCTGCGCACTACCCCTCCACGCCGCTCACAGAAATTTTACACAAGCACGCGCGCCACATTTATGATCTGCTGAACAGACTTTATTAGCCGAACGGGCGTCAGAATTTCGCATTTGCTGCTCCCATGGGATCACTTTCTGGCTCATGACTTCACAATACAGTGTAACCTTTGGAAACGAAACTTACACATCAGCTGTAGTAGCCTAGAGACTTTAGTTGTCGAACTGCTAAGCTCGAGCACGCGGGTTCGTTTCCCGGCCACGGCGGCCGCATTTCGATGGGGGCAAAAGGTAAAAACACCCATGTACCTATATTTAGCTGCCTGTTAAAAAACCCCAGTTGGTCATAATTAATCCGGTGGCCCTCACTATGGTGTGCTTCATAACGATATCGTGGTTCTGGCACGTAAAACCACAGAAATTATTATTGGTAAACCAAAGCTGACTGTAGAAAAGCTGTAATAAATTAAGGGAGCTCTAGAGCTTGGCAGTATTTCTCGTATGGTTCGGAGGTCTCGCATGTTCAAGTAATGCAAAAAATGACAAAAAGATATTGTCAGTACTTTGTTATTGTAAACAAAGAGAGGATGAGACAAATGTAGCGCTGATGTATTCGGATTTTCCTCTCTTCCTCGTTTTGCTTGCATTGTTTTAGCTAAGATGAAATACCAAAACACCCATCGTTTGGTTCATCTAAATGCTCAATTAACACTGTATTGGAACTTTCGTGGATGGCTTGCTTCCAGGGAGGAAAAGTCCAAGATGGATGCAGCCATGATGCTCCTCTCGGGCAAGAGGGACTTCATCGTCCAGGATTATGCGTCAGCTGCAGCGAGCCTGGAGGAGGCCTGTAAGCTTCTGGCGAACTTGTATGGCGAGACCGCCAAGGAGTGCGGAGAAGCCTACCTCTTCTATGGACGTGCGCTGCTCGAACTTGCTCGACAGGAGTCGGACGTGCTGGGAAATGCCTTGGGTCAGTAATGCTCATGTTTCTTTGGACATTAGTAGCATCGTGGAAAGAGTCCTGTCCATCGCTGGTTTGCATATTCTGCAGAACTTAACGTTTAAAGGAATACTAAGTGGCTAAGCAGAAACACTCAAGTTATTTTAGACTAACAACACATTCTTTAGCAAAGTACGATGCACACTACACTTTCAGGTAGGAAATATTCCATGAGTAGCAGAGGAAACCGAAGAGTAGGCTCTCCTTGATTATTTCTTCTACATTTGGACTTCTCTGGTCAAAGGCAAAGGTTTCCCAGTTGCCCGGGGTGGTGATCCGCACGGCGTCACTATGGTAGTTGGAGGTTGGAAGCTGAATCGGCTGGCCAAATTAAGGGGAGCACAGAAAATAAATTTGTTATTGTTGAGGTTGCCAGTGTCACACTGCCATCCGTATGTGTGCACGTATCTTTGTTCGTTGTTCTAAAAAGCTTTTTCGTTCTTAATCTAAATCTATAGAGTCCGAAGAAGAGAAGGACGATGATGACGACGACGATGATGGTGAAGATGGAGAAGAAGAAAAGTCTCAAGAAGGGGATTCAGCTGGTGAGGGCCATACGCACACCTAAAAAATGTGGCATGCCTAAGTGGAATTTATGCTGGCTACAAATTATGCGTGCATTTGTGTACATATATATGCTATATATTTGGTGCTGACAGCTGTTTCAACATCGTGCTGGGAAATGTTCTCTCTGCAAGTTGACAACAGCAACTGCATTGACATTGAAATTGGCAAACTTGAGGGTTCTTACAGCTGCTTGTGATGGGGGATATTGTGAATGAAATGTCTCGGCTTGCTTATTACAGTCGAGCTTCAAGACAGTGAGCATGGATATAACAAATTCTTCTATGTAAAGAAGTAAATGTAAAAGTTGATAGCCATGCTTTATTTATTTTCATTGAGTATTCTACTGTGATAGTGAAGTGGAAAATGGGAAATCCAAGGCTGTAATGGTTACAGCAAAGCAACTTTTTATGCACTCGTAGCTCAAAATATGTATCCCTGTAGCAAAAATGCGAAATAGAGCAACCTGCCACCACACATTACATGTGCACAAGCACATTTCGGTCAGCGGCTTGATTTGGCTGGCTTGCATCCAGGCAAAGTAAGTGTTTGGATTGTGTGTTTACATGGATTGCTCGTTTCTGTGTAATAATGCCAATAAAAAATTATTTGTCAGTTGTAATTGTAAGTTATTGTAAGTTGGTGACAAAATCAGTGCTTGCTTTGCTGCCCATTCCTACTTTTCATTGCTTATGTGCTGCAGCCGAGTAAACTTGATCAAAAAGTGTGATATATGGACTAATGCAATACTCTTATGAAGATTAAAAATAAACGTTTTGTCCGTGCGAAAGGCATTCGGGTGTCCACATGTTAAGCGAAACTATGCTCAATGCCAGCAAAGAAAAGCCTGGCAGATGCTTTTGTTGGCTGGCTCGGAGTCATTTCCAGTCATATACAGTCGTATGCAGTCATTCCAACGATGACGCAGCAGTCGTCGGGAATTTCGCACAGACGGTGGCGCTAGATTTCCCTCTATGTGATATCGTAAAAAATGCTATGCTTGTCCCAAAATTGCTTCTGCAGGATCTTCTAAGAGAGGTAGTGAGGAAGAAAACGGAAAAAAACAAGACGAAGAAGAGCAGTCTGGTTCTGCCGCGAAGCCGTCAGAAATTCCAGGCGTAGCGAACGCGGCGGAATCGAAAGACTCTTCTGGTGGTAGTGGTGATGGTGGTGAGGTGGCGGCAGGTGCCGCCATTGAGGTGAAGGCACAACAGAACGGTGGAGGTGAGAGAGCCTGTACTACGGGTTGGCCCAATGGCTCTTCTACTCTCGTCTGTCTCTTTGTCTTCTCTCGTCACGATCTGGTTCGGTTTTTGCCGATGGCTGTTTTCCTTCATACCCTCTTCGCATGGTCACTTTAAACTATCATTGAGCCGGCATTTGACTTCAGTGACGACTGGCATTAATGCCTCAATGACGTGACCTCATTCTGCTAAAAAGTCAGTAAAGGTGCCTACTCTCCATAATGAAAGTGTTGAGGGCAGGAGCTAATACATAGTACCACAAAAACCGCAGTATCAGAATATTACCAGGAAGCTGAAACAATACGAAGGTTTGTAAGTGAATGGGGCAATGAAAATCCAAGGTCAAGTTAGTTTAGAATTCCACACTTTCTGATTGGACTGTCTGTTGTTCAGCATTTTATACAATTTTGCGAGCTCAGTCATAAGAAATAGCCTAAGCTCACATGCACTTGCTGTTCTTGTCAAGCTCAACTGTTGATACGGTGCGGTGATGAAATCGCGTAACTTTCTCGCAAGAACATTTAGTCCAGTAGTGCGCCACGCACTTCCGCAACTTCGGTTGTCATCAGTTTCACTGGTTGTCTTGAAGTGCGACCATGTAAAGAGAGTACAACTTCTCTGGAATAAAGCTGGTCCTGTTGACACAGAAGAACGGTCAAGAATGTGGTTCATCTGTTGCGTCGTCATGTCACTTACATCCCTTCCCTATCTCATTTCGTCACTTCTCATTTCTGCTGAAGCCTGATGCTTGTTCCGGAACTTCATCACCTCTTGCATTTCTGAAGCTACTCTTTTACTAACAGGCATCACTTCTTGAGGTTTAGCATTCTTTCATTGTACTGTCAGAAAAATTTGCCTTGCAGCTTCAAGAGGCATTACAGACTACTAGACTTTCCACTGTGTTTTTCTTTGCATGGTGCCATGTTAACCCTGCTTATGTGGTGTTTGTACTAGGTGCTTCATGTATAAGCACCTTAATACTAAACATTGTCATGCTTGTGTTTCTTTTTTTAGCTACTTTGCTTGCTGTTCTAAGTTTTCTCATTCACTGCGAATTTGCCATTTCTTAGAATTTCATTATATTGTTTTTCAATGGTATGTGTGTGTGTTGGGATTACATGTTATTGTACTTCACTAGAAAAAAAAAAAAGGAAAGTAACACTTAATTCCTGGTCAATGGCACCCCATTTTGGCACCGGTCTCTCTCTGATACAGTTATGATGACGTGTTATCACCGTTCTTGCCAAGTCATCTGAATTTTCGCATTTGAATTTTCGCAAGTTTGTAAAATTTACAGAGGAGTAAATACTGTGGACCAAAATGTTTTAATGCTCTTTGATGATTGTTCGTGAGCGCTTTGAACGCAGTTTCGTACCCAACTGCTGCTGCAAGCCCTTTTCAGGCCAATTTTCAGGGAATTAAATGTTTGTTAGAAATGAGCAAATCTGGTAATCTCTCAAACATGGGCTCTTCTGACTTGAAGATATGCCTAGGCCAGTATTAAAATAGCTGTTTTAAGTGTGTCATAACGTCTCCAATGAATTCATGGTTTTCTCGTACTACCAAGACAGATGTTGCAGCCACTAGGGTCACGATTAGGTTCGCTGTTTGGGTCAGGTGTGTTTGTGTCAACCAGTGAAAAGCTCGAGGACGTTAGTTTGATTCCTGGCATGGTGACTGCATTTCGATGGGGGCAAAATGCAATCACACTTGTGCGCTTAGATATAGGTGCACGTTACAGTAGCCCTGGTGGCCAAAGTTAATTCGGAGACTTCCACTACGATGTGCCTTATAATCGTATTGCGTGGTTCTTGCACGTAAAACCGTGTAATTTGATTTGATCAACCACTGAACATTAAATTCGGGTATGACTGCAAATTTCAGGATGAAAGCCTCAAATGTCTTGGTCCATAAGTACGTACCGACACCATCTGAGATTTTTGGTGGGGATGGAATTAATCGGTGAAATTTATACCTAGGTGGTGCCAGATATGAGTCTTTGTAATGTGATGCATTATCAGTCGCTAGCGGCACGCGGAAATCTTGCAGTCACTACATTTCTTTTCAGCCGTTTTTTTTTTTTTCTACATTCAAAGGGGTTACATCGTGTTCGGTTGCAGGAAGCTTGTAAATGCCACAATTGCATACATTATGGCTTCATAAATTCATAACCCTGCAGCTTGTCTTTGCTTCAAATGCATAACACTAAACCTTAGATCTTGTAACACATACGTTGCACGTCTGTAAGGCAACACTGGCGCTGCAGAAAACGAGGAAGATGTGGAAGAAGATCTTGAGAAGCCCGAGCCAGCATTGAAGGAGGACACAGAACCACCGCCAAGCGAACCTGGCACCTCAACAGCGGGTCCCAGTGGTTCGTCGTCTCCCCCAAAAGAGGTGCTTTTGTTTTTTGTAGAATGCTCACGCTACGTTTGCATTTCATTTGTGGCCCTGGACATGCGTCCATACCTGGGGACAAATCTCTGTGGCTATGCAGCCAAAGCTGCGGGTGTAGAGCTACCGAACATCTGCGGGTGCACGCGAATGGTCTGAAACAGCCTTACATTAATTTCGGATTTGGTTTTGAAAAACCATTTTATTTCAGTGCTGGACAACTTGAACAAATGCTGTTTATTCCTAATAGGTAAAGTGAACTGAAACAAACTGCAGAGCATCTTTTTGGTTGTGTTGATTTCACAAAGAATACAAACAGTCATCGATCAAAGAGCCAGATTTTGTAGAATTGCAAAAATTAATACAGAGTCCCCCAGAATCGAATCATAGGTTTAGTGAATAAGACCCATAAAGTTAATTTTAATAAATACCATATAAATGCATGTAAGGGCAGCACTTCTTTTTTTTTTTTTTTTTTTTTCAGGAAATGAGGGCTAGTTTTCAGGGTGCTGCCCATACACGCAACATTTTTTTTCTTTTTTTTTTTTTAAGTAAAAGCGCACTAGTTAGCGAAAGAAGAGCGTTTATTGTAGTATACGACGTACGTGCTCAATCGGTGCGCTGCGAAGCACCGTTACCCCACAAGCAGTCATCTTCAGCACCATCCAAGCTGTTAGATATCCCGGTGACCTTAAAACTTTGGGACACAATGTCCGTCGACACCGAGCTCCACGCAAATAGGATCCACTCAAGTACAGTTGCCAAAGCTCGTGCCTTCACGCGCAGCATGTCCGTTGTGAGTAAAAAACCGTCGTCTCTTCATTCCCATGGCGGAGCAACTCTTCTTTCAAATCAGGAAACTTTCACTGCTTTCCTCGGAAAGTGCGGTTATTGCTTTTGTTGTTTCGCAAGGCTTCTTTTTGAGCGCAGCAACGTTGAACACACTTCTCGTCAACGTCGAATTTTCTGCCGGCGGCACGTTTCCCATGCTCGAGAGCATACTCGATCACCTTCAACTTAAATCCAACCGTGTAGCTATTCAGGTGCTTGCCCATCTTGCCAAAACGTGAACGCCATGTAGAAAACAAGCTAGCACGAAGGTCATCGAACAGTGCGGGAAAACTACAGCAAATGGCTGGCTGAACTGCACAAACCAAACAACACTAATGCCATACCAAAGTTAGTGATGCTAATGCCGATATGGATAGCGCTGATAGCGCGTTTGTATAGAAGTGTGAGAAGCTAAAGATAATATCTCACTTTAACCTTTGGTTGGCGGGTGTACGAGCACTAATGAAAGAGTTAAAATTTTTAGCCCACTTCATGAACATCTTAACACGAAGAAAATACAAAAATATATATATTCTAGTGGTGATGACGATGGTTGTATTCCCTTGCGTCATTTCTCGACTACGCCTAGAAGCTCTCACGCGCGCGTGCATTTTGAATACGTATTGGTTGAGGAAAGTGTGGGTGCGGCCCTTACGTGGATTTTTTTTTTTTTTTTTTTTTCAGACTATGCACTTCAAAAAATCGGGGTGCGGCCCTTACACGCGTTTATACGGTATATTGCGAATAATGTACATGAATATTTCTTCTTGTAGCACAACTTCTTGTAGCTGTGAGTGCAGAGCTGAAAGCCTGCTCAGTGTTTCCGCAGACAATTTTAAAAAGAAGCAGTCGGCACCGTAAAGTGATCAGGCAATATTAAATTTTTTCACTAAATTTCAGCATAATCCTGCTTCACTTGTAACGTTCTTCAAATATTGAAGGTTGGCAGATCTCCTTATTTGGATTAAATGCCGTGTTTACTCAAATCTGGGCCGCCCTCGATTGTAAGCCGACCACCCCACTTTCGCATATCGTTTTTTCGAAAAAAAAAACATCGGCTTAGATTCGAGTGAATACGGTCTTCAAATTTGATGCTGTCAAGAGAGAAAATAACAGTAGTAGTATGTTCACTATTGCATGGCAAAAATGAAATATCCATTGCAGACAGATACAGATAGCTTTTTGTGTGATCATTTTTTCTTGTGTTAAGAAAGCTCTTGTTTCATTGCTTCTTTAATAAACTATTCCAGGTGCTTTGTTTCTATCGTGTTATGATATAATAACCTATGTTTATGCAATGGCTTTTTCTTCAACATTATGCAGGAAGATGTTCCCAATCTGCAGTTGGCATGGGAGGTGCTTGAAATAGCCAAGAACATATTTAAGAGGTATTTCACATCCGCCGTCACTCATATTCTTCGTCTTGAGCAAGCATAGTTGTGTAAGCCATTTTGTGCTTATTGAGGAGGCATTCCATAATCAACTACAGGTACACGATTCCAGGACGCTGGTCATATCGGCAGCGGTGCCGGGTCCAACACTGGCTTATCAAACCAGAGATCGCATAAATTTTCTCTTTTTCAAGGAGTGTGAGAACACATTCTTGAACATGGTAAAAAAAAATGTGTTGAATCGGCAGACGACAGTGCCTTGAAGTCACGGACCACATATTTAGATAGCTTGCCCTCTTCTATGGCTTTTTTCTTTTCACCTTAGGCATTGTCAGTGATGGCATGCAATGAAGTGCGACAGCACATTGTTAGCAGCCATTAGGTGCATGCAGTAGCGAAACGAATGTCATGTTGAGACCATGAGGGAATGCAGAAAAGACGGGATCTTCATATGAACTGCTTTCCGCTGATGCTCGTGAGAGGCAACACAAATCCACTCATCTGCTGTCTTTGCAGCAGATTTTTTTTTTTCACGTGCGAATGCAAGTTTGCATTTTTTTTCTGGACAAGTAGCTGTTCTGAGTGTTACGTTGAAAGATAGCTGAAATGAAATGCAAGCCCCCTGTAATGTTTAAGCAAAGCCAGACGAATGCTAAGAGCAAAAAAAAAAAATTTTTTTCTTGAGGTTTTGAAATGAGCAAAGCTCTGTACGTTGAAGGGACACTAAAGGCAAATAGCAATTTATGTCAGATTGAAAGCTCAGTGTATGACGTCTAAAATGGAAATACAGTATTATCAACAGCAGTGCCCTACTTACCGAGAAATTAAGCTAAATGTATCACATAATGAGCGCCATGAGCAGCACAATTTGGAAATGATCCTGATGACATGAGAGAGTTCGACTACGATTAATTACTCGTAATCGAACTAGCTCCAATAAAAAAAAGAACCTTCCATGAATCAAGAGACATAATAAAATGCTGCTTGTTCGCTTCTGTTTGATTCATGGAAAAAGAACCTATTTGGCGTTGCCATGGAGAATGGTGCGCGTGGTTCAAAGGTTCTGTTTTCGCTGAACTGCGCTTCGCCCGGCACCCTGCTTCGCTCACGCGGTCGCGTCTCAGTGGTAGTTTCGGTATTGCGTACTGCCGCGTGTGTTTTGCGCGCTTGTGAAAGTCTCTCTGACAGAAAGTTCGACAAAATGCCATATGCATGTGATGTTGCCGGATGCCCGAATGGCGCACGCCGCCACGCAGTAAAGGCAGGCAACGTTGGGCACGGCAGCAGTGATGTGAGAAACACCGCTTTCAGGCGGGTAATTTAAAGTGCGCTACCGCGATGCGGACCACTAAAACGTCATTTTTTTTTTTTTTTTTTTCAAAATAAGCGCTTCCGTCCGTGGCACAAGAGTAGCACCACTGCGAGGTTTCTGGACCATTATTTCAACAATCAGCGTCGACTTAATATTTGCTTTTAGTGTCCCTTTACGTGCAAATGTAATTACAGTGCAGGTCCATTTGTTTTCACCTACACTTTGTGAACCAGTTCATGACGGCGCTGCACTCCGGCATTCGTTTAGAAAAAGTTCAGCTGTCATGCAAGTCTAGTTCACGAATTCCCTGCACCTACTCGTGAGGTAGTGCCGAGTCTGGGCAGCGCAAGATGGCCGAGACCGCAGCAGACGACAAACCTGGCTGCATTTGTGTCTATTTTAACGGTGTCCAACAAGTATGTCAGTGAACGTTTCCTGGTAGTTGCAAATGGTTCCAAACGTTGCAAACGTAAGCAGCGCTGACTTTTATGCATCGCAACCGCCACAACTGGCAAGATAACAGACTGAACTAGAGCTTGCACGACATCTGCACTCTTGTACTTAAACTTAAACCTCATTATAACAAAGTTGCATTTGACATGAAAATAACTTCGCTATATCCAAAAATTCGTTATAAGCGTATATCCGAGCCATTGTATCTATTGCCAAGGCTATTCTTAATTTACTTCGTTGTAACCGATAATTCATTATACAGTAGACTCCCGTTAAGACGAACTCGAAGGGACCGCGGTCATCTGTTCGTCTTATCAGGAGTTCGGCTTATCAGAAGTGCCCCCAAAAAGAGAGATGCTAACATGCCAAGTGCATCCAAATATGTTACTTGAAAAGACTGAATGGAATAGACACACAATGGGGGCAAAAAGACGAGAAAAAGTATTTATTTAGCTCATCTAGATAAAAACTATGCCTTCAAGCAGTGTTTACACGAATCTTACGAGCACCCGATTTCGCGTGTTCAAAAATAAAAATGGTCATGAAGATATTTGCTACCACATTTTAATGATAAAACTGTAACTCCCTCCTATGTTGACGATTAAAAAAAAATTGAGACAAGCACAATTTTCCTTCAAGGAATGTAAAATTTATTGTCCTGGCAGTTCGTTTTCTTCTGTGAGCCTGTTTTGCTGACTCTAAGATCACTTCTGGATACGCCTCGGTCGCGTGCTGTTGCCTTGACAAAGTCATTATACGCTGAGTTGCTTAAGAAAGTCTGCAAGGTTTTCTTCGATTTCCGGATATTTTCCCGTTTTCGGCCCGCAGTAACTTTTCCTGATCGACGTGCAGCTGAAGACATCCCATCGGGCTACTCACGGTCACAAGCCTCGCCACGAAAAAGACTCGAGGCAGATATATTCGCTCTTGAAAATAGCCTTCCTTTGTCATGCGCTTCCATATAAAGAAGGCTCATCACAATTTGCACTTCACTGGGAACAGATACAACGCGCACAGGTCCTACGCGAACCAACGCGAATTATTGACCACAAAATACATGTGCTCGGCCTCCATTGTGTGATGGCGATGACAATGCACCTGTACTCGATTGTAATGCATAGACCATTTTTGTTCCTGTTGTCGCTTTCTTTTTTCTTTTTTCCCACTCCCCTTGCGTTTGCCCCTCTGACCACAGCGGAGGGGCCCCAAGCTCTTGTGTTCTGTTCTCCTTTGTACTCCAGCTGGGAAACCGAAGAGAGCAGGGGGGGGGGGTAATACAAAGGACGCAATGGCTTGGGGGTCCAAGTTGTAAATCCCCCACTCTTTTTGTTGCTTTCTTTGCTGATAAAGCCCACACCTCCCCCACCCACAGGCTGGGGGTGAGAGGGGATACCGGCTTTATCCGCTGGCCGGTCTTCTTCATTTATCTCGCGCCCTCCGCGTCGCGATTTGTTTCGCGTCTTTGCTCCAGGAAGCGCTTTTCTTAATCTTTTTTTGCTTTTTCTCGGTCGCCTGAATGCCCCACCAAGACTGCAGTGTTCATTTCGCAGAATCGCTAGCGTTGTTGATCACCGCTAAAGTTCGTCTTAACAGAAGAGTACAGTTGGGCGGTTCGTCTTAAGCGAATTTTTTTTGCATTGAATCTATGGGAAACAAAACAAATGGTCCCGTGTTGTTCGGTATAAGCGAGAATTCGTCTTAACCGAGTTCGTCTTAACGGGAGTTCACTGTATCAGTGTTCTTTATACAGTAGAACCCCGCTGATACGTTTTTGAAGGGACCGTAGGAAATAAACGTAAGAGACGGGAAACGTAAGAGCCGAAAAACAGGAAAAACGGCAAAATATTTAGTGGTACAGAATTTTATTTCAATTCTTACGAGCAGCACGAAAATTGGCGCGCTCAGCCGCGATCTAGTCGATGGATAGAAACGCGGAGCTTAGGACGGCCTCATCCACAGAAATGTAATCAACGTATGTGATTTTTTTAACACCAACAGCTGTACGCATGAAAGAACTAAGCACAAGCAATCACGACCGGCGCGGCGAGTCCGACCGCGAACCGCACGCACGACCACGCGAGCTCCAACCAGCTCGAACTCCTCCCGTTCTCCGACAAATAACGATGATGATGAGTCTACGCCAACGCGATGGCAGAAGTGAATGCCAATCTCGAAGGCCTTGCTTTCGCAAGCAGTTACGTCATACACGCCATGTTTGTGCAATACAAATCTCAGAGGCTATGCTTTTGTCAATAGTAAATGCCAATCTCGAAGGCCTTGCTTTCGCGAGCAGTTACGTCATAGACGCCATCTTTGCAATTTGAATCTCAAAGGCCATGCTTTTGTTTGCATCAATTGAAAGATTCTGTTGCTTGCGCCTCTCATGCGGCTAATATTACGGTCAAACGAGGCCAAACTGCATGAAAATGCACCATGGCCGCTCTCTTTGATAGTCACTCGGTCGGCTCCGAGCGCACTTCGCGACGTATCATACGGGAACGGTCCGACAGTTACGACGCAACAGCGGGGTTCCCAATACATTGTATCCTATGGGAGCTATGCCGGGACCGGCGGAAAACGACGTAACAGCCGGGAAAACGCAGCAGTGAGGAACGTAACAGCGGGGTTCTACTGTATCGAGGTTTGAGTGTATTCGTTTTGGCATCGCATTGCTGCTGCACTTGCCGAAGTGTCCCCTGCATGATGACTGCTCCCAGGCAGCACCACTAGGAACCAGTTCATGTAGTGCAGGGTGAATCGAATGGGCCTTGAGTCGTATGTTGGGTTTCTCGTAAAATCTTGCCGTGCATCTCCCCGTCCAGAGTTTGAACGGCTGCGTCGATCGTTGCAGGCAGGCGGAGGAAGACACGGAGAACCAGAACGAGCACCGCCTCAAGGTGGCCGAGGTGCTGCTGAGGTTGGGCGAGATCAGCCTCGAGTCGGACAACTGCGAGCAGGCCGTGGAGGACTTCAGCGAGTGCTTGAAGATCCAGATGGAGCTGCTCGAGGCCGACAGCCGCAAGATGGCCGAGACTTACTACCAGCGAGGGCTGGCCTACTCGTTCGGCGGGCTGTACCAGGAGGCCGTCAACGATTTCCGAGATGCCGTACGCGTCCTCGAGCTGCGCCTCGAAAATTGCAACCGGTGAGCTTTCGTTGGGTCCTGTTACGTGTGAATTTAGCAACTTCTAACTTCATCTTTTAAATGCGAAACATTTCTTTGGGAATCGAAGGCACTTTGACTGTTTCTATCTATCTATCTATCTAGCCGTCTCGTGCTGTCATGGTCACCTCCCTAATTTGTTACATACCAAAATTGACACAGGAGGGTATGATTGAGGCGCCTCTAAAAGTGTTTGCGTTGTCAGTGTCGCTTGTTGAGTCTCGACAAACACTGCCCCGCCACGGTGGTCTAGGGGTTATAGTGCTCGACTGCGGACCCGAAAGTCGCGGGATCGAATCCCGGCCGCGGCGGCTGCATTTTCGATGGAGGCAAAAATGTCTGAGGCCCATGTACTTAGCTTTAGGTGTACGTTAAAGAACCCCAGGTGGTCGAAATTTCCGGAGCCCTCCACTACGGCGTCTCTCATAATCATATCGTGGTTTTGGGACGTTAAACCCCAGATATTATTATTATTTAGTCTCGACAAACACTGACACTGTTTACAATCATGCTCGTATCCACAGTGGTAGCCTAGCGGCGACGGTCTTCTGCTGCTTGAGCTTGAGGATGCGGGATCAATTACCAGCCACGGCGGCCATACTTTGAGGAGGGCGAAAGAAACAGTCGCTGCTTATTATTTTCTTTAGTGCTTAGAACATCATTGGACACTACTGCCACTTTGACCATTTCTATCTATTTTGTATCTATCCATCCAGCCACCTACGTCTGGGTGCTCTTGTGGTCGCCTCCTTAATTTGTTATACAGTAAAAGCACGTTAATTCGAACTCTGTTAATTTGAACTTACACTTAATTTGAACTGTCGCCCTGGTCCCGGCACAGCCCTTTGTATTTCCATGGGGGAAAACTCCCAATAATTCGAATGCGTTGGTATCCACAGTATTTGATTCGAACTGCGAGCCCCTGGTTTTTATCAATTTTCACAGAAGTCGGCCCAGAGTGATCACAATATGTTCCAAAACCAAACTAAACCAAATTTACTAAAGATGCAAAACAATGAAACAACAGTGTTTCTCAGCAGATGGGAATTCGGACGCTGTGTCGGAGCTCTTGGGCAAGCTGCAAATGATTCTCATGGAGTTGCGACAGAAGAAATGCAAGCAGATGCAAATCTCTGATTAGTTTTAATTTTGATGCGTTAACTTTGCCATGTAAATAAGCGTGTTTTGGAGCATAAATATAGTCTTCACGGTGTCTGCCGACCGGGAAAACCGGGAATTCTCAGGGATTTTTGGTAGTCTGGAAATTCTCAGGGAAAACTCAGGGAAATTGTGTTCCCATCAGGGAAAATCCACAGTAACTTTATTGAAAGGCAGCGAAAGTCGCGGTGGCGCTGGCTCGATATTTTGTGTAGCATTTTTTCAAATCAAACGGCCGCTGCGGCTGCGGGGAAGTGGCGCACCTCGATGCTGTCATCGCCTTCGGAGCAGTGGAGTGGGAGAGAATCCGACTAATGCGTGGCATGCGAGAACCACTGCACATCGTATCGCTGATGTTGTCAGGGTGTTCTGTGTCTAAGCGGTGTAGTTCTGTATTCTTAGTGGCGCGTCCTGTGCGTTAGCGCCTGATATGGTGTTTTTGTTATCGCCGCGTGTCAAGTAACAAGCATGATTAATTGTAGAAGCGGTAGCAGTAGATGTAACGAGCTTGCAAGCAATCGCGATCGTTCAGGAAGCAGATGTCTTTGACAAGGCTGGTATCTTGCAAGCCATCCTGATCGGCGAGAAAAAGGACGAAGACGCTTGTTGGTTGTTATCGGAGAGCTCATTCGCTCTGATCCCGAGCTTCAAAGATGCTATTTAGGACTCCGTGAAGAATAGAATAAATTTCCAGACGAGAGAGGGCATTACTAACGGGCCCATTCACAGCAAGTGAACTTTTTTTTTTTTTCTTTCTTTTTTTTTCACTGAGGGCACTGCCGAAACAAGTTTTAGGTAGGGGTGTGCGAATATTCGAAATTTCGAATATTTTTCGAATAGTGTTTGCTATTCGATTCGATTCGCACTGGAATTTTACTATTTGAACTATTCGAACTTCCCAAAAACAAGTACAGTCAACGTCCGATTGATAGTGACCCCTTTATATTTTCAATATGCTCCACCTCATCACACCCCGGTATTGCGGCAAAGCTGCCTTTCAAGCTCCGTTACGGTCTAACTTTGTCAAGACACAGTCAACGTCCGATTGAAAGTAGACCCTAGATTTTCAATATGCTTCGCCTCATCACACCCCGGTATTGCGGCAAAGCTGCCTTTCAAGCTCTGCTACGGTCGCATGTGTACTAACTCAAGAAAACGCTGGTTCCAACATGGAGATGAAAGATGAGGCAGAGGTGGGGGCTCAGTTAATGCTGTTTTGGACCTGAAATTTGGGCAGGAAGTCCGAAAAATCGGAAGCCGAAGCATTTTAGCATCCAAAATTTCAGATGTTCTTATACATCGACTTCTACTAGGCAGATTTGGAACTCCGGACTTGAAGGGAGCACACCCTTGTCCGCCACATCAGTTGGGCTTCCACAGAAGTTCAAACAGGAGGAGAGGCTGAGGAAATGGCATCTTTGCCTATCACGTGCAAAGTGTTGTCGGCAACACTTTGGTTGCACCAAATCATGTACATAAATAGAATTCGGCCTCTACATTGCCTCATTCTTGATAAGACAACTATGAAACACCACCCTGCCAGTGCTTCATCAACCTAGCGAAAAGAAACACTTTCATGTTGCTATCGCGTAAGAATATGCTTAGGGATCCTTTCTAACTTTTTTTTCTGCAATCTCGCTTCGAAGTATTCGAAAAATATTCTAGAAATATTCGAGAAATATTCGAAAAATATTCGATTCGATTCGCACTCACACTTCAATATTCGAATTCGCTTCGCACCCAAAATTTTGCTATTCGCACAGCTCTAGTTTTAGACAGTTGACCGATATTTTTTGGGACTGCAGCTCGCAATTACCAGCCACACCACGCGGATGTTTTGCACCACGTGGATGTTTTGCTACAAAGCCGAATTACAAAACTTTTCAGAGCCAAGGCATAGCGGCGACCGAAATTCGCGACACCGGCCCGGGTCCCACTTGCTCGATTCGGCTCGCAATATAGAAAAACAGTAACGTGTCCACCATAATCGGATGTGCCGTAATTCAGGCTGTTGCCGTGCTTTCATGCGATCTTAGCCTGCAGCTATATTGCTTTTTTTTTTTTTTTTTTTTGCTATAGCAATTATATAGACACTGCAGGCGAATTTTTCGCCTTCGCCATGATCTTCCTTATCAAGTCCAAATCGCGATTACATCACCCTGCACGTCGTATGCTCCATGTGCGAGTGAAAGTGCGCGAGCGCTGCCGACAAACTTAAGCAGAGATGAAACGAGCTGACCATCTCCTTCGCGCGATGGGCACATGGAGATAGGAGCCGGAGGGTTGGGGAGGGCGGAAGGGGGGAGGGGGGCTGCGTGAGTCCGACAGGAAGTTCGTACTTTGTACCAGCGGGTGTGGTTGCGTGTGCCGCGGTATCTTTAGAGGGGATCAGCAGACTCCTTATACCTTTGTAGGTGCTGTGCTCTAATTGAAAAACTTCCGTTGAAGCCATAGCAGTGGCGGATCCAGAGGGGAGGGGGGGGCGGCAGCGGCGATACCCCCTCCCCCCCAAAGCCAGCCCCCGCCCCCTCCTTTCAGTGCCTGTTGTCCATCTCCTTTGTCACGTTGACTTGCCTACCACTGCCTACAAGGGGTAAAGAGAATCTTTTCCCTGATCTCTACCTCTCTCCTCATCGCTCTACCCTTTCCTGCTTCCCTAGGCACATTTCCAACGAAGGCTTCTTAGGCGCCGCCATAATTCCTTCTGGGCTATTGTAAATATGCGTGACCCACCAAAATGCACTGCTGAGGTGTAGGCTTCAGCCTTTGTAGCCCCCCCCTTTACTTGCGGTTAGTTACTTGCTTAGTTACTTGCAGTTTTGGGCCTCAAAGACCCAGCGTTAAAGGGGTACCGACACCAATTTTCAAAGGAGAGTTTCTTCTGCCATACAAATCTCCTGTACACAGAGACAGCTGTGAGCAAGTATGAAGCTCAGTAAATGCTAAGGTATTTTATTTTGACATTAAAGTCTTCTCGCATGCCATACCTCGACATAGGCACTATCGTGACATCAGGCTGCTGTGACTGGTCACTTCATGCAACAATATGGCTAGTTTTGATGACATCGTGTACCAAAATATTCAAAATAGCCACTTGTGCATCACCAACGGAGCCACGGAGCAGAATGTCCATGGAAATGTCGCAATATCTTGAGCGAGCATGCGACGTGCTCGTACCGTGTCGTGACGTCAGGGTACAGTAGGTGCTGAAACATACTTTTAAAAACAAGTCGTAAAGAATTTTTCAGGGTGCACTCATGCTTACCAGTACATTTTCTTGGCTCTTAGGGACTTGGCCATCATTTGGCTCAAAAAAAAAAAACAATGAAAATTTTCTTGTCAGTACCCCTTTAAAAGTGTTGCATTTCTTTCAGGTTTGTTAGCGAGAACAAGGACAAGGAGCGCAAGGGCAGCTTAGAGGACGACCCCGTATGGGTGGCTGAACGAGAAGTGGAGGATTTGCAATTACTGCTGCCTGAAGTGCGGAACCGCGTACAGGACACCGAGGACACTATCCAGCAAGACTGCCGCGCCCTCAAGGACGCCACGATTCAGAAGATGCGGGAGCGCTTACCAGTAGGTTGATGTCGCTAACCCTGCATCAGTGCAGTGGCTATTGCATGACTTTTTGTTTTGAGTTGGGTGGTAGCCATCGTGTTTGTACTGTGGCTGTACTGTGACCAGTAAAACTTTTACTGTGAACAGTAAAAATGCCTTGAAATGCTCCAGGGTTGCTCCAAAATGCCTAGCACAGCTGCTGAGTCATTTTCGTATTCTCATGTCTTATTTCTAACGATTATTTTGCTCATTTAGTTTTTGAAGCGGGAGACAGTTAATCACTAACTCTTACATGCGTGGTGTAGCCGCTTTATTTTAATTTTTTTCTTTTTCTTTTTGTACGTGTATTATCACAACGAATTGAAATTGGTGCAGAGACCCGCTGCGGTGGTCTAGTGGTTATAGTGCTGACCCAAAGGTCGCAGCATTGTATCCCGGCCGCCATAGAGTTTCCTAGAATTAACTAGAGGGGACTCTGGCGCTGCGATCGTTCAGCCACCATGGGAATGATGGGCAGTGCACAGATTTGCCTAGTCTTCGTAGTTGCGGGCTTCGAACGCACTTGTTTTCGATGGAGGCGAAAATGTGTGAGGCCTGTGCACTTATATTTAGGTGCACGTTAAAGAACCCCAGGTGGTCGAAATTTCCGGAGCCCTCCACTACGGCATCTTTCATAATCATATCGTGGTTTTGGGACGTTAAACCCCAGATATTATTATTATTATTAGAACACACTTGTGGCTTTGTTTATTGCTGTGTTTTGGTTTTCTTTCGGATAAAAGAATGGATCTTTGTGAACTTCGTGACCAGATTTGAATTGGTGAGGCTAAAGAAGTTAAAGTGGTGAAGGTGGAACTGCTGACTTTTGCTGAACTTCGTTTTGCGACAAAGCGGATGCGGGCGACGCGGAGCCACATGGAGCCGAAAGAACGAAGTTTAGACATATCCGTGTACTACCCATCATTCCCATGCTGGCTGAAGCGCCATGCGTTGCAGCTCCCATAGACACTAGTACCAGAGTTCCCTCTAGTAACGATACGAGAAACAGCGCGACACACGGGACAGTGAAAGAGACGGACCAAGCGCTGTGAAAGAGACGGACCAAGCGCTCTTTCACTGTCCTGTGTGTCGCGCTGTTTCTCGTATCGTTGAACATGTACCAACCGGCCCAAATACGCACCTTAGTCCCTCTAGTAAGTATTGTAGGAAACTCTGTGCTGGCCGTGGCAGCCGCATTTTGATAGAAATGCTCTTAGAGGCCCATTTAGATATAGGTGCATGTTAAAAAACCCCAGGTAATCGAAATTTCTCGGAGCCCACAACCATTGTGTCTCTTGTAATCATATTGTGGTTATGGGGCAAAAAACCCCATCAATTACTTTCATTGTCTTTTTGGTGCTTGCTTATGTGTGACACTGGTGTGGCTAATTCACGCACACTTTTGTCAGGTGCAGCTTAATCTTTTCCCGTACCAAATTTGCTGAATACCTCTTTTCTTTTTTCTTGCTATCTCTTTTTGCAGGCAACATCACCTGTCAAGAAAAGCTCAGATTCCGGACCCGTAAGTGTTGTCATTTTGTTGGTGCATACCGATCTCATTTCAAGTTGCATGCTCCATAAGTAATTCTATGTACCTACTATTTACCATTGTTTCCTGTGCAGGAACCCAGCCGTCCAGTCAATGTCATCACTCATCTCATAAAGCGAAAGGTTTGGTTTTGTTTATTTCGTTATTTATGTTGAACTAGGAAATAAAATAGCTAAAAGAGTGTTATACTACTAGCCTAGCTGTTTCGTACTTGCACGTCTAACATGCCTTAAGTGGGACAGGGGAAGGCGGAAACACCGATGATAATTGCCATAAATACGCCACAAGTGTGTTCGGCTGTACCGGGTTTCTGGACAATAGTAGCGACATCTTGTGACACTTTGTCTAATCGCCACAACTGTACACACTTTTGTTGCGCGTAACGAGTGTAACATAATAAGGCAACATGTTCACGATTGCATGACTACTGCAAACTTGCATCAACAGTGTAGTAGCATACCTTTGGTTACTACAGTAACAGCTTTGTTCGCCTGGTTGTACTCTGCCCAAAAAGATGACGTGAGCACCCCATTTCTTCAGGTTTATTCAATCTGTGAAAGCTAAGAAGTTTCAAACTACTGTAAAGCACTCAATTATCATTTAACTTATCCGTACGAAGTATCTGATGCCTACTGTAAAAACCGGAATATAGGTCGGACCGGAATATAGGTCGACCCCCCAAACTTTGAATCTCCAAAAAAGAAATTTAAAAAAATCGCAAAGTATCGCGGCACACCCTTACCTTGATAAATACGCGACACAACCAGCTGCACTGTGGTGACATTTCTTTTTATTTGGACACTGATATATAGTTAAACGCCAGAAGGCCACAAAGTGCTGTCACTCAGACTCGTCCGAACTTGAGTCGGACGACGCCTGCTTGTCACTAGTAACGTCCCAGAGTGCATCGTCCTCCGTTCCATCCAATGCGTTGCTGATGCAGCATTTGCGAAAAGACCTGCGCACCATCTCTTCTGGGAGAGATTTCCATGCTGACGACACCCAGCCACAAACGGTCGCGAGAGGTGGACGTCGTAGACGGCGAGCGGGGGTCCTCGGATTGTCGCCCAGCATCCACTCATTGTAGAGCTCGCGCACGCGATCTTTAAAGGGTTTGTTGAGCACTACGTCCAGTGGCTAGAGGATTGATGTTAGTCCCCCAGGCATCACGACAAGATCAGTCTTGCCATCGGACAGGGCTCCCTTTACATCGGCCGTGAGGTGGCCTTGAAATGAGTCGAGGACCAACATGCTCGGTCGCTGAAAAAGCGCACCGGGTCGGCAATTCCAC
Organism: Rhipicephalus sanguineus; assembly: GCF_013339695.2. NCBI lineage: Eukaryota > Metazoa > Arthropoda > Arachnida > Ixodida > Ixodidae > Rhipicephalus > Rhipicephalus sanguineus. The sequence goes on along the minus strand of NC_051184.2, from coordinate 33,568,976 downwards.
ACGAGCCGGATCCATTCGAGAATGAGGGACTCATTCATGAACCCTTTTTCGTTCGCTCTCACGATCACATCCCGAGGAAAGTCTTCTTTCGGTAGCCCTTTTCTCTTGAAAATGATATAAGGGGGCAGCTTCTTTCCATCGGCTGTGCACGCGAGCATCACTGTAAATCGCGAATGCTCGTTGCCCGTTGTCAAGAGCTTCACTTCCTTTGATCCTTTAGCGGTCACAGTCGTGTTCGAGGGCATATCAAACCAGATCGGAGTTTCGTCAGCGTTGCCCATGTGTCCCATCACGTAGCAACGCTGTTGACGAAGCTGTATGACGAAGTGCCGATACTCGACTAGCTTGCGATCGAAATCTTCGGGCAGTTTTTGGCACACGGAAGTATGCCGCCGCAGCGCAAAGCCCTTCCGCTTCATAAATCGGTGCACGCACGATGGCGAGCCCTTGAATTGCGCCCTCGTGAGCCCAGAGTCGTGCGCTATCTCGAGAGCTTTCATTCGGATGCACTCCGCTGTCACGGGTAGCGACCTTGCACGCAGCTCCCGGACGAACTCGGCGAATAGCGTTTCCAGTTCGGGGTGCACTGCAGTCCGTCCACGAAATGAAGATTTTCTTTGGTTGCTGTGGGATGTGATGCGCTGTTTTTGGCTCCTCCAGTATCGGACGCTTTTCTCCGATGCACCGAATTCCCGTTGTGCCGCCAGGTTGCCGTGCGCTTCGGCATACTCAATAACTTTTTTCTTAAAGCCTAGTGCAAACTGTCGTCGGCTACCACTCATTTCTGAAGGAAACAGAAAAATAAAAACAGCGGATAACCGAAGCAGCCACACTTGACAGAAGAAAAAGCAAAATGGCGTTGCCCAACGGTGCCGCCATCCCGCTGCTGCTGATGCTCACGATGGCAATGGAGGCTTCTGACTTCAGCTGCCCATTGTTGCAAGACTTCCTCATCTTTTTCTGCCAATGACCGGTATATAAGACGAGGGTCGACTTTTCATCGTGTTTTTAAAAAATAAAATTCGACCTATATTCCGGTTTTTACGGTATTTGTGCCTTAAAAACCTGACCTAACTGCTTGCATGTGGGAACTGTTGTATTGGTCTGTTCTGCATTGGGAGAGTGTCACATTTAGCTACTAGTAAGCATGAAGCATGATCTGTATACTCTGTTATATACATCTTGTGCAACACTGTGGAAGCTGTGAAATAAGTTTGGTCAGCAACATGTACAAGTCTGTGCGTCTCACGCTTGGCTTTCATCGTTGTAAACGCTCGTGCAAGCTGAGCACGAGCCTGCGTGTGAGGCGTTGCGATGCACTGCAAATGAAGCACCAGGAAACGACAACAAAAAGACGCTAAGTAATCCAGAACAACTTTTTGACAACCATATAACAAGGTTTCTTTATTTCTAAGGCACAAAACATCTACATTTATTACTCAGGCTAAGAACAAAAAAAAATCGTATTACGGGTGGTAAGGTTATTAAACTGTTTCTTGGTGCTAACGCATTTACTGTAAGAAATCTCGCTAGCCTCTGTAGGGTTGCACTTGATGTATGAAACGGAGCATAGTGTTTGGAAGCTAGCTGCATGTGGTCTCCCTACAGAAACCTTCTTGCATGTCGAATTGAGGAAGGTCGTTTTTGTCGAACAAGGCAGCCCGGCACATTGCAGAGAACGAGTGACGGCGGCAGCTCTGCGGGAAGTTCCACTTCCGTGCCCAAGAAGGTCAAGTCCGAGGTCACGGAAACCAATGGCGAGTCCTCTGAGAAACCCCTGGCATCGGTGAGTCGACATGTTTGGGGCAGGATATTGCTTCCCCAAAGAGAGCCACAAATGCATGTTAATTATATCTTAGTGGAAATCAAGAAGAAATATTAAGGGCATATATAGTGAGAAGCCAAGATAACCACTGGTCAGTAAAAGGATACTGAACAAAATTTTTGTCGCAGAGATTTGCAAGGCAATAAACTCGCATGCTTTAAGCGCTTTCTCTCTCCTTTCTTACAGCAAGCATGCTGAAAGCTACACAGAGGGGGGCAGGTAGCTTTCTTTGTATATTCGTCAGTGCGCATCATGACCTTAAGCATTTTCTTCTCTCTCTCTCTTTTCTTTTTCTTTTTTGAACGTGCTGCTTACTTTCAGTGAACACGCTTAGAGTATATAGTGTGGGTACATTGCGGCAGCCGCAGTAACTATGCAGCTCGCGATGCTCCAGTCAGCCAATTGCCGTGTTCTTTGTGTTTATGGCACAATCATTTGGGTTTATGGCGTCATCTCTTGAGAGAAGAGCAAGCAATTTCTAGCTGACTTTGAGAATTAATTGTAAATTCCAGGCCGCTTGCTGTGCTATAATGTTTGGCTCGCGTGTTCCCAGAAGCCTTGACTGCCGATCGGCAGCGTTTTCTGACTATGCTAAAAAAAAAATGTTGCAGGGCCCTTTTAAAGGAGCACTGACACCAAAATTTTGCATCTTGTTTTTTCTGTTGCAATAAGTGGTTTATTAACGACCCACTTATCACGGCTGGAAAGCTCGTTTGCTCGAGCACGTGACCGTTAATTATTTGGAGACTGTTTTATGGCTCCCAGTCGCAGTTTTGGTTTCAGAGAGCTCTGAGGGAGGTGGGACCCAGAGTGGTTTTCATGTAGACATAGCTGGCCACGTGAGCACACAAAACTACGTGCACATGAGCACCGCATTAGCAACTCTTTTCACTGAAGGCTTCCTGGGTGCTGCTACAATGCCCTCTGAGGCATTGTAAATATTCGTGACCCTCTCCCCCCCCCCCCCCCCCCCAAATGCACTGCCGAGGCGAGGACATCAGCCTTTGTACTCCTGTGCAAGTCTGCCCTTTCTTTCCGTTGAAAAAGTCTGCTAGGAGAGAGAGTGCCCGCAACAATCGTGGCAGCCAATACAACCTCGTGACGCAGGTGGCAGTTGGTTGTTCACGCGAAAAACACCTTTAGGATTTCGTGCAGAGTGGCGTGACACACACTTTAAACGTGATTTTTTAAAATATGTTCTAGACTATATTATCTGTTGATATTTCGTAGATGATGCATGTGTGTCCACATAAATTTATTCCACAGGTTATCTTGCCTTCGAAATTTTGTGTCAGTATGTAGTCCGCTGTATCCTGGCTGGGCAGCTGTGTTACACTGAACAATTTCTGGCAGATATTTTGGTCAATGGTCCGTAGTGGGCAAGCCAAGCTTGCATGGCATTGGTGGCATTCAATGAATTATGTTTTACTCGTTTTCAGGAAACACCGACGGCGAACGACTGTGAAAAGCCTGCCGCGTCTCCTTTAAAGACTGTGGTATCTTAGTGGATTGTGAATTTGTAACAGCACGTGCACCGCAAGACTGTACGTCCGGTTGCCGTCAGAAAGCAGTGCACGCGAAGAAACTGCCCTTCACTACGTATATACATATACTGCCTTGATCTGTGTGGTTGGGGTAGTTAACACCCGTCACGTCTGTCCAAGCAGCAGTTACTTTTTTTTTTTTTTTTTCTTACTTTCGAGTGTATCATTTCATGCTGTATAAAAGTACCATTGAATGTGTTGTATTTAACGCTGAAGCATGTGTTTCTTCATGTGATGCGATTGCTTGGTTGTAACTAATAAAAAAAAATGTCCGTTTTTATATAAAAATGGGATGCTACTTGATGCATGTGTTTGTGGCTTATGTTTATAAATTGCTATTACCAAACAGTTCAGTTTCCAATGCTTTCCTTCCTTAATATTTGTAAGCAGTGCTCCTTTAATCGTTCTTAATAAATCGTAGGGGGCACTGCCAGCATGCAAAGTGGATATCAGAGACAAAGATGCCCTCTGTAAGCTAGCGCCTTTCATTCTGTATCTTGTCGTCAAACAGTCTTGGAAATCACGTTTGCTGCTTTTCTGTCAAGAATGCAAATTCCCGCTCGTAAGGCCATTGTGAGCTGCTGTACTGGTTGCGCAGTGTAACAAAGTGATACAAGACACACGACCTAGACTCAGCTTGAAAGGCTGTAAATTTTTTATAGAGTGTAAATGAAGAAAGTTTTTGTGGATTAGGAAATGTATCGAAACCTGTGAATTACAATTAGTGAGAGACTTGAATATTCACCATTCCTCCCACTTAAATGAAAACTACTTCAATATGGCTCCAGCCTTTAGCGAGAAGTGAAATGTATGAACGTAAACTTGTGGTGTGCACATAACTGTGTAGTTACCATCGCTCAAATAGCACAGCGTCTCATTGGTACCATTTTGTACGGCGCAGAATGAATTTTTCTATTGCGTACAAAGACTGCCACTGGTCTGGTTAGCTGCACGCACACAAAAACCATTCTGTGTAGTCACAACAGTGTTTCTAAACTGAATAAATATGTTATGAAGTTGTAATGCGATTGCAAGGCTTCCATTTCAGCTGCACAGCAAAACTAATTTCGGAAAGTTGAGCTTCTTGCCGCCACTGTAGGTCTTGCCGAATAGTGGCAATTCGGATAGGTGGCCCGACACACTGCCTCATGGATGGACTCAACATGTAGTTTATCTCTGTTTATCTCATGTCTATCTCTATCAGTTGCGCTGCAATTAGAGTTCTCAGTTTCGTTCATGGTTGGTGCCGCCGGTGCAAGTGTATTTTCTTCATTAATGCGCACTTGTTTATAATGGCAGCATACCAATGGTTTAGTGATAGTAGTCAGATTGGGTAGGTTATTTGAGTGAACCAGTATGTCTTATTAGTGACTTTAGCTTCGCACTTTTTTGCGAGTTGGAAGTAAATAACTACACAATAATGAAATATTCCAGAATCTTGCATTTTTGTGGTGGATTGAAGAAAGCTATACATCGATTCAAGCTGGAAGTAACAAGAGCTGCAAAAATGCACAGAGTGATTTTTTATTGCAGTCGGATTGCACTGTACCAAATGCGAACATTACAATGAAATTCACATCAGATTTTATTTTAATGCATAAGTGGTAACAGCATTCCAAGCAGTGTGATCAAAAGAGTGACTAGTTCCACCTCTTAATGACATTGGGGCATTCTAGCAAATTGCCTGAAGGATTTTCTGTGTAGATGTTGCAGTTTCTTTTAGGGGTTCAAGTTTTTTCATGCTTCATTTCTGAACACATTTTTTTCAGCTTTACAGAATTGATTTTTGTGTTACTCGCAACCAGCCTGGTGTTTTACACATGATCATCCAAGGTCAAAAAGAAATAAAGGCCTTGTAAGTTCCCATACTAAAGATGATGTCCTAATTAACCGTAACAAGCTTTTGCACGAGACATGCTGCCCAAAGGTATGTATGCTTGCATATCTTTACATATGCTTACAGTATGTGGTACAAGTGCTCAAACCAAGGCTGTATTTTTTTGTTACCTCTAGATCATTTTAGCTTGATTTAAGATGGCTGCCTGCTTATTGGTTCAATTCTATGTAGCCGCTTTTATTGGAACCACCACTGCTATGCTGCAACAAACGAGTTCAGCCTAGCGGTTAAGAAGTAACCCCACCATCTCTTTCAAGGATCAAAAATTATTGCCAATTGTTTTGTCTTGTAATATTTTATAAAAGAAAAATGGACATGAGAAGAGGCAATGTTTTTTTTTTTTTTTTTTTTTTCATTCTCTCAAGCGTGACATCAACAAGGCCAACTACTAAACTCTGACCTAAGTGCAGCACACTTCTGTAGAAATGCCAGCTGCATCACCCGAGCTGACAGTTGGCTCGCACCCAGTATGCTGATGTCTGTCAGGAAGAACCGTTTATTGGATTCTTGCCAACGAAGTAATAAACGGCAATCTTTAGCCAGGATAACTGACTGTAGTTAATTGCAAACTAACAGTTTTGTGGTTCGTGCGCCTCAAAGAAGTGTGGGTTTGCCAGCCAATTGCGTTTGCTAATCATAACTCTTGTTCTTTTTCAGTTAAACTTGTGTTCCCACCGTCCAGAGTTATGTACTAAAAATTACTATATAAGCAGATCTGGCGTTGGGATAGTTCAGCTGTGGAAATGACGATTTGCCTTTGCTTCATACTTGCAGCCCAAGGCATGCTTAAATCCTTAGTTGCAATGTTTAAAAAGCCTTTGCAGGCTTAGAATTTGAGGCAATCCTAGTTTTTCAAAGCATCAATGCAATTAAATTCTGTCCACATGCATATTTATGACTTGTTGCATGGCAATATTTTGTTGACCTTGCAACATTGCAAATAACATTGAAACATAACATTGCAAAGTCTCAATACAGTTGAAGTTTTGGGAAAGTCAACAGTGTCTGTGGGCCAAGGGAATTGTGCGCCTGTAGTACAGGGTGGAACAATACAGAAGTGAACATCTAAGTGGTAACTAACCACTGGTGTAAATCACGAGGGGGGGAGTCAGGAGGGTCCTGACCCCCCTTGTGCTAAGGCGGGGGGAACACACCCCTTGCAAGTGTCCCGCCTTGAAATTTCTTTCAAACGTCATATATTTGAATTGCTTCGCGGTTAAGTATAGCACGTTCAACTTTTTTTTAATGCCTGCTTATTTTGTAGTGTGTACGCCTGTGTTCAACACCCCTCAGCTGTGTGACTATTGAAATCTCAACTGCCACTTGACTGATTTCAGAGAAGACTCGATAGAAGAATGTAATTATGCGAGCTGGGAACCCATGCTCGTTTTTGAATTCGATTTCAAAGCATGATTTTAATTTTTACACTAGCAAAACTAAAACCTATATGTGAAAAAACAAAATGGCCAGTATGGCAAGACGAGTGTCCTCCCTCATGATTTTGCAGGATTTACGCCACTGTAACTAACCCTTTACCTCCTGTAGGCGAGTTCAGCGCATCCGTGCATTTTGCATGCCTACTGCTGTCCATGGCAAAATGTAATAGCTTTTCTTATTAAAGGTCTGCTCAAATCCGTGCTCCTAGTTCTCTTTTTCATGCGCAGATAGTGCTACAATACCACAATGCAATCTTCCTCAACAATACCAAAAAGTGATCACAAGACGTGCAGGGCAGCCAACTTTCTTCTATATTTTTTCTCTGTGCTCTCCAATAAAATATTGATTTGAGTGCACTCGTGTTTGTTTAATGTGCCAATTCCTCGAGTACAAAACAAAAATGTGGAATTTGAGGATCTGAAGAAATTATTTTGGAAAAGGGTTCAGCAACTATTGCATCAGGTGTGAAAGCTCTAGACAGTGCTCGCTGATACAGGGCAGCTAATGTGTTGACTGTGTAGCAATCGCTTTCAGATTCCAAAATGGAAACAGTGACACTGGATGGTCTTGAACACAGTTTGGGCATTTTCATTAAATTTTATATAAGAGGTAACAATGGCAAGCGACTGACTACTTGTGCTTTATATACTAGCGCATTCTCTGTGCTAGTGCGTCATTGCAATGTTCACCGAGATTGAATCCTTGGGAATCTGTGCAAGTGTAACTTCTCTCCTTATCCCTCTATAATAATTATCTGCTTCTGTGCATTCTGGGAGCATGACCGTGGCGTGTTTGCCATTTTCTTCGAGCTTGTGTTCATGAAGCCTTAGTATTTTGAAATGCTGCTTTTTTATTGGCCAGCGTTTGTGCATCCATCACTTATGACAGTTATCTGCATGATGAGTTAAATAAGCAGTTGCAAAGGCTTTTGCAGGAGCTTGAAGCAGCGGGTTCTTAGCTTCCCATTGACTGTAGGTACTCTAGCAGTTGTATAAGTATCATCTGACACATTAACTTCATTGGCGACTCTGCACCCATTTGGGTGCCTTACATTTAAGCTTCAAAATTAACTCCGATGTGATGATGTAAAGCAATTCTTCAGGTGCAAGGTTTCATTCACGCAAAACTGAAATAATAATTATTGTTCGGGTTTAATGTCCCAAAACCGATATGATTATGAAAGACACCGTAGTGGTGGGCTCTGGAAATTTTGACCACCTGGGGTTCTTTAACGTGCACCTGAAGATAAGTACATGGGCCTCTAGCATTTTCGCCTCCATCGAAAATGCGGCCGCCACGGCTGGGATTCAATCCCGCAACCTGCTGGTCAGCTGCCGAGGCGGAACTGAATGGAAGGTGTTTAAATGCATTACTGCCTGCTTTTGCAAAAACGAACATCAATTTGGCCCGAGCATAATGCATAGGCACAGGTGACAAAAAGTACCCCTTAAAGTGTCTATTGAATACCGAGAGCTGGCAACATTATCCAAGATGCAGTCAATGCGAGCGGTTTTTATGCCAAGGAATCTCAGCACCTTGCTACTCTATCTACTTGGAGATTCTTTTGTCAGTGTCTATTAATGACATTTGAGCAATCAATTGCCTTTATGTTTTTAATTACCTATTATGTAATTAGAATAGATTTGAATAGCAATTACGTGCTCAACGATCTTTGGGCCGAAGGAGAATTAAGTGCAACTGCTGTCCTTTGGCTGTCTTCCTTTCTGGTCAACTGTTTCGTCAGGTGACTTATGTCCTAGATAACAGCAGTTTGCGAGTGAGTTACAAGGAAGTTTAGGCAAAGACTAGCTATGAAACCGTGGATCAGGCATTTTCTTTTTTAAACCTACTTTAACAGGATTCCTGATAAAGCTCGTGTGCAGTTGGATTTTTCAACCTTAGTGTTAATTGCTAGCACAGAGAAGCACATGAAAAAAATTAAGAATTGCACCACAGACAATTTTATTTACAAAAAGTGGTATTGTGGATGTGCTGTTTGGCAAACGAACAAAAAACTGAACATGTATTCTGCCAATGCACATTTAACAGTGGACCTTGCAAAAGGAATAACCAAACAACAAGCTTTCAAAGAGCAGCACACTTGAGAAGAGACGACAGTACTCGTATGGATATCCAGCCTCTGGCGTGCACTGGTAAATGTGTCGGCAGTGCTTGCCATTGCGGTGAACAGTCGCATGACAAACATGTAAAATCTACTTATATTTTGGTATACCTTCCTGCATCACTCGCGATTCCACCTTTTTCCAGTGAAGGTTATCGCATATAAAGAAAAAGAAACGATCAAGAACGTACAAGCGGCTACTTATCACCAAAAAGAGCCTTAAACTTTTCAACGTGCTTAGCACTGCGTTTGGCAAAGTTTGACTCTCTAACGAGCAAGGGCACCGCCTTGCCACTGAGACACAGCCTATTGACCAGTTCATCGAGGCCCAACTGTTGCGCATCGAGAGTGCCCGAGGGACGATGCTTCGCGTACGACAGCACAAATGTCGCAAATGCGTACCCGGTCATGAATGCGTCGAAGCCCGCCCTGTGCAACCCCGTTGTGAATTTGCGCTCCCTGTTCGAAACGTCTTCGGGAAGGTCGGGGTCCGCTTCGTCCTCTTCCATGGGCGTCAGGTCAATAGTCGAATGCTCCGAGTCAGAGACGTTGGCAGCCTCTCCGTTCAACGACTCTTTGCCACGGTTGCGGCGGCGGCGCTTGGATGCTTGGGCATCGAGGATGTCGTCGACATTGTGCGAGGCACAGCATTGGTCACCCTTGCTGCACCAGCCGTACCTCTGCGAGGGTGGGGGAAAAAAACAATGTAGTGAGCGGTTAAATTGTTTGCAGGAAAGCAAGTGCAAAAATACTAGTATCATCATCAGGCTATCGGGCCCTGCAACGTGGTCAGAAAACGCTATCGATTGGTAGTTGAGGCTCTTTCGAACATGTGAACCAAACATTACAGCACAGCACACCGGCATGGACTTTACATACAATTAGATTTCAAAGTCTGGTAGAAAGCGCTCACTCTTTTCTCGACGACAAATGATGCCACAAGCACAAAGATCAGGGCCATTGGCTGATTTGAGCGTCGTGAGCTGTGTAGTTGCCACAGCTCCTGCGACGTGCCCGCGCTGCACTCTATAGTGTGCACGCTTGCAATAACACTGAAAGTAAGCCGTGTGTTCAAAGAAAAAGAATGTGCTCAAGGTCACACATGCTGACGAATGAACATAGCTTCTTGCCCTTTTGTAATCCCCCACCCACCTCTCGTAGCTTTCAGCTCGCTTGCAGGTATGTATAGGTACAAAAGGAGAGAAAAAGTGCTTAAAGCATATGACAAATCCCTGTAACTCCATTCCTACTTGAACAATTCTAAACATTTTTGCAACAGTCGACTCGTAAAGCAATAAGCTCCTTTAACGAAGTCATTCAAATATTGCTTGGAAAAGTGTTGCAAAGCCCTTTTTAAGTGTGCTGCAGGTCAAATTTCTCAAGGGTCCCCAAATTACCCGACCAGGCTTATGCGTGCAACTTTTCTCGCCTCTCGGCCTATGCAATCTTCAACAATTTTGTAACTTTACCCTATCAGGAGCCAAGTAATTGTCTGTTCGTAGCTCAGTTTTTCTTTCCATCCTCAGCATGATTAAACACAGAAACTAAATGTGCTACTCTGTGTGCAGTGTAATTAAAAAATGCCCGCAAGCTTAACAAACAATTGTTGCAAACAATAGAATAACAAAAACCTGCTATGTGACAAATTACTAATGGCACATCCCTGACCTATCTTCAGCACACTGTTCAAATACACACTGATTACGCAGCACTAGTGCTGTGCGATATGCTACTGCAAGGACTACTGATTGCAATACCACATTTCTTTGGCTGCACATTTCTGCAAGAATTGCATCATGCCACTGTATATATTTCTTGGATAAGTATGTATTTATTTTTTTGGTTACATATGTTGTTACTTTTGTATTGCCCTGTAACTTTTTTCGTTGAATCACTAGGCTAGCATTTGTAAATTGAGCATGTGCTTCAACACCATTCCTATTCATCTGCAGGTGTCCTACTCATGGTATGGTTCCACTGTGACCACTGGACCTGGATAGTAAGCGTGCTCCTTCACATACTTTATTGCGACAAGTGATTGGCAAACTTTTATACACAGGCAGAGGTATAAGTTAGGGGGTAGAACGAGAGTACCACCTTCCCCACCGTCCTAATTTGTCCAAGGAAATTGGCTTCCCCTCCAAGGGCCACATACCTCAGTGGCCCTAATTAGCGGCTGAATTTTGTTCTAGGCATGTAGTATACTGCTGGAATAAACCCTGCATAAGAAAACTTCCAAATTTTGATCACAAGAATGAGTTTTTTTTGTGTGTGTACCCCACTCGAAGCACAGCAGTTTGATTTCAAATCTCCCTCCCGGAAAGAGGACCTATGCATCGATACATAGGTAATCATGTACAAGTCCACTAATAACAGGCATTAAATGGTCATGCAAACAACATTACAACCATGGGCTACTGTGTTACGTCAGCAGTTTCTATGATACAGTAACCAGTATGGATAAGCCGTAAAGATCACTTTAGGAAGCGCACATCCAAGCATTCCTGTGCAACCAAATCCCCATGACCAGCTTACATTCTTGGGTATTTCTTTTACAATCTTTCGAATGCCCAGCAAATTGAGTAGCTTCACTCCGGGTGTGCGAAACCTGAAACTCCCCATTTCTCCCCAAATAAGGGACACCATCCCTAATCTTGCAACTCACAGCGAAATTTTTGCAGATATCTGGAGAGATCTTCATTGGCTCCTGCCTCAGTGCGCAATCTCCGTGGTCAATCGAGTACTCCTGGTTGTACTGGAGGAAATTGACGCTGACGAACTGTCGGCCCTTTGCCTCCTTCAGTGCGTTATCTCTTTGCCTGCACAGAAGTAGCAAATGATGGCTGAAGGTCACATCACTCGGACAAGCGAGTTTAAATGTGAGGTGTCTCATTAATTGTGTGCTACAAAGAAAAAGGCAGCACAAATGGTTGTCAAGGTTTTAACCCCACAAAGCTTTGTGGTGCCATCTCGCAGCAAAGAAAATTAATGCAAGCTGTTTGCCTTTGCAGTGGAGAGTACATTCATATAACGAACAATCATACATTATTTGTGGCACAAAATAAATTTCGTAATTAATTATCACTATGTTTGCCTAGCTGTCCACAAGTGAAAGTATGCACTTTAGCATGCCAGAAACTCTGCTATGAGTTTTGTATTACAATTCCCTGCCCCTAAATCAGCATTTTCATGCATCGAAAATGATACGCTGGGTGTTGTAGGGTTAAATTGACACTGCCAATGTGAAAGGCTTGTGTAACAAGTAGTTCTCGTAGTGTTGGTGACTGCTCATATTAATTGTAGCCAAGGTGCTGAACACCATGACTCTTCTATACCAACTGTGTTGACAAACCGTCCTTTGTTTATGACAACATATAAATGACATTACGCAGTTGTTACAGCAGGGAATGAAGATCTACGAGTCAGTCTGGCAGATTAGAATACAATACTAGTATACAATGCAATGAATATAGTAAGCAATATCATATCAGTTCAGTTTGTAATGAAGACTATGAGGACTACTCAATTGAAGGCAACATGGACCCTCTATTTACATGTCCCTAAGCTGCTTATCGCAGAATGCACAAGAACTGCACAGAATTGTGACCACCAACACAGACAAAGCTGTTATTTAATATCACGTGGTGACAACTGCAAGAGTGTGCGAGTGGCTAGCTAATCGTTCCAGTCTGAAATGCAATTTTCCTGCCTGAAGAAAGAATGAAGTACCTATTGCGGAAGACATACTCCAGGTATGACGCTGGTAGAGATGCCTTGGCTTCCGCAATATACTTGGTGTCATAGATACGACCGGGGAACAAGTCGTTCAAGTCCGCTAAGAATGTCTGCAGCGACGGAGGCAACGCTGAGTACAAACTGTGGTAGAGGAACACCGCGTCCATGAAACCGTTGTGGACGACAATGGGCTTTCGATGCACAATGAGCATCGAGAAGAGCTTGCGAAGGGAATGTGCCTTGTCCTCAGGATTGTTGGGCTGCGTTGGAAACAAGCATCGACACCGTTGTGCTGTCCATCAAACATGAGAAAAATTTACTTGTTTGTAGCTAATTACATGGGTTATTTTAAAGATGTGTGGGTGGACGTACAGGTGAGTTTCATCATAAAGTGGGAAATGGATGACAGAGAAACCTTGTACAGCAATGACAGACAGTGACACCAATGAACGATGGAACAAGTCAGGGCTACATAATGCATTCTTTTGTTTCAAGTTTCACGATCTGGTAGTTTTGTGCTTGTACATTTCATTTGGAGCCTTTTCCAAAGAATGTAATTTTGCAATATCGAACCTTTGAGTTGCTATGTTGCAGTGGTGATACCAATGCTTCTCTGTTTCTTTCTATTGTAATCTTTAAAATAGGGTTACATTCTGGGGTTTTACAGGTCAAATTCTTTACATGATTACGAGACTTGCCATAGTGCGAGTCTATGGATCGACTTTGACTGTCTAGGTTTCTTCAATTTCCGTCGATGTTAAAGTACACAAGTGTTTTTCTTTTTTTCATTTCACTGCGACTGAAATGCACCTTGGGTCAAACCTGCGACCTTGATCTCAGCAGCATAATGCCACAATCAACGGGCTACTGCGATTTCTCCGGGAGAATTCGAGTCAAGGATGCGAGAGCACAGGAAAAACTAACTTACACGATCATTGCCTCGGTAGTAGGAAACACCAAGGGAGTATTGCCGGTTGAAGTCGAAGCCGTGGCTGATGAGAAACTGCAGCGATGAGGGCTCCACGATGTAATTATCCTGGCACAGTATAAGTATGTTGAACGTCTGAACGGTGAACCTACACGAGGGATGGGCAGTGAAAAAAAAAAGATATTGTTCTTGTGTAGGTCTTGGTGAAGTTATAAATCCTGCGCTTGATGCAGCTCCACTACCGTGAAACCTTAGGAAGTGTGTGGCACGGGTAACCGTGCGATTCCCTTGGCGCTTGCCACCGCCTTGGCGATCGCGCGCTTGCCGATGCGGTGGCGCCCTCTCTTCCGCGGCGCGGGTATCAGCCACATGTTTCAGAAGCGTGCGTTTTTCGCGATCTAAGTACATTATTGCGATTACTTCTTGATTATTTCTGTAGTTTATATTATTGTAGACCTTGTTAGTTTATTTTTCCCTGCTTTTGAGCATTGTTAGACTTGTTTTAGGCCTGTATTGACCACTGCGTGACCATGCGACAGAAGACAGTAGACGACAAGCCGGGCCCCTAAAGCGCTACGCACTTAAAGCAGCTGATCAGTACGGCAGATAAGAACGGATAAGGTCTACGAACACATTTGTGAGCAACGCGTGGTTCTTACGTGAGTGGGCCGGTTTCCGCCGATCTGGCATCCTGGCGAAAACACGAAAGGCCGATAGATATGATGGCTCTCGTGTCGGCTACACGGGACATTGCAGCGTAACGATCCTCGACAGACCTGTGCGAGAAAAACGAGATAGTCTCAGCGCTAAGTGTTTGCAAATGACAGTGCAACCAGCATTTGACACTGAACGTACTTGGCATTGATATCTTTTCTCTTTCCGATGCCACTGAGTTCCTGCGGAGAGCACAGCATAGTTAAAGCCGCGAGTTGGAACGAAAAGGCAATTCAAACACGAACGCACTGACGGCGTCTTACCAGATCTATAGCCACGAAGAGGGACGTCTTCACGGCGAGTACTAAAGAAGGCCATATATCGACGATGTTGTCCTTCGTAACGTCAACAACGGGAACGCTCTTCAACTCGCTCATCGTAAATCCCGCGCTCGGCTGCTGTAATCTCTCGTTACTGTCACCACCGAAGCGTTCGCTCACGGAAGTTCAAGGATGGAGCATTCATTCTTGGACGCCCGTTTCCGAAACAAAAGTAGGCGTCTCGAATTTCAGCAAAACCTCTCCGCAAAACGAAACGTGCACGTTTTAACCGCGCGTTTGTTGTCACCGGCACACCGGCACTGCAGCGCGCTGGAAGTGCGCTTCTCTGCATTTCGTGTACCGGAAAGTGTCGTATTTTGCCGCCGTTCGTTTCACGCTTGCTTGAGAGCTCCCGTTTCTTCAGAAACGGCGGCTCCGTTAGTTTGTGCCTTTTCACGAAGGAACCGACACAATTTGACCCCGATGCTCTACTTTCCGGCGGTGACCCCGCTTATTTTTCTTGCTACGCATCTCTCTCTCCCTAATGCTCTTCGGCTCACTTCCGCTTCGTACCTCGTACCGCCGCTTGGGTGTTGTGTGTTGTTGCGAGGCTGCAAGAGGCGTGCGGCGAAGTGAGCTCCCTGCATCGCAGGTGAAGCGAAGCGTCAAGTCGTGCGATGTGCCGCGGACAGATGGGCCACGACGTCGCTACCGCTCCGGCCCAGGACTTGTCCTCGCGTCACCTGTAAAACTGTCGACAGCGCGAACGCGACGAGTCGCGATGGTGGCCGACAAGCCAGTCGAAGAGTGGACGGTAGGCGACGTCGGAGAATGGCTGCACGCCGTCGGCTTGGGCAAGTACGAAGCGACTTTCGGCGAGCACCTGATTGACGGGCGCGCTCTGTTGACCATCTCGGAGTCAGACCTGCGGAAGCCGCCTCTCGAGATTCGGCTTCTGGGGGACATCAAGAACCTGATGATCTGCATCCGAGAGCTACAGTGGCAGAACGTGGCCGCTGTCAGGCAGCTGATGGGACCGGGCGAGCTGGTGCCCGCGTCGGCCGCAGTGCAGACCGTGAGCCGTCGAAATTCGACCCGCAAGAGGCGCGGCTCCTCGGACGGCACGGCTCCGTCGACCGACGTTTCCTTCGAGTACGATGACGATGAGAACTCCGACGACGGCTCCTACTCGGCCGGAACTGCGGCGGCCGCCAACAGCAACGCTTGCAAGCAGCGCCGTTTCAAGCCCGAAATCTGGAAGACTGTCGTTGGCATGCTCTACTTCCTCGCGGTCACCTGGATCACCGCCATAGTGATGGTCATCGTGCACGACCGCGTGCCGGACATGCAGACCTACCCTCCGCTACCCGACATATTCCTCGACAACGTGCCGCACATTCCGTGGGCCTTCGCCATGTGCGAGTTCACGGGCCTCGTCCTGTTCATCGTGTGGGTGTGCATACTCGTCTGCCACCGACACCGCTTCATCCTGCTCCGGCGCATGTTCTCCCTGTTCGGCTCCGTGTTCCTGCTGCGCTGCATCACGATGCTCATCACTTCCCTCTCGGTTCCCGGCAAGCACCTCCAGTGCAAGGCGCGTCACGTCGGCGACTTCTCGGAGAAGATAGCCCAGGCCTTCGTCATATGGCAGGGCGGCGGCATGCTGATCCAAGGGGTGCGCACCTGCGGCGACTACATGTTCAGCGGACACACGACCGTTCTGACGCTTCTCAATTTCTTCATCACCGAGTACACGCCGCGCTCCTATTACTTCCTTCACACCACTTCCTGGGTACTCAACCTCTTCGGCATCTTCTTCATCCTGTCGGCGCACGAACACTACTCCATTGACGTGTTCATCGCCTTCTACATTTCCACCAGGCTCTTCCTCTATTACCACACCCTGGCGAACAATAGGGCGCTCATGCAGATGGACAGCAAGCGGACGCGTATCTGGTTTCCGCTCTTCTATTTCTTCGAGTCCGGAGTGGACGGTATTGTTCCCAACGAATACGACACGCCGTTCAGTTGGCTAAAGTGGTTCAAGCGCAAGGCCGCCAACATTGCCGTCAAGTTCAAATTCACCAAGACCCTTTAGCACCCATAAAGCAAGCACAAGGTGCACCGAGATGTAACTGACCCCGTCAGCTCTGGTATATTTTTCCAAAATTTGTCGCTACAGGTTTTTGTACACAGCACTTGCGAGTATTGTCGAGTAACACTGGGGTACTGAAGCTTCCCCAAACGAGTGCGTCTTGCATTCAAGCTTCATGCATGATACACGTGCATTAACGTTCCACTGCCCTTGGCATCATTGGTGTGTCGACACCTTTTTGCCACACCTTTCCAAGATTTGCAAATTTCCACGCCACGAAATAGGTCTCAATCTTTGTCTGCAATGGAACCCAAAAATGCTCGTTTGAACTAAGCCGTTTGTATTCATGTAGCATAATACTTCCACAATGCTGCATGTTGTTCTGTGCTATGCTGTTTCGTGGTTACCTATGTGCACTCGTGCGACTTGTGTGACGAGTCTACAGTGACGCGTCCGAACGTTCAGCCATGCAGCATCGTTTCCAAGTTTTCTGAATGCCTTTGTCAGTGCGTCGGCTTACCAAGGCCGTAAGTCCCTCTTGCTTTGTTTTTCCGTTCCTCCCAGGCAATTCCCAAATAGCCTCTCTGAGCACTCGTGACATTGTCCACAAAGAATGATTTTGCGGACACATTTAAATGTCCTCACGACCTAGTGGCCACTTAGCGGCATCTGTGCATGACACTGAATTCGTGGTCACTGAGTATGCCAGCCTGATCCATTATCATAGTGACTGGAGAACTCCCTGAAATGAGGCATAATTCTTTAAATGTATAGCACAGTTTGCCGACACACTGAAGTTCAAAGCAGAAGTGTGTTTGCAGATTTTTGTACCAGATCGATGTGCCTATGCCTTGAAGCATTCATAGAAACATGACTGCACATTTACTATTCCCGATGACCGGTGACAGTTTTACACTTCGCCGGCAGCGTTAACAAAAGCATTTGCATAAGCCAAAAAAATAAATAAATAAACACTTGCCCACGTAACTTTTCATAACGCCAAGCATAAAGTAGCTGTGACACCTGTGCTGTTGTTGACACACTAATTGATAACTTTATTGTTGACTTTGGAAACATATTGCTCATGCCTGTTGTTTAATGAATCCAGATTTTCTTGCGCTTAAGCAGCGTCAAAGCAGGTACAAGCTAATAGAGTGCCCCGTTGGCTTTGCAGCTGCAGTTATTTGTATTTTTCAATGTCTTGTGCTGTCCGAATTCACAAGCACAAGGTTACCACAATTTAGATTGATAGTTTTCGAAGCCCGGCTGCATTCCGTTATTTTTCAGCAGCATTGTTCATCTCGCAGAGAGGACATTCGTTTTGGTATGTACAATTCATTTACCAATCTCCGATCAGCGACGAGCTTACTTTAGTTAACATCGATCGACATTGTGTCTAGTGTATTATTGCAAACACTTTGTCTTCCACAACATCTAATTCAAACGTGGATGAGCATGTGCGCTGTGCCTTCGCTTGTTCCAGTGCACTTACTTTTTCGCTCGGCATTGTTGGTTGTAACATGTATCTTGTCAAAAAAAAAAAAAAAGGGAAAGGCCTAGCCACTTAATGACTCATTGGGCTCTTCCTTCATTGTTTGGGCATAAGCTGTCTTCTCTTGTGCATACTTGCTTTTAGGCTGATTTCAAGTGTTCCATTTAAAGACATGTGGAACGTAGAAATGCTCTAGTTAAACCATGTCTGAACTAAGTTGAATAAACTATTGTATTGAAAGCATCAAGTCAGGTTCCACTGATGTTGGAAGCGGACTCTTTATTTGTGCCCTCAGCTTTCTAAAATATACAGATTGATCGGTGAATTAACATATAATTATAGCTATAAGCAGCAAGTTTACCACTTTGTACCAAGAACCAGTTCTGTAAATTATACCTCTTGATTAAGAAGTAAATTACTTTACAGATTACACTTAGATGGTTACTTGGGTCAGTTGATCATTACATATTATGAATTGTGTTATCCTTATAATTGAGACGTGGGGCTGGTACTTAAGTGTTGGATCAAGAACTTATTTCCCATTGCTAAAGTTCAACTCGTATATCACTGTGTGAGAGCATTTTTGTATTCCACATGTATTTTTTGTAAGAGGGGCTTGAGATAAATGACTCCTCTTAACAATCACCACTACCACATCTGTGTTTACCGCATTATCATTCCCTGTCTTTAAAACTGCAAGTATAACTGCCCCCCAAGCGTAATCTCCAATGCAGTGTGTTATCACGAGGTACAAGTGCTGGTCGGTACAGGTTATTGTGTTTCCTTTTATGCATGTTAAGTGTAGTTGACGCTGTTTGGTGGCATTTGTGCGTGATACACAGCCAAGCGATTGATTGTCGGGGTTGGAAGTGGTCACTGAAACTTGGAACCCTCAAGTGTCATGAAGTGCTTGAAAAAAAAGATCTCTTCAATTGTTTTCTGATGAACTAAGCAGGTTTTTGTGTAGGCATCTGGGCTCAAGGCTGATGCCCTCCGGAAGTCAAGGTTTCCGGTCGATGCCCTCCAGATACAGTTCTACATTTGTGTTTGTTGGTAGTGGAGTTCTTCAATCATACGAGTTGCAGAACACCCCCCATTGGCTACATGTATCTGAAACCGTACACAACATCAATCGGAATTGCCAAGGTCTTCTGATTGTTAGGGCCATCTGTTGGCGCAGAAACGAACTAATATATGGCATTTTCTTTCGCATCACACATGCCCACAAGCTTGATGAAGCCAGCAGTGTGCTTACGTTTGGGTTTCACATTTTGCTGGTGATATTACGGCCATAGAAATCTTTATTGAACGCACTCCTAATTCTTGCCGCGGTAACTCGCATAGTGACAGTGAAGACTGCAGTGATGCGGTGTGCTTTCTGTCATTGCTCCCAGGTAGCGTGTCGGTTTGCTTACCACTGCAGATTTGTCCGTGCACGCGTCCAGGTTTTGGAATGGAGTTTCGCAGCTGATATCATTGAATGACTCTGGGTTGGTGGAGGTTTATTTGTTAAGCCTTTGTCTTAAGCATTTTTCATTCACATCTGAGGAAAAATAAGTTTGCTTGTTCTTGAACACGATAGTTTATTTTGGCTCTGTGTTGATTTGGCACTTGATAACGCTTCGTCAAACCCTGCAAATTCTTAAGAGCTGTTGCAATGCTTTTACCCCGCCGAGACTGCTACGAGCTTTGCATGTGCTCTGTGTTGGCTTTACTGCCGAGTTAACACAGTTATGTGAATACACGTTGCAGTGATCAGTTTTGTTGGTCGTGCAAAGCACTAGCTTGTTTGTATCTGCTACATTGAGTTGTGTGCGTCACTCAAAGACTCATACCTTCAAACACTCGCTTGGCTGTGCTTCACGCCACCACAACAGCCTACCTCTAGAGACTCAGTATATGTATATATAGTTTATTTAGTCCCTCAGAGAGGGATACGTTATATTAATCACTGTGATATCTGTTAATTGGATTAATATGTTTACAGCATATATATATATTTTTCCTGTATTACGGTTATTGTCACTCACTGATTAATCTCAAAAGGTGGTGTACTTCGAGGAGGTGCTTGCACAAAAAAAAAAAGCCCAAAGCTGGAAGCTCCTGACTTTGAAATTCCAAAAGCCGCAAGTTGTGAATTTTCAACTTGCACGGCCTATGCAACATTTGTCATTTTATTTGTTGCATAGCAGTTTGCAATAACCTATGTTAAGCTTTTCCTATTTATGTAAGAAATGGTGGATAAGTTATTCAATAAACGATGTTGACATGATAGCACCTGTTGAAAGCTTCTCTTTTCAATTCTGTGCATCCGCTGAGTTATAAATATGCTGGCTTGCATTTCTACACTCGTAAAATTCGTTAAGTCGCGGCATTCACTGCTGCTATTGCCTGCGTTGAATGCTTTGTCACCAAGACAACACGATGTGTGTATGCTCAAATTGGCTACCGTTCTGCATTCAAAATTTCAAAAGAAGTGTAATTCATTTTGTATATTTAACACAATACTCACTTCTTTGGCCCTGAATACGTGAATGACAGCTACACATAATTTGCAGCGATAGCAAACAAAAGGTTTAGATTTTCTCAAAACTCGCTGCCATCGGCCATACCATGCCGAACACACCGATTCTCTTGGAACCCCGCTGCTGTCTGTATTAGCTTGGGGCCGTGGCATCTCTCGTATCCCAGTGCGCAGCTTCGATAAGCGATAATTTAAAATTTAAATGGCTTTTCCAAAGGAGCAAACGTGGCACAGACGATAACCACTGGTGTGGCATCAGATCATTTTATGTTCTGTCTTCGTATTGTGGATAGTGTCACTTTCCTGTGATAGACGGTAGCACTGATTATGCTGCTGAAACAATTGCTGTAGGGCATCGCTGCAGACAACATCCATTTGTTTGTTCCGGGCTTAACAGGTAGTTCGTGCTTAATAAAATCGGCTGGGCCTAATGAGAACTGCTTTTTCAATTAAGCGACCATGGACACAAGTGCTGTATTTAAGGGTATAAATAAGGGAATAAGGAGCCTGCAGTTCGTTACGACAGCCTGTTGCTAACAGCTGGGATGGGACGAGGGCTGCCTACGAATGAATACACAGGCCTCATGTGTCCAACCGACCACTTGTGGCCACGCAAGTGCTGTGGTTTCATAAGCCATGCACCGGATATTGCTCCTTTGCCCCGCCTCCCGATCGGAGCAATAAATTGAAAGTTCAGCTGGAACAGTTGGCATGTAATGACATTGCCCCAATACACGGGCTCACTAAAGATCCTGTAAGCGTATGGGATACGCTCAGGGCTGGGCAAAGATACTTTGAAATTGTATCGCGATACGATACAAGATACTCAGGCAAGAAGTATTGGAGATACAGATACAAGATACTCCCGCAATAACTGTATCCGATACGATACTTGGCAATTGTATCTTAAGATACTTCGATACATTCTCAAATTTGTTATTATAGATTCATATAATGTAGCAGCAAACGCCTACACACGAAAATGTGTGCCTGAACGTCACAACGAGCAGTTTCAGGCAATTTTATATAGGCACTGAATTTTCTATTGTCTCAACAGGTAAGTTGACGATACTCCATGCTCATAAACATTAAGGGCGCCGTCTGTATTGTGTTTCTGTACTCATTCAATGTGAATGTTTGATACACAACCACCTCTCTATTTTACTAATATTTGTTTTTCTGTTTTAGGCCTTCTAAAATATTTTTCCTTTTACTAATCGCCACGTAATGGGAGCTATAAGCGGCAATAGTGCGAATAGCGGCGGTGTCCTGCGACGCTTTGTGCAACTATACAATACGTCTGAGACATATCCGTGTTGCGCATGTTCTCTCGTTGAAGAAAAATTGCTAAAAGATTGCACGTTAGTGAGTATATCAACAAAGAATCCCTTACGCCAGCAGCTAAGTAGAACATGGAAATTGATTGCAGTTTTACATCATCTACGTATACACCAGAAGTCTCAAACTCAGCCTATAGCCGGCGGGCCGTAGTCGCGAAATTTAGCTCAAAGGGCTGGGACAGTGAAGATGGTGGGGTCGGAGAGTTTGAACAAAATGATGTTACCATTTGAAAGGAAGCCTTTCCCATATCTCATATATAGGTCATTTCTGAAGGGGATTTGGAGTCAGAGAAACATCGATACCGATGTACACAACGAGTGAAATCTGGACGCCGATTGAAATATAGAGTTTTTGTTTCACAGTTATGTTTCAGCACACCACATCTTCCTCACGAAAGAAATGCTTGAGATCAGTTATCTCTGCATAGCTCACGAACATATTTAGAAAATAAAAACAAATAGGACGGAGACGGTCATGTGTGCCGGCCGGGCAGCTAGCGAACGGTCTCAAACCCCGTATACACCATGCGTTATACCCCCCCCCCCCCCAAAAAAAAAAAAGTCGCTATCAGCGTTGTTACTGCTGTACACCTGTCCGGATATACGGTATTGTGCAAACTGTCTTTTACGGACAAGGTAAAAGTCCACACCGGTATTTGCGCCGTCGTGCGAAGGCTTATTGACGTTATTGGGATGATATGGCAAACCCGCTAGCTGGACGGCAAGCTGAGAAGCAACTCTCATCAATTGCAAAAATGACAAGCAACAACCGCTGTCAGCGTAGTGTATAAAGAGTTGTCCTGTGAAGCAGCTAAAACAAGCCCCTATAAGTTGTTTTGGAAGGAAACTAATGTACTTTGAGCAAGAAGGGCAAAACTTTTAAGATACTAACACATTTCATTCCAATGAAACAAAATAGATCTCAAGAAATTTTCATGAAAATTTCTTGAGATTGAGGGAGCAAAACAGAGCATTCAGCAAAACAAGGTTTCTCGAATCGCGAGAAGGTGGCTCCTAATGATTTTCATTATTATAATGCAAATTCAGTTTCGCTATTTTCTTAAGCAGTAAGGAGAATATTTTGTACTGTATACTCAAGACACGTCCACATAATAATATATTTGTTTTCAAAATCACCTTGGCAACATGTAAATGTGTAAACAGCAGTAGAAATAAAGCAGACAGTTAGAAGAATAAAGCAGAAATCTTATTTTGGGAGCGCTTTACAAAAGACATACTGCAGTGACCAGACCGGAAAAGCAGTGCAGAGACCTAGGTAATGTATGTGATGCAAAATGACAGCTAAGAAAGCACTTGTGCTAATAATCAAATTATGATTTCATAAATTCTTTGAATAAATGTAGATGGAAGTGAAAAATACGGTACGCCAAGATATTTTCTGTTGGGTAAACGCTTGTTCTATTAGGTCTAGCATCAATACCAGTGGTGCTAAAGTTGCTAGAATCTTATTTGCATATAAGTTAATTCACTGCATGCAAGTCAAACTTACATCCACGAGATCCTTCACATCGCTGTTATGTAAATCCATGCGACGCAAAGCAACCCCATTCTTGCACGCATCACATTTCGTTACGGAGCAAGACACAAGAGAATGTTCAATCACGACACTGTAGCAACATCAGAATTTGTGCGATAGACACCGCACCCAGTGGAGTACCCGGCGCAGGACAGTGGCTAAGAGCAAGTGTCGCGGCATTGGCGCAACTAAAAAGAAAAGAAATCGAGAAAAAAAGAAAGGTACGTGGGCTGGGCGTAGACGTCCGCGTGCTTGTCTTCCTGATCTTCTACCATCACTAGATGACTCTATGGCGTCAAAATAAATATTGTCACTGCCCTTAGACTTATTCAGATGGCTTAGCGGCACCAGTACCAGCTTGAGAAGCGGAGCTCTTCCAGCGATTATTGTTTCGCACGGTTGTGTTGCGATAGATGTATTTTGTATCTTAAGATACGCGATACATTATTGAATGTATCGGAAATACATATACAGATACTCGTTTTTCGAGACGTATCGCGATACAGATACAAGATACCGATAGAGTATCTAAGATAGTATCTAAGATACATGTATCTTCGATACTGCCCAGCACTGGATACGCTAAACTCATTGTGAGACATTGGGCACACTCGATGAAAACTTCATGAAGATACGTGAGAATAAAATACATTGCTTTACAATGTCCACCTTCAAAAAGTCTAGCTGTGAAATATTGCAAGTTTCAGCAGTTCAAAAATGTTAGGGACATATATAATGTGCACTGCTATGGGATGCTAATGGAGTTAATTTGCCACGCACAAAATTTAGTTACCAACTTTTAATGGAATTGGTGTGTACTGTGAACGGTGTGCCAACAATCTGTGTGGATTATGTTCTACTTTAATTGAGCTACAAATGCTTTCCAAGCCACAATAACTGAATTACTGCGCAGTCAAATATTGGTGTGGAAATCGGGCTGTGTATATTAGACGGCGGTACAATTTTTTGTAGTTAGACACACTCTCCCTTGTGCATGTTACGATGCAGAAAAGAAAGTCTGTGCAAAACACTCGTCCAGCATTTTTGTAACAACAGTGTCTCTGCAATTCACTCAGTGGTTTGGTTTCATTTACACCACGGTTATATTATATATATATATATATATATATATATATATATATATATATATATATATATATATATATATATATATATATACATATTTTTTTATTTTTTTTTAATAATGGCAATTTATGCCATCTTAATCGTGAATGCGAATGTGGCCTTGAATCATTGTAACAAAGCTTCTAGCTATCTCGTAGCTCGATTGTGGTGTGCAAGTTGGCACGATTTAGCAATGCGTTCTTGAAATACACCTAAAGATCAGAAAAAAGATTTTGCCAAGGCGGCGCTTAGCCAAATGCGCAGCTGCAGATACAGGAATCCCGCCGCGAACGCTTGCGCGGCGAAAAAACAAAAGGGGCGATCTCGTTTTTATTTTGTTTATTTCCCAGCCCGGAGTTCTCCCCGGACACCTCTCTCGTTGCGCGAGAAACAAACGGCCTTGCCCTTGTGAAAGACATTTTTCTTGGCGAACGTTCAAAGGGTGGGTCGGATAACCGACGAAATCGTCCGGGGTGCGGTCAGGGGCCCCGGCTCGTGTAAAGCGTTGCGCAGGACTTAACCGAGGATCTAATCTCGCGCACAAAATCATCCGAGCTACCTTACGGACCTCAGGCTTTTCTTTATTTCTTTACAGTAACGCCAAGCCCGCGGCGGCCGTAGCAGACGACTTGTAGCAGACGACGCCGCATCCCGTCGTAACAAGTGCCGCCTCCGCTACCCCTCGTTTCCTTTCCCGTCGGCCCGGCGAGAAATTGGTCGATAATCGCCTTCGATTTCGGCCCGGCCGTGCTTGATTCGTCCCGTTTACCGACCATGTTCGCATCATGCGCTACGTAACCGCCGTACTCCTTTGTCTGGCCGCCGCCGCAGCAGTAGAAGTCCGCGCGGAGTTCGCCAGCGGCGGCGGTGTAGCGGACTACGAGAGTCTCTACCATTCAGCGGTCGAGTCGTACCTGAGCGCACAGTGGGCGCAATGCGTCGCCAGCGCGAAGGACGCCCTCGAGGCGTACAGGAAGCACGTCGACGTCGTGGTGACATGTCGCATCAAGTGCAGCGACAGACTCGGTACAGGGGTCCAGTGCGCGACGGTAAACGCCTTCTACGTAGCGCGCGCGGCCCAAGCCCGCTGCCTACGGAACTGCACAGGTGTTGGGCACGACGGGGCGTCGGACGCCACCCTCCGCGATTTCAGGGATCGTGTTCCGTACTACTACCTCCAGCGGTGCTACTTCGAGGTATGCTCACGTTTATATACGCAACCTGTGCCCAGTGACGGATGTGGGATTTTTGCTTTGGATGTTTAGGATGTTTTACTAAAGTACTTGCTTCGAAATGCCATTTGCCAAATGTCAATTATTCCAAATGTCAATTCAAAACACGTGTCTATTTTTTCTACAGATTATTTCGCATTGAAAGAGTGATCATGACAGATCTTGTAGAAAATCATAAAAATTGCTGGGCAGCTTTCTTGTGAAATATTAATTAATATGAACAGTAATGGTAACAGTAATAATGCCCTTGATCGATGCACGGATATCTCATAGTGGAGGACGTTGCAATAATATGGACTACGGATTTTTTTTATGTGCACCTAAGCATAATTCAAAGAATACTGCAATCCAGTGTGGCTGGTAGAGACCAGATAGCTGAAGGGATGAATGCTAATTCACAGATGAAGTTTGTTGATGAGATTACTGGTATATAACTGACAATTTAATGCATCGCACCGAAGATAACAAGCTGGGTGTAACAGTGCCATCTGTGTCTTAAGACACAGACGGCACTGTTACACCCAGCGTGGACACAGGTAGAAATTTCTACCTGTGTCCCCATCTTCCATGCTGTATTCGTTTAGCCAATAAAAAACACACAGAAAAACGGATCTTACACTATGCCCTTAATATGACAGTGTCATATTGTAATGTTGCATGAGTGTGTCGGTACACATGAGTGATGTCAGTTATCTGACAAAAACTTCTCCTTTTTTTCGGATAATAAGACTGGGGACTGGGTAATGCACACATTTCTGTGGTTGACGTGACAGACTTTGATTACAATTAGGCCTTGTCCCTTCCTGTTTACTCGTACTAACAATGACAATCTCATGATAGAAGGCCTTGTCTCACTAATGTAGGTAGTGTTTCTGGTAGATTCATAAAAATAAGTTGTAAAGAACTCGTTCTGGGTTGTAAACCTTTCATATGACTTGCGTGTTTCACTGACACCTGGTTAATATTCGTGGTTACTAAATGAAATTTAGACGGTGTTGGCAGATGCTAGAGGGACGTAGTGAATGCCTTCTTTACTGTGCGAAACCAACATATGAAGACCATATGAACCCAACAGATTATCTGTGTGTTTTTTCTTTCTTTACTTTGTGCTTCTTCTTCAGCTTGGCGACACAAAGGAAGCTGCATCCGCTGCCTACACTTTCTTGGAACGCAATCCAGGTCACAGCCTTGTAAGCTTCCATCTAAGCCAGTACCTGGAAGTGTCTGGCCTTAATAAAAGAGATATCGCCTCTCTGGAAGTCAAGGAATATCAGGTAGACTGTTTCCTTGCCTTCTGTCTAATACCTTTATGTATTTGATTGCCTATACGTATTTGACAGACCTCAAGTACCAAAACGCTTCATGGTGTATCTTTCTGTGTCATTTGCGGTTTTGCGGTTACCTTTGCTAATGGCGAATCACCAACTGGCCTACACCCACACTCTTTCGAGTTAATAAAACCTCTCTTTTCATTGGTTGCTAATACATATTTCCAAAGTTGTAGAATAGATTTTAGCACAAATGTGCCTTTGCTTGAAGTTGTCAATTCATTTGCTGTCTCTCTGCAACCAGATGGAATAGGGTTTGGGCATGTTGGTTGGTCATCGCTAAGCAGAACGCATAGCGCAGAAACAAACGCAGGCCCCGTGCTTGTCCCACTGTCTTCACGTCCGGTGCTTGTTTCAGCCCTATGTATTCTGCTTGGCGATCTCTGCAATCTGCTAGCCTCTTAATTGGTTAGCATGTGATAGAGTGACCGCCCCAAAAAACTGTTGACCACGAGTTCGGAGCTTGGACCAAGACAAATTTTGCTTTTGCAAACTATCCTTGTAAGATACCTACATGGATTCCATTTGTTAACAGATGACAGTTTATTATTTTAGGAATTTTATGAAAGGTTCCTCCACCTTATGAATTTTCGCAGAACTAGTTTGCCATGTATGGTAAGAAAAAAAAAAAAGCTGCAACAGGAACAAAATGTACCTTATCCTCTCTTTTCAGAAAGTTGCTATAAACTTATGGCTGAACGAGAATTTTGTAGTACAGGGAGAGTTGAACAGAATAAGAACTTAGATGGCAAAAATGGCAGTGTCAAGGAAAACATAGGCGCAACTACAAGTACTGAGTCCTTCAACCGAAGGTTCATTGAATATGTGCACCATTTCAATAGGGACACTAAGGAAATAATAAACAATATGAAAATCTGAAAAAAAAGGGGAAATGGCAATATCAACAACTACATATAGTTACTAGTGATGCAGAACTATCGGTAAATTGACTATCGATAGTATCGATAGTTTTTTGAAACTATCGATAGTGCAAACGAACTATCAATAGTGCTACTATCGGCAAACCTATCGATAGTGCAATCGGTAGTACTATCGTTAATATTAATGTAGCAATATTACTGCCACGTGTGTTTATCACTTCGTTTTGATGTATTCGGGTTTCACCCAAAAAGACTGTTAGCAACGTTTGACGCAGACCGTGCCGTAATGTTTGAGAAGCTTCAGAATTGTTTGAGAACATTCTGTTAAGATTACGCGCCGGACGCGAATAGTCAAGTTTATTCGAGAGCTTACGCGAGCACCAACGATAACACTAGAAGGTTTGATGACTGATGTATAAAGGACGACGCGTTCCACTGATGATCAGATTGCTCAATGGCTGACGACTGCTCCCGCCTCTATCAGTGCGCAGCATGTATCGCTTGTATATTGAGTTCTGATTTTCTGGGCACAAGTTCGCCCAAATAAAGAACTCCGTATTTCACAGTCTTGCTGCAGCATTCTTCATCGTCACAACCACCTGACAATACCATCGATAGTGGTGTGAATAATGATGCTGGTTGCTGGCCGGCCATATTGCCAAAATATTTGCGATAGCCTACTACCAGCTTTGCCTAAATTAGGAGCAATTTTTGCCAGATAAATTATTTCCGCAGTGAAAATGGTGGAATATATCCATTAATAAATTCGTATACAAAAGCAACCAGTTACACCTTACAATTAACTTCCTGATATTTTTTTATTTTGAAAGTCATAAAATGCAATATCAATTGGAAGCCGTGCAGTCCCACCACATGTAAAGGCTTCCTTTCCGCTAAAGCTGAACGGTTTGACTTTACGATCATGTGTCAGCAAATCACTCTCGTTAAGAACACAATCATGTCAACTTTATTGCCCTCCGCCTACACTATGTGCCACGTGCGCAGGAAACCAACTTTATTGTGCAGTGACTCTGCGTTGTTGATTTTATACTATTGATAGTACCATCGAATTTATTACTATCCATAGCGCTATCGATAGTATTTTTCACCATCGATAGCTCGATAGTGACTCAGCTATCGATAGTATCGATAGTACCATCGATAGTTCTGCATCACTAATAGTTACACCTCACTCTATGCGATATAAGATTCTTTTTTTTTTTGCCTCATTTTTGACAGTGTATTCTTGCTTCCTAATTCTCTTGGGACCCTGTAAAAATAAGTGGCACATATATTCAAGAAACCTTCAGTTGCAAAGAATCGTCACTTGTGCCCAACTTCATCATTATCTTGTGTCCCAACGTTTTCAATAGCTTCATGAATTTTTTTGGTAAGCCCTGTACAGTCCAAACTCAATACGATAAGTCGCAACGGAGGGGCCATGGTTGAAAGGTCCTCAAGCCACCACAGTGACACCGGCGTACATTAAATTGATTTTTAAAATGCCAGTAGTCAAAACCGTGTTTACTTGACTTTCCGTGTTGGCGCCACCGGGCAGTGTAAACGTCACTTTGATCATGGGCAGTATGCTGCAACTCATATTGGTTGCGACGGTACGTTTAGATCACAGGAACGAAAGAGCCTGAATCCATTCCAAAAACACAAGCAGTTACGCAGCAGCTGTGCTTGGAATAGAATGTGGTATGGGCTTGCTGTCACGAACGACATACCTAAAAATGCCCCGAGCGTTTGTTACGTGGCAGCCTTGGGCCTCCTGTCAGCACCTGTTGCGAGGTGCCGCTTGGCAAGATAAAGTGTTTATTTCGGATGCACAGTTCCATATTCAGCAGACATATAGAACAATAAAAAAAGGTGACCCATCGCCATGCAGTAGAGTTGCGTAAATAGCTTGGCGCACAAAAGGAACTGGCAGCTGTCCACAATCAGTAATATTTATGTGCTGCCAGCTTCCACTCTTGCCAGGACAGATGAACACTAATCTCGATTAAATATGCATTAATCGCAATTGAACATCGTTGGCAAAACTGGTCTCTTTTAAATGCAGAAGACGCCTGTGGCACCTGATGAAAATGCAATAACATCTTGTATTCAGATGGAAGTATATTTCTTGCAGCACATGTAGCATTGGCAAACAATGCTTCCTCATTAACATTCCTGTTCTAGTTGTGTGCCATATTCCTATAAAT
The DNA here is from genome assembly GCF_013339695.2 of Rhipicephalus sanguineus. NCBI lineage: Eukaryota > Metazoa > Arthropoda > Arachnida > Ixodida > Ixodidae > Rhipicephalus > Rhipicephalus sanguineus. The sequence continues at coordinate 33,538,753 of NC_051184.2, read as the reverse complement.
TTGAGTGACTTGTGAAGCTGAACTTTTGATTCAGGATGTCACATATTTAATGAGAATTTCAAAAATTTAGATCGTATAAAAACCAGTGCAATGTTTAGAGATCCATAGCTCTTCACCAGAACTCGGCATCGTAGTTCTCTTCAATGACATCGGTTAGAGTGTCTAAGGCGAGCAAATTTGGTATGCAAGTTGTCGACTTACGTGAACTTGTTACAGTACTTGTGAGGGTTTTGCAATAATCCTACTCGCAAATTAAGTAGTATGTTTTGGAGTGATGCGTACGATGTAAATTTTGCTCACTTTACTAGCACAGCTTTGAGAACTGTGACACTGTTTCTCAATGCCAAGTTAAACGTTGAAACTTGACAGATGAGTTGTTTGAAATTTTGGAAGTGTCAAGGGGGGGGGGGGTACTTTTCTTTCAAAGTTGTTAGGTGCAAATGAAACATTTCGCTTTTATTGAGTAACTATACTTTGAATTTCCTTTTAATTGCAACAGAGCTCTCAAAATAGGTGCCTTCTTAACAGATAACAGTGATTGCATCTTTCCCTTGTATTTAGATAGGAGTGACCAAGCCAAAATGCCCTCTGAATAGACGCATGCTTTGAAGCAGATCATTTGTGCATAAGCTTGTAAGGTGGAGGAAGGATTACGAATGCGAAAAATTGTCATCCATCCATTTTGTAATGCAAAGCTGAGAAGGAAAGTCGGATGGTTTTCTCAGACAGAAGGCCTCTCAGCTGATGAAGAATTCATCCTAGTCTGAAATTCACACCAGGGACCAACGGCTTTATGAGGTGGTCACTCTACTGTCTGGTCTAACCGGGAAACTATCAGATTAATCAACGACTCAGAGCACAGGCGCACTGAACATGGCCCTGTTCTTCAAGTTTTGCTCCATATTTGGCGCATATTGGGCACATTTTTTTTCTCTATTGAGTATAATAGAATGTTGGGATGTATAGCACCCCGAATGCTATGAGGTGCTTCCCCTGAATGATAGACAGCCCTGAACACCTGTAGATAAAACTGTCGTTTTATTTCTGGCAGCAGCTGTAGCAGGGAAACGAGCCACTGTTTCACCTAATTGGCTCTTTCATGCGAATATTAGCAGAATTTGACCTCGGAGTTGTCGCAAAGCGTACACAAAAATATGTCCCTCTATTCGGACACATTATGTTCACAGGTATGCTCATGTTTTAGTCATTGCTGCTCATGTGACGAATGTCCTTGCACCTCGCTGTAAGGTCATGGCTGATAATGTGACGAAATTCCTTGCACCTGATTGTCTGGTGTTGTTCATAGAGGGGCACATGACACTCAAATTATGCTTCTGTCTTCATTTTTCCAAAAGTCTATTGATTGTCCAGAATATAAATGCAGCAGTTGGTCATGTCCTGTACGAAGGACGCAATGAATATTGCACGGTGTTCTTTCTGCCACTAGTCTTTTAAATATACTGAATTCGGCTTTCTGTTGTCGGGCTTTTTGCTTTTTATGTTAGCAGAAGGTCGTTTACCTTCAAGGGCGTAGCCTCTATTTTATTCTTGGGGAAGGAGGCGGGGTCAAATTTTCTTATATGTATGTTCCTTTTAGATCTCCCCAAGCAATAATTTATTCAGTAATAATAATAATAATAATAATAATAATAATAATAATAATAATAATAATAATAATAATAATAATAATAATAATAATAATAATAATTTTCTACAACAAGTGCAGTTTATTCGATTCACCCTCAGAATTAATAGCACAATCTGGATTGTTAACATTGCATAATCACACTAAACTCACATGCCAAAAAGTGCTATTCCGACTTATAAACAGCTTTAGATTGACAGCTCAAAGTTTACACCCAAGTTTAAAACCGGACAATCACAGTATAAACATACACTAACATTAAAGGAGGCCTGTTTCAACACTGGCTCTTATGTTCTTTTTTTTCCCACAGATGATTAGAGAATGCAATAGATTACACGAATGTAAGACCAGTAGTAACAATTTGAATAAATTTCTAACGTCACTTGGTGACCACATACGGACCACCCACTGTTAAATTTGGTGTCTTTTTCTTACATACTGTTATAATTCTTGGGTACTTACTGAATGTGATCATTACGTGATGTATGTCTGTGCCATCCGCAGTTATATTTTTGTATTTTACTTATGTACCAGTATAACTCTTGTGTATGTTTCTGAACATGATCACTATGCACCGTGTATTTGTTCTCGATATTTTCACCGTATCACTTATACTCTCATAGTTATAATATTTTTGTGATGAGAGCAAATGAGTCACATTATATAAGATCTGTAATCACGTATTGACACTTTCTATCTCTGTGTTTGTTTGTTTGTTTGTTTCTTTGTTTGTCCTCCAGCAGTAGTCCCCATTTGGACTGGCAGCATGTATAAATAAATAAATAAATAAATAAATAAATAATCACTGTAACTTAATTTGTTACATTTTTCTAGTGCTCTTTTAAGAGAAAAAAAAAATCAGTGTATTGAAATGTCAAATTCGTGTTCCTTCATTTTCCTCTAAGAGGTGAGGTCTACGGATCAACAACGCAAAAGTCTAAAAGTATGAAAATAATGTCTTATGATGAAAATAACAGGACAGCCACAGGAGTCAATGACTGACATCTTGCCCCACCACGGTGGTCTAGTTGTTATGGCGCTCGACTGCTGACCCGAAGGTCGTGGGATCGAATCCCGGCCGCGGCGGCTGCATTTTCGATGGAGGCGAAAATGTTTGAGGCCCGTGTACTTAGCTTTAGGTGCACGTTAAAGAACCCCAGGTGGTCGAAATTTCCGGAGCCCTCCACTACGGCGTCTCTCATAATCATATCATGGTTTTGGGACGTTAAACCCCAGATATTATTATTAATGACTGACATCTTTTTTTTCTGACATTGACAACTACTTCTTACTGTTGCCTAATTCTCCTTTTACGTTCTTGGATTACTCTAGAACCTCTTTCGCAGTGCCGCAACATTGTACACGAAGAAGAAATATGCGGAGTCATTGGCAGTTATGGAGGAAGCGATATCTAGCTATCTCAAAGCTGAAGAAGAATGCCGCGCACTCTGTGATGACTTTCTGCCGACTGCATTCACTACGAGGGAGTTCGCTGAAGTTGCTGCAGGTATTCACCAGCTCTGGGCTGCATACTCTGCGTAAATTAATTATTGAACTACTAGATTAAATTAATTTTGTTTTCTTAATGTTTTTTGAAGTTATGTATAAGTAGTCAGGCTCAAACTAGAGTAAATCATTCGCATCGTAATTTAACCTCTTTACCACTAAATGCAGATGTACGCAAAGAAAAGAGACAGTTTGTGAAATCTTATTTCACATGGCTCCACAATTGGAAAAAAAAAATTGCAAAAAAACGTTATTTTCAATGAGTGTCCACAAATGGGGACTTTAGTTGCAGGTATGGCAAAAAGACCACCGATATGAAAATTCTGGCTTTGAGTGCTCCAAATATTTTTTAAATGATTCCTCAAGACCAATAGCATAACTTTTGTCTTTGTATGCAAAATCATAGGTGTGCGCAGGAGGGGGGGGGGGGCAGCGCCCCCTAGTCACCTAAGAAGAGGGGGGGCCGCAAAGTCTGCCCCATACATTGACTTAATAGGGGGGGGGGCGCCGCGATGAGCCTTCGCCCTCCCCTGAAGGGGAACCCTGCGCCCGCCTATGTGCAAAATATTACCTGCAATACTTTAAGCAGTTAGGCCTAAGCAGCTGCACGGTGTACATCCTGCCCACTGCTGTTCTGTTTTGTTTGCACATCATCTGCTAATGTTGACTTTTGCTGCTCCCTTTTGGAGTGTGGATAAAGGACACTCTGAGTTACGAAGGTGTGAGTTTTCGTGTGCTGTTATGTACTTTGCTTAAGAAGTCCTGTCCCCAAACTTTAACACACGTAGCGAAGAGATTAAGTGAAGCCCCTTGTATCAGAGAGCGAAGAGCAAATAGAGGGTACTCTCCTTCCAAGCCAAGTTTTTTTTTTCTCTTCAATTTCTTTACTGTGTAGTCAGGGCAAACCTCTGCCTTCCACGATCCTCTGCTGACGTGCCATAGATCATGGAGGCCACACTTTGTGTTTGTTTGGTTAACCTCTGCACCACCAGGAACGTTATAACAAATTAAGCATTTTATGCATAGTGCTTAAAACAGTCTGTTAATGATCCAAAGGGCCTTCGCTACCAGCTGAATGGTAAAAAATTTCCGAAACCACTTCAGAGTTGAGTAATAACTCTCATAAAAGTTTCAGTGGTTGTTAGCACATTTAAATTTGGGGTTCATGATCTCACTACCGAGATTGATTTGAGTTAATAGCGAAGTATTTGTTTCTCACTTTTCTTTCAAAACGATAGAATCATCCTATAAAGCAGTGTAAGCTATACTAATTAAAGAGTAAGGTATTGCCTTTCATTTATGTCTTATTTTTATCATGTCAGTCATGAAGTACAATATAAGTTACAAAAGATCACACTCTCTTTCCCTACTGAAACATTCGATATGCTATTCCATAAGTCCGTATTTTAATTATATAATTTTATGGAGTATATGCAGATTCCATATGAGTTTAATTAAATTTGCATAAAAGTCTTACGGACAACATGTTGAATTATTGGAATGAATACAGAATATTTCAAAAGGGTTGCGTGTCATAAAGCTTGCTTCTATGAAATAAGAAGTTAACTCATCATGCTCAGACTAGTGTATTCATAGGGAATGCTGCGTCATAAAGGTTGCTGCTATGAAATAAGAAGTTAACTCATCATGCTCGGACTAGTGTATTCATAGGGAATGCTGCAAGTTGTTGGTAGAGCACATTTCATCTACTGTGAGCTATATTATGCTTCCTTCCTTTTTTTTCTTTTTCATGTTAAGTTTGCCCTTGTGCAGTTAGGTAATAATAAAATGTGCCACCCCTCATGTCCCACACTGTGGTTTTCGCTAGTGCTCACAGATAAGAGGCGGTCACAGAATATTTACACAGATAGCTGAACCAATTGCACATATCCTTTTGTTTTTGTAAGCCTGTGTCAATGTCAGGTTCTTTGGCCTTGCTTGCTTAATCTGGTACTTGATAAGATGTGAAAAGAATGTGGGGCATAGCCAGTGCTAAGCCAGTTTCATGGGCAAATTAATGAGCCTTCAAACCAGATCATCAGGCTGATAAAGATAATTTTATCACACCTTTTGTGATGCTAGGCCTTATTATAACGTGTTTTCTGGACTATCATTCTACTACTTTTCAGCTTGTTTTTTTCACTATGAACAGATTTCTAACTTAATATTACACAGTGTAGGTATATTGCACAGATCTGCCTGTCGAGATGCTGACGTTACTTCAACAATTCACAATGTGTAATTGAATGGTTAAATTTTCCTTGCCTAAGCCATTATGTTGAGCCATCAAACTCAACATAGCAGATGCAATACATTGGATGTTACAAAGTTAACTAGTTCACAAAGTAACTGAATCATTATGTATAGGACTCACTATGGTATGAGAATTATAGCATTACAGCACAGACAGCTGTCAGACACAAATGTTTTTCAACTGTGGCATTGTTTGTTTTGCACTGGTCTCAAAGTTGTCACTCACGGTATGCACATTGTGAAATGCATTGACAATGAGGTCCTGTCACATGTGTCAAAGGCAGCGTGGATTTTTCAGGTCGGGCCTGTGTCAGTGCACGTCAGGCTTTATCGACTGGCTTGTTTTTGTCTCATCAGGTCACCACTTGGCATCACTGAAGTGCAAAGAACAATGCCCTGATCAGCTTTCTTATTTGGATGGACATCGCCGGCCTAACTTCTTCGCCAGCTTCTACCACTACCTTCAGTTCTCTTACTACCAGCGTAAGACTTGCTTCTGTGTGTTTGTTAGGGTGCGACTACCTGTCAAAAGCCAGGTTGTGTCTGTTATTCTGTGGTCCACACCACAGATCCCTGTTGGGCTTCACTGACTATATCCAATTATACATGTACATATAACTAGCATGTTTTGCATGTCTCATTCTGCGAAGAAAGGTTTTCCAGTTAAAGATATATGTCTTGCTTCTCAATTTGGCACAACTTGGTGACATTCAGCTGCTGAACACGAAATCACAGGAGCTGTACCCATACTCTGGTGAAAAATGAATGCGGAAATATTTTTGTAGTACTATATATTTGTTTCACATTAAAAAACCCTATAGAGTCAGAATGAATCGAGAGTTCTCCACCACAGTGTGTCCAGTGTTGCTTTTAGGATAGTATTAAAAAACAATTGATCAATCAATCAGCCAGTCAGTCTTGTTTCTCCAAGGCTGTGTTTTCTAAACTCTCTGTCTCCGTTTCTTTTTTAGTTGTACACCCCATTTGAGTATGTATATGTTCTTGGGTGCTAAATTAACTCTAGGCACTGTGTAGTAAGACCATGTATGGGAATACCATCAAAATCATAGTTCTACAATCACAGCCTTCTAAAAACGTCGTTTGTGATGTAAAACGCTTCAGAGCCAGTACATGTCTGAAGAAAAAAAACAAAAAGCTGTTGTGCTGCCTTCTGAGGCTCCTGTAGAAGTTTTATATAGCTCCAAAACCACCTAGATTGATGGACGGGTTGTGTTTCTCACACTTCCTAGCCTTGCAGCCCACTGCGCATGCTATTCTTGGGGGTCTCTCTGCCAGCAAAGGCTGCCAACTGAAGTCTGCTGCCCCCCCCCCCCCCCCTTCTTCCTTCCTCATACACAAACAGATAAACACACACATGCCGTTGGTGAGAAAGCACATTCTGTGGGCTATAAACACATCAGCCAAGTTTTTTTGTTTTGTTTTGTTTTCTTTTCTTTATTTGTCAGGTTGGGAGTCAACAAGTGGGACAGAAAGCCTCTCCTCACTTTTTCTAGAACTGTAGAACTGTCATAGCTTGCATCCAGCTAATGCGCGGTGGCAGCGCATAGACGCTAGTGGTTGAGTCATCCCTTTTGTCAGGGTTTGTATCATGGGAGAAAAGCTGAGGAACCTGACTTTTCTGAAAATTTTTGAGTTCTTGAAATTGAGGGCAAAAACAAGGGAGGATTTTGACTGCAGTTGTTTCAAATGAGAAAAATATGTACCCACAGGCAAGCTTTTGGCGGAACCTATGCAGTCCACCAATAATGGCGCCCTTTGCAGGGTTTGCAACCATGAGTGCGTCCAATTGGTCAGAATATCACGAAATGCATCATTTTAGTTGAACATTGCAGTGCGTTCTGACTTACTTGCAGCTAACTAGTAGCAGCTGAATATTATAGCAACCTGTCGCATAAACATTTAAACAATTTCATTAATGAGTGTTCAATTCAGAAGTGAGTATCTCATCGTTAGTTTGCTCCACTCAGAAGCAATCCTTAAGTCCTTTGATTAAAATGCACTGCTTGGCTAGTTCGTCCATAATTCAAGCTTGAGACTGGCATGAAAAATATACACGAATGTGAAGGATGGAATGCCACATGTTCCTTCACCTGTCGTAGCACACGCCTTATACTTTATGTCTGCATTCTCTTTGTCGTGCTATTTTTAGGCTTGATCTAAGTCTTTTCTTTCTTTAACCCAGCTTTTTAATTAAAGCAGACGAGGAAGGATGGGCTAAGCGCAGGGTTATAAGGAGAAGCTAGTCTGTCGCCCAACTTTTTGTAAAAGCCTTGCAGGCCACGTGACCAACATTACCTGAACATACTAACGGAAACATATGCAGCAACTATGCGCAGAACTTTGCTCTCTACTGCTGTATATTAGTCATGAAAACACATGTTGGTAGGGATGTGGGTTGCAGCTCACGCTTAGCTTACAAAGGTTTTCTAGTTTTTATACACTGAAATATCGTCCAGCATAGATTTTCTCATAAATTATTTCAGTTAGAGGTATACAGTGGAAAACAACTGGGGATAACTTTCATCAGGAGTAGCAACCCCGCATTCAGTATTGGCCTCGTCTGTCGAGTGAAAAAGATTAATTTTGCCTTCCCTGTTTTGAACGAACAGTTTCTAGGACTATCCTGGAGGTGGTATCTTCTGTCTATGAGAAGAATCAAGTACCAAGTGGTGCAATTTTTATGGTTTATTACAATGTACTAAGCAGGCAGCTGACAATGAAGCCAAGAAAAGCATGGAAAGAATTAGCCAAGTTCCTAATTGAAGTGTGGAAGTAATCAAAGGAAAAGGAAATTCAGGTGGAGGACTACTTGTCTCTTGATGAGACCTCAGCTTACAACGTCTGCATGACATGTGCAATGCTGCACTAAGTGAGCTACAGCAACTTCTGCCTCCCCACGTACATACTTTCTCTGATGTTTGTGTGTCAACACTAGATTGTCTAGAGTGTTTGCCATTGCAATTCACGACCTGTTTTAAGTGTGCAGAAATGTTTTAACGTCTGCAAAGATGCAAATGTTTCAGTGGGCAAGTTACAGAAAGCGTGTGAGGCGACACAGTCCTACCTGCTGCTTGTGCCGGATGATAGCGAAATGTGGTACAACCAGGCATTCTACGCCCAGCTCCCCAGCACTCAAGATGCCTGGTTCAAGGCAAGGCAGGTAAAGGCCGCAAAATTTTATTGTGCTTATTACCTTATTGCACTTTCAAGATGTTAAGCTCGGGATAAAAACAAAGTTTCGAGTGAGGTTCATATGTCCGGCCTATTTCACTCCCTGTCGGTATGGTTAGACATTGTCACGGTGTACCGTACTCACCGTAGCAGGTTACTCGACATGAATTACAGGTAAGAAATTAAGAAGAAGCAAGCGTTCTTTGTTGCACACACACATACACGCATTTTGTAAATGCACAAACAACTCGCGTTATACACAGTCAAGTAAACCAAGAGATTAGGCTATGTAGTCCAGAGTTTGCTTACAAGAAGAGTAAAAAGTTAGGGTGCACACATCACCGTTATAACTGGCTGGAAATCAGGAGCGTCCCACAAGCGATGCTACGGCATCGTTGACTTGGTGCTCGCCGTTGAACTGCGAGTCAGCTGGCCAGGCAGCGTGTCTCAAAAGGGTGCCGTCGGTTCACCACAGGACGGTTGTCATAGATGCAGTGCTTGACTGCCCAAGAACATGCGCCAACTGTTAAGAGGTTGGCGTCCTTGTGTCCTCTATTGTCCATGTCTATTATCCTTTATTGCCCATCTATTGTGTCCTTTCTGGTTTCAGGAGGTCGAAGAATATGTCAGACATCGAGGAGAAGAGCAGGAGACAATAAAAGCCATTGAACTGCAGCTTGGCACAGTACGTATGTCTTTATTATTTCTTTCTGAGTTCATGATTCCTGGAGAAATATAACTTTGCACCAACTGGTACAAAAATTACTGAAAATGCAATGACCACTGCAATGGACCACTGGCTCTCATGCATTGTGGAGTAGCTGGGCACGTAGTTACAAATATGGGAGGATTTTATAAGACATGTGACGCGCAAGAAGAAGTATGACACAAGATGACACAAACCACTGCAGGCATCTTAGGCACATATGACGCGTTAATGGTTTCAGACAAGAGGCATCAACTGACAAACCACTGCAACAAAGAGTGTAGTACCTGTATTTAAATGTGTTATCTCAAGTAAAATGAAATATTTTTGCTTGTAATTATGGAAGTATGGTGATTTAACACCCAAGATTCTGTAATGTGTTTGAGGTTACATTGTTCCCGTCGAAGAGAAGTAAAGTAGGCTAGACGAAGTGAGTTTGTGGAATACCTATTCACTTCAGCAGATACTCTAACGACAGCACCTTGTATCGCTAGTGACTCTTTTATAAAGCATTAGAGATCTGAATGTCACTAAATTCTGTTCAAGTTGTGTACATTGATCTGTAATTAATGATCTTTCGAGAAGTGAAGGGCACACTGTGACGTTTCGTAGTCACTAGCTGTTGTTCTGGTGCCCCTTACCAGGTTTGTACGCAAAGAAGCGGGGGCACATAGAGTGCTTTGTGGTGATCGTGTGTGCAAAATGTGAAATGGCTATGTGATGTGAAAGTGGTCAAAGTTTGAAAGAGAAAGCCATTTGTTCTTCATTTCAGAGGGGCTGTACCTTGAGAGAGAGTGAGGTTTGCATGCATGCTCCACGCAACAGGCACTGATTGGGATGTCACTCACCATGATCCAATGTGAAGCCTGTAATGCCACCAATAAAAATGCCTCGTAAAGCAACAGAGAAAGAGAATGAAGGAATGGAGGCGGGGCTCATCACAGAATGTGACGTGCTCTGTCAACTCTAGTATACAGGAGAACGCAAGAAGGCAAGCTGCTTGCGTATGCCATTCGATGCAGAAGGAGAGAGTCTCCATGCTGACAGTAACTCTCCCCTCCTGGCTGTGTGGTAACACGACAGTTCGATGTCCTCTAACACCTCCAAAAAGGAACAGATCTGAAAAATTGGTGAAGCACTCCCTAGATAGCACATCACAACTTCTAATGTCAAACCAAAATTTGAAATGCTGCTGGTTAGGGGTACTTTGTGAGCCAGATCTGTTGAAGGTACATTTCCTGGCTTCTGCGGCTGCTGTCGTAGGGATCAATGACACCTTTCCTCTTGCTGCTATGCTATTCCTCTCATAGTTGTTATAATGCGATGTGTCAGTTTTGTAATCACTGGGCCATCACGCATTGATGTTTAGTTATATCACACGTTGTTGGGGTTTTTTTATCGTTGTCATCGGTCGGCCAGCTATCACTGTTTTGAATGTCACTTAAAGTTGTTGCTTTTAGTGCCCATGAGCAACCCTTCTTCTATTCCTGGAATGTCATACTGTATTGCAAAATTTGTTCCCTACCCTCAAGTATCACAAGGTATCAATATAACAGGCTTTGTTTATCAACTAAAGGGCATCGTATTAAAGTGGTTTCACAGTATTTCATGGCTGGAGTGTTACAAGCTACTGGCAGATTAAATGCAATTGGGTGACGTGAAATGAAACCCACTCATTGTTCATCGCAGGTCGTGGCGGCACCTCAAGTCAAAGAAAGCGACACAAAGGATGCATCTTTCAACACAAGCAGTATCACAGTTGTTCAAGATGAGAAGGCCCTCAACGGAACTCGTGTCGTGGCCGAAGGGTTCTTGACTGAGGACGAATGTGCGGCCTTGCTCTCACTAGCCGACGTAAGTTTAGGAGTATATATTATAAGTAAAGTTTGTATGTGAGCTTAATTGCTCATGCCGTATTGTTATTAAAATAATTCTATTACCATTTATCTCTTTGCGACACACATTATAATCAACTGTCTATAAGTTCACATAATTTGATGCCAAGGTTCTGGAGACCAAAGTTAAGGCAAGTGGAAGTGTTGGAACAAATTATAATGTATATTACAGCGAATCATTGTAACAACAACATAAAAAATTATCTAATTATCGTACAGTTAGTTATGTTATATTTCTTCACAAACCGAATTAAACGACCTGCTCAACTTACATGCGATAGTTGTCTGCTGATGGCAAGCACTGCTAAGAAGGTAAAAAGTATTTAGAAATTCCTACCGAAGTGCCCCACGCCTAACGTCTCATTAAACATGGTACTGCCTTAACCTAAGCAATCTTATGTGGCAAAGTATTTCAACCAGAATTGATCTAAAGGAACGTAAGGGAAGAGAAATGCTTAGTTCACCATTAGCTCAGCGTTTGTGGCCTCATCCTTGCCAATGGTGCACAGAAATGGCGAAAGTAAGTCGCGTCTCTAAAGGAGGACGCCGTGTCGTTAAGGGTTACTCTGTTTTTCAAGATTTGAATATTTTTTGCAGTTGTTTGTATCTTTTTAGCCCCTTCTTTAAATGGTCGGAACTAAAAACGCAGATACTTGCTGGGGCAGATTGCGTGAGTGAAGGCAACACATGCAATATATTTTGTTTGGCGACGGATACGCAGTTGGGTGTCTATGATGCTGTCTGTTGCCAAGATACGTTGCCACTTTTTCTGCAGATTGCTGCTCTCACGGGTGATGGCTACGACGGCAAGCAGTCTCCCCACAGCAAGTTTGAGACATTCGAAGGAATCACTGCTGGCCGAATTGCACTTGTAAGTTTGTGACCCAATATCTATGTTCAATTGCTGTAACAAGGAATTGGCTCCATTTTGTGGATTCTGCGCAGTGTTCATATCATTTCAACTGTGTTCCAGTATTTTTGTTTGACTTGTCCACTAACACATTCACTACTGCGCTTCACCTCAGTGCTCAGTGTAGTTGTGAACTAACAGTGTGGAGAGAGAAGTTTGCTTATGTTTGCAACGCTTTACTGACTGACGTTAAGCTAATTTAAAGTTTTTCTTGACAAAGTGCTATTTGGTTGCTCATTTGCACTGGTCCCATTGACACTGACATCACGGTGGTATAACCCACTGACAATGACTATAAACGTTGCCTTAAATATAGAAGCATATTTTGAGATGCACATTTCTTTGTGCAGCTCACAAGAAATGGCCAGATAGACAAGCAGCGGGCCGAACTTTTTCTCGAGGCTAGTGAGCGTGTGAGGAGGTACGTCAAGTCTTACTTCAACTTGGACTCACATCTGTACTTCTCTTACACCCACCTTGTCTGCAGAAAAGCCATGTCTGGTAAGTCACTGTCGCTGTACTGCTGCCATTTATGATAGCTTGTTGCACCCTCTACATTGCCTCACTCATAGCAGGCAATGCTGCATAGGTCATAGAAAGTTCTCTGATCACTTGCATTCACAACAAAGAAAAATAGTGTTGTTATGTACCAAGGAGTCACTGATGGTTCCCAAGGGGCATCACGACTGTGTTCATTGCATGGAGATCTATTTTACAAGTTCTTTAGGCTCACCTAGATGGTCCCCTGTGTCCTGAAAAATGCTCTGCAACCATCTTGTGAATGGGCAGCTTGTTTTCTTTAACCTTCCACTTTGGCTAGCTTTAGTTTTCACTTCGTTGAACCAGCAGCCCTCATGCTGTGACCAAAACAAGAAAGCTTTCGTTTCATCACCTTTGCTTCAGGTTAATTGCAGTAAGACTGCAAGTTAGGCCAGTTGGTTGGGATTCATCTCAAATTATAGAACAGTGCAAAAACCGAACGCAGACAAAAGGAAGAAATAACGCTGTGTTGGCGCATTTCTTCCTTTTGGTGTGTTTGGTTTTTTGCTCTGTTTTATACATTACGGTGCTTCAAATTAACATTCAGAATTAGTCCCTTTTATGACTGAGATGCTGGTTCATTTTGGAGCCCAAAGGATTTTCCAAGCTCTATGCCAGTGCTTTAGCTCAATAGAATATAGCTGTTTTCATTCATATGGCTCACACACATACATAGAAAATAGTGTGTTACATATTAGGATGACATAAGCATGCATCACGTAATTCAATCTAACATGATTAAATTAAGAAAGAGACAGAGAGCATAAAGGAGAATAAATGTCATGTTATTTGGCATGTAGAGATAATGTAAACGGAAATGAAATTTAACAAAAGAAATGTTGCCACAGGTCTTGACCCACATCTGCATTACGTACCATGCGTGGTTTTTGCCATTTAAAATTGACAATCATTCTCCCATCCACGCTCTGGAGTATTTGTGTAGAGCGACAGAGAAGAGAGAAAGAGACAAGGGAGGACAGTTGAATGTCCATCTCATTTGCTGCCCCACCCTTGGGATAGAGAGAGTATTTTTGCATTTTCTCTGTTTGTGTGTTTTGTGTTTGCATGTGTATGCATGCATGTGCACAGGGGCCGAGCTTGCCGGCACCATTCACAGCTAAGGCACTGCAGTACATGAAATTGGCAGAGAGCAGCCTTGTATTACCTTGGCAATGGGATCAGCTGTATTTGTAGCGCCTACTTCTTTCTGTGTATCGGCTCGAAGAAAGAAGAAGATGTTGACGAAGTGGGGTGCGTGCGAAGTGTGTGCCGTTCTCACCGATCGCCATGTTGTCACAAGTCTGAGTGTAGAAAATATATATTGCTATGTTCTCATTAATATTGTGTCTAACAAAGAAAAACGAGCCCTTAAAAGTCATCTTTCCTTCATATTGCTACGTAGTGTGACTGAGTGTGTCACTCAGTTACCTACATATTCATATCAAAGCCATGTGCTGCAAGTAATTGTTCTGTATGTTGCTCCTTCTTGTGCCTATATGCTCATGTAATGCTGCCTTTCATCCCGCTTTAATATGGCTGACCACGAAGGCAACATTGCCTCACACGCCGAACAAGAAGTCACGGCCTTGCCCTTTGTTTATCATGGATGGTTAAATGTTTAAGCACCGCTAACATTGTAATACTAAGCTATAGTGCTTAACTTTGTTTTCAAACAAATGACGGCAGTTTCTCCCTTCTCTATTAAATGACTAAGAAGATAGAAGTGGTTTCTTTAAAACAGTGACACAGGCAAGGAGTTTATAATGGCATTGGGAATAAAAAAAAAAAAATGTGGATAATGTGTGTCATTGATCGAAGCTTTGAATCTTTTCATGTTGCCTACACTATGTGTCTGCAGGTGCTTCCAGGAGACCTGAAAGTGACATGAGCCACTCAATTCATGCTGACAACTGTATTCTTCAGAAAAGTGGGAATTGCCTTAAGCAGCTACCAGCCTACATCTGGAGAGACTTCAGGTATAGCATTTAGAGGCGCACTCAATTCTCTCTCTGCTGACACTCGCCTTCCCATACCATTCTAATGGAGGATGTAGATCACAGGGTGGAAGTATTCACTAAAAGGACATCGTGAAAAATCTTTTTACCAAAGATTATATCTTTCCTTTGTGGCCGAATGTGACTCAAACCATGTCGTTCGCAAATAGACGTACGTATGTTAGCACATTCAATGAATCTGTAGTGTACTCTGGCCAAGCCGGAAAATGTGGGTGTTTAATTTTTGCTATTGTGGTTCCATTCTTACAGGGGCAATCTGTGCTTCACTGTTATCGCGTCATAGCTGCACCCAAAATTATTGAATTATCCGCTGTATCGGGCAGTTGTAACATCTCTTTGAAGATCCCAAGGGAAAAGTATAGCAATGCACAATGCCTATACCAAACACCAGTTTAACTTCACTTTCAGTACTGTGTTGAATGCTGTGCTGTGCCCCAGTAAGTGCAATTCTCCTATCTAGCCATGATCATTTGCATCATTAGAAATATCCACAGGAAGGAAACAGTGATGTCATGGTAGATCCCGTAAAACAAGTAATAGAATCTGAACACTCTTGCGTTCGAACTCTTGCGCACGATGCTTTCGAGTTTGGTAGTGTGTCGGTGCTGATCGTATTGCCGACGCAGTTTCTTTTGCAACTGCTCGCGTTTGCACTGCTCTAAGGGGTACTGACAATGCACCGGCCTGCCACCTGCTGTAAAGCTTCTGTGCTCTCCTCTCAGACTGCATTGTTATCTGAGTGGAGGGCGGTCTTTCCTTTGAGTAGAGAGGGCTGCAAGTGAAGGGGCCGAAGTGCTTCCGTGTGATTTCAGTGTGCTCCAGCATGGATGACTGGCACCACCTCGGAGAACTTGAGGCAGGCTGTCAGAATGGGACGAAAACCGAAACATTATCTATTATTTCGTTCTAGAGTGAAACCGAAATATTTTTTATTGGTTTTCGGTTGAAGTTCGCTCTGTAATGCCATTGGCCTTGAGGGTATCAATAAATGAAATGAAATGAAAGGGAAAAGTTCGCAATCCGGAACAACCGTGGTCATGCAACGCGAGCTATAATGCTCATGTTGCATGACCTCATTGCAATAGGGGACAGTATTAGTGCGTATCTCAGGCAGGAATTACAAAAGTAAAGATGTGTTGAAATTTTCCTAAAAACAAAGAGTGGCAACCGGAGCAGTTTATATTAACCCAAGTGGACCTTGGTGTGCCAGCTTGGAGAGGGCATTGTCAGCGCTGAAGTTTGTTTTATCAGAACAGCGGTCTCGCACATCAAAGACTACACTGGATAACGTGCTGTTTCTAAGGTTATGCTCGCTCCCTTGATGCCAAGCATTCGGCCTGCTCTGAGAATTCATAATTCACTTATGAGAAAAATAATGTTTTTATCTACTATTTTTTTATCTTTACCTCAATTTCAATTCTTTTTGCACACAAATAAAAACCGTTACGAACCATTATGGAACATTTATTTCATTCCGGAACAGAAACAGAACATAACTTTTTTCTGTGGAATAAAAATAAAGCTGACACGAAAAACATTTCGTTCCGACACCCTGGCTTTGAGGAAACTAGGCACATGTTGACTGAAAAATGCACGAAATCCTAGCCGCATACACCTTCGCTGTAAAATAAGCTAGGTGCATTCCAAATATGGATGGCTTGTGCACCGAGAATATTACTTCCGTTCCAAAAATTTGCTGTAGTGAGCTTCACCGCATCACTGGCGTGTAATGCTGTGAAGAATACAGATTTGACAGAACTAAGCTTTACGCAGTGATACCTATTAGGCTGGAGAGGAGGGCTAGTTGCTACGACATTATTAGAACTCTGAGCACAAGGGAGACAAAAGATTGTGTGTTCTATTTCTTTTGTCTTTTGTATTTCATGTGCACTAAGTTTCTCTAGTGAGACCCATTAGTTTAGGATCATATGTTACTCGGAAGGGGACTGCCATGCTGCTTCAAGAACACAATAATACTTCCAGTTGTGGTTCCACAAAAAGGCGTGAATGAAAAGTTACCATGTGATGCTTTATGCCTCTTACAAGGCCTTACAGCAACCAATTTGTCTCATGATCACAGGAGACTGTCTGAGACTTATGGAGGTTTTATGTACGCTTCATTTAGACACATTTTGTACTTACAGTTAACAGTATATCGAATTGTTTCACGATCTTCTTTGAGTTCATTATCAGATGTGACTCATCTCTTTTAGTGCACACATGTCAACTTCTAAAACTTAAATTTTTTGGTTGTCTGTGCTGTCACTTCTAAATTTAACTGTCTCAGAATTCTCAAAGCATAGCTGGCATAACACAGTCATGATGATTCTCTTCACGATAATTCCTCTTTAATTTTGTATTTCAGTTCCGTGTTGTACCTGAATGACGACTTTGTGGGTGGGGAATTCGTCTTCGCCAGGCAAAAAAACAGCATAGAGGTAAGCATTCCTTATGGCTCTCATATGGTATATGTAGCTCTGTGTTGCTTCGTAGGAAAATTCAACGAAGTTAGCCAAACTGCTGTGTCATTCACATTCAAATGCGCATCATGTTCATCTATTGTCAGCACTTATACGTTTTTATATACTGACTAATACAGAACTGGCAAATTGTGGATAGGAGATCAGGCATCATTGGGAGCTGGTTTCTGCTTTCACATTTTCAGAGGAGTGTTGTCTATCCTGTTATGCTCTTGTGGTACAATATTCTTGCGTACAAGGCTATCAAGTCTGAGAAGCTCTAGGCATTTATGACGTGTTGATGTTCCATGGACTGCATATATAGTACAATCTTTTCATAATTAACAGAGCAGTGCTAACACTTCCAAAGCTAAGCAACCTATTTGTGTAGATAATTAACTATACGAGGAAGTGGAGAAGTCTTTTCTTGCCGTCTAATTTCCTTCGCTATTATTAAGGATATGACAGTTACTGAGATAGCCGATTTAAGAAAAAAATATCTACGCCTTTCTTGGTTGTAGTGTCAGCTTTGTGTAGCAACATTACCAGTGCAAAATTGCGCCTCTGTCTCTCTGGTCCATCTCACTTGCGTCTCTATGTACACAGGCCTTGGTAAAACCAAAGTGTGGCCGTGCCGTGGCGTTCTCCGCGGGTGCAGAAAATCTCCACGGTGTGCTTCCCGTCGCAGAAGGGAGGCGCTGCGCACTTGCCACGTGGTACACTTTTGACCCGAAATATCGGGAGGGGGAACGAGAGTTCGCGCACAACATCATCAACCAGCGTCACTCGTCGGGACGTCAAGAAAAACTGCCATCAGAACTGCCCAAAGAAGAGCACTTGATGCTAGCTCCACCACGCAGTCTTTCAGTCCAAGGCACTGCGAATCGTCATATTAATGAACTGTGATGTAAAGTTGGGCCGAATCTTACTAACTCGCATAAAAGCTTACACAAACACAGCCAGGCTTGCGAAAGCTGTCGCCCGATGTTAGCCTGTGTGATTTTCATTGGCGCTTCCAGTGGTTGAAGCATGTATATTCTTCATCTTTCTTATACTTTTCAAGTTTACTAAGGAGCGTTTTGTGGCAGTTTATCAGTTTTTTACTGCTGGCTGGCACAGCATTTTTAAGCCATGCGCAAATGAAAATTTCTTATTCTACAAAGGGTCCATCATTTTAAATGTGCTTATAGTCGTAGAATATTTATTGAAATAGTAAGAATGGCTGGCCAGGATTTTTGTTTTTGTCATTATAACCTGATAATTCATAATATTCCTGTTCATTGAGTTGAGGTTGAATTTACCAAGCCAGCAGGTTTCATGGACATTCGCAAGGTTGAAAAAGTCTCACGAAAGAAACAAAGACCCATCTGCCCAAGTTTAGCAGTGCAGCACACAGGGATTTCGGTACTTCTGAAAAACAAAACTTTGCAGCTTAGGAAGTTTTTGCTCTCGTCTGAAGGGCTAACCTAAAACTCAAGATATTGCCAATCTGGGTCAGTATATTTGCTATCACGGTAACAGGATGTTATCAGATGTATGATACAGAAAATTTTGTTGTGTTCTCCTCTCATTTGCATTTCCTTAATACTAATTTCCATTTGGTTTCAATTCTTAGCATGCTTCAATAGAGCACAGTGTGATGACAAATTTTAGGAGTCTAAATAAATTCTAATTGGTCTAAATTTATTAGATATGTCTTCAGATAATAATAAGACAGTATTTGTAGCTGAGAGCTGGAACCGTAAACTGTTAACACTGCTACTATGTGAAATTCCTGACTACTTTACCCGAAACCCTATTCTTGGCGGCTATTTTTGGTGGACAAAAACAGTCACATATAAGGGGTAACTGAAGGGTAATATAAAATATAAGAAATTTGATCATTTGTAGAATGTACATTATAGAAAGATGCAGTTGTTCAACGAAACACACAAATAACAATGAATTTTTTAAACTATAAAATTATAGCCACACTAATTACAGTTGTCACTGACAAGTGGCACTTCAATAGTGTCATCTGAGTCAGGGTAACTCCACCTCGCGCTCACAAATAAAACAGTGAAACTACTGTAGCTTTCAAATGTTTTATCCTTAAAGAATTATAAACATTTTTCGTGTGCACTTGTGTGCAAACCACGTCTTGGTGAAGTCTGTGTTCTGGAATTATTATACATAATTAAATTATTAAAATGGTGAGAGTAACCACTACCTAGAAAAGCCAGGTGCTAGAGTGTCAGCTGTATTGTCGTGGCTGCTATTTTATGCATGATTTTCTAGTCACTTCTTATTTACACTGTAAGTTGACCTGTGAAAATGAGATGGAAGCTTTTTGCATTTATATTTATGTTGGTGGCAAGCATTTATTACGGCAAGATAGATTTGCCTTTTCAAATTCTCTTCACAATATCGAGCTGACTTAAGGTTACCTTTGTAGCTGCAGCGTGACGTATGGATAGAGCTGGGATGATAAGGGCTGCCAAAGTCAAGTGCTAGCATGTTGGGACCGTAACATGCAGTTTGACCAAATACCACTTTTTGTTTAGAGTCATGTCTAGTTTTGTTTTTCTGGTGGAGGCACGTACACTGACGTATGGCTTTGAAGATTATTTTGTACCAATAGAATGTTCAAATATGCATTGCTGTTGTAATAGACCAGCAATGTATGAGCAAGCACTTTGTATGAGATTTTGATGCAGCCGAATGTACATGTACAAAATTTGATTGTTGTTTCAGTTATTTCTGCATATTACTTGACTGCACTAGCAAACAGTTGGTGCTAGCCTGTCTGTTACTAATTTATAGTCTAAATCACATTTTCTCAGGCTTTAAAGCAGGTGTAACTATTTGTACACGAAATTTCTGTTACTACTAGTGTCTCGGTTTTAGTTTCAAAGTGACCTTGGAGTTGTGTGCGCCGAGAACAGCACAGCAGGAAATGGACCGGTGTTAGACTTTTTTCTATTGAATTATCACATGGCATCAAAGAATAGCTTTAGAATATTAACCCTTTCGCTACTGTAAGAAAAGAAGAAAACGTGCCAAAATTACCGAAAATTTTGTTTCGCATGGCAATACAATGAAAGCCAGGACATAAATGGCCCAACATGGACAAGTGTGGCCATCTAGCATCAAGAAACACAAGTATGACGAGTACAGTTTTGATTGGTTCTGTGCGGGACCAATTTTTGTTGATGACGAGTATAGTCGTCATCAGTAATTTTGTTAGAAAATCTCATGACGACTATACTCGTCAATGATAGCAAAAGGGTTAATGCCACATTTTTTCATTCATAATGCACTTTGTCATATTACCCACACTTAGGGGCATAGCCAGTGGGGGGGTTGGGGGGTTCAATCCCCCCCCTCGAAATTTTTCAGTTTTGCATATGTATATATATATAAACATACATACAAACACACGCACGAACATACATAAAGTATGGTCGAACCTCCTTCCCCCCCCCCAAAAAAAAAAATTTGTTTTTGCTGGCTACCTTACTGACCCACACCATCAGTTACAATACGCAGAGAAAAGAAAAAACAAGACAAAACAATGCAGCTATTGGCACAAAGCAAAGCTCCAGAACCAATTTCGTTTTTTGCAAATACTTCAGTGATTACTGCAGTTTACCATGGACGTGAGGGATCTGTGTTTATCACTGCATGTGCAGTTTTAGGCATTGAGTGCCCATAATTTGATATCATTTTGCACATTGAATATTTGGCGTCAGTGGTTGAAGAGGTAGCATTGCCTAAAGAAAAACTTACTTTTTGAGTAAGCTGTGTAGCGGACCAGAATTCAAGTGCGCCGTATGATATTTTATGTTCATGAACAATGCTTTAAATTTTTTTTTGCTCAATTTGTTTTTGTTTTTATAGTCTTGCATCAATAGTGGATTCAGAAATAAGGGAAGGGGGTCGAACCTACCACCTTGTCATTTGCTACCCATCACTGCAGCCACTCACGTTTTATACCCGACAGTCAAGCAAAATATTGAACTTGCGGTGCAGGATGTGTTTAACAACAGAGGTCCTTGCAGTTCGTGAACAGGTTTGAAATGCCAACTATTATTAGTGTTAATAAATTTACTGTTGCAGTTTTTAGGCAAAAGTAGCACCACTCTTTGATACTGGGCTCTTACAAAAATATTTATGATGGCACGATTGCCAAGTTTTCGTAAGGTATTCCACTCAAACGCTGACATCTAGCATACCATTTTTTTCCCGCCACGGTTAAAATGGAAATGGTGATACTAAATCTCTTCCATGGAAGTTTTTTCAGCATAGCGGTAAGAAAAGTGTCTTCTTGTACAATTTTCGAGAATCTAGTCAGGATTTTAGGGATGTAACCAGAGCAAAGTGTGCACATTGCACTTCTCTGCTTTGTTTTAGCCCACAAACTCCGAGTGTAAAAAAAAAAAATTTTTTTAGTTATTTAAAACTTGAAACTTGAGGCCTGTTGTAGAGGCTGGTAGTGGTGAGGCTGGGCAATTATGTTTTTTAGTTCTGAGATTAACTCACACCGCATGTTCAACAATGCCTTGTTTTTTTATTGCTGCACAAATTTTATCAGCTGAAAGCCACCTTGTCCTAACTGCAAATGCACTTCTTTGCACTGCACATTTGCCCAACTAATGGCAGCAGGGCCTGTCGTTCTGATGAAATTACGAGAGCCACGTCTGCATTTTTCATGTCATAATACAAGCGAGCTGTGCTTGGCAGGAAAGATAGCTTTGCAGTTATGAAGAGGACCTATTTTTTGGCAAACCACATCTGCAAGAGCAAAATGTGACCTCGAGTGCGATGCTAGAGTGAGCTTCCTATTTGTCACAAAGTAGGAGGATAACAAAGGGGATCATTACCAAGCTGTGATGTGATGAATTTGATTTTTTGCCATCGTTGCATCAGGCTGCACATTGTTGCATTTATCATGTGTGGGAAAGGCAACTTGTAAGGATGTCTTTCAATCTTTACGGCTGGCTTTCTTGCATTAGCTGTGCAACGGGTGGCAAAGCAAACCACCTGGTAGAAGAAAGCAAGCAATTACCATATTTCATTTAGGCGATGAAGTGTAGGTACACTGTGTACCTTTATAATGTGTTGACAGTGAGAGGAATAAAATAAGTGCATTAGGTTCATATTCACAACTGTCTTTCTTTCTTTCTTTAGTATAACTACACTTGCCTTTTGTGGGGGCCTTCACATATATATATACTCAAATTATGTGCACATATTTTTTTAATTTAGATGGCTACACACGAAGTGTCTTTATTCAATAATTTCTAGTGCTACTAGAAGATAACAAATTAGTTTAGTGATGTTCAAACAAAAAGTGCTTATTTTCTGTCCCATTGTATGAACCAGTGTTGCATGTCCGTATACATTTTGTTTTGTTGTTCTAATCCCTACAATGCTGTTTTGTGCAGATTCGCTTATTTCTGTGCTTTTATGCTATCTCTTGGGCCTGAAGCGTACGCATCTAGGCGCAGTGGCGTACCAACTTGTTCGCGAGTGGGGGGGGGGGAGCCCCTCTTACTCCGTCCGCTGTACACGTGCACGCACACACACACATAGACGGACACTCATTTTGATGTGATTTTTCATATAGGGAGATGGAATTTGCTTAGCAGTGTTTAATAAAATAACATAGGAAGTACAGTCAGTTCTACGTAGCATACACTGGGACAACCATAGTATTGCAAGCAACACTTTTTATGCATTACCCACTCAACTTTATCCATGAATACTGGCGGCCTCCCCAGTATTTGCATAATTCAATAAAATTTCGTTAACATCTAGAAGCTGTTCACTAATAATTGCATTTTTTATTGTAGGCAGCAGTGACTGCACCTTTTCTTTTCCGTAATTAGCACTACACTTCCTTGCAGATATTCAGGTTTGCTTGTCTTATATTTTGTCTTGTTTGCTCATAGTCGAAATAGTGTTTCTAGCACATTGCTATTATTACTACTATTAGTATTACATTACTATTATTGTTAAGTTGTCAAACACAAGTTCCTTTTTTTTAAGAATTTGTGGTATTAGTTGCGTAGTACATTCTTTATACTTATCGTATTTGTATTAGCAACTTTGCTTGGAGCGTGCGAACTTCATAGTAGAAAGCCACGCAGTACAACGAAGGCAAGAAAGACAAAACAGGACCAGCGCTGTTCAGCGTTGGTCCTACCCCGCATTGTTTCCTTTCGCATTGGTCATTAGCTGTTTCTGATTGGTCGAAATTTTCTGGGTCATGCACACAGCACCTGCTCTTAACGCGCTGCAACAAATGACCCCAAAATTATCCACTGCGTAACGACCACTCGTGCACGACTACATAAACAATAAGAAAATACACTATTTTTGAATACAGCATAATCTTGGCCATTGGTTCTTCGCCAATCGTCAAAAATTTTCGGTGTGGCTTAAAATTGCGTGCTTGTTACACGGCGTCACAAATCTGTGAAATCTCACGGCGTTAAAATGGCATGTGTACACTAAACAGCGCTTTACAATGCCAAACAATACGTAAACATTTTTTTGGAATAGCCGGACAGTGTCTCATTCTGAATGTAATTCAAGAAGGCTGCCCGCTGATCACATTGGCAGCAGCTACTTATAGCAGCTGGCGAGATGGATTTATACGAGTATAATAAATATTTTCACTTGTAGTATAACGATTTTGAGCTGTTTGTGTGCGTATTCAACTCTGTGAACTCATCCTTGCTGAGAGAGAGGGAGGGAGAGAAATAAGCAGCGCTGCGTGTGCGTGCTTCTTTGCCGTCCGAGTTGTATTTGCCCTGTATAAGTCAATTCGAGATGACTCAAGACCAACTAGCCCGGCTGTCAATTCAGTCTCCTAGCTTAGTCCAGAAAACCGTGGACCTTGACTATTTCCCTGGTCCGGTAGATCAAGTTGTGGGACGAGCTTGAAAGTTGGGCTTCACTGCCTTATTCCCCGCCTTATTCCAAGCCGCCGCGATCGCTGCAAGGTACCATATAATAAGTAATGCCAACGTTTTAAGGCGAAGTAGGTTAATCAGAAAATCAAGCAGAAACATTCCTTAGCTCCCCCTATGCAGCCCAACTACAACACTCAACAGTTCTGCACACTCAATGACTCATAGCAAATTGGATATACTATAGCAGCGGTGATGCCATTGCTTTCTGATCAAAGAAAATGAATTTACTGAAACAGGAAGAGCGTTTGATCGGTCAATAAAACCTTTTCTGGTTCTTGCCTGCATTTGCGTCAAATTTCAGGCCAGGCAGAGCAGAATAAATGACAGAGTGCTCCAACGTCATGGACACCCACACAGCGGTAGCCCTCCCTCCAATGCTGTAGCGCAAAGCTCGAAAGCATTGCATTGGCGACCTGCATCGCAGAGAACCTACAGTGCGTGGTCGTGAGACACTGGAGACAATCTCCACAGCAGAAACGCAGGCGCAGGACAAGTTTCATTAGCAATTTATGTGATTGCTGTGTAGAAATAAAACTTCGCCTTAGTTGATGGTTTGCCAGTGTGCAGCCGACAGTAGCCACTGTCGAAAGTGGGGGGGCCATCGGCCCTCTTGCCCCCCTGGTAAGATATGCCTATGTCTAAGCACTTTATATGTGTACATAAACGTGCATTTATTCTTTGATGAACACTGCCATGCTTCTAGTTCAAATATATGGTGTACACACTAAATTTTGGCCGCTAGTAGCCAAGATTGCGGTAATTTGGGCAATATTAAATACTACATCATTGCAACATAATACTGCAGCGACTCATTCCACAGAGAACGTGTTTGTGTGCTGTGAAACGGGTATTTTGATATTTCGTTTCAGCTGGTTTGTCTTTGCAGTGGTCCATACTTGCATGGCTGTTTGAGGAACGCGTTCTGCGCGCACTTCATCGTGAGCGAAGGTGCTTAATTTAGCGACCTGTGCAATGACGAACGTAAACGTGCTGCAGAAGAGAATAAGCTGGAGATAACCAGGAGAATGTAGCAGATGTGCACAAATGGCTAGCTCATGCTAACACGTTTGCAGCATTCACATCCTTTGTTTTATTTCGTGTTTCGATTTGTTTTACAAGGCTACCTCCCGCGCTATGCTGTTTCAAGCCTTTTTAAGCGAAGCGGAATGTGTCGGTCGGCGTGGCCACGGTACCAAAAATAAAAAATAACACGTAACTCTTGTGTCTCGTTCTCTTGGCAGGCCCGTAGCGGGGAATGGGGGCCTAGGCCCCCCACCCCCCTAATTTTGGTGAAGCAGGTGTTTTCACCAAAAGTAAATAATGAAAATAGGTGTTTTTCTCAAATAGTCAAGGTTTTCAGCAAGTGGGCCTCCCCCGAAAAAATTCCTGGCTACGGGCCTGTCTCTTGGTATACACGAAAATTGGCATGGAGGGGCACGAATGTAGTCCTAACATGACCGAAAGGTCATGGCATCGCTAACTTGACATGCTTGCGTAACGACTAACAATAATAATATGGCGAGTGGCGCGCAAACCAATCCTCCTTGGTGCAAACCCGCTTTCTTCGGCCAGAAATAATTCTGAGGATGTGTGGCCAGAAGATTTGTCTCCGTCAGGTGATAAAAACGTGGCGGTCAGCAATATTGACCTCAACATGTAAGACTTACCCATACATTTTGAAGAACTGACCGCATAAGTAATATGCATGCGGAAAAAAATATTCATGAAAAAAAAGTCACACAGTCCCTTGTGCATTCGCCTGAGGCTACTCAAAATGAAAGCCAGCTTCATCTTTTTCGTCAGTCGATGCATTGATCCTCCCCCGCCCCTCTCCAAAAGCTTTCTGCACATAATGTGGTTTCGGACTGCCCCCAGGATCAAAGGCACCGCAAGCTCTCTGCACCTCACCTCGTTTTGGCTGATCACGGAGGCAATGCAAAACGACCATGTCATGTGATGTCATCATATCACGTCACGCCGAATGACGTCACAAAATTTGTCGATCTGTGACGTCACGGTGACGTCATCACGTGATGACTTTTTGCATCACTCGTGTTAGCGACGCGGGACGCAGACGGTCGATTTTTGTGTTTGATAAGGCATCTAAGGCTTTTGCCTTAAACAAAAACAATTAAGACAAACCAAAGTAAATGAAACGATAACAGTGCAACATCGTGTATGATGTTAATCGCCCGAAAACAAACGTCGACTCAGCTCAGAGCAGCTGATTACACGCGCCTGCGGAACAAAAGAGTGTTGCTTTACCCGTCTGGTCATCTCATCATATTTATTGAAGAGATGACCAGACACGCTGTTTAAGGACTCCGGAGCTTCAGCACGAAAGCGTGATGTCATCAGGAAGAAGCGGTAAATTGCGGTGGGGTGCCCTGTTGACACGCACTCAATTGCCGCGGAAACAACCTTTTGTGAAGTCTCTGAACCGCGCGAACGCTAACCTCTGAGAACCGTGAAAACATCTGGAGTCGAGAATGAGTTGCGTGAAACTATAACCATACGCTGCGATCGTTCAACCACCATGGTAGGGTGGGAACGATAGGAAGTACAGGCTTCAGATTGGATTTCGTTAGCTAGCGAAATGTCTACGGATCTTTTTCTATAGTTTCAGTTTCGTTCTTTGCGAGGCATGGGCAGTGGGGTGCGTTGCAGAGCACTCAAGCAGTGCTTTTGTTGTTCAAAGAGGCTGAAGACTGCTAGGTCTCTTGGTTTGCTGCGACGTTGCAGCTTTACAGGTTGTATTTGACAATTTTAGCAAAGCACTCACCGCTGCGCATAGATGTAGCGTCCCATGCCAATGCAGGAAATTGCATAGAGTTCACGTTTCGTGATAAACGCTACTTGTCGAAACCACGCCCTACTGTACTCCTGACCTGCCCAGATATCCCACTCCCGCGCCGACGTTCTAGTTCATGCCTTCTGCCGCTAGGGATGTAACCTACGAGCGGCGTGGCGCTAGTCAGCAGCTGTTCGCTGTCGTCTAGATCGCTGTGACGGCGCAAATCGTTTTTATTGTTCATGAATTGTGTATGAATGTGCGAAATGTGGCAAATGAAAATACAAAAAGCCTCATCAGAGTTCATAATGCATTTGAGTGAACGCTTTAACTAGAAATAGAAGCGTAATAAATAAAAAAAAATCATCACAGCTGGCAGGCAGACGGGAACTTTCCCACAAAGGAAGGAAAACTTATTATAAAAAGATCTTTTTTGACGAAAATATAGCCCAACTATATAATAATAAACTATTATTAGGCAATCATTGTTTAAACAGAATCACGAAGCTTCCAGACGGTACGCATATACACACTGTAGAAAATATGCAGAAACTTGCAGACGGCAGTTAGCGCAGCAGTTAGCTTCATTACTGGTCGCAGGCAGCTTTTTAAAAATAAGCTGACGCCTGAAATGCGAGTATGGTGTATTTCTGCGTGCCGTATTTTAAATGCGAACAAGGCAAGCAAAGTAAAGTAAGTTTTCACGAGTTTCCTGCCACGGACGTACGGGAAAAATGGATCGAGGCAATTGGAAGAAAAGGTGAGTCTTGTTTTTTTTTAGAATTGTTTCCATTCAGAAAGAGTTGAAAGCTAACAAAAATCCCCGCGTACTTTATTTCCATGTGTTACGTAAATTCACTGCGCTATAAAAGATGGAAGCTCTTTTGACAGTACCAACTGGCAATGGTTTCCACAAAACGTGTGGAGATGAATTTTAAAGATATTGCATAGGGAAAAAAAAGTAAATATACCTATTCTGTAAATTATACGACATGTGTGACTATTAGGGTGCCTCGATGCGAGCGCCCTCCTAGGGTGAGGACAACCGCGTCGTCTGCTAGCGCAACCGCCATTTTCTTGCATCCGCTGGTCGCGGGGAGCGCCTCGATAGCGGTGGCTCCTGCTTGCAGTAGGCGCCTGCATTCTACTTTAGCTTCGATATTCATTCCTTTGCCACAGTAGATGATAAGCGAGAGTGAACATTCAGTGACGCGTCCGCTAGTTCGAGAGGATTAGCGAAGATATAGAGATTAATATTCTTTCTGTTATAATAAGAGTTGACAACGGCGGGCAACTGCTCGTCTTCGTAGTTGCACCGTCGCCGCGAGCTTTCTGTCGTTGCGCTCACATATGGACATAGCGGAAAGTAAGAGAAATATGCTAAAGTAGATAGCTGCTGTGTATATAAGTACGAATTTGCCCGGCATCCTTACTACCATTGTCACTATTACGCGCCGCCTACACGATTACATGGTGGCAAACTGTGTCATGCACTAGGTAATCAAAACAAAGACACGCGATGGAGTACAATCATTTAATACCGTTACGCAAAATATATTATGGACAAGATGATTATGAACTGTGTGCTTAATTCCGTCGAGTTTTTTTTTTTTCTCATGCATATGTGCATATAGGATACAAAAAGGCCTTGCTGTTAAGATAGACTAACACAAGCACAAGTTTTGCTTCCGTGACCTCCGGCATGTGTGGATGGTTTCTGACGTAAATGTATGCGTAGCCTCAGTCTTGTGTAGGTGGCTACCAGCATCTTGCCTATTTCTTCCTTATGTTCTGCGCAAGTACTCAGGCATGGCCGGTCTACCTTCGCAAGGTATTCTGTCAGAGAGCGTAGTGGCGACTTCATCGTGTGTACATTGTTTGTGCACCACGCAATAACGCCCATGAAGTGCTCCTCATAGTTCTTCAGAGTGCGGATCACTTCCCTGCTCGGATAAATCAAGTTTCGTCCATCACTCACATATTCCTTGAGAACTGTCAAAGAAGCATATTCATTGCTGGCTGCACCAAGGAGGGCATCCTTGCACTGGGAACAGGATACGGACTTCAAAACGCTTTTCAGGATGTAGCCTCCAAGATAGTACAAAATGCAGCATTCCGTTGCCGTCAGCTCCTCAATGAACAAAATCTCGGAGCCGTCTATTTCTTCATACAAATTTTCTGAGTGTTGCTTCTTCGCTTGAGAAAGGAGTTCGACGAGGTAGTCTCGATCATCAAGCTCATAGCTTGTTGTCCGCGGTGTATGTAGAAATATAGCATTTGGCTTCAGCTTGTATGTAGCATTTGGCTTCAGCTTCTTCCATCCATCTGCCCGCTTTTGTTCAAAACAGCATTCTTCAAAGTGAGCCTGTACGGAAAATTGACGTTGTTAATATACGTGATTTGTTCCTTCGAGCTAGAATAACTGTCACAATAGCATAATAATTCTCCTGCACGACATAACGTATAAAATACCTTTATAAACAACACTGCGAAACACAAGCATAGCGCTTCACATGTTTTGTGCTCTCTGAGATTCACTCCTCACACTGCTATGTAGGCGCAAAGATAGGTAGTGAACAATTTCGTTAAAATAAGCGCGATGCGCCTCAGATAGCTACAGCCTTCGTGGTTCAGAAAGATTGATCGTATTTTCCAAGCCTGTGCCTTAGTTCATTATATCAAGTGAAAAAAAAAGCTGTAAATGCACCAGAGGTTCCATATGTTGGTTCCCGCTGTAAGAGGCTACGTTGCCACCAATCTGAACACATAAAATAGCGTCTGCGTCTTAGAAAGAGTGGTGCAGACATGCTGGCATATGGATTTCACACTGCTACGAATCAGGTACTCACATTGCATATACAGGTATGGTTCGTCGGCTACCACTTGTCCCGCTTGATTTTAGCGGTCCATAGGAGCCGTCTTTTTGGGTCTCTGGGAAAGGAAAACATTCTGCAGCCATTTTTAGCGCTGTTACTGCATTGCGGAACGCAGCACCCAGGCATTCTGCGCAAAGACGGCGTGAAGAGTGGTGCTTTCCGTGTCGAGCGGGAGAGTCGGCGCGAGCGGAAAGCAAGAAAATGGCGTCGGAGCTCCCCGAGAACCGGTTGTGGCGGCAACTGCTCCGTCAAAGAGTGGCTCCACCCTAAGCGGGGGCGCGCGGGCATCAAGGCACCCTAGTGACTATAGAACCGAGAGACGCGTAGTGGCGGCGAAGACATTTTTATGTATGTATGCAGTCTGCTTCAAGAAATGTGTCCGAAAACCATAAAAAATTAAGGAAATGGAATATTTGCTTGCTGCCTTCATAGTTACTTTTTCTGTAGCGATGAAAAATCCTTCTACAAGGGGTACCACTGAAGCTAGCGACCCAATTTGGTCAAATATTTCTTATCTTCCCATAAAGCTCTGCCTTTTTCTGTATCTTACTAGAGACGTCACTGCAGTAACGAAATAAAGTAATTAACTGTTCATAGTGCTGGCAGGCGGCTGGGTCTAATGGCATACTTGAAGTCGTTCGTGGAATGAGCCCATTGGCTCTGTGAGGTTTCATAAAAGAGACAGCTGCCGGCGAAAGCGAAGTGAGGAGCAGCGCAACTGCCATACTGTTCCTATAGACGTCCAGGGTGGGCGATAATAATCCTGGGATGTCTGCAGGAAGCCGGAATCATCAGCGACAGATCGTCCTCGCTTCGTTTATGTTCGTCCTGTGCCTGCGATTACAGCACGCATGACGCACATGCTTTGGCGTATGCAAAAGAGCAAAAACCACTGCAGTCATCGTCGTGAACGGCGGAGTCATTGTAGTCGTCTGACAGGTGCGCTCACGTGAGCCTCGGTTTCGGTTTTGCCGAATTTGCTCGAGCTTCATTACTGCTCAGTGATAACCGAATGCAGCTTTTTTGAAACCTTAAATATTCGCAAGAAGTGTTGGTCATGGAGTACCAACTAGCTCGAACCCACACCTTGTTAAGCTTAAAAAAATAGCCGATGGGCTCTTCGGATGAAGGACTTCAATTATGCCAATGGACTCGACCGGCTCCCATCACTAAACTGCAGTTGAATATTGTCATCTGGAAGAACAATCATGAAGGCTGTGGGGAAATCTTCCGTTTCTGTTTTTTATAATCCGAAGCATTTCTTAGCGAACTTCGGCGAGTTTGAGCGTATCTATCTATCTATCTATCTATCTATCTATCTATCTATCTATCTATCTATCTATCTATCTATCTATCTATCTATCTATCTATCTATCTATCTATCTATCTATCTATCTATCTATCTATCTATCTATCTATCTATCTATCTATCTGTCTGTCTGTCTGTCTGTCTGTCTGTCTGTCTGTCTGTCTGTCTGTCTGTCTGTCTGTCTGTCTAGCCGCCTACGACTTCGTGCTCCCCTTGCCGTATCGTTAATAGGACGTATATCAAAGTTGATATGGCAAAACATTACTGTAGGACGAACATAAGTGACAGGTCATATCATGAAAATCATGACATTTGCATGCCGTGGCCTTGGTGCTCTTACGGCCGTTTCGGTAACTTGATATTACCAAAATTGGTGTGGCGTGACCACGACCTACTGTACTCCTGACCTGCCCAGCGAGCAGAACGCCATCACGCGCATGTTGGCGCTTCTTTATGCCACTAGGGGCCTTTTCGCCGCGGCTTTGGCGCTGCTAGTTACCCCAACCTAAAGTCACTGTAACGGGAAAAGTACCGCGTTCGTTTTCTCTTCGGCGCCGCGCCCTTTCGGGGGCTTCGCCACATAAATAGTCCAGCTCGCTCGCCTCGCCAGTGTCTCCCGGCCGCCGACGCACGGCGCTTTGGAGGGCGATTGTTTTTATAGCCTCAGAAAAGCGTGCAGGAACGTTATGATATCACGTATCGTTTTGACACTTCATCTCAAGCCTATCGAGGCATCAAAGAACGCCTGGGTGCTGCGCTTTTGGGTGCAGAAACCGGCGGGAACCAAGCAAGCGACGGGCTGTGTGGCTGCACAGAATACGGCGGGAGAAATTTGTTCCCGCGACTGATACCCACCTTTGTGAGGTAAGCGTTTCGTTGAGAATTCGCGAATGTTGTTCGGGGAATGTTTGCGTCCCCCCTGCACAAGTGCAGTTTGTTTCGCGTGGTTGCCGCAGAAGGTTCATCCACAATAACATTGCCGGGCAGCTCTTAATTATTATGTTCGGCGCAAAATTCACGCCTTTGGGCTCACATATAACGATCAGCGCGGCATGAATACTGACTGCTAACGATTGGTATTGCGTGACGTGACTGTATGACGAACATAAATAACAAGTGGTAACATGAAAATAATGGCACGCATGTCATGTAAGGCATGATTTACATTTCATGCTCATGGTGCACTGACGGCCGGTTCGCTGGCTTAATATGCACCAAAATCGGTATTGCGTGACGTGACTGTGTGATGAACATAAATAACAGGTGGTAACATGAAAATAATGGCACGCATGTCATGTAAGGCATGATTTACATGCCATGCTGATGATGCTGTCGCGGCCGGTTCGCTGGCTTGATATGCACCAAAATCGGTATTGCGTGACGTGGCCGTATGACGAACATAAATACCAGGTGATAACATGAAAATAATGGTACGCATGTCATGTAAGGCATGATTTACATGCCAGGCTCATGGTGCACTCGCGGCCAGTTCGCTGGTGTGATATGCACCAAAATCGGTATTGCGTGACGTGACTGTATGGCTGGGGAACATAAATACCAGTCGGTAACATGTTCCCACCTGTCACTAACGTTCGCCATAAAGGAATATCTCGGCGTATCAATTTTCGTATATATGCATTTCATTAAACGACCGCGAGCGCCCCGAGACAATGTCATGTAAATCATGTTTTACATGGCATGCCTATTATGATTTTCATGTTATACCAGTAATTTATGTTCGTCATACACTCTTGTCACGCCATACCAATTTTCGTGTGTATCAAGCAGCGAAGCCGCCGCGAGCGCACCATGAGCGTGGCATGTAAATCATGCCGTACATGGCATGCATGTCATTATTTTCATGTCATTACGTGTTATTTATATTCGTCATACAGTCATGTTATGCCATACCAAATTTGGTGTACATCCCAAAGATACGTTCACAGTCGCAGAAGTTCGCTAAGAAATGCGCCGCATTTAATAAGTGCCGACAGCCGAGCGCGTAAATGCCGCGCAGTTCGCATTTCCTTATCGCGTTAGTACGCGTGCGTGAGCGTGCAGGCAAGTGAAAACTGCCGCTATTTCTTTCCTAATGAGTTAGAGAACAACAGTATGCTTCATTGGGGGCTGAAAAAGCGCACGCAATGCGTAAAACATGCGTTACTCCGCGTGAAATCAACACAGCGCCGCCACAGCTTCGGCCGCGCTGGACCAAATATGGCGGCGGGCAGAACGGAGGCAAAAATTAGAAGAGGGGCACTTATTGAGTAAAATCAACAATAACAGTACACTGTAGTTCGTAGTGACGCGAGTGCGTGAGAAAAGGATCAAGGCAGTTTGTTCTGAAAGGTGAGGCTACTCATAATTGGCTGTTTATCATGGAGATGCAGAAATGTCGTTACATCAATATAAAATTATATGTGTGTCGTTCACCTAACCTGATGAACTCGTACACTTAATTTTGCTCAGGAACGTTTCTAGGATTTGTTCACCGACAGGTAGGCCCGGGTCATTGTTCATTTCGGCAACCGACAAAACAATAAAAACATGTGATTACAGATGGTCGAAATGTTCACCAGTGTTGGGGCAGTTCATTCTTTTGTAAACAGACTGTGAAATATTGGCTGAAGTGCCGTGTAATCACTCTTACCATTAGAGGCGTTACAGTAATTCAAAAGTACGACCAAATTTATAGGTTCTGCGACGAAGCAATCTGAAACAAAGCACTCGTACAGTGCGCACCGTTGTGCGCCCACGCATCCGCCAAAGCTCAGGATGGATGGATGGATATGCTATGAGCGTCCCCTTTATAACGGATCGGTGACATGTCTGCCACCAGGCTCAAAAAAAAAAAAATACCTTCCTTGTTTTATGTTGGCTTAATACCTTATCCACATTGATTAAATCTATGTTATTATACCAAAAAAAATATAAATTCACGGTCCATCTCTCTGCCTCTTAAGGCACAATGACCTTATTTTTCCCCATTATTTATTTTTGTACTTTATCTCTACCTTTCTGCCACCAATACTCTAACCGTCTCTTACTTATTTCTATCGCGGACGTGTTCAGCTTTTCATTGTTGGCCCTAAAACCCAAGGCTTCCTGTAGACTCGTGCCCACACGTATACCTGGGTGAATATCTCCACATTTAATCAGTACATGTTCCATCGTTTCCTTAGTTCCCCCGCAGCATGTACATTGTTCTTCTTCGTTACTGAATCTCGCTTTATAACTACGCGTTCTAAGGCAGCCCGACCTTGCTTCAAACAGTAAAGCGCTTCCCCTTGAATTATCATAAAACCTTTCCCTCCTTATTTCGTTTTTTCCCTTTCGGTAGTTACTCAGAGCCGTCTTCTTTTCCATCGCTGTCATCCAATAAGTCCTCTCCGCCTCTCTGACCTTCCGCTTAATGCTCCTTGTTGCCATATCGCCCGCACTGCTAGCCGTATATTTACTGGTGAGCCTCCTAGTTCTTTTTCTCCACTGCGTGTCAACGCTTTTTTTATACAAATACCTGAAAACCTTCTCTGCCCATCTACTCTTCTTCATTTTCCTCAGCCTCTCTTCGAATCTCATTTTGCTCTGAGCTTCCCTCACTTCAAAGCCTGTCCATCCCATATCTCCCTTTACAGCTTCATTTGTCGTCTTCCCGTGAGCGCCCAACGCGAGGCGGCCCACCGTCCTTTGATTTACATCCATTCCTGATTGTACCTCTGACTTCATGCACACCACTGAGTTCCCAAATGTAAACCCCGGGACCATCACACCCTTCCACAGCCCTCGAAGCACCTCGTACCTATTGTATCCCCATAAAGCTCTGTGCTTCATAATTGCAGCATTCCTCTTTCCCCTTGCTACTGATGCTTTCTCTTGTACCTCCATATCTCTATCCCCCTCATTTACCCATACTCCGAGGTACTTGTACTCGCTTACCCTCGGTATTTTTTGGCCCTGTATGAAGACCGCACGGTCTTCGTGATCATTGAATACCATCAAGCCACATTTTGTTGTACTAAATCCTAGTCCTAGAGCCTCACATTCCCTTCCGCATACATCTGCCAGTCGCTGTATATCATCTTGACTGTCCGCAAATAAGACAATATCATCAGCATAAAATAGCCCTGGAAGCTTCTGCTCAACCATCGTGCCGACCTGTTTGTGCGACAAATTAAATCCAATTTTGCTACCTTCTAGCGCTTTTTCCATCCTCACCATGTACAGCATGAATAACAGCGGGGACAAAGGACATATCCCTGTCTCAGCCCCTTGCTAATTTCAACGCTGTCCTTGCTACTTATTCCTTCCCATTCTACACAAACTGTATTTTCTCGGTATATTTCCCTCAAATACAGTCGTCCCCTATGCCCACTTCTTTCAATATATCCCACAAAATTTCCTGATTAACGTTGTCATACGCCCCGGTGATATCTAGATAAGCTACGTATAAGGGCCTGTTTTCTACTTTCGATATTTCTATACACTGGGTAAGAACAAACAGATTATCGTCTAACCGCCTGTCGATTCGAAATCGACAGGTGGGGTAGCTCGAGCGCCCCCTTAGCGGCGAAGTCTGGAACGAGAGCCGGCGCAGGCAGCTTTGTAGAACGCCGCTAGCTGGGCAGGTCAGGAGTACAGTAGGTCGTGGGCGTGACAGGGGTGTATGACAAACATAAGTGAGAGGTCTTGACGTGCAAATGATGGTCATGTACAGCATCATTTACATGACATGGTCTTGGGGCACTCGCGGCCGTTTAATGAAGTATATATATACCAAAATTGGCATGACGAAGTGCAAAAAAAAAGGACAAAGACGCCGAGACAGCGACGCGCGTCTGACGCCGCAGAAAAAGAAAGCTATAAAAAACTAGCGGGTTGTTCCGTGTACGAATACGACCGATGAGCGATCAAAGCTCGCTCTTAGAAATGATACGCAAACGACTATGCGTCTGATCTCGCTGCTGGCTTTCATAAGGCGGTAGGGTGAGGAGAGCGTCTGTTGCGCTCGGTGGCAGGAACGACTGAGCGAGTGAGTGCGGCGCGCCCAACGCAGGGAGACATGTGGGAGAGGGGTGCGAACGGTCATGCGGCGACGACGGAACGGCGTTCGGCGCGCGCAGCGTTTCATTGCCTTTTTGCGCCGGCGCCGGGTGGGGAGACCATCTGCTACTACCTTCGACAAAGCGCCCGTAGTGCGCTATAGAATGATGGTTGTCATTTCACAATCCACAATAAAGGTGGTGAAAGTGAAGACGACGATTATAACCAGTTGTGCACAGAGCTTATTTCTTTTAACCTCGAATTTCTGCTGCGCTAGAACCACACCGCTCAAGGCTTAAACATTTCCTCTTAAATCACCGGCCATTGCAACCTAAAGCGATTCTTTAGAGAAGATAGCTTCAACGGCGACGGCGGAGTGCGGGCCTAAGGAGCTTCGCTCCTAAAAAATTACACCATCTTCCGCTAAAGGGAACCATGTGTGGATGCGAAGCAGCGGGGAGATGGTTCGCTTGAGCGGGAGATGGTGTAATTTTTAGGAGCTGGCTCTCCAGTTTCTTAAGCCGGGGCAAAGTCCCGCGCTGTAAGCGTAACCTTAGTTCCAGAGGCGACCGCTACAGGCGCAGCTCACGCGAAAGAGAAGTCTTCTTCCTCTTGTTCTTCGAGCGCCTTGATGATGACATTTGCACAGGCAAAACCACATATAGCATAGCCAACTGTAGCACGCGGCGCACTCTCGCGCGTAAGTGAAGTCTTCTTCGTCTTGTTCTTCGAGCGCCTTGATGATGAAATTAACGCAGGCAACTACATATAGAATAGCCAACTGTAGCATGCGGCGCTCGCTCCACTCCGGCAGTGCGCTTCGATACTAACAGCATGAACGAAGAAGACAAGGCGGCGGAGCGGAGGGCTCGCAAGGCAGCAGCAGCGCGGGCTCACCACCAAGACCCTGCGGTGAGAGCTCGCAAGGCCGCAGAGAGACGTCAGCGTCGTGCGGACTCCGAAATACAAATCCGCGAAGCCGGAGCAGCGCGGAGGCGGTGGCAAGAGAACCTCGGAGAGGTACGGGCGCGGGATGCAGCGGCCAAGCGCCGAAAGCGGTCGCCACCTGAAGTGTGCAGGCTGGGCGGCCCTATACTGCGACAACACAGCAGTGTTTAAGAACATTTTGGAAATATTACCATGAAGTTTAAGAAATGCAGCCACATTTAACCTGTTCTTCATCTGAGCATTACATCTGCAAACTTCACAGTCTCAGTTTGGCGTTGTAAATACGATGAGTATGAAGAACCTGCTATGACTCTATAATCGGGTACAACATTAGAAGGCAGCGGCATTTTACTCTCAAAGAAGGACGCACACGAGGCTCCATGGCTCCATCGATAGGCGCGCACTTCAGGTGACGTCATGAGCCAGACGGCCGGTGACGCGCCGACGGAGGGACTATTTCTTTAGTCGCGGAGGCAATTGGCTGCGGCGCTTTGGTCATTTGGGCGAGGCCTCTCCTGTCTTCTAAAGTTGTACCCGACTACAGTACCTTAAATTCTCACTTATTAAACAAAACGTGTGGCTGACAAAGCAAGGTACTTCGCAGAAGTCTTCAGGATAAGCCGTGATAATTACTTTACTGTTAGAGCGCTCTAATATAAAGTCTTTCTAAAGAAGAAGCTCAAGTTCAGTCGATTAATACTTAAGGAGACCACATTGAGCTGGTTGTGTATAGTTATAAGATTATAAATGACTACGAAATTATATACTAGGTGTCGTTCCTTGCCCTCCTACTTTTCCAAGCTTAGATGGGGGGTGGACGGAATCCTCCGCTCCGGTTCCTCCAAGTAAACAGCCTACGTAAACAGTGTGGGCGATTATAACGTTAAAGTACCCCGCATTGTTTCCTCCCGTATTTTTCGTTAGCTGTTAATGATTGGTCGAAATTTTTGGGGTTATGCTCAGAGCACCTGCTCGTAAAACAACGCAACAACATGACGCGTAAGTGATCCACCGCGTAATTACCACTTACGCATGACTGCGCAAAAAATAAATAATAATGAACTGTTTCAATACGGCGTATTGTTTGTCATTGGTTCATCGCTATTCGTCAAAAATTTTAAATGTGCCATAAGATCACCTTCTTGTTACGCAACGTCACAAGTGCGAAAACTCGCGGCGTTAAAATGAAGTGTGCACAATAAGCAGCACATTACTGTGCAAACAATAACTCTTTTTTTTTTCGAAATAGCCAGACAGTGTCTCTTTCTGAACGTAAGAATGCTGCCCGTCAATCACATTAGCAGTGGCTGCTTATAGCAGCGGGCGAGATGGATTCATATGTGTACAATAGATACTTTCAGTTGTAGTATAACGATGTTGAGCGGTTTTTGCGCGTGTGCAACTCTCTGTGAACTCATCGTTGCTGACAAAGAGAGAAATAAAACATTATTAGAAACAGACACAATCCTTTGCAGGTGGGCAGCCTTCTTAGTCCAGAAAACCGTGGACGCTGATCATCTCCCCGGTGAGGTAGATCAAGTAACGGGGCAAACTTGAAAGCTGGGCTTCTCAATGTGCTCGAGTCCACTGCCTTGTTACAAGCCGCCACGATCGCTGCAGGCTACCATATGATAAGCCAAGTGAAGCAGGCTAATGGGAGACTAAAGTGGGAATCTATTTTAGCTGTCCTGGCTAGGCACAACTAATATACTGGACACTTCTGCACACCCAACTCACAGCAGCGGTTTCAAAGAAAGAAACTGAATTTCCTGAAAAAGGAGAGCGTTTGATCGGACTATAAGACGTTTACTGGTTCCCGCCCATATCTGCGTCGCCGATTACTTAAATTTCAGGCCAGGCAGAACAAAATAAAATCATGACAGATTGCTGTAATGATGCTGCTGAGCGACAGCCTCCTCTGCAATGCTCGAGAGCAAGGCGCGCAAGCGTGGAATAGGCAGCCCGCACCGCAGGCAGCCTACAGTGCGTGGTCATGACACAAGGAGGACAGTCGTCATAGCAGAATCGTAGGACAAATTTTATTACATAATTACGTTATTGCTGCTTTCAAGTAAAACTTTGCCTGACTTGTTAGTTTCCCAGTCTGCAGCCGACAATAACCACTGTTTTAAGTGTGTGCGAGGGGGGGGGGGGGGCTCCATCC
Source organism: Rhipicephalus sanguineus (assembly GCF_013339695.2). NCBI lineage: Eukaryota > Metazoa > Arthropoda > Arachnida > Ixodida > Ixodidae > Rhipicephalus > Rhipicephalus sanguineus. The sequence continues at coordinate 33,499,545 of NC_051184.2, read as the reverse complement.
CCTAACATTTCTCAGTGGGGGGGCTAGAGCTCCCTTTGCCCCCCCCCCCCCCCCCTCGGTAGATACGCCTATGGAGTCTATCCCCTTCAGTGGCGGTGGGTATGTACAGTTGTACACATCAACTACGGAGCCGCGTCACAGACCGCATGTTTCTTGAAATGCTTGAAACGCAGTGTGCCCATTTGTGCAGGCTTCCTGAGTGGACAACTAGCGGTTATTTAACTTCATTGTGCTGCGTATTTCTGCAGAGGATCGTTTTGCTGGAGACACTCCATATTCGACGATCGTTCGTTGTGCCGCGTTGCAGGACCAACGTCGAGTATTACTTTTCTTTGCTCGAAACGAATAGAACCAAAAAACAAACGGGGTATGCTTTTTAGGGCTAATATTGCATTATTTTCATGCAAGAATTGAAGCTGATTGATAGCAGAATAATTAGATATTTAATTATACGCCACTTAACAATAATTACTGAGCCTCACACAAAGCAACACATTCCGGCACTTTCTTGCTTGGAATGTAATATTGAGTGCCTTGGAATTATGCTATGCGTATTTGACGCATTAGGAGACAGTGCATCATAATTCGCGCCTTAACGGGCTATTGTATTGATCCTCCCCCCCCCCCCCCGCCCCGCCCCCCTTTCACACTGAAAGCTTGCTTCACTTAAAGGGACACTAAAGGCAAATAACAATTTATGTCAGAGTGAAAGCTCTATGTATGACAACGTCTAAAACGGCAATATTATCAACAACAGTGCCCTACTTACCGAGAAATTAAGCTAAATGTATCACACGATGAGCGCCACGAGCGGCACATTTTGGAAATGATCCCGATGACGTGGGAGAGTTCGACTACAATTAATCACTCGTAATCAAACTAGCAGCAATAAAAAAAAGGGGACCATGAGCCGATGCGAAGCCGGAGCACTTGCACGATCGCGTTCTGTTGGCGTTCGTTGGACATGCTACGATTTGCGTTCGTTGGACATGCTACGACCTCGCGTCGTGGAACGCGAAGAAGGACGCTACGCGCGTCGTATCTTCCATCTAGCCTGGCCGTTAATTCTCACAGAGCGAGCGGAGAACGCGGTCGACAGGCGGGCGAGAGGGAGGCAGCGTAGGAGAGGAGAGAGAAGGGGAGGGGACGCGCATGCGCTCGAGCTCATCGCGGCGTTGCGCAGGAGAGAATTTCGGCATGTCTAGCCCGCGTTTCAGAGGAAGAGTGGAAAGGGGGAGGGGAGAGGGTAAGTGGAGAGGGGTATGGGAGAGGGGAGGAGAGGGGAAGGGGAGGGGTGAGTGGAGAGAGGAAAGGGGAGAGGGGTAGAGGACAGGGGGAATGGTGAGGGGGAGGGGAGAGGAGGTGTGTGGGGAGGGTATGCGCATGCGCAGTAAGGGTTGTCACGCCGCACACCACCCCACCACCACCACCACCACCACCGGATTGAGCTCCGCCTTAAGATACTTCGCATCTAAAAGAACCTTCCGTGCATCAAAAGACGTAATAAAATGATGCTTGTTCGTTTCCGTTTGATTCATGGAAAAAAGAACCTCTGTGGTGTTGCCATGGGGAACGGCGCGCGTGGTTCAAAGGTTCCGTTTTCGCCGAACTGCGCTTCGCCCGGCGCCCTGCTTCGCTCACGCGGTCGCGTCTCAGTAGTAGTTTCAGTATCGCGTACTGCCGCGTGTGTTTTGCACGCTCGTGAATGTCGCTCTGACAGAAAGTTCGACAAAATGCCGCACGCATGTGATATTGCCGGATGCCCGAATGGTGCACAACGCCAGTGCTGCAGCAAGGAAACCGATGTGTCTTTTCACTGGGTGCCGCGGAATGAACCCTTACGCTCGAAGTAGCTTAAGTCGCTGAATTGGAGCCCAGCGTCGCGAGCCCATGTCTCGTTGTCAAGTTCTCCGTCCACATCCATTGCGGCGATTGCGGCAAGCTTCGATGGCTTCGATGGCCGTTGTTGCTGCTGTGGGTCCCGCTGCTACTAGTATCGGCGGCCGCGCAGTAAAGGCGGGCGACGTTGGGCACGGCAGCAGTGACGTATGAAAGTCTGATTTCAGGCGGGTGATTTGAAGTTAGCTAACGGGATGCGGACCACTAAAACGTGATTTTATTTCAAAATAAGCACTTCCTTAGCATAAAAGTAGCACTACGAGGTTTCTGGACCGCTATTTCAACTATCAACGTCGACTTAATATTTGCCTTTAGTGTCCCTTTAACGTGGTTTTGCACTGCATGCCTCCGGGATCTGAGGCATTCCAAGCTTTCCGCACCTCACATGGTTTCCGTGATCGGCACGCCTTTGAACAAGCGACGATGTAGTGTGATGACGACGTCGCGACCTGTCGATGACGTCGCAAATTCTGCCCATCTGTGACGTCATGCTAGATTGAGCTCTTGTGACTTTTGGTACGCCGACTGCACACGCTCATTCACCTGAGCATCACGTGACTTTGGACCGACTTTTATATGTTATTTCTTGCATCACTGGTGTCGACGCCGCCGCCGCCGACAAGCTCTCGCGAGGTATTCGCAATGCCCATAGACTGTCGCGCCACCGAGCGGAATTCAGGAGCGTCCTCTCGAGGAGGGTTAGTAGACGACAAAATGGCGGCACTATGCAGTCGCTCCCTTGTTCGGCTGTGCTAGCCTCAGTGTTAAAGGGGTACTGACACCTTTTTTCGAAGGCGAGTTTACTCTGCCATACAAACCCTCCTGTACGCAGAGACGGCTCTGAGCAAGTGTGAAGCTCAGCAAATGCTGATAAGATATTTTAATTTGATATTAAGTCAATTTTCCCATGGCGCACCTGCTGACATCGACACTATAGCTTGACGTCAGGCTACAGTACAAATTATGGTGACTTCACGCAGCTGTCTGGCTTGTTGTGATGACGTTAGGTACCGAAACTTCCAAGATGGCCGCTTGTACGTCATCAAAACTTCCAAAAATGGCTGCTTGTGCGTGGAAACGTCACTCCATATTGTGCGAGCACGTGACGAGAAGCTCATACCGTGTTGTGACGTCAGGGTACAGTAGGAACCGAAACTAGCTTTTAAAAACATATTCTAATTACTTTTTGAGGGCGCACTCGCGCTAAGCATTACCTTTTCTAGGCTCTTGAGGGCATGACCTTTCATTTGACGCAAAAAAACGACAACTGAAAATATTCGTGTCAGTACCCCTTTAACGCGTTGGCAAGAAAGGAACACTACGACTTTGCATGTTCTCTGCATCAGTGAACAAACCGGGCCCTCCGTGACACGAGAAATCTGATTCGTTCTTGCGAGACGCGAAGTTTTCGTGAAAATACGTGGCAACTCGCGCTTTCAAGGCTAGCCTTTAGCCCACAGTGTACACATACTATCAGCTTCGCGAGGCTTTCTGTAGCCACGTAGGTAAGTTAAATGTTATCGTCCGACATATTCAGTTGAAGCTCACCCTGTTTTACTTGCATATAATATAATTGGTCAATGTTTCTTGTACTGCATGAGTCCCATAACACTGTACGCGGGAGGGAGGTCGCGCGGGCTCGCGATGTGCTCATGTATAACTGAGCGATCTCAAGTTGGCGATACATTAAAATAGGGCCTCTATCCTTTGTCAGCAAAGCGCTGTTACGAATCGTGCGAGCGACGTTTCAATCATTCGAGGACGCGTCTGCTCGACGCCTTTCGTGCAGCGAACGCTTTCCATCCACGCCGTCCTTCGCCAGTGTGTTGGGTTTCATGGTTTCATTGGTTTCATAGCCACCGCTAGGGTGGCTACCACCGCTGCGCCGCTTGTTTTTGTACGTTTGTTGATAGGTGGCAGCACACTGCAAGCGATTTGCTTGTTGACCGGTCTGAGAGCAAAACGTTCTCCGCGCCCACACGTCTGTCTAATTGTATACGTGGTGACGCGGAGTGGTCGAAGTCGTTCGGCGGAGGAAATTCTTCAGATTGCTTTCAGCAGTGATGTTGAAAGAAACCATCTTGACGACGAGGATTTTTCACTGGACGTAGAAGACTGTGAAAGCACCGAGAGTGACAGCGACGATGAACCACCAGCTGCTAACTCCCGAGGAGCTAGTTGCACTTCACGTCCCCTCGTGCGTAATGTTCTTTCACGCTCGTAAGTCACTTGATTGTATTTAATGTATAATATCCTTGAGCGAGATCAAAATAAAAGCATAGTTCCTCTTGTGCATTGCATGTATCACAATTATTGTGGATATTATGGAGCGCCGCATGCCGCCAACACGCTCGAGCTCGACCAACGAAGCGAAATGGTTAGAGCGATGGAACGTGCAGTCACGGCCACAATCCACGCCTCTCGGCGAACTTCTTCGACGTTGCGAAAAGCATACGTGTTTATTCTTTTCGATATTCATGTTTCGATCGTGCTGATCGAACCTGCAACATGCGAGTGAAGTACACACGGCTAGAGTCTCAGCATGGCTGTGACACAAGCGCTACGGAATGGCATGTTAAATGCTGTGTTCCGTTGAAGACGTAACTCCGCGTTTTCGACTGCGCAAGTAATGACGACGGGGTATTATCACAGAACACTTTTATGTTTGCAAGACATCATCACGCGCAGCAGCGATGGCGCTACTCGCTGGCGGCCTATCTGCGGCAAATCCGTCAGGCAGGCTCGGTACGTACTACCTCGGAGTGCCGTTCAGCTCATCCGTCAATTCTAGTTCATACAGGTTTATGTAGCACGCACAGGATTTCGCAAAGCATCGTTATGCACGGTAACGGAGCGTAAATATAACCTTTCACTTCGCAGCAAATAATTAGGTGGCGAGTACTTAGCACTTTCCATGGTTTGGGAAAGTATTTTAGTCTCATATCCATTTCAGCGCAGCTCATGACTTCATCCGGTGAAAGTGGCACGGTCCGTACGGTCCGCACGTCCTATCTGTTCCTATGCTAACAAACGGGTTGACCCTCCTCCTGGCGCCATCTTGAAAAGCACGGCGCGCCACCTATAGTTCGTGGGCATTGCGAATACATAGTTAGGTCTCGCCAAATCTCGAAAACGTCTTGACTCACGAGACATATGAGGCTGTCGGCTAAAAAAAAAATTATATTTACCGCTAGTGCTCCGTCTTTGAAAATTTTAGCCGTCTCCACGTTAACATTTGAGATATTATCTTCAGATAAGAGACGTTTGTCAAAAGGGTATGAAGCAACCTTATAGAGATTTTGTTTCAGAAATTTATCTCAAGTTTTCTACACATGATAACTAGAAATGCTGGATAAGTATATGGCATAACCAGGACAATCATGGGGGCTTTTCAGGATAAGATAGCTTCGCGTTGCTCAGGTGTGTCGCCTCCGTTGACGATTCCCACGAATCTGCCTTGTGCATGGCTGGTAACCGACTTCTTACCTAAACACATTACGTAGTACTCTAAAGTTAACCTTTCTAATGAGCGCATTTGGTGACGACTTTCTGTTCTCCCTTAGCAGGTTGCATAGTTAAAAGTCGTTTGGCGAGTGTACCGCAAACTTGCGTCCATAACGCAAGTGGCATGTTAATACATATGTCTCCATAAAAATGAACGAGAAGTCTACAGTGTACACATTGTATATGTCGATCGTATCCAAGACCTGTCAGGAGTGTCGAGAACGACGCCTTGACCTTTTATATTTAATAAGGGCCAAACGGAATTCTTTGCCTGTGACCACTGCGGTAATGAAGAAACAACTGGACATATATTTTGCGACTGCCCTCATCCTTTTGCAACGCGCTCAAAAAGCTGGACAACCAACCGCTGTCGAAAGAAATGTAATTCTACGCAATCGTCAGGACGCAACATCGCAGAAGAAACGCCGCGCAAGTGCTACTGCGATTCTTGCGATCGACCGGCGTTTCTGAACGTCTGTAATCAGAGCGCCCATCCTGTGTGTGTTGTTGTTTTTACAGCGAAAGCTGTTGTGAGATCATTTCACCGGCCGTTTTTGGCGCCGTAGTTGTCCGCCGCCGCCGCCGCCGCCGGTGTCGGTAACCAGTATCGCTCGAAATAAGAAAAAAAAAACGAAAGAAAAAAACTCCAGGATGGAATGAGGTTAGAACCTGGGCCCTCTGCGTGGGAGCCCAGTATTCAACCTCTGAGCCATGCCGGTGCTTGAAACTGCTTTGCAAAAAGGTCCTATACAGGCTTCATGTCGGGAAGGAACCACATTAGCATATGCAATATAGCGTGGTAGAAGAGTAAAATAAGCACCAAGCGTCGCACAACGCGAATTCTGTAACCAGGCGTCACACAATGCGAATTGCGCAACGAGTAGGTTGTTTGAATGCTTCCAACCCATTACAAAGGACGTCTGCCATAATTCTTCATCGTCATCAGGCACAGCATCAACAAAGTGCGCATAATGCCTTACATGCGTATAGCAGGTACCATCGCTCTCCGTAGAATGACGAAAAATGGCACAGTGCCTGCTGCCCTACTTCTCAAAAATTACAATGATTTATAGCGTAGTGGGTTCCTCGCAAGTGCACTTGTATTCAGGGCTTAAAGTCTCCCTTGATTGGAGGGGGGGCCCTCATAAAGCGGCGATATATATATATATATATATATATATATATATATATATATATATATATATATATATATATATATATATATATATATATATGCTATAGATTAAGCGTTAAGAGAGGTGTTTGCGATGATGATAGTGCAGTGAAGCCAACTGTCTCTAGAACTCAACAAATGCTTATGAATGCTATACAAATACATATATTATTCCGACTGTATTTCGGGCATTTATTCAGCGTGTCAATCCAATCAAGTATTAAATGAAATTAATTTGGGAACGATTTTTCAAAAGTAACTCGGTATGTAAAGGCTTAAAGATATGTGAGCTCAAAATAAGTAACATCAGTTGACTCACTGGATTCATAACCTCAGGCACGACAATGCTATATTTTATTTTCACTACCACTTGCCTAATAATGTAGGCAAAATACATGCGTATGTGCAATTACAGACTTGTGATGCACAACTAAAAGAATGAAAATTGAGTGGCAAACTAAACAGACCAAGGTGAACCATTACCCATTCACGAGCAGGCAGCTTCACACTCGTGTGCCTCGCGAAACTATGCTAGGAAAGAAAGTGACTTTTAAGGGCTCGTTTTTCTGTCAGACACATTATTAGTGAGAACTAACAGACGATAATACCAAGAAAGGTATAGGGGGTGTTATTTCCAGTAATTAGGATATAAATGTGAAGAAAGTAAAGTGGACGAAAAGATACCTTGCCGCCGGCAGGGACCGAACCTGCGACCTTCGAATAACGAGTCCTATGCTCTACCACTGAACTACGGCGGCGGTCATCCTCTCGTCCACTTTATGGAGTATATATGTAATTTAACCCAGGAGTGTTAGCGCCGATCGCAGCCATGGCGGCGGGTGTGGAGCACTCTTTTTCTGTGTGCTGGCGTGACGTAGCACGTGATCTTTCTTTTTTTTTACAAGCCGGCAGCTTCTTTTTTTTTACGAGCGGCAAGTTATCTTTTAGTCCACTTTACTTTCTTCACATTTATAACCTAATTACTAGAAATAGCACCCCCCTATACTTTCTTTGGCATTATTGTTCGTTAAGGTCCTCATTATTATTGGTCTGACAAACAAAAAACGAAGCCCTTAAAAGTCACGTTCATTCCTTCATTCATAGCGCGGAGTCTCATTCTGGCAGACTTGATGCCCTTCAGGCAGTCATGCGAGGGAATATGCGTTCAGCTTGCCAACTCGTAAAAAGATCACGTGTACCGTGACGCCAACAGAGCAGAAGGCAAAACGAGTGTTCCACACTCACAGCCATTCGCTGCGATCGGCCACCTGACTAACACTCCTGGGTTTAAATGTACATATATACTCCATCAAAGTGACGAGAGGATGACCGCCGGCCGTAGTTCAGTGGTAGGAGCAATAGGACTCGTTATTCGAAGGTCGCATGTTCGGACCCTGCCGGACGGCAAGGTAATCTTTTCGTACACTTTACTTTCTTCAACATTTATATTCCTAATTACTAGAATAACACCCTCTATACTTTCTTTGGCATTATTGTCTGTTAGTTCTCATTAATGCTGTGCCAAGATGCTCTGTCGAACAGGGTGGTGACCCGTGGTTTCAGGAGGCGTTGCCCGTGGTGTTCAGTGTCTCAGTGAATTGCATTCAGCAGTACGACGATACCTGTTTTCTTCTGTTTTGCTGACACCCCGTCAACCAAACATTCGCGATTAAATCATTATTCGGAAAATTGCAGAGTATAATTTCCCCGCCCAAAGCACTACCGCCAAAAAATTCAACTCCAGCACTTGTAGAATGGGGGCCGCAGTGCCACCGTCGAACTGCCGAGGGGGGGCCGGGCACCTCTTTAAAAATGAAGGGGGGGCCGGGCCCCCCCGGGCCCCCCCTGACTTAAGCCCTGCTTGTATTGGTTGCCAAGGAAGCCCTCAAGCGCATGATCCATTTCCTTGGGGTCTCAGTGAAGTTCTTCGCCCCCCCCCCCCCCTGTCTCTTCCCCACGTCAACCTATGTTATACAGCATGACGGGAGAGGGAAATAACGACCGGGCGTCACCCAATGCAAATTACATAACTGGTGGGCCGTTTAAAGATTCCAACCCAATACAAAGGGCTGAGCCTTAATTCTTCATCGTCATCAGTCCGTCGCGTCAACAAAGTGCACATAATGCCTTACAGACGTGTAGCTGGTGCCTCGCTTCTCCGCAGAATGACGAATAATGTCTTAGTAGGTGCTTCCCAACTTCACAAAAATTGTGATTTATGGCGTAGTGGGTACCTTTCTAGTGTACTTGTATTGTAGCCCCAAGAGAGCTTAACGGGCTCTAGAAACGCCGCTCTACCAGCTTTCGCTGTGACTGTGCTGCGGTTTCAGCGCAGGCCTGGCGTTTTTTTTCCTCTGTGCGTGGTGTGTGCGTTTCCCCCTTTTTTGCTGTCTCTCTCTACACCATATTGAAGCGTTCCGTATGCCATTCCAATAATTCCTTATGTGTCCATACGAAATCCGTATGTTTTTCGTATATTTTCCATTTGTGTCCGTAAGATTCGTGCGGAAACATACGGAATTATTGGAATGGCACACGGAAAGTCTCAGTAGGAACACCCTCTTTCCGACACCTATTTCCCCACCCAGTGCAGGGTAGCAAACTGGATTCTGATATCTTTAGCGAACTTCTGCGACTTTGAGCTTATCTATCTATCTAACTTCGTGCTCTCCTGGCCGTTTCGTTAATCGGACTTATACCAAACTTGGTATGGCATAACATGACCGTATTACGAACATAAATGACTGTTCATAACATGAAAATCATTACATACATGTCATGAACATCATGATTTACATTCCATGGCCTTTGGGCTCTTGCGGCTGGTTCGTTAATTTCACATACACCAAAACTGGTATGGCTTGACAAGAGTTAATGACGAACATATGACAGGTCCTAACATTCAAATCATGACACGCATGTCATGTGCAGCATGATTTACATGACATGGTCTCGGGGCGCTTGCGGCCGTTTAAATGAATGGATATTTACGAAGACTAGTATAACGAGACATTTCTGTATGACGAACGTAACTGACACGTGATAACATGAAAATCATGACATGCATGTCATGTACGACATGATTTACATGCCACGCTCATGGCGCACTCGCGTCCGCTTCGCTCGCTTGATATACACCAAAATTGGTATTACCCGATGTGACTGTATGAAGAACATGCATAACACGTGATAACATGAAAATCATGACATGCATGTCATGTACGACATGATTTACATGGCACGCTCATGGTGCATTCGCGGCCGTTTCGCTAGCTTGATATGCACCAAAATTGATATTGCGCGACGCTACTGTATGACGAACTTAAATGAGAGGTGGTGACATTAAAATCATGAGATGCATGACATGTACGACATGATTTACGTGCTACGCTCATGGTGCATTCGCGACCGTTTCGCTAGCTTGATATACACCAAAGATGGTATTGCGTGACGCGACTGTATGACGAACATAAGTGAGAGGTTGTAACATGAAAACCATGACATGTCTGTCATGTATGGCATGATTTACATTCCACGCTCATGGTGCACTCACAGCCGTTTTGCTCGCTTGATGTACACCAAAATTGGTATTGCGCGATGTGACTGCATGACGAACATAAGAGACAGGTGGTTACATGAAAACCACGATATGCATGGGATGTATAGCATGATTTACATGCTATGCTAATGGTGCACTCGTGGCCGTTTCGTTCGTTTGATACGCACCAAAATTGGTACTGCGCAATGTGACTGTGTGACGAACATAAATGACAGGTCATAACATGCGAATCATATTTTGCATGTCATGTACGGTATGACTTACATGACACTGTCATGGTGCGCATCCGGCCGTTTCGTTAACTGGATATATACCAAAATTGGTATGGCATGACACGAGTGCGTGATGGACATAAATGACAAGTCACGCATTGTATATACCAGAATATACATTTCATTACCATGGTATATACCAGATTGCGCATGCATGCGTGCATGGCAAACATGCGATATATGGTGAACTATAGATGCCATGGTATGAATGATTTCATTTGGCTCAAAGAAAACAACGCGATGTATGCAGCTCTTTGCTGGCTGCTTCGCATTACATCGATTCCCACAGTGTGTGGGATCTGCCGGATTTTAAATGCGAAGCATTTCTTAGCGAACCTCAGGCACTTTGGGCGTTTCTATCTACGTATCTATCTATCTATCTATCTATCTATCTAGCCGCCTACGTCTGGGCTCTCTCCCGGTCGTATCCATAGGTTGTAATTACAGTGTAGTTGTAATATACCAAAATTTGCATAGCATAGAATGAGTGTATGACGAACACGATTCACTGGTGATGACATGAATAAGGCAAAATTCCTGTCGCGTACGTCATGAAACCCTTTCTCTCAGTCACGTGTGGCACATACCCGCATACCAGAGTTCATATTATGCGGGTATATGCCACAGCTGATAACATAGTCTCAGTCAACGCAGTAACCGTGAACATACACACTGACACGGAAGGAAAGTGATAATAATAGTAATTGTTGGGGCACTGCTTTCCAAAACGACGATATGATTATGAGAGACGCCGTAATGAAGGGCTCCGGAAATGTTGACCATCCGGTATTCTTTAACGCGCACTGACATCGCACAGTACACGGGCCTCTAGCATTTCGCCTCCAACGAAATGCGACCGCCGCGGCCAGGATCGAACTCGCGACCTTCGGGTCAGCAGCCGAGCACCGTAACCACTACACCACAGCGGCCGACGCAAGGAAATTTGTTGGGGAGCTGAAGACAGAGCACCCCTGGAAGACGCTGGGCTACCATCCACTCGTCCACGTGGTCCGCAACGTCGACCACGTGGATTACGCAAAAACCAAGGTGAATGCTTCCTACAATAACTCTGCCGAGAGGACCATGTCCCCTACGATTACCGGTGACTTCAGCATTGATTTATCAAAACCCAACTACGCCTCGTTCTTAGACGGCATGAAAGACGGCTTGGACGTAGACAAGGCATCACAAGACCTCGGTGTCACATCGAGGACAGGAGGCATCATAGATCATTTCTTCGTAAAACTATTCGCGGTTTCCGCCAGCTCTACTATACCTCGCACTTCACTCAGTACACTTAGACCGTTCGTATCCGCGATCAAGAACGGATCCGATAACAAGTCCAGTCCAGCCGCTGGTGCTCACTGATCACGGTGATGATGACCTTATTCAAGAACTCCCAAGAACCCCTTCCACACATGCACACGGGTTCGTGAAACGTGCGTGCGTTCTCCGTCATAACGGATAATTATAAGCATAGCTGTAACGCAACTCTAACTGCAACTGTGACTGTAACGTACGGGCAGTGCACCTCCGCGTGCCACTCGGCGGTGTATATATCTAGGGAAACTTTTCTGAATAAAGCTTAGTTGTGAGTAGCGCCTGTCCTGTGCATCTGTGTTCCTTCATTGCGCTATTCAAATTCGCGCTATCCAGTATAGAAGAATATAAGCGCTAGATATCAGCTTCTGGTGTTGGTAACACCTATGTTGCTGTTGGCATCGTTAAGCATCTGTAAACAACTGGTTATATCACGCATGTGCGCCTCTTCCAAACATGTGTGTGCGATACCATTTGCACAGTTCTCTAGCGTCATTCCGTAACGTTTCGCTCAATGTGAAAAATTGTGACACAGTCAACTTCCTGCACATGCTTCGCATAACATCGACCAAAATTGGTATGGCATGACACGAGTGCGTGATGGACATAAATGAAAGGTCACACATTGTATATACCAGAATATACATTTCATTACCATGGTATATACCAGATTGCGCATGCATGCGTGCATGGCAAACATGCGATATATGGTGAACTAGATGCCATGGTATGAATGATTTCATTTGGCTAAAAGAAAACAACGCGATGTATGCAGCTCTTTGCTGGCTGCTTCGCATTACATCGATTCCCACAGTGTGTGGGATCTGCCGGATTTTTTAACCTCCCGTACTTCCTCGTCTTCCCTCTCTCTCTCTTTTTGTTGGGCAAAACAAAAAATAATCTGGGGGCGTTTGGACAAGTGGTGCTCTTCTAAATTTCGCATTGGGCTAATTCGACATTTCGTAAGTGGGCAACTCTAAAACGTGGTAGTGGGCGAATTCGAAAATTTGTGTGCGGTGTGCCGAATTGGGGAAGAGGTGAGGGGGGGGGGGGGAGTAAATCCCATTGTGTATAAAGACCACGCTGGCGTACTGGTCTGCTAGAGTTGCTGCGCCCTGGGTCCCAACCTAGGCCCCCGTTCAGCCTGGCTCCTCCATTTCCGGCTCGGATTTCGTTTTAATAAAATTTATTTCACCCCCATAGAATCCCGTATCCTAGCCATAGAGGGCTTCGCTGTAAATGTGAGTAGCAATTTATTCGGTTAAATTACAAAACTAACTTTGCGTTCGGCATGATTTATTCTTGAATGTAGGGTGAACCAGACCCCATGTCATATGCCAGCAAACTTCATCATTTCGTTACATCATCTGATTGCATTATGATCGCTCCGCTTTTCCTGTCTGTTCAAACCTCGGCATCGTATCTCTTATGGATTGGTTTGGTGCTGGCTTATCTCTATGTTTGTTACACTTGAAGCCCTGCGACACCACGAATAAGATAGGGGCCAGATCGCGCGAGAATCTGGCCCTTAGCTTTCCATCGTTTTCCTAACGTTCGCTTGCTGTCTCGTGATTCGTCGGGTGGTCTACTACCGTCACCAGGCGTCAGCGCGGCGGGGATAGAGCATATTGACACGTGTGGCAATATAATCCGCCTTTATTTTTTCACGACGCCCCTGCGCATTCGCTCTCCCCTAGCAGAAAAGTCGCGAAACGTCTCGTCATCTCGGAGGCTTTGCTTCTGGCAATGCCGGTTGTCCCGGCCCCTACCAAACCCCTACCAACACGGCAGAGCTAGGGCGCAGCACAAAAAAAAAAAAATGAAAGAGGCGGATTATCAGGAGAGCGTGGCCCTGGTGACGCCCGTCGAAACAAGAAAGTGCAATCGAATATTCAGAAAGCATGGCCTCCGAAATTTGGGGCGCCGGCACGCGCAAATCTGTGAGGCAATGCTTTCCGAATGCGCCACGCTGCAGCCCCGCGCGCAGACCTCGGAGGCAATGAAAAAAAAAAAAAAAGCGAGATGCTTGCTCCATCTTGTCCTGGCGCTGAAAAAAAGTATCTAAAACAGCAACTAACCATTGCTGCTAACATTATCGGCCAAAACATGATCAGAAAGGAGAAACATGACTTACATACCTGCTTGTTCTCGTTGAAAAGGTTTAAAGCTGTTGAATTTAACAGTTTCAAACACAGTCAGAGCGCTCTCAAACGACCAGTCAAAAATGCTATAGGTCAACTATCCTCCTTGGTCTGTTCTTGTATTTCCTACGCGAAATAGTCGGGTTTGGCGCTCGTTTCATAATTAGCGTTGCATAGCATTTGCTTTCGCTGCTTATAGACAGCCATTTGTGGGTAAAGTTCGTCGCAAGTTCCCGAGGCGTGTAGACAGAAGACGAGCGCAGACGCCATTTAGCGTTTGTGCAACGCTTGAGCTGCACGTAAACGGCGCTACGCGTAAAAACGGCCGATGACAAAGCATAAAGTAGAACAAATATGAATATCTCATTGATGTGTGTGTGTGCTAAGTCGTGTCTCAGGTCGCTTCCTGCAGAAAATGAAGGAATATGTTGCCTTCTTTTGTATCTCCCGCAGAAAACACGGACACAGTTGTTCGACTACGTCCACTGACCAGAGGGAGCTGCGTTACTCGGCCAATGTCGGTAACATTGACCGTTAGTCCGCCCACTCATGCAGGGATGGAGACGCGCGCATCGCGTTCAATTTTGACCGGCCCCGTCTCATTATTGCTTTTTTTTATCCTCTAGGCTGTGCGTTCTGGCGCTTCAGTCACATTGGAATACCCGACTGCACGGTACCTTATTCGCGCAAGTTGACTCTGTAACCTTTCGCTTCATTGCCAAGAAAAGTTATCCGCGAATAAAGTACATATAAGAGCCGAAACGACACAGAACGATTCCGATTTCTTCCAGCGAAAAGCCGCAGTAGCTCCGAACGCACGGGAACTGGCACACAGCCTGTCTGGGCCTTTTACACTTTTGTGACATATTGCACAGCATAAATATTAAAAGAATGCCGCCCAGCATGCCCACCCGTAGGAAGCCATTGCGAGCAACCGCATGCGTGCGCACCGGCAACCGCATTCCCAGCGTGTTCCGGTCGTGAGAATCGTGTCTTCTCAGCGGGAGACCAGGGGGCGACAGGCAAACGTGCCGTGCAGGACGCGCTTGCCTGCACGGGGCGGCCAAGCGCTGACGCCAAATTCTCTCCTGGTTGGAGAGCGCTGTGGACGCATATGCGCCGCTTCGTCCTGCCGTCTCTTGAAGACCCCACCTCATTTTCAATTCCTCATCTTTCGGTGTATTCTTTTGTTTGTTTCCTCCGCGGTTATCGCGTGTTTCGAGTTTCTTCTCTCTGTCAGCGTCCGGCCGAAGCGATCGAACGGTCAGGACAAGGCTGTCGATGAACGCTTGCGCGTAGCAGCGTCCTCACGTAGCGGCTGTCGTGCGATTTCGTATTCCCGAGTCAGTGCCCGATAGCTGGCAGGACCATAGGAGGTACCGGCGCGAAGAAATGGTGAAGCCAGCAAAAAAAAAAAAGAAAAAAAAATCAGTCAACA
This sequence comes from Rhipicephalus sanguineus, assembly GCF_013339695.2. Classification (NCBI taxonomy): domain Eukaryota; kingdom Metazoa; phylum Arthropoda; class Arachnida; order Ixodida; family Ixodidae; genus Rhipicephalus; species Rhipicephalus sanguineus. The sequence continues at coordinate 33,484,238 of NC_051184.2, read as the reverse complement.
CCATCTGGGCTGAGACTGAATGAAGACAACGCATGTTGAAGTCATATTCCCGGGATTTGGGGACATTTGTGCGTGGCGCCATCTCTTGGCGGTACCAACGGCGTCCTGTCATAACTGAATGGGAAATGGGCGAAAAAAAAAATCATATCTCTTGAAAAAAAGCAAGCTATCAAAAACAACTCGGGGTTCTATACAGTAGAGACCTACTGGAACGTTTTGGTAAAATTGCAGTATTGCACTACAAAGCGTGTGACTTCCCAGGACAATTGAGCACCGCTCATTAGAAACACATGGGGCCCTATGGTAAAATTTGAAACACTCCGGGAAACCACGCGGTTTGTGGTGCGACGCTGTAATTTTAGCAGAATGTTCAAATAAGTCTCTACTGTATAGAACCGGGACTCGTTTTTGACAACCTTTTTTCGTCAGATAGAATTTTTTTTGCCTATTTCCCATTCAGTTACGGCAGGCCACCGCAGTCACCGACGAGAGATGGCGGTACGTGTATATGTCCCCATATCCTGGTCATCGAATAGCCGATATTAACCAACACTTGCCGTCATTTTGTCAGCAATAGCCGACACCATATAGTGTCATCCTATAGTAGTAGTGGCTTGAGGATAGGAAGGACGGTTATTTTTGCAACCCATGAGTGAGAACGGAGCAGCGTCGTTGGTATGAAAGAAAGAGTGGATGTCCACGGTATTTGGAATCCAACCCAATACGTCCCCATTGGAGGCGGACGCTCTAACTTGAGAACCACTGCGATCATCCAAAGACGAGCTACAAAGATAAGATCTGCACGGTTATACGAAGATAAACAGAACACAAAGATAGATCTGCACGGTTATACCACAGTAATGAGCGATCGTAATTTGCTGTACATCAGTGATCGCGGTCTTCGCGGTTTCTGAATGGCGAGTGGCAGTGTACAGGTATGTACAGTATTTGCTCGTATACTACACCAGCACTGGCCAATAGTGGCTAACGGCGATTAAACCCGACATTGGTCACCATTTAGTCAATATAGGTTAGGCACACCGCCGATCGCCGAGTGTTTAGAAAGATTATTGACGATCTAGAATATACTAACGTACTGTCTATTTTAGTGTAGTGGTAAGCTGTCCCAAGGTGACAAATGTTTATTCCTGTGTTCATATTCGAAAGTAAACGGTTCAGAGTACTGCGTACACGGAAGAGAAGAAAGCTGTCCCTGCGTGGCTCGTAAATATGCCACGAACAACGATATGCCTACACGGGATCGAGGAGCGGAAATTGAAGTGATGTCGCTAAACGAAGACCGTGACGTACGGCGAACTACACGAGCGCTCATTTCCGTAATACTAACGCTGATTATAAGATGAAACTCGGACGTCCTACTGGAAGGTTTGATAGCGGATCCCGCTACCAGCTTCAGTCAAAGGTGATATCTTAGATAAGTACAACGAACTTTCATTTTCCAGTCAGAGTAGAGCACGCATCTGCAACGCAGCGAGCGCGAAGCGTTGGCGTCGCGAGGCGAGAGAGGAAGGGGTGGGGGGGGAGACGTTACGGATCGGCCCCAAGGAGGTTTTGATCGGCGCTCGCCCGTTGCCGATCGGGCGAGGTGGCTACATACTACTATACAGAGGAGGGAACGACCCACACCTATATAAGGAGCTTCGCCCCTAAAAGTTAATTCTTCGGCCCTTGAAAGGAGCACGGCTCGATCAGCTTCTACTGTATTCTCAGGTCGTCACCGAGTGACGGCCGGTGGGAGGAGCATTACGTCACGCACCCAGCCTTCGCAAGCCAACTGTCCGTGATGACGTGTCCCTCTAACCATTTCTCCCTCACAGAAGCCCGCTCAATGAGTGACCCAGGACGCTTAGCGGACTCGGTCTAATGAAGTTCCAACCATATATCTTTCTCAGTGTTTACGTCTACTGGCTTATTTACTTATTCTAAAGGCACGTGCGACGCTTCGGGAAGTTGTGTTTCGGCTCCAGCGGTGCCGTTATGGACATTGTCAAATTCCGCCGCATTGTGAATCTAGGTGAATTATACTCGGCCTACTGTCCGGCTAATTTCTAAAAATTTCCTATTCTTCCATATTTCGAAGCGTCGTTCCACGCAGAGGTTGGTTTTTCGCCGCAGTTATGAGTGCACTTATATTACCTTTCTTTTTTCTTTTTTTTTCCCTTTAAAGTGATGTTCGTATTCTGGTCTAAGTTATTAAAGTGACTGAATGGAGGCTTGAAATCCCTCAAGCGGCCTCTCCGTTTCACTGTGCTCGAAGCTAACGCGCTGTCGCGTTGGACGTTTCATCGCCCATAGCCATACACATACGCGCATGGGACGCACACGAAGCATTTCGGTCGCGCCGCCGGAGGCGCTCAGCGGGCATCGATCGCGCGCTTGTGCGCCGCGCGAGACTGACACGCCGGCGACAGCGCGGTACGCTGACCACACCGACAGTCATAGGACCCCCACCGTCTACAACGTTTATTGCTTCTCCGGTCCCCCTTAAACGGGCAAGGGCTTGCGTCAACGGCGTCGCGTGTTTCTTGTTCTTGAGCCGAGGCTAGCATATTAGTCGTTGCGACATCTTCGGCACTATGCACGTGGCGATGACCCAATGCGTATAAATATTCTCCGATCATGCACGGTCAGCTGCTATCTTTCTCTTGCGACAAAAAAGAGCTCAGATCAATTAGATATAGATACACTTACGTAAAGAATAGTCGTGTGGGAGATGGAATTGAAAACTCACAGGGACCCTTACGCATTCACCTAAAACTACTCGAAGGCGAAAGCCATCTTCTTTTTCTTCTCACTCGATGTATTGACCCTGCCCCGCCACCCTCCCAAATTTTTCTGCACCTAAAGTGGTTTTGCCCTGCCTCCAGGATCCGTGACAGACCCACCTTTGACCAAGCTACTATGTAATGTTATGACGCCGTCATGCGACGTTACGTCATGTGACGTCATAATGACGTCACAAGCTTTTGCGATTTGTGACGTCTTATGATGACGTCATCACGTGGTGGTGATTTTCGCATCACTCGTGTTGTCCCCGACGCCAGTGGTCGCTTTTCGCTTTTCGCTTTTGATGAGGCATCCAAGGTTTTCGCCATAAAATGAAACTTGCGGTAGAATACAGCTATAGCTGACTCTAGGCAGAGGCGCCTATATTGAAGATCGCTAGATTGAAAGAAATAGAGAGAGAAAGAGAGCCTGCAGGAACAGTGACAGCTGGTCCAGTGGGCTGGCGGAATTGCAGTGGGTAATCGAGCCCTGATGTCTCAACTGATGCTCTACTATTTTGTTCATCAAAGTTTGTTCTCGCTCTTCCTCGTTTTCAAGGCTACGTACGTTGAACCGCCAATGTAGTGATGACCCGGTGATGTCATCTTCCAACGCATATATCTGTATTGCTTATCTCATACCTGTCGGATGAGCGAGCTAGATTTTGCTTCACCGGGCGATCACAAGGAGGAGTGGGGAGGGGTTGCTGCTAGCTCGTTCTAGCCTTATCCAGCAGCATGGGGAACGCCCCGCTGATCCGCATCGGAATGTTCGCTCACCGCATTTGACTTTCCTCTGTCATATGGGCGAAAGGTTGCGGAGCGGTGGTGCACCGCGAGCGCGCTTATTCTCACTGCTTTCTCGCAGCTTGACACACCATTTCTCTGCATGGGGGTCGTCTGTAAGAAATAAAAAAAGGGCGAATGATTGCAGGGGTGGAGCCAAGAGTTGGCATGGGGAGGGGAAGCTCCCCCCCCCCCCCTTGCCCCCACAAGAGCAGACATCGACAAAACACAACGCATAAGTTCACTGGCTCCTTGTTCCAACGAAGGAACTTGCTTGTCGTAAAAAAAAAAAAATAATCCTGGCGCCGCTCCTGATCGAATGATAAGAGTAGACTTTCTATGGAGTGTTCATAAAAAATGTTGAGCGCTTTCCATAACGCACCCACAAAATTTGCCTCTATAGTGCCCTTATACTTTCGCTATCGCACGAATAGAGCGTTTTAATTTGTCCTTATAAGTGTTGCAGCTTATGGCACAACAAAACACCGGAGGTGTGGGCGGCAGCAGCAGCGATGGTAGCGATATCTCGTTCCCCCAGCGGCATCAGTTGCTGAGGAGGGGATATGGGGGGGAGGGGGATCGCAGAGCTGTTCTCTCCCCTCCCGAACTTGAGACACCCCTCGGGACTCAAACTACTGTTATGATTAGCGTCAGAACGCAATCGGTCAGCTAGGCAGCTCCCATGCTCGACCTACAGTTCCAGTTAAAAAAAAAAAAACAGTAACCCAAATAGTCGTTTAGGTTAGCATTTAGGGTGAGCTAAATCAAGCCCCCCTCCCCCCTCCTCATAAAAAAAGAAAAAAATGCTGGAGTGAACATGTAAGTAAGCTTTCCAACTCCTTTATGACATTAATGATTTCGCATTAATGGTTTCAGGTAACCGGATAATTCCGCGAGCGTTAAGAAATCTGCGGACAAACTAAAGGCGAACACAAATTAAAGCAACAACTGACTGTATCCTACTTCGTGGTTGGGGTAACTTTTCGGAAGCGGCGTAATCGTGAACGTCTTTCCCTTTAAAAGCTTCTCTTTTTTTTCTTTATTTCCGCCAAGAATACACAGCGAGCGCACACTGAAGTCACATTACCACCCACAGCTCCCCCTCTCAACACGCACACAGGCGTATCTATAATTGTGGTTATTCGAAGTGTCACAAAATGTCGCTGCCATCGTTACCTGAAAGCCATGGCCTCCAAGACTTAACACGCCTGAACGTAAATCTCGAAGGCCTTGCAAAAGTTTTCGAGTTGCCGCCGCTTTGCGCAGGATGGCAGCAGGGGTACTCCAGGTAAGCAAGCGCCGCACGCGTCGCTGAACCTACATGGCCTTTGAGATTTGAAGCGCGGGCAGATTGCGGAAATCGCAATTATCGTGACTTTAAAACGTTGTTTATGTTTTCAATGGCTTAAAAAAAAGCTGTCTGCCGACCTTCCCCAGGGAAATAAGTGTACCAGGTTATGTGGAGCTTAAAAATTTCTGATTGGCGCGGGTCATCTCGACAGGACTGGTACAGTGTACACGAGTGTTTCTTTTTTTTTTTTTTTGGAAACGTGAAATTTTTACTGGCTAGTGCAGAGCGTCAAAACCTTTTGGTTATCACGTTCCTGTAAGCAGCATTGGGCGTAGTTACATTACGAAAACTTGACAGCGCAAACAAACAGGACACAGAAGAAACGGCAAACAAATGAGCTCCTTCTGTGTCCCATTTGTTTGCGCTGCCTAGTTTTTATAACGAATCTATACCAACTAGCCGCCTATGAACCCTTGTGGGCGTAGGTCATATATATGATCACGAACCGTAACTAAATTTCACTGCTGCGCGGTTACCAACTGTTTAATTATTGTTCAGCTCCCTCAGAACAAAAGTCAGCAAAATAAAGGTAAAAAAATCACTTGACAATTAACCTGTGAATGTAATTACGCTATGCTAGAAAATGAATAATCTATCACGGTTCCTGTATACAATTAAGTAATTGTGCACTGCAATAAGACAATTACACTCAGGTGACCATTATAGTCAGTTAAGCTATACTCACCAGTTTCGTTTTAGTCTTGACCTCCGATTTTCGATTTTTTAAAGGCGAAAGCTTTAGATCGCTATGTTCAAAAGTCGCGTTGTGAGATACAGAACATATTACATGAGTGCGCGAGCTGCGGCTTCGCTTCGTCCTTTCGCAATCGCGTGAAAAAAAAAAAAAAACAACGAAGAGCAACAGCGGCGTTCGCGTAATATAATGTGACCGGTAAAACAGCCACGCGGGATGGCTTTCGCCTTCAAATCGTCTTAGGAGAATGCGTAATGAACAGTGTGACTTTTTTTTTTCTTCCATTTTCTTCCATTCTTCCATTCCCACGTTGGGTACAGCTTTCTGTACCCAACGTGGTCCACCTCCCCCTTACTCACCGACACCCACCGACAGCTTTCTGTACCCAACGTGGTTTTGCAGTGCCCGCGGGGTCGGTGCACCAAGTGACTGCATCATGTGACGACGTCATCACGCGATGTCACATTATGTGACGTCATTGTGACGTCATTGTGACGTTGTTGATGTCACAAATTCTTGGCTACCTGTGACGTCACCTGATGATGATTCTTCGAGGTCGATTGTGTTGATCTCACTCCCGGAAACTTTCTGCACCACAAGTGGTTTTGCATTGCTTGCGTTTTGCATCTCACGTGGTTTAGCAGTGGTGCCCCCGTGATCGGCCCGCCTTTGACCAAGTTATGATGTCTTATGATGACGTCATATTGTGACGTTGCGTGAGGTCATACTGACGACACAAATTTCGTCAACATGTGACGTCATAATGACGTCATCACGTGACATTTTTTTTTTCATTACTCGTGTTGGCGACGAAAGCAACCTTTGGAGCTTGAGAAGGCATCTAAGGCTTTCGCCTAGCTTGGCGCAGTTTGAATGCTCACTAGACACGACGCCCGCTTGCTACGTACTTTAAAGTACGTGTCGGAGCGGTGAGATGAGCCGGGAGCGTGGTGAACCGGACGCGCTCTAGCTATCTGTTCTCCATAATGTTTATTATCGAGTCTCTAACGAAAATCCCGCGTCGGTAGGCGCGCGTCTCCGGTCGCACCGACTATCCGTCGACTGGTTTGCTTCTGCGCGGCTGGCCGCAATCGTGCTTCCACAGCCACATGACCCGCCGTATCCGGCGTCGGCATCAGAGAGTCCTTTTTTTCCGCCGGATTGCGCACGGTCGTAAATACGACACCGATAAGGAAGGACAGCGCGAGCGGGAAAGTAATAAAGAAACACCTGTACCGACGTGTCTTGGGTGTCTCGAGCAGTTCTTGGATTTCCATCTACTTTTGTTTTATGGATGTTCACCTCAAACGACGGCCGCTGGTCTGAGACCTGTTTTTCACTGGAGAGTGGGCCTCCCCCGCCGGACAGAAATGCTCAGGAACGGCCGTGAAAGGGTGGGGGTGCAGGTCGGATTGGGTGACGGCAAGCGACGGGCAAAGGCTGTTGCCCTCCTAAAGCTACCGCCATTTTTTTATTTCCCTTTATCTCGCTTGATTTATATATTGGTCAGTGCACAGAGCTCTTCAGTCGCTTTCAGATTGTATCATATTTAATGTAAAATTGATATTAATAATAATTGTTGGGGTTTTACGTCCCACAGCCGCGATATGATTGCGAGGGACGCTGTTGGAGGGCTCCGGAAATTTCGGTGATCTGAACGTGTACCTAAATGTAAGCACACGGATAGGATTTCGCCTCTATCGAAATGTGGTCGCCGTGGCCAGGGATTCAATCCCGCGACCTTCGCCACTATATCACCGTGGCGGGTCGAAATTGATAATAAAATAGCCTGATGTTCACGGAAACACATGGAACTAACGAATGGCGTTGAAAGAGAGGTTTGTGACTTTTACTCGCGTCATTTGGACGCGTATATGTACGATTTTACTTTTTTATGTTTATTTTATTTTGAAGAACTTTCTCGTCATGTGATTGTATCAGTCACGCAACTGCGATAACCAGAAAGCAGATCATTTATATAACTGATGTCAATGTACATGCAAATACACAGACACAAATGGCTAACGATAAGAGCGTCGTCATTCTAGGTGCAGGGAGTGGCAGTTTCGGACAAACCTTCGGACAAACCCGCCAACCCACAGTCTCTTGTTTTTGTTTTTTTTAACTGGACTGTAATGGGCAAGTGATAATGCTCGCCGTATACGGGCGGGCATTGCGGCATCGGGCTTATAGGCGCGACGGTTGGGAATCCTTGACGAGAAAATTGAGAAACCCTCGGCTTCGGCGAGCAAAAGAGCTGCGTGCAGTGTGATCCGCACCCGTTGCTTCAATGCTCGTACCAAAAGTGTGATAATGAGCGGAGCGCCGTGGAACATATTGCGTCCTTTGTATGATCTATGGAAGTCTGTAATGACGTTTTCCTCCGCTAATGGCCGAACGAAATAGTTTCGACGTATAAAACACGCGGCGCGTTCGTTCTCTGCATGCATGTATAGCCACAGTCTCGATGGGGAGTTCATTTCCAGTTTCCATTAGGGGGCGCGTCGTTCGCACCGCACGCTATACGCCTGTGCGCTCGAGCATTCATTCGTTTGCTCTCTTGCTTGCTTGCTTCGTCAATGTATAGGCTCGGCACGGGAAAACCATTCTGGTGTGTCATAATCGAACGAGAGTCATTGCCTCTCTATAGATGGTCTTGCGCGGGTTTCTGTAAATACACGGTTCGCGATTGGCTGGTTTCTTTCCCATTCTGTTATTATTCGTGTCGCGACTTTATGAGTAGCAGCATGCAGCTGCCGCCGATGCAACAATGCGTTGTACGGACCCGAAAGAGCTGCATACGAAATAACCGATATTGAACTGGTAAAGTATACCCTTAAAAAAAAAAAAAACTAGATATTTTCATTTTACTTGCTCGTAAGTGGTCGAGTTGAAGTTCGACTCGTTTCACTCGCTTATCTTTCGCGGCACTGCGATGTCACAGATTCGACATTTTCATTCTTATATATATATATTTGTTTTTCGAAAGAGTACCTCGGGCTTGTTGGTACAAAACGTGATAGCAACAGTACAAAACGTACGAGGCATTATACAGACGATTCCATTAAGGCGAAAGCCTTCTTAGATGGCTCATCAAACGCGAACAGTGACGTTCGGCGTCGGCACTAGTGATGCAAAAAAAAAAAAAAATAATCGTGCGACGATGTCATCATGACGTCACAGGTCACCAAAATTTGTGGCGTCACATGATGGCGTCATCGCACGACGTCATCGCTTGGTCTACGGTGGGCCGATCCCGGGGGCACTGCAAAACAACGGGAGGTGCAGAGAGAGAGAGAGAGAAGGAATATAGGAAAGGTAGGGAGGTTAAATATACTATACGTCCGGTTTCACACGTCCTATTTACTTTAGTCTTATTTACTGTACGGAAGAGATGTTTTGTATTAAGAATAATCTTTGGCCACGTTGAGACGCCATTTAGGAAATTGAAATTCCTTTTTCAAGAAAAGACGCAGCGATTCTGGTGTCTGCGTTTGCGCGTAATCTGCAGAGAACAATATGGAGCGATGCCAACAACCAGTACGGACCGCTGCACAGAATAGACCCGAGGTGTAGCTTTCATGTGCCGCAGGGATTAACCAGACAAGATGAAACTTGCATTCACCGGCTGAGACTCGACGTTGCCTACACGAAATACTTCAAGCACAAGATCAGGCAGTCGGACTCACCCACGTGCACCACATGTAACACTCGGGAAGACCTAAAGCACGTACTCTGCGACTGTTCCCGTTACGACGCCGAATGACAGATTCTAAAGGCGGCACTTCATTTGCAACGCGGCTCGAGCTTGGAGCTGCGGCACCTTCTTGGCCCGTGGCAAGACAGCAGTTGTGCGATGCGCAGCACAAAAGCGCTGTTGGCGTTTTTGAGGAACACTCAGCTTAACCAAAGCGTGTGAAGGACTCTTCTTATGTATATATGTGTGTTTGTGACTGTATGTACTATTTGTGTGTATATGGTGTATATGTGATCATTGTATATACCATAATCACCCGACACCTGGAGTAGCAAGCCAGGCGACAAACCAGGCTAACCTCTCCGGGAATTTCATTAAAGAATCTTATCTCTCTCACCCTAATTAAAAATCAGCTTTATACCTCAATTGAAAACAAATCACTGGTATTTTTCTGAAACCTTAATGGTGGCCATGGATCAAGTATTTTCCTGAAAAGTTTTCTCGAAGAAAGAAACATTATGAAAATATTAGGCTACATTTTATCCTGAAGGCCAGATTAGTGACGTAAATATCGTTACGAATTCAAAACTGTGTAGCGCTATGATCGTGTGTTTTAACTTATGTGCGGTTGTTTGTCTTGTGTGTTTATCTGCGTATGCCATGCCATAAAAAATATTTGACATTAAATATTTGACATTATACGTGTACAAGTGAACTCATTCTACAAACTTGAACTCGTGCTTGAATCGTTGTGTCCCATCCATGTAATGTTGGATTGTGTTGCGTTTCCACATTTGGTGTTCCACTAGGTAACATATCTTGCGCCATTTCTATCCTGCTTTTTTACAGCGAAGATGTATGTAACTAGGCCAGTCGTAACTCCGCGAACAGTAACCCTGCGAACAGGAAACCCTTAGCGCCGGTATGTGCCACAGAAATTGGGCAAGCCCTACCAGCCACTACGGGTCGACTACCATTGAAGAAGGGAACACAGGGCGGGCGGCAAACACCAGCCATATATATATATATATATATATATGTGTGGGGGGGGGGGGGGTGCGTGTTTGGCGAACAAATTGGGCAAACGCCACTACTCACCACTCGTCGATTAAATCTCTCGGAACGGAGAATGTTGCGAAAAGATGCATGCTGCTTAAAGGGACACTAAAGGCAAATAACAAGTTATGTCAGAGTGAAAGGTCAGTGTGTGCGAGCGTCTAAAACGTCAATATTATCAACAGCAGTGCTCTACTTACCGAGAAATTAAGGTAAATGTAGGACACGATATGCGCCACGAATGGGGCATTTTGGAAATGATCCTGATGATGTCGAGAGTCCCGAGTACGATTAACCACTAGTAATCAAACTAGTTGCGATAAGAAAAAAAAAGAGCCTTCCGTGCATCACAAGACGTAATAAAATGCTGCTTGTTCATTTATGTTTGATTCATGGAAAAAAGCCTCTTGGCGTTACCATGGGGAACGGCGCGAGTGGTTCAAAAGTTCCGTTTGCGCCGAGCTGCGCTTCGCTCACGCGGTCGCGTCTCTGTGGTAGTTTCGGCGTCGCGTACTTGCTGCGTGTGCTTGGCTCTCGCTATTTTCGCACTGTTGATACTCTACTTCTGCTGCTGGCCAAGCTAAGCGCCGTTACAGGGAACTGTACAGTTTCGGAGTGGCCCGTGGCTGCGTCTTGGCAAGGTTGATGGCCGTTGTTGCGCAAGAAGCCGTATACTGTCGGCGGCAGGGCAGTAAAGGCGGGCAACGTTGGGCACGGCAACTGCTACGTCAGAAGGTCCGTTCAGGTGGGCGATTTGAAGTGCGCTAACGCCGGCGCACCACTAAAACGTGATTTTCTTTCAAAATAAGCATTTCCTTGGCACTAAGCAAGTACTACGAGGTTTCTGTAACGCTATTACAACAATCAACGTCGACTTAATATTCGCCTTGAGTGTCCCTTTAATGGCTCCTCAAGATCACGCACGAAGCGCCAAGCGCATGCGGCAAGCCAGACAAGACGACGAATGTCGCGGCAATAAGACGCATTTTGCTGAAATGGAAAACTTTAAAGGAGCATACGCTAAATTGAAAGGGCACGTTTCTGTGCCTTTCATGAAAATTATGTTGCCTTTTTGTATCTTTCATCGAAATTCAGTGTCACCTCTGTGCCTTGTGCTACGCAGCTTCGCTGGTCATACACCTTCACACAGTGTAATGGCTCATAATTTTTTTGCATTTTATGTTTCTTTTGCTAAGTGGGAAGGAGTAGCCGGTGCCACCATAAAGGCACCAACCTCGCTTATGCATTATCTAAAAAAAACATTCTTTTTATCAGGGAAGTTTTATCCTTACCTCTCTTTTATATTAAGAAAGATAGTAATATTGTAGTTCATCCCTGACAGCTAACTTCCCGTTATTATTGCATAGTATCATATAATTTGATTCTTATTTCATAATTATTTCATATTTAGTACACATTTATTTATCGGTAAGAACGAATTACATTGTGCCTTAACAGGGCCGGATACTCAACATTGCAATTATCAGGAAGCTTCTATGTGCCAGTGTGGCTAAAATACGAAAAAATACAATTATTAAAAAGACTCATATGCGTTAATTCGCGCGGAGATTAAATTGCGCAGCTTTCGTCTCCAGTATCGCCGTCGTCCAGCGTCGTGCCTCGGCGGAGGTGAGCCTGCAGGAGACTTGCACGGTGAGGTAGGCAAGTCATGCGAGGAAGCCTACCTCTTGCTACGGGCGGGCACTGCTTCATAGCCTACTCGACAGGAGTCAGACGTGCTGCAGGAAATACAGCTCGGGTGAGTGTGGGCCACGTTTTTTCCTTGGCATTCGCAACACCGGAAAGAGCTTTGTCCATTGATCATATATCGCGAGTAGTATGATTCGTTCGAATGCTGCAATATGCCGTCAGAGTGATTTCATTGAAAATGTCAGACACATTCTTACGTGCATGTACATTCTTACGTACATGACACCAGTCTTGCGCACATGTCCGGAAGGGTTACATACTTAATTGTCAAACTATTCGGATGGTCTAGCATATTTTTGTTCAAATGCCCATTTTCTTGGACTTCCAGGATATGCTTGTACACATCCTTACAGTCCTTGCAATCAATCCTTACAGACTCTGTAAATATCGATTAACTGTTCGTTAATAAGGTACAGGGCCATCCACATCTAAGGTGAACGCCTCATTAGCATTCAAGGCCGCGTAAAGGCTTATGCTTAATGCGCAATTCGAAAAATTATTATTGTGTTTATCGACGCCATGATTAGACGTCATAAAACGGGCATTCCCCTCGTGAAGTGGAAAACTCACAGGGTCCCTTATGCACCCACCTAAGACGACTTGAAGGCTAAAGACATCTTGTTTTTTCTTTTTCTTGTAACTCGATGTATTGTTCCTGCCCTGCCACCCACCGAAAGCTTTCTGCACCTAACGTGATTTTCCCCTGCCTTCGGGATCGGTAGCACCTCACCTGGTTTTGCACTGCCTCCGTGATCGGCCCACTGTTGACCAAGCTACGATGTCATGTGATGACTTCATCATGTGACATGACATCACGCGACGTTATGTGACGTCATGATGACGTCACAAATTATGGCGATGTGACGTCATGATGACGTCATCACGTGGTGATATTTCTTTTGCATCAGTCGTGTTGACGCTGCCGACGCTGGACGCCGGTCAATTTTGGCGTTTCATGAGGCACCTAAGGCTTTCGCCTTAATAAATGCTCTAGTTTTAACGGCTTGAATACTAGCGAGGTCGTCGCCTTCGATGTGGTCGACCCTGTACACATATGCCACGTTAGAGGTTCGTCAGTGCGCGGTATACGAACGCTTAGCCCACACTGCATCTTCCTCTGTCCAAGGGTGTCGCCAAGGAATGCCCTTTTAAGGCATGCAGACGCGTAAACGACAGCAACAAGTCCCTCGGCGCCCTTTCAGACCGCACGCAGGTCACACGCGTGCATGGAACCGCTGCCGACAGAGCGCGGGCCACCTGAGAATCCAGCCTCGAGCCACCGGGGCGTGCTGATATACACAGGGAACGAGCGGGGTACACGGCCCCTAATGGATCCCAGTTGCACGGCTGTCGGATGAAGCTGTTCGACAGGCAGGGACGATTAATGTGCGGTCTCTGCGCTCTCTCCCTTGTACGCTTCTCTTTCTCTCGATATCTTTTTCTCGCTGCTACTGCTTCTGGTGAGGCGCGGCATGCAGTGACCGCCACATCGAAATGTTTCCCAGCGGTCAGGCTTGTGCTGTTCAATCGGCACTCGGAAGCCGAAACGCTGCGATTGAGAGAGGAGTTTAGGCCACCGCTTTTCTCTTTCTTCCCTGGGGCCTGCCGCAGTGGCTGTGTACCTTGTGTGTTGGCCTGGTGCTGGTAAAAAGATACTGCAACAAACTACGCTTTCGAACAAGACACTGAAACGTTCGCGAACTATATCGCAATCCTGTTGCTAATATGGGAGCCAAATGTCGTTCATCTGCATGCAATAGGGTCATGGCCGTCGACCGAGGGGTGTGTGTGTGGGGGGGGGGGGGGGGTGATTCAAAAGGGCACTTGCATTCCCGAAGCCACGCCAGCACTTGCCCCCCACGCAAGCCACACTATAGCACTCCCCCCTCCCCCCCGCCGCGATGCAACGCAGGTTTGCACCCCCCCCCCCCCCGTCCCTCCCGTTCCCCCTTACTCCCAAAAGAAAATCCTGCCGATGCCCATGAATAGCTCACATTATGGAATTAAGGAATTTCTCTCCTGACTTTCGAGTCCTCTCCCGCTGTCGTGTCCCGCCTGTGACGTCACAGACACGCGCGAGCACACTCTTTTAATCTTCTAGTATAAACACGGTGAAACGGCAGTTGTTTACGCGTCTCACACAACCTATAGCCTTTCGCCGCTCACTCGTCCCTATGTGGCACATTCGTCAACTGCCAACTTTTAAGCGTTACTATAAGCGTTACTGCGGACGTTACTATAAAGAAACGTCCGCTTTAATGAAACGCTGCGTGAGGCGCACTCGCCTGCCTCCAACATCCGCGGACTTCTGTTCTGGTATGCTGGTACGCTGGTTCTGATAACTGCTGGTATGTAGACGCATCCACACACAAATTCACAAATTGGCATGGCAGGCTCGTTCGCTGCACTGTACGTACATAAATGAGCATATACCAGACGCACCCTCAGACTACAGGAGTTACGTTAATGGCCAAATTTCTGACGATTAAGCCGGCTGAGGAATGCTCGCAGCGGATAGGTGCAGTCGGAAGCCTCGTACACACTGTACAAGCTCGTTAATTAACTGACTAATTACAGGGGAGCGCCAAAACGAACATCAAGATGACTGGAAGTATATTAACGAATACTTCCATTAGAGAGTATTGTGGGAATTAAGGGTCACATATTTAAGACACGTTGTTACGGGCGGGCCGATTTAGGAATGAAATTAAAAACGATACGTTTTGTCCATAATTTTCTCGGCTATTGAGCAACTTTTTTTATCGTAGAAAAAAGAAATTGCAGAAAACGGTTCACCTCTCGTGTGTTTCTTGTTCTTCCTTATACGTACTAAATTTGTGCGTAACGGCGCCTACTACAGCGCTACCTAAACAACGATGATTAAATTGATTACCATTCTGAAGTGTGTACTGCCACATAAGTTAACGATTTGGTGTTTTTCATTGATTGAATGATTGATTGATTGATTTTTACCTCTGAACGGAACTAAGCCGCCGTATGACATGCCGTGAAGGGGTGCTTCGCAGACTCCATTGAAAGACAGTTAAGGTGGTATGCATGACACACACACACACACAAACACACACACACACACACACACACACACACACACACACACACACACACACACACACACACACACACACACACACACACACACACACACACACGCACGCGCACACACACACACACACACACACACACACACACACACACACACACACACACAGACACACACACACGCACACACACACGCACACATTAATATCGTCATTTTTACCGCAACGTGCGACTTGTCGAATATCCGATCAAACGGGGCAGCCCACTGCTTCACGAAGACGAAGGTGGTTTTCTGTAACACGCAACACGATAGATGGAAATAAAGGTCGCATATGGTACGCAGAACGTTAAGTTTTTCAAAAGTTTATTGTACGCGATATACTTCTCCACTTCCTTTTTTTTTTCATTGGGTAAAAAGGCGCGCGTTTTCCATTTGCCCGAAGGATGGTGGGGAGTCAAGCCGGACTAACTGCACTGAGAGTGCGGTCTGGCACTGTGGACACACTCTCTGTAAATGTGGCATTTGTTGTCATCAAAATTTGCAAGTATGGTTGTGCGAGGCTCACTCCATCGTTATACTGCTTGTCTAGAACAAAATGTAGCCGATAATTAGGGCTGCTAACATACACTTCCCGGGGAGGGGCAGAGGGTCCTCTCCCTCTGTCAAAGGGGTGGGTGGGTGCCCCTCCCCCTTTGGTAAGTGACGCCTTTGTTCGGGCGTCAATTACTTAAAACTCGTCCACACATTAAATCGCGTCCACACATTAGGATTGAAGAGGATAAGTTAAAAAGGCACGAGGAAAACTTTTCTTCAAAATGATAAGGGATTTAAACGCAGGGGAACAAGGCCGAATGTCTCCTGCGAAAAACTGAAACAAGCGAAAGAGGAGTCTGTTGCGTATACCTCGGCAAAAAAATTTTCGACGAACTTCAAGTATTGTGCGCGAAGCGTTAGCAGATCATGATGCACAGGCGACCGTGGCCAGCAGTATAGCCAACATTAAGCCAACAGTTAGCCAACATTGGGCAAGAGTTGGGCAACGACAACCAATGCTGTTTTCACACTCTAATAGCTAAGCAAAGTGAAAATGATGCACTGACATGACTATATCGCCACCCTTACCCAATGCTAGCCGGCCTTAACCAGTTCTGGTGTTACGCGGCCGGGTTCCTAGCTTTCATTCCTCACTTGAATACATTAACTGCTTTCTCCAACCGGTTTCTCGTATATTTAGTTTCCTTCGTAATTAATTAATACTCTAGCTTATAAAATCGTATTAAGAATTTCTAGCCGTTTCGTTCTCCGTGAAATTGTGATATATACAGGGTGTCCCAGCTATTTTTAGCCAAGGGTTAAAAAATACAATATTAGAGGCAAGCGAGTGAAATCAGTTGCAAATTGCTGACAGCCACCTTGCGCACTACAGACAATTTTTTGTTTTGTAATTAACTAATTTGTTAATTAGGACGATCTAACTAAATTGCTAAATATTGACTTTAGGCGAGAAATGCTGCTTGCAAACTTCGAGAGCGTCTTCAGAAACCCCAATTGCATTATTTGCGATAAAGAAAGTCTCACGTATACCATTTTTTCCAAGCTGCAAAGAAAGCCCGCGAAATACAAAAAGAACCACGTGACTAGTGCGCGCGCGCGCCGCGAGTATGCTGCCCTCAGCCGTGGTTTGAGCGAACGAAATCACCTGCGGCCGCGACTCGCTGTCTCCGTTGCAGCGGTAGGCCGATAAGTTAAAGGTGGTTTCTTGGCCCGCGCTTGCTACAACTTGCATCGTCACGCGCGCCAACTGGCTGGCAACGGGCCAAGGAACCACCGCCCACGTATCGGCCTACCGCTGCAACGGAGCCGGCGAGTCGCGGCCGCAGCTGATTTCGTTTGCTCAAACCACGGCTGAGGGCAGCATTCTCGCGGCGCGCGCGCGCGCAAGTCACGTGGTTCTTTTTGTATTTCGCGGGCTTTCTTTGCAGCTTGGAAAAAATGGTATACGTGACACTTTCTTTATCGCAAATGATGGAATTGGGGTTTCTGAAGACGCTCTCGAAGTTTGCAAGCAGCATTTCTCGCCTAAAGTCAATATTTAGCAATTTTGTTTAATCATCCTAATTAACAAATTAGTTAATTACAAAACAAAAAATTGTCTGTAGTGCGCAAGGTGGCTGTCAGCAATTTGCAACTGATTTCACTCGCCTGCCTCTAATATTGTATTTTTTAACTCTTGGCTAAAGATAGCTGGGACACCCGGTATATATATATATATATATATATATATATATATATATATATATATATATATATATATATTTGTGTGTGTGTGTGTGTGTGTGTGTGTGTGTGTGGTGTGTGTGTGTGTGTGTGTGTGTGTGTGATTACATTAAAGAGATTTTGCCTTCCATTACGTTGCACACCGAGGAGCGCATTGGCAAGCTTCTTCGTGTTTGATATTAAGTAGTTAGTGTTGGTGAGGTATAGAGAAAAAAGCATTATTTAATGAGGTGGTTGGACTTTCAAAGGCGCCCAAACCATAACCAGGCTGGTAACATTTTAGCCGAATCCAACATTCCCGATCACTAATTGCGAGGAGTACACTGTAGGCTCTCCTCAGGCTCGAACTGATGTATTGGCTCGACGTACGGTCGTATGGCCATCAAAGCACTGGGCTGACAACCTACAGACGCTGCAAGACGGGTCCGGGCGTTGTTTTATTCGGCGGCGACAGTACCACAACCGCGAAGGCTGCTTTCGAGATCGAGGTGAGTGGTTAATGTGAATGAAGCTGCGCGACTGCAGCGATGTGGAGAAGAGCCGGTCACTCTAAGAAGGCGGCAGCCATTTTAGTTTAAGTGCTCTCGCTCCCGGCTTGACAGTCGCGTTCGATTAGCGATTCGTTTTGTTTCGCTTGTGTTGATTTCCCAGTGACGACGTTCGGTGGCTCGGACGTATGCCGAGAAGTGCCTTTCAGCTTCGTGGTTACGTCTGGGACATTAGATTTTGGGATAGAGATGAGGGGGGGGGGGGGGTATCGACGAGAGAGCGGGTGCTTGGAGAGCGATTAGGTCGCGTTTTAATGCACCTTTGGAATGTCGAGCGCTGCTCGTTCGAGGCGCAGCTATGTGTGGGCATCTTGGTCGTCAGCGACGATGCGGACTGTATAGCGTATGCTAATGGCTTTTGACTCGCCGCTCGAAGATCGGAGCGAGATACGTCGACACGATCGAGGTGCCCCGAGATCGCGTCTCGACTTACTCTGTGGCACGTTAAGTGCGTGCACCGGGTTGCAGTGGGGACCACACTGCTTGACGAGCCCGCTTCCTCACTTCCTAATGCCGGGGTTATATCTTACTGTGCTCTGCAGGCTCCACTTCCCTTCCGCGAATTGTGAACGTTGGGCGGTGGTGTCCTGGGGCCGAATTCACAAAACTCACTTACGAGCAAATTGTCGCGTAAGAGAAATTTTGACGCGTAAGTCGATTCACGAAGCGAAAAAAACGTCGTAAGAGGCCATCGTTATCACATCGGCCGCTGCGGTAAAGCGCGCTGTGACTGTCCAGGAACATGTCAGCGATGGTGATGCAGTTGCTACATTTGGTGACGTCACTGAAAAAGGCTCGTAAGTCGATTCACGAAGCAAAAAAATTGCGCGGAAACAGCGTGGCTACGAGAAAATCCCAAGAGTGGTCCGGACCACTCTTACGAACAATATGGCTGTTTAGAACATGCAACTGCGGCGGGTATCTGGGTGCCGTGGCTAATTTTGAGCTAATTCACGGCCGTTTAAGGCTTCTTGATGATTGCTGGTACGTTTTATTTATTTCGGCGCTTTGAGTTTCGTGTGTTGTTTCGCTTGTACGCTATGGACTGTATTGGCACTCGTAGTCGTCCAATAAACTGGGAGTCGCAGTAATTAAAGAAGCCTATTGGGTGTCAATGGCGAAACATTATGCATGCAAAGACTTGTGGTTGGATTAAAACCAAAGGTCTACATGAATGGTCGATGAAGTCGAAAGCGGCGCGGTATTTGGTCAACATTTTTTTGTTATGTTGTTGTGTTGCGTCCGACTTCCTCCAATGAGACGTCCAACTTATCATGATGTACGCAGCATTGGTCGAAACCACCACCAAAGAGGTTCAGGGGAGCACATCAGCTGCACGCTATTGGAAATAAAATTGAGCGGAGCATTTCAATTAGCCGTTATTATAGCCTATTATGTGATTCCACAACTTGTCTAGTTGGATAGGCTTTAACTGCCCAATAGGCACGATCGCTGAAACGCAGCTGTCGCTACGCGCTTTGGGTCGATCCAGAGCGGGCTCGTACATTGCAAATCGCAGCATATTATAGATGTGCGAAATTATGCATGAAATCTCAAACAAATCAAGCTTTTCGATCTTCACTGTTCGCAAACCGAAACGGAACGCGTTTATACGGCGAGCAGTCAGAAGTAAATGGATCCAGTAATTTGAAACGACATCAGAAATATGTGCGAATGCTCACGATTCTCGAGTATAAACAAGCCTTTGCCGGATTCACGTTCCTTTGATTACTAACTGCCATTTAACATGGCGTGAGAATATCAATTGAAGGTGGCTTCACCCACTCATAAATGTATTTTGTGCTCATAAGCGTCAGCTTGACCTAGAAATCATCGCGTAGATAAGGCGAAACCCCCGCAGGAGGCTACTATCGTAGCAGACGACAAACGATAGCAGACGACGGCTTGGGCGAGAGGTGCAACCCGTGATTGGTTGGGAAGCAGTACTCTCTACAACAGCCCATCTTATGACGTTGACAAAACACTTCTTTCATCGCGCGCTCCTGTCGTGTTCGTCATATCTTCCTCCTCGCACATAAGAGAACTTTTTATCTTCTCGCGAACAACGCGAAAGAGCATTTTCTAAGTTCTCTTAGCGCCTACACCCTGCTGCGCAGTTTGTAAGAACAACATGGCGCCGTAAACTGTAGGTGTCGGCGCCGATTTTCGCAAACGCATGAGTTCCTTCAGCGTTCGACTGGATGTGCTGTGAATACCGCTGCTTTTCCGGTGCGCGCAAGCAGTGTGAAGACCGACGGCAGTGTCTCTTGGTGTGCCGTGAAGCGTAGCGAAGCCTGTGCCACGGAGTGTTTATGAAGCGGGGATCGGCGCCTGTGTACCGACGGTAACTGGCACTGGAGGAGCCTGCAATGTGTGTTTGAGTGTCGGTAACAGTTCGTTTGCTTCGCGTTCCTGCATGTGTCTCATTAAGGTGCAGTGCGGCATTTCGAATTGACAGCATTTCGGCACGTTACTTGAGTGATTCCGTGCTTCCGTGATTCCGTACGGTAACGCATGAACTACGCTCTGTATTTGGTTCTTGCTTCGCCAGTGGTTAGCCCGTGCGCTTCTATTTTCTTGTGAGCAGTCCAGGCAAATGCAGTGTTCGGGAGTGAAACGATATGCGTTGTGAACAGTGGTGCTGTGTTGACATTTGCAAGACTTGTGAAGAGGCTGTGCCCGTGTGACAGAAGATTAAAAGCGTTGATAACCGTGTTTCGTCCTACGAAGTTGCGATGGTGCTTTTTGAAGGCTTTAAGGATTTGGCGCTGGGCTTGGCGCTTTCTTTTTAACTCGTTGCTTCTCCTTTTTGTGATAACCGTAATTCGAACGTCATAACGTGTCGAACCGAAGTCGCTCGCCGAGACATTGTGCTGTAAATGTGGCTGCTTTGGCAGTATGCCTTGACTGTTCTCCGGTGAAAACTTGGACTTGTACCTGGCAGCGAAAGCACGTTGACGTCACGCTTCGCTCCGGACAGAACACAATTCTCACTGGTGCTTTGCCTTGGATGAAGTCGTAGATAAGCACCTGCTAACTACAGGTTTTCGAGCCCATCTGTCGTGTCGTTTTGCACGGCACTGTAGCCTTGACTACAGCGGCCCACGGCGATTTCTCACGCTTCACCAGTGGACGTACACGTCTTGCTAGCGTTGCATTTCTACGTCAACGGCAGCTTCCAGTCCACGGACGTCTTTTGCCTGTGGCTGCAGAGCACATTCCATTCCCGATGACGCTGACGGCTGCTAATATCGTTGTGCCATCGGTGAGTTGAACTTGCGCAACTAATTTCGTTGCTATTCGTGTAGTGCTATAACGTACGTTTGTAAGTTTTTCATCCCAGCAGATGTACTGTCACCCCATGTTACGTTCCAGTACGAAAAGTACTACTACCGCTTTGTATATACGTATATATGGCCAATATACATATATTGCAATATGAGCAAGTACACCAGCAGTTTTTATGATTTTGCTTAAGCAGGCTTTTATCTGATTATTAAGAGGAGCCTGTCTGTTTACCACGCTTGACAGTTGAGAGAAAAATATTTGATGCGAATTTATCTTCCAGGAGCTATTTAGCACTTTTTCTGGAATTCCCTTTATATTGCAAAATTACTTGTATAGAAGATTACCGCTGTGGCAGCACTATACTTTACCGGTACATATACATTACAGTATGTAAAGCTTACATGGGGCTTCAGTTTGTTTCAAATTGAATAAAGCATATTTGATAGCTATGACAAAGCGATAATTTTTGTGTTTCTGCCAAATATGTATTAAGAGCGCTTTCAATGATGGTTTTTTTAATATATCCTTTTTGGCTTCTTCACAGATTGCAGATTTTCGTAAGGTCGTGGGATACATCTATTGCAAGCACTGGCAAATCAAGCCACCTTATGACTTGGAGCACCTGTACAGAAATAGGAAGGACTTGTGCTCCCTAAATGTACAAGTCTTTTGCAACGGTAGGGGTGTCATCATCCAGCCGACCTCAAAGGGGCCTGGAAGCACGCATGGCAGCCTCATCTGGATGGACTGTGCTCTGCCTGGGAGCTTGAAGGGTAGAAAACTGCATAATGGCTGGTTGCTAGGTTAGTTTTTTTAGGTGTTTTAGGTGGTTAACCACAGTAAACACCGGTTAATGTACACACCTTCACAACCAAAACATTGTTACTAACAGTGGATGCTTGTATTATTTTCACACAGCGATGCTAATTGGACGCGTAAAGAGAAGCAAATTATAATAGAATTGACAATGTCGAAAGTGTAAAGTCTGCAGCTTATGAATTTTACTCCATAGATGTGAGACTGGAAAGTTGTGCTTTTGAAATAGCACAAGTACTTTTATTGCTTATTGAGCTCTTGTGCTTGTCACTCACACAGTGTATCAAGTGCTCTGCATGGAAATAGCAAGCGGGAGAAAATCGCCTGGCTGTTCGCAACATGCAGGGAGAAAGAACTCTAGTTCAAGCCTCAGGCCACACAGGAGCAGTGAATGCGCATTTTACCTGCCGTAGCTTATCTTTTTTCAATGTTGCGGCACGTTGTATTTCCGCCGTACATGTTCTCAGCACAATTGCATAGTGGCACCGTTATTTCTACAAATCGTATGTGACCTGAGTACACGCTTGTTGATCTCTGAAGGTGACTCTCGCTATGCCTGAGAGCCATGGGTGCTCACCCTCCTGTCCGTGGCTGGCCCAGCTGAGCAGCAGTGCAGTGCAGCCCCTACCCATGCAAGACAGGTCATACAGTGCACCTTTGGTGTTCTGAGCAGGACACAGCGTATCCGTCCGGCATGGCAGTGACATCAATAATAATGATGGTGAGTGTTTGTGGAAGCCATAAGAGCCCATTAACATGCATTTATGGATTATGAGTGTGTTTGTTGCTCGCAATCATTTCTCCTAATCAAGTGCATTTTTTTGCAAAGTGTAATTTTGTTAGGAAAAACCGTTTCGAGCAACAAAAACACACATAATCCAATAATGCTTTGTGTTTTCAAGTCTTCAAAATTGCTCCTTCACACTGTATGATGAGGTGGCTATGTTAGATAACTTTAAAGTGATGAACAATAACTGTTGTCTTGTAACATAGAAATACATGAGTACACTCTAAGAACAAATCGTCTATTTGGGAGTATTTCTGCTACACAGCAATAATCAAAATCTTGCTTGCTCGCATTTTCTTTTATCAAAACCCCGCTCTTGGCAGTTTTCTGTCAAGAATGCTATGTCACTTTGATAACACGCGCGTTATTCGTGACCCGGAAATCCCGGGACCGTGGTGATAACGCGAAGGAAGGTACGTGAGGTGGATGACGTTATAGTTGTGGGGTAGCAATACTCCACAAATACTTGATTTTTTCTTAGAGTGTAGCATAGTACTCATTTTTGGTCGGCTTCTTGCACCTAGTGTAAATTCGAAATAGAAGATACTTTATTGGCTGATGTCTCACTATTAGGCAGAAGTTTGTTGCCTTCAAAATGAACATCGTAGGTATACATTTATATCATAAAATAATTTTCAAGGTCTTCATTGTTGGTGGCTCTATGTTCAGACCTTTTTCCTTGTTTTTTTATTATATTTCATACTTGTCATTGGATTCTGAAAATACGACAGCTAGACTTTTTCGCACATATCAGCTGTCGATTTGTACACATAGCATGGTTGTAACAATCACCTGTATTTTTCTATGTTCCAGCAGTGCCATGGGATCAGGGGCCCCACTGTCATGTAATTGTACAGTGTATCTCGGACAAAACACACAAGTCCAACAAGTAGAGAGCGACTACCAGTGACTGTGTCCTTCTGTTCAAAGTGCATGTCAACAGAAAGAATGCATTGTGATAGTTGGAACAGCTTGAATTGTATGGTGAGAATCTGCACAGCTGCAGTTTAATCGTTGAGCAGTGCATCATTCAGCAATTCCTTGCACCTGAGGATTCAAAATTAAATTCTGCATTTAATATACCAAACCTTGACGTTAATATAAATCACACTGTAGTGGTAATGTGCAAATTAATTTCGGCTACCTTGAATTTTTAACATGCACGTAACTCAAAGTGCATGTGTATCTCTGCATTTCACTGCCATTAGAAACAGCAGCCATGGTCGGCAACCAAAACCGTGTTTTCATGTTTGGTAGTGCACGAATGAAACCATTGAAGCGCGTAGTTTTGCTTTTGGTCTATATAGGCGTTCAGGATACATGCATTATTATAGCACAAATGGTTTTATGTAGATATAAGCTCTGGAAAGTCATTTTCCGCGGATTATTTAGATGCAAAAGGAGCGTCACTATTCCTAGTATGTCCAACAGGCTTTAGCACCTGTGTAATGTTGTCATATCGCATGCTTGTCCTCTTCAACGGTCAGCCTTTCTGCATTTACTGTGTAAGTTTTAATTTTTTTTTCATATAGTGTTTCTGCCATATATTTCTCTATAATGTACTTGTATACTCTGCAAATAGTTTATCATCTATGCAGCTTTGCTCATATTACAACTGAAAGTATTTATTGCTTTTTGTATGGTGACTATGCATGCATTTACTTATGCCTTTTCATGCGCCTGTGCAATGGTTTAGCCTGAAGAGGGCTGCTGGTGTGCTCTAAGCTTGAAACTGGCGACTTCGAACAAATTTGAAGGCTGATAACCATTACTACTATATTCAGACAATTAAGCTGTGATAGCTCCATGAAAATATATTTAAGATTCTGTAAACTGTGCCAGGTAAATGTTCTTAAATTCCTTTATTGTTGTCCATGTTTCATGCACCTGAAACATAATTACTTTGTCGTGGCACATTATAAAATGTTATTCTGCCCATTTGTGCTGATCAACATTGCAGCTGAGGTCAGCAGCAAGATATACATGCAAGGTACTGAATTTTTGCATCACATTCCTTGCCCAGCAGTGCACTGAAATTTTTTTCAAGCGAAATGAGAGACTGAGATACAGCAGTCTCTCATTTGAAGGAAGTCGGCACATGTGCACATTTTGAAACCTTTTTGAGGAGTGTTTTCAGAAGAAGCAATAGGGTATTTACATGTTAACAACAGCATTATTTGTACCGAGGAGCTTAGTAACAGTGAATTGTTTTATTTATGTATTGTCCAGAATTTGTCCGAGCTGTGCCAATCTTCCAGCCCACGTCACCTGACATGGCTTGTTATAGTGTTGTCAATATGCCGGACTATGTAAATAAACTATGTGTCATCTTGCAGACATGTACCAAAATGTGATGCATTGCGTTTTTCCTTGACATCACATTGCCGGGGGCTCTTTTCTTATATATCGTCGTAGGCTGCCGCCCACGAAAATGTATAAAAACTGCTTGTGAGTGGGCAGAAGCAGAAACTATACATGAAATTGTTCCAAGAGGGTTCGAGAAATGCTGAGTTGGCACATAAGAGTGGTGAGAGATTTCTCTCGTAAGTTACTGCCTTGAAACCTCATGTGCTCAAGACTGCGTGTATCAGCATTGTTGTTTTATAGCAGTTTATCCTATTAACTACTACTAAATGTATGTATGTATACGTATGTATGTATGTATGTATGTATGTATGTATGTATGTATGTATGTATGTATGTATGTATGTATGTATGTGTGTATGTATATGTATGTATGTATGTATGCATGTATCTTTTAAGCAAAAACTTACGTTTTTTTGTTTAGTGTAGCTTTCATAAAAATTTTGCTATTTGATTTCTAGTTCTTTTTCTATCTCATTTTCATTTCTCAAATATGTTTTCTACTGCGCAAAAATTAATGTAACCTTACAAAAAATGTGTGCATTCAAACAAGATGTTTCACTTAACAACGTACAGTTCTCAGCAAGAAGTTGGGAACTATGCAACCAACCAGCAAAAATAAGTTTATAGGACAGCTCCTCTGTGTAACATTGCTTCTACACATTGCGTTTGCCGAATATGTACAACAGACTAGTCGACTTCAACCAGCAGAACCAAGCTTTCGCCCGTGGCTGTACATACTTTTACATATGTGCGTGGTATTTCTACGTATTGTCATACGTGTTGCCTATTACTATTAAGGGCACAAAACTAGTCAAGCTGAATATGCGGATTTTTGTCTGTTCACCTGTCATCTATACTGTAACTGCTGTTGATAAAGAATGAACTCGCGTTTAAAATTTTCATGTACTTACCAAGGGAAGAGTAGCCCTTTATGACGCAAATGAATTTGCCGTAATGTTTTCCCAGGCGTACTGCTTTGCCCTCTCCTCAGAACTCGATAGCCTGCTGGAGTCCTTTATAGCCATTGACAGAGGCATTACACGGAGCTGCGCAACACGACAGAGACCGAGAGAGAAGGCACAAACACATCACTGTGTTTGTGTGTTTTCTCTCTGTCCCTGTTGTTTTGCGCAGCTGCTTGTAATGAATCCCACCCAACTAGCATGGAAACGTGTCCCGACAATGTCAGTCATCTTGGCCGCAAGCATTTTGGCCGCCGCGTGTCTCCTGATGTTATTGAAAACACCGCGATGTCTGACCGGCGGTCGAATAGCCAGAGTCGTGAAAAGTAATGTCCAGGTATGATAATTGGGTTTCGGGACTGGGCGCCCTTGCGATAGTAGTGGTTAGAGCAAAAAAAAAAAAAGATACTCTTAATTCTATGATCCGTGAGGGAGCATGGCGAAGCGCATTTGGGTATAAAGGGGCGTGAAAGAAGAGAGCGGAAAGGCCACCTTCTCAAGAAAAGAGTGCTCGCAACACATAACCTCAGGCCGTGCTATCCATTTTTCCAATAAAAAAAAAACGTGGGTGCTTGGCGACACTGCGAATCGAACCCAGTACCTCCCGCATTGTAGTCTGACGCTGTAACGACTCGACCACCGCTGCAGTGTTTCAGAAGAGAGCTGGCCACTGTCACACTTGCTTCATTGTATATATATTATCTTTCCCTCGAAAGACACGTAATTCAAGACGTCCGGTGAAAGTCGATCAAAAAAAGGAAAAAACTCGGGATCCTAATGCATTCGCCTAAGGTGTCTCGAAGGTTAAAGCCATCAAATGGGGCTATATTACCGTGCATTTTGTATCGAGTGCGACATCACTAATCAACTATCGCTAATTGAATGTCACTAATGTCACTTTCACTAATTGAATATTCAATGTGTTTCGATTATTGTCGTTTAAATAAGCTTTCACTAAACAAATCGCTACTCACTTAATTTGCTTCGATTCTCATATATAAGCAATCACACGTTCGCTCGCTTTTGTATGGCTTTCGCTCCCATAGACGTTAGTAAGTAACGCGAACGCCGTCTCTTTTTTTTTTCTTATTATTAATCGTGCGAACGCGCAGCACGCACGCCCTGTGAATCCAGGCGCATGTGTAGTCATGTCACTTCAGGCCGAGACAACACCGCTTCTTTTATGTTTGCTCACGCAAACTCGGCAAGGACAAAGTGACTGCGCCGTGTTTTCTGAAAAGCATTAGCACGTAGAAACCTCCCGACGAATCTTCCTTGTTTTACGAGTGCACATATCTAAGCGTATACGATTGCTCTCTCATTCCAGCCCTGTCAAAATGCTGCGGTTAATTGAACTTGCGGCATTACGCGCATCATGCCTTTCTTACTGCTGCTTTGTATTTCTGTACAGTTCTCCGTAGGCTCAAAAGCCGCTCCTATGTCTTGTACTGAGATCTTCGTAAGAAATGCAGAATTTTACGTCTAGCTACAAAACGCCCTAATGGCAACCACCATACCGTGCTCGAACATGCCTAGTTAGTTTAGTGGCAGCGCAGCTTCATGAAAATGTAACTAAACTGGTTGTGGTAAACAGGGGGAGACGTTTCGGTCACATCTTCAAACCTTCAATGTTTCAATTTACGCGCGGTTTAAAGATGCAGTGCGTCTGGAGCGTTGTTCGCCTGCACTTGACGGGATAGCGCGCGGATTATTAACGCCATCGAGCAACTAGATTTTTGTTAGCTATGGTCATCGATGAAACACGAGCACTGGGCTTCGCGCAAGACCCCAGGACGTCTGCGGCAACGCGGCAACGCGTAAGAGCTGTAGCAGACGCCCGGAACTGGAAGCTGAGATGCAGCGAAAATACATTGGGTATCATCGTATACCCTCGATGCTAGACGCTTCGCGTGCAGCCTTGCTATCACCTGCGCGCACTTCTTTCTTTCGTTGTCGTTTGATCGGCTTTCGCGTTGCCTCCTTGCCCTCAAAAGTGGCTGGTAAGTTAAATTCGTACCATTGCTATCGTAATCCCTCGAGATACGAGAATTCTTGGCTAAGAAATTGCGTAGGCAAGAGAAAGCTTTGTGAATTCGGGCCCTGTTCTGCGCATTTCGTTGCGTACAACGAGGGCTGGCTAACGTTGGCTAGTTTTAGCTAAGTGATGGAATACTGCGACCTGTGTCGACATATGCTTGCTAAAGGCCATTTAGTGTTGGCTAAGAATATCGTGCAGAGTTCGCGTCAGAATTTCAAAGCTCTAGCTTCGTAGTTCCGATACAAGTAAACGTTTGTGCGTACAGGGTAGTTGGTTTCCTTAAGGAGCCTGTCTTAAAGGGGCACTAACGAGAAAAACTATTCTTATCGTATTAGTGAATAACTTTTTCAAGATACCAAAAGCACCACGCCTGCTGCGACAAGACGCTTGGCAAGCGTCTTGTCGACTTTTAGCGTCTTTCAACGCTGCGTCTATGTGTCTCCCTGGGGGTACTGTCTTTTTGCGCTGTTAAAATCTTTCATAAGTATGTTCCAACTCGCCCAAGCATCCGTTTTAGTTAAATGAGTACTGACACGATTTTGAAGTGCAGCAAAACGGACGTTTTAGGGGCGAAGCTCCTTAAGGCGGCACCCGTTCGTCCCTCGTAGTAGTCGCAGTAGTCGTAGTGCGTAACCAGTCTTACGCTTCGACCTCCAAGGTGGTGCCGGTGGGAGATTTTTTCTGTGCGTTGTTGAACAATAAAAAATTCGCAGCGTGCGCGTTTACTAAAAGCCGTCTTCTGTCTCTCATTCCCCATTAGCAGCCATTGGCATGTTCCAGTAGGAAACGTTAGTAGAAGTAGAAGTGTAAGTGTTAGCTAAAAGCCGACTGCTTCTGTCTCTCATTCCCATTAGCAGCCATTGTTTACCTCCAAGGTAGTGCCTGGTGAGATTTCTCCTGTGCGTGATTAAACAATAAAAATTTTGTTCAAAACGCCGTTGATTGATGAAATAAACCAACGAAAGACGCCAGATGTTTTGTAAGAGCAAAACGAAAGAACGCCAGATGTTTCTAAAGCAAAACGAAAAGACGCCAGCTGCTTAACGAAAGACGCCAGATGTTTTCTAAAGCAATGGTTTTCTAAACAATGAAAATTCACAGCGTACATGTAAAATTAAAGTGAGCTGCAAGTCGTCTCATCGAACCTTTAGTATAAACGCGCCCGATCTCACGTCGGTGATGATGTACTGGGCAGAATTCACGGAAGATTCACGGTTTACCGATGAACCTCCGCAGCTTCGCCCACTCATCATCATTCACTCCGTGGATATGCTGTGATTTTTTTGTTTTCCTTGGCATGTAGTGTTAACGCTCTCCCCACACCGCATCCGGGAAACACGTATAAATATTTAAGTTTGATTTTAAAGTTTTCATCTCCCAGCATATGCAAGGCAGCTTCACCGCATGGAGAGCCCTATGACGTTTCAAGTCAGCTCACTTGGTTTGCGAAGTCTGGGTTCTGCATGCAGCCTAAATCACAGAAATCGCTGTCGGAGGCACTGGACGACAGTTCACTCATCATGAACCACGTTCAACTGACAGTAAAGGACAGCAGGTGCATATTTCGTGGGTTGCAGTCTGCCCGTGACATCACGGGCAGACTTGACACGTCACCGTATGAAGCCGCCCTCTCGAAACCAAAACTGCTGGTTGAAAGAAGCGGTATTAAAAATATATGCAATGCATCCCCAAGCACCACGACACTCTTTTTAGGGTTCTCGACACCCGTGCTTTCATTTAGAGCAACAACCCGAAAAATTTTTAAATTCATGTCAGTACTCCTTTAAACGAGAAGGAAGGAAGGAAACAGAAAAAGGAGAAGGCAGGGAGGTTAACCAGAAACACTTCCGGTTGGCTACCCTATACTGGGGGGTCGGGGAAGGGGAATAGAAAGACAAGAAATAGAGAGGAGGAAAGAGAAAAAAGAGAGAGAGAGAGAGAGAGAAGAGATGCAGTGCATTCACTACAGCGTGCGGGATTGCACCACAAGTCAGAGGCGTTCGCATAAGCCCGTCATTCTCAAAAAACACAAGAGTGCTTTCACTGCTTTGTGGGCCGCCGAGAGATGTGGACGGTGCTGTAGTAGCGATAAAAGACGCAAAAATAAAATGCGGGTGGCGACACCACCTTCCCGCACCAGCTGCCGTGACGTCATAGATTTTGACGGCATCTACTAGTGCCTACGAAGTTACTAATCGGTAAAAATGAAGTGCATTGTCTTCTGAGGGAGCCAGATACTTAACATACCAAGTTTCGGGAAATTTCGTTGAACCAATACGGCCAAAATACGAAAAAAGAGAAACACTGAAATCTATGACGTCACTGTTTGTGCTTTTGGCGGGAAATTCAAAAGTGATACTATTCACATTGACTTTCTAATCTGTTCATGCAGCTATGGTGGTGAAATTAACGACGCTAGGGTTTTAAATGCGAAGCATTTCTTAGCGAACCTCAGGCACTTTGGCCGTTTCTATCTACGTATCTATCTATCTATCTATCTATCTATCTATCTATCTAGCCGCCTACGTCTGGGCGCTCTCCTGGTCATCTCCATAACTTGTGATATACCAAAATTGGCCTAGCAGGGGATCAGTGTATGACGAACACGATTCACTGGCCATGACATGAATAACGCAAAATACCTGTCGCGTACGTCATGAAACCCTTTCTCTCAGTCACGTGTGGCACATACCCGTAAACCAGAGCTAATGTTATGCGGGTATGCGCCACAGGTGATATCGAGTCTCAACCAACACAGTAACCTCGAACACACACATTCACACGCAAGGAAGGTGATAATAATCATAATTGTTGGGGTTTTACGTCCGAAAACCACGATATGATATGAGAGACGCCGTAGCGAATGGCTCCGGAAATTTGGACCATTGGGTATTCTTTAACGTGTACCGAGATCGCACAGAACACGGGCATCTAGCATTTTGCCTCTATCCAGATGCGACCGCAGCGGCCGGGATCGAACCCGCGACTTTCGGGTCAGCAGCCGAGCACCTTAACCGCTACACCACCGCGGCGAACGCAAGGAAAGTGAGGAAACTGAAGACAAAACACCCCTAGAAGATGCTCAAGTGCCATCCACTCGTCCACATGGTCCGCAACGTGGACCCCGTGGATTACGCAAAAACCGGCGTCAATGCTTTCTACAATAAATCTGCTGAGAGAGCCAGGCCTCTCATCATTACCGGTGTCTTGAACATTGATTTATCAAGACCCAAAAATGTCTGGTCCTTATATTGCGTGAAAGACGGATTGGATGTGGCGAGGGCATCAAAAGACCTCGCTGCCATGTCCACGACAAGAGGCATCATATATCATTTCATCGTAACAGGCATCCAGGATTTCCACCAGCTGTACTATACATGGCACTTCACTACACTTAGACCCCTCGTAACCGCGATCACGAACGGATCCGGTTAACAAGTCCGGTCCAGCTGCTGGTGCTCACTGATCACGGTGATGATAACCTTCTTCGAGAACTGTCCAGAACCCCTTCTACACATACACACGGGTTCGTGAAACGTGCGTGCGTTTTCTGTCATAACGGACAAGTGCAAGCATTACAACGGTAACTGTGACTGAATCGTACGTGCAGTGCGCCTGCGCGTGCCATTCGGCTGTGTATATATCTAGGGAACCTTTCTTGAACGAAGCTTAGTTGCGACTTACGCCTGTCCTGTAGGTCTGTGTTCCTTCATTGTCCTGTTCGGATTCGCTCTATCGAATATTGATAAATATAAGCACTGCATATCAGCTTACCGCGTCTGGTGTTGGTAACACCCATGTGTCTCTTGCCATTGCTACACAACTGTAAAGAACTGCTTATATAATGATATGCGACTCTTCAACATTTGAGTGTGCGTATACCACTTCCTTATTTCTCTAGCGTCATGTGAAAAATTACGCCACATTCACCATCTCGCGCATGCTTCGCATAACATCGATTCCCACGGTACGTGGGATCTGCCAATTTTTCGAATATAAATTATCAGTTTAGACTAATTCATTGTTTTTAGTGTCCTTTTATGCGTAAGTTGGCTTCCTTGTCTCACACGGAATCAGTGCAGCTGCCGCAGTGGTAGAGGGGAACCGGACGAAAGCTTTGTATTCCAACCGCGTCTCGCGTTTACATGCACTGAGGCAGCAGCGTGACTCGCTCTAGCGGGAACCCCGTTCGTCGTCCGCTCCTCCAGACCCACCACCTGGTTGCAGTTCTTGTCTCTTATTGCTATTATTTCGGGCGGCCACGGGGACGCGCTACTGTTTTCGGGAAACGCCCCGCCGAAAACGTCCGCGAGGGTTCAGCGAAAGAGTAGTATTGCAGCGCCCCTCTGCGGACTCTCGAGGAAAGATATGTAAGCTATAGTTCCTTCAACATATCTCAACATCATATAACAGGCCGGTAGCATAGCAAGCAGCCTGGCGACGAAACGGAGACAGCGGATCTTTCTCGCCAGATCCTCGTCGCAACAGCAGTAGCCAGAAGCCCAGTGCTTGTACGTGTGTAGTCACGTTTCGGAGGGTGTGGGAGGGGGTGCGCGAAGTGTCGCGTTGACGCCGCGTCGTCGCTTGAGCACGATGTCGTGTCGCGTGCGACACGCTCCGCTGCTTCTGCTCGGCCCTCTCTTGTCTAAAAGACGGGCTTATTATTCTTCGTCCCCCTACTCGTTCTATTTTCTCTTTGTTTTTATTTCCTGCATCATCTCTTAGCATTTCTAAACTTGCTCGCTTCGCTCGCTGCTGTATGTCTAGAAGCCGGGTGCGTCGGTTCCCCTCGAAGAAGCCATCTATCACTCGTTATATTCACAGCTCCGGCCGCCTTGTGCATTGCATCGCGAGCCCTCTCCTTCTCCTCCGCTCCCTCGTCTCTAGACCTCTCGTATGCGTCTCTCACATCCCCCTCCCCCTTCTATGTTTTCTATTCGTTGTCTCCTTCGCGAGGCCTGTTCGTTCGTTTGTTAGTTTGCTTCTCTTTTCGCGCCCCTGTCTCGTTCCTTTCCGCGCCAGCAGAGCTCTGCGCGCCAGTAGCGCACTTGTTTCGAAAGTGAATAGGGTACTTGCCCTCTTCTCAAAGAAGGATACGTTTCTTCTTGTTCCTACCCCCCTCTCGACCCTTACCTTTTCTTTCTGTTCTTTCTCAGTTCTGCCTGTTCTCGTCTGTTTGTCCCCCTTTCTATAGGCTCCTTTTTTTTTTTTTATACGCACGTCACTTCGCGCTGCGTGTTTTGCCTCGGACATAGGGTGTCCGCGATGCGTGCCTCGAATCTGTCATGTGTCGCAGTTCAGAGGTGTTTAGAGAGGGACATCAAGGAGGTCATTTCGTCGCACGCGCAGCTCGGAATTAAATTACGAATAAAGGAAAAAAATGCGGAAGGCGGGGTCAGAAACCTGCAATGTCTCGGTGTGGTCACACCGTCTCGCGAAGTTTTCTGCAACATGGTGTGTTTGAATAAAAAAGACAAAAAAAAACGTCGTGAAGTTAGGGGCGTTATTTTGGGAGAATGTTAGCAGTTGAGGACAAAGGAAGAAAAAAAAAATGAAGGGGCAGAAACAGATTAAGCGGCACAATCTGCCCCCTGATTGAATTTTCTTTTAATATTATCATGTACTAACAAGCAACTCTCTTGGTGTGATGCTTCAGCGGTTATATACTCGTCACAACTGAAGGATGGAAGCAAGGCATTGAAGACACGGGGAGTGCATAGAAGCGCTTGTTGCTAAACTCTATCGTACGCTGGGAGGTGGGGGTGGGGGTGGAGTGTAATTGCGCGTGCTTTCGAAACTTGTATTGTCATGTCGCAAAGCTCGCTCGTCGAATGACCTAAGAACAAGCGCGCCATTATAACGCGAAGAGAAGGGCACATTTGTTTGCAAAACTGGTGGCTTATAAGCAGCGTTTGTCTTTCGCTTCTCGGCACGAATTGAGCTTCGTCGGTATATACCGACGTGCACTCTGTGCAAACAGCTTTGGCGAATGCGTTTCTTCACACGTTTACTTGTTTGAGGAGCACTTCACTAGTCTAGGAAAGACAAGACGCTGAATAAAGGGAGGGTTACTATAGCGTCTCGAAAGCTATTTGGACCTCAGAAGCTAGGTTTCAGTGACCAGCCAGTCGTTGCATCAGATGTCGTCTACTGCGGGCTCCGGCGCGTCTGCCCAAGGCTCTAATCCGGTTAGCGGACTTGGGAAGGGAGCTGTCTAGAAAGTATGGAGCTTTTTGTTGGCAAGTCTGGGATAGGCATGCGTGGAGATGGGGAGAGGGGTCAAAGCGCTGGCGACAGATTCCGAGGCCAAAGAAGCCTTGCCTTCATGGTTGTTGTGACAAGTTCTCGCTCCTAACGACGTTCTTTTGTCTTTCTTTGGCCCGCAAAGCGCTTTGAAAAAGAAGCAGCGACGCGGCCTTTGGCTCCACGAAGCGATGAACTCGAAACAGTGAAGCATAGAGCGGCGTGTGTACTGCGATTAATGCTGTCTCTCTTGACGTGTAGCGTTGCGAAGGGATTTCGCTTTAGACCGCGGCACGAATCGAAATTGGAGCTTTGAGTTTTCCAGGGAATGCATGGACAGCGCAGAAAAACGCTGTAACGAGCTTGAGCTGTGCTCTTTTGATAACGTGCTTGAAGCGTGAATGATAGAGCTATGTTTCAATATAGACTTGTATGAACACTAAGATAAGCGAATAGGGCTGCTCTAAATGTATAACAATCGCTTCTTTTTTTTCTTTTTTTTTTCTTTTTTTTGGTCTTCGGTATAGTCACCTAAATAGGGTGGAGATAGCGAAGAATCTATGTTGCAGATAACTATGAGTGCAGATTGCCTATTAATTCATCCTGGAGGGTTTAATAATGAACATACAACCTGAAGAGGAAGCCCGCCGTGGTCTTTCAATTGATTTAAAGCTATTGGGCGTTTTTTTTTTCTTTGGGGGGGGGAGGGGGCGATAAAAATAGCAAAAAAGGCACGAAAAGTCTAAAATTTTCTAAGGAATTGAAACGCATTTTGGCAAAAGAAAGTGTGAAATTTGGTAATCAGCTTGAACAAACTTTTCTTTTTATTTTTATATTAAAAAAAACATAGAAGGCAGGCTACGTTAGAGCCGGCTAACCCATCAACATGTAGTAGTATTGAAGAAACACAAAAATAAGAAAAAAAGCTGCAACGAATAAAAGAATAATAAAATAGAAGAATAATCAGAAGCACTGTGTGCATATACTCGTCGTACAGTTTAAAGAAAAGAAGAAGATAAAGAAGAGGATTCTCGTGGTACAACTAGCGACCACAACGACATGACACCGATGGTCGTTGTATTATGATATCTTATCATTCTACGTTTATCATACGGATCCCCTTGTTGGCCAGAGTTCACCTGTCGTAATCTATGTAGCAGGCTATGTGCAGTTGTATATAAGAGGGCGTGGCTCTGTGCCTCCGAGCCCCACACCAACCACACCTAACTAATCGCTTCCTATACTGCGCGTTTAAGTGCACCGCCAGAAATCTACTCGACCAGCACGTGATGGACATGTTCAGCTCATTTCCAAAAGAGAAGTAAAGGGATGCTGACATGGGCAGGTTATACAACAGAATCCTCTACTCTCGTCCCCTGTGTTTAGAGGAAGCAGACATAATCTCGACCCCAGTGATCATCCGTCGGCACGGCCAACACAGAGGCTGAGGTTATGGTTACGTCACAACTGGTGGCGAGCGCATTACACTCTTAATCAGGACTTGGTTAAATGCTGGCTATATCAAGGAAACCAGACGAAAGATGTCTGGTTTCCTGGCTATATTTAACACTGTAAGCGGCACCTGATTAAGAGTGTAGCAGCAAGCATGCGATAAGGACAGGCCGCACGCTAACGTCATCGTCATTTCCACACGACACGCAGACCAAAGCCAATATGGCTGCCCCCCCCCCGCCCCCCCCCCAAGGCGAAAGCCTTAGATGCCTCATGAAACGCGAAAATTGACTGTCGGCGTCGGCGGCAACACGAGTGATGCAAAATATCATGACCACGTGATGACGTCACCATACGACGTCACAGATCGCAAAAATTTCTGGCGTCACTATGGCATCACATGGCGTGGCTTTACATGGCGATGTCATCACATGGCATCGTCGCTTAGTCAAAGGCGAGCCGATCCCAGAGGCAGTGCAAAACTAGGCGAGGTGGAGAAAGCTTGCAGTGCCACCGATCCTGGAGGCAGCGCGAAACCACGTTGTGCAGAGAGCTTTCAGAAAGGGTGCGGGGGAGGATCAGTATATCGGCTGAGTAGAAAAAGAAGATGGCTTTTGCCTTCGAGGCGAATGCATAAAGGACCCCGTGAGTTCTTTACTTGCTACGTTTGTACTATGGCACTCTTTGGTTTCTCGTTCGTGTACCCGCTTCTATATTCTGTAGCTTTGCCTAGTAAAAGAGAGATATTTGGTTATGAGGTACGTCGTGCATAATGCAACTCCGAATTATAACGCTGACCAAATGGTGTTCTTCAATGTGCAACTAAATATCAGCCCGCTTTGCAGTTCATCCTTACTGAAATGCGTCCACCGTGGTGGCATATGCATAGGAATCGAACCCGCGCTCTCGATCGTGCAGCGCACTTCAAACTTCCAACAAAGAGAGGCAAGCAAGCATGCAATGGACCACCGGGTTGGGCTTCTATATACCTCTAGTTTTCACAGGCCTGTGCTCAATGGCCGCTACAGGACAGGCACTGCCTTGGACCAAGAGTGTGATGGAGCGGTCGCCATTGTTTCTTTCTCGCCTTTGCCGGTCCGTTTTGCTCTTCGCCTCTCTCCGTCTCGCCAGTGAGCAGTGCTTAGCTACCGATCTCGCGTGTTGTGATTGATTTTCCACGAATACTTCGCCCGGTTGCCTTTGTCTTCGACCTCTGCACCGGACGCAGAGTCGGCACACGTCTGCGGCAGATTCGTGCTCGCCATGTGCATGTCGAATGTATCGCTCACGTCTCGACAGACAAGTTTCTTTCCTTCTGTTTTTGACACAGCAGAGAAGGCAGCTTGCGTGTAGGTTCCGGTCGGGAATAGGTCAAAAGGCTAGTAGAAGGAGATATATAGTTGTTACGAATTGCGGACACAGTGTGTACCGCTTTCCTTTAAGCAGAAACAGCGTTGACTTATCACGCAATCTGGAATAAACGAAAGAAGAGAGGTAGAGAAGGCGAGGTTGATGCATGAATATCAACTAGGTTGATCTTCATGTCTTAGCCTTAATTAACCTGGTTTGCTACCTTACATTAGAGAACTTAAATTGAGGACAACACACTGAGTAACGGAAAGGAAAACGATAGGGGTAACCTTAAGGGACAAGAAGAGAGCAGAGTGGGTCAGGGAACAAACGGGTGTTAAGGACATCTTAGTCGAAATGAAGAAGAAATGGACATGGGCAGGTTATGTGGCACGTAGGCGAGACAACCGCTGGTCAATGAGAGTAACTGACTGCATTCCAAGAGACGGCAAACGCGCGAGGGGGAGACAGAAAGTTAGGTGGGCAGATGAGATTAATGGTGAATTCCATTGGCAGATTCGGAGCACTTCCGGTAGCAGTTTTTCTGCTCCATTCGGAGCAAGTCTGTTCCATTGGCAGATTGAGAATGCTCCCTGTGCGTTTCATTGGCAGATCCGGAGCAGCTCCTCCGCCAGATTCACTCCACGGAGCAGCTCTCTCTACTCCGCGAAAAATGGCGGATTCGACCGGAAGTCGCAAGCTCCCCGCACGTGCGCAGAGCGTGGCCTATACCGCGTGCGTGGTGCAATGCATTGTCCGACCGCGCCCGTTCTCTACGCTCGCGCCCGTGAAGGCGAAAACGTCGTGAAACGCGAGGAATGCTGGACGCTTGCGAAGCAGATGTGTGCTAGCGCCCCCTACCATTTACTCTGGCAAGGGCGCTTGTGTTTCACTGGCAGATTTCCTTCGTCTGCACTCCGCCGGAGTGGAGTGCTCCAGCGCAGAGTTCGTCGGCAACTCCGAATCCGCCAATGGAATTCACCATAACAAGTTTGCGGCTATATAACGCGGCAGCAGCAAGCACAAGACCGGGTTGATTGGCGGAACATGGGAGAGGCCTTCGCCCTGCAGTGGGCGCCGTCAAGCTGATGATGACTGGGGAGCGAGAAGCGGGCACAAAGAAAAAAGGAAGTAAAGAAACAACAATTATGATGCACACACAGACAACAGCGTTCATCACGCAGTCACAGACAATCGAAGAACACACGCAGTTGCCTTTAGAAAGCGCAGCGGTGCTCGCATTGCAGGCGATGGTCGAGGCCATGTTCCCGCTGTATATCATTTTTTGCTTTTTTTATTTTTTTATTCGGGCAAAGCTCTGTGGTCCTCTCGGGGCCCACAATACCCGAATTTCATTGTTAAAGAAGCGCAGCGTATGACGTCATTGTGACGTTACGTCGCATGGTGACGTCATCACGTGGCACCGTTGCTTGGTCAAATGTAGGCCGATCACGGAGGCAGTACAAAACCACGTTAGGTGCAGAAAGCTTTCGGTGGGTGGCGGGGAACGATCAATACATCGACTGAGAAAAAAAAAAGGAGATGGATTTCGCCTTCGAGTCCTCTTAGGTGAATGCATAAGGGACTCTGTGCGTTTCTTTTTTTTTTTTACTTTGTTATGCGGCGTATCAAATAGCCCTTCACGTTTTATCGTTTCTTATAGATCCGCGGCTATGCCACTACCTTAAGTTTCGTGTCGGTCAGTTCCATTGCTCGCTTGATTCTTATTGCTGGCGCTTGCAACTAGCTAGCTGTTCTTTTGTCAACTTCCTCACGCTATTCCACCATGCACTGAAAGGGTTCCCCGCATACCTCACGTTACCCTTGTCAATTTGCGATACGCCAACTCTCTCGACAACTTTCATGGGAATATGAAAAGAGAGAGAGAGAAGGGAAGTATTCGCCCTGTCCGCAATTCTGGAATCCCGCTCGTGGCTTCTAAATTTCATTTTACTTAACAGTGCTTTGTGGGCAATAGTTCCAGCCGCAAACCCTGTCCGAGGCTCTCGGTCACGGTCTGTTACTCACACGCCAGTTATACGCGTTTCAATTTATTTATTATTTCTTGAAAATCGTATCACACCCGTACGCATACAATACTGGATTGGTTTCTATAGTCACGCGACCAACTCCGCGGTTTCGTGAGCAACTCTCAGTTTCCATTACGGGGGCGCAATCCCTTCTTTCTTTCTTCACACTCACACAAAAGAGGCAAGTGAATTGGGGTCAAGGGGAAGCTCATTTACACGGGAGAACGACATCTGACAATGCACGACAGCGCGGCCGCCGCAAACGCCCTCTCATTGAGTCTTTATACAGTTCTGATGCCGAGAAAATGAAGAAAATTTAATAAAAAAGAAGAAAAAAAAAGGAGAGAGTGAGAGTGAAACAATCTATCGGCTGCGGCGCGCGAAGTGCTCAAAACCACCCATGGCGTGCAGCTATACACCGAGAGTGCGAAAGTCCCCAGCTTGGAGAGTCGCCTCCCGCTCGCCAGCAACAAAGGACTTGGGACTCGATCAATCAGCGTGAACGAGAGAGAGAGAGAAGGAGAGGGAGAGAGGTAGTCGAGTGAACGGAAGGAAATGAAATGCAGGAACATCAAACAAGCGACGCGAAGAACACGCGAAGCGAGAGTGGACCATTGCGATGCACCCACCACCACCAACCACTACGGCCACCACCTTTTCTTGGCGGCGGCGGACGTCGCTTCGGCAATGACTTCTAATTTTGATGGATTGGGCGAGCCCCCCTCGGCCGAGGGCCTTCGCGAAGTGCGCGCGC
This sequence comes from Rhipicephalus sanguineus, assembly GCF_013339695.2. NCBI lineage: Eukaryota > Metazoa > Arthropoda > Arachnida > Ixodida > Ixodidae > Rhipicephalus > Rhipicephalus sanguineus. The sequence goes on along the minus strand of NC_051184.2, from coordinate 33,444,185 downwards.
GCTGTGGGCAAGGATGCGAGACACACTGCCGTGAAGGTGTGTGTAATATGACAGCGAATAAGGCGTCAGGGTGCAAGGGGAGGGGGGGGGTTGATATTTGAGGTAAGAAAAGCGAGGGGCGGAGGAGGGGTAGCGAGGTGTTTAGAGACGCCCTTTTTGGTTTGCTCGTGATGCGGCTGGCTCGGTCGGCAGTTTAGCTGCATTCCCTGCCTTATATCTCCTCCTTATAGCGCAGATGCTTGCACTTCTTTTTTTTTTTTCGGGCATTTTTGGCTCGTCGCAACAGGCTCCAGTGAGTTAGTTCACCGTGGGAGGTACTGAGGATTTATCATTCGTGGTAAAAAAATTTCTCGACGTTGCGAAGCTAGACACCGACTACTATACCATCGCCCATCGTGATGCGAAGAAGCTGGGGGAGGGGGCATTATTCATTATTTTTCGTGCTTTCTTCTCAAATACACCTGCGGTTTCTTGGTTTGATTCTTTAGGAGAGGGTAGCCGAATATGTTTCGGAAGGTTGAAAAGATGGGAAAGGAGACTGCAGGAAGGGAAAGTGGTTGGTTGGCGTGATAGGTACTTTTACGCCGGATAACTTTTAGCTTTTTTAGCGATGCTTTCACGCGGCGGCAGGTTTTTCTCCGAATCACCTCCGTCGAAGGCAAACAAAACAAAGAAAAAAAAGGTTCGGTGGCCCGAAAAATTGTGCGCTCCTCCGGTAAAAGAAAAGCAAAAGCCTGGGAAAGGAGAGGGTTGACGCGATTTCTCCATGTTCTAGCGCATCGCCTAGTTGCGTGCCACCCTCGGCTAATGCTGCCGCCTGGCGGCCACTTTGTCGTAAACGCGGGGCGGTGGACCCCCAGCCTCTGGTCGCCTCCGTAATGGGGCATCGCAATCTCGATTGGCCGTGCGGGTTAAGTCGCGTTAGCTTCGGGAAAAGAGTGGAGCCTTTATCAATCATCTCGGGGACGCAATACATGTGCGGATTACACCCCTAGCATGGGCGTCTGTGCATGAACGCGACGGGTGGCCCGAGCGGCCGCACGCGGCGATTGGACGTCATCTGTCATCCAATTGGTCAGACCGCTGCTGCTGGTTCCGCAGTTGAACGGAGGAATTGACTAGTTGCACGGAATGCCGCGTTTTGTCTTCTCACTTTTACGTGTTCGCCTTTTGTACTCAATAAACGGAAACGCTAGTGTCCCTAGTTAGAGCCAACCGGTCACTAGTCGCTTCTTGGCCTTTTGGCTTTGTGTCCTCCCCCCCCCCCCTCCAAACCGTGTTACATTTCCTCTGTACAACTGCGAAACCGGTAGTGGTCCGAGCAATTGGATGACAGACGACGTCCAGTAGCCACGTAGTGTCTGTGTACATACTATGTCTTAAACGCGAATGGCTTAATTATGTGACAGTATACGAATATTTAATCCGTTCTCGTTTTGAAGAAACGGTAAATTTCTTTCATAAGTTTCTGCGCTACACTTCATTGCCGTCCTTATTTTTGTTTTGTTTTTTCACCACGCACTGGTCTCGTCGCGTAGGACAACAAGAACTAAAAGAAAGTGACGTTCTTGATCTTCTTCTTAGCCGACGTATTCCTCCTTAACTCTCCCCCCCCCCCCCTCAACGTGGTCTTGCATTGACTCTGGGATCGGCCCACCTCATGCAACGTCATGACGACATCACAAACTTTTGCTATCTGTAACTTAAAGGGCCCCTGACAGCCGATTTCTTTTTTGTGACATTTATGTTGTAATAAGTAGGTCTATGTCTTGTAATCACGGAATGACACCGTAAATCCTCTAATGTGATGTCTAAATAATCCTAGCAGCGTGAATTATGGTCATTTTTAGTGTAGGTTCAAAACGCGCGCCGAAAGAGGATAAGAAACTAGCGCCGCGCCGCGGCGGTGGCGCCTCGGGGCACGCGTGATGACATGCGCTCAGTATTGGGTGACGTCAGCCACGCGCTTGTTGAACTGCCAGTTGGAGAACACACACACGGAGAGCTCACGCTGCCTGCCGACACGTACTGAAGAAGGAGAAGGTGGGAGAGCAAACATGCTTCGCAATATACCACAGTGCATGCACCGCGCATATTTCTGTCTGTGACGTCGACAACACTTGCTTCACCTCTGCAACGTCACAAGGGGCCTACGTCTACGTCATACTAGTGGTTATGTTGATAGGAGTTCAAAATTCAGATGAGCACTCAGGCTTACTTTAAAACCAAATTAAAATATCTTAAAGGCAACGCTCGTCACTCATAATCGGTCAGAAGTGCCACCGCATGCAGGACTATCAAACAACACAAGCATCTCGAGTTTCCAAATTCGGTGTCAGGGGTCCTTTAATGATGACGTCATAGGGTGACGTCACCGCGTGATGATGATTCTTTGCATCACTCGTGGCTATCTGTAACTTTATGATGACGTCATAGGGTGACGTCACCGCGTGATGATGATCCTTTGCATCACTCGTGCGCGCTGACGCCGACGGTCAATTTTCGCGTTTTAAGAGGTATCTAAGGCTTTCGCCTTAGTAACCAAGGTACAAGCAAGCAAGCAAATTCTCTTGGTGATGGGGCAAGCAAACGGAAACAGTCCTTTTCGTCGTTTCGTATGAGCTTGACATTTCTGGTTGCTGCTGTAAAATAACTTCTAATTGCTTTTTTTTTTCTTATTTCTTTTGCAGTGAGGCAATTACAAACAGATGTACGCGTTTAATACAATTTAAGCTTTATATGATCTCTTCTTCTTCTTTCTCGAAGCAGGGATGTCAAATCGGCGTCTAGGGAGGTAGTGTTGCGAAAGAAAACAATTCTTCAGTTAGAAAAAGAAACAGGAAAGAGATGAGGGTCACGGAAAGGTTTAACCATACACGTTTAAAACCAGCACAGCCTCGGCTGGACCATTCACTTGTAACCCGCGAAACCTACAACCAAATGGATCGTGCGTAGCCCAGGGCGAATATTCCCACAACAGCAACGCACGCTCGTCCAGGCACGCACAGCAGCCCTTGTAGGGAAGGGGCAGCGAACAAGGTGCATCTCCAGAGGACGAGCGGCGCGCGTACAACAATGGCACTAAATAGGCCACCGCGCGTCAAGTCAGCTCGACACACCAGAAGCGTCGGACGCGGCGTAAAAAGAGGTCCCTCTCCGTAATTACTCTTTTAAACCTTTGGGCGGGGGAAAGGCAATGTCTCTGAAGAGAGAGAGAGAGACTGGCAGACGGGCGTCTGGAAGGGAGCGCCATACCCACCGCATGCGGTGAAATGGCTCGACTCATGTTTTCACTCGATCGCCAGGGCGGCCCACAGCTTTGGCGGCGGCGTCCTTTGGATTCTTGTGTCGACGGCGAAGGAAGCCGAAGGCCAAACGGGCGCTTCCACCAACGAAGCAAGAAGGGACTCCAGACAAAAACAACAACAAAGGCGGCTGTTTCAGAAAAAGAGGCGGCAAACGGAAGCCACCTCCAGGCGGTCACATCGCAGGGACCGCGGGGCGTCTGTGTCCTTGTGGGTTGTGTATGAGTAGAGAATGAAGAAAAGGATGAGATCGGTCGAAGGCACGTCTTACAGATACCATTATTCCGTTCTGAACGATAAGATCGCTCGTGAAACGAGATAGCGACGATGCCTTCGGGAAGACCATTCTTCGAGAAGACGGAAAGACTTTTGAAGAATAGTGTCTTCTGGTTCCATGGTTTCCGTAAGGCACCTTCCAGTCTTGCCGTGGGCATGAACCCGCGGTCCTTTCTTGAATGGCGGCCCGGTTGCATGATGGGATTCCTGTATGAAGCGTTGTTGCGGCAAGTTCTGCCGGCGAAAGCTCTTTCTGTTTTGGCATCACTGTTTTGACGTAACGAAGCAAGGCATTGCATTTACGACCGAGCGCGGAGCCAGGCATGTTTTACAAGCTGGGGAGGTCTGGTTCGGTAATGGCGGGTCGGGATTGGTGGATAAGTGACGATGATTGTACGGGTGCCTATAATGTTAATAATAACAGTAATAAATTTATGCGCTAGCAAGTTTGGGCTTTAACAATGCAGTGACAGCTGGGAAGAAGGACTTAATGAGCTTGTCAAGTGACGCAGCTTGGCACTGCTCGCACAAACTTCATTGGAGCAAAGATGGGGGTGGGGAGGAGAGGGTAAGCGGTATTTAGGACAATTTCATTTCATTATATTGTTTTCAAAACATGACATGTAAAGGTAAGGTGCAGCTAAAGGAAGAACAGACTACCTGACAATTGCCCTATATCATTGATGCACTGTTCAGCAGTTGCATGAACATTCATTATGAAGTTGCACGATAGAAAGAGGATGCATTGTACAGGGGAAAGAAAACTTGGTATAGCACAATTAGTGGACAGCTTATAACACACACAAAACCAAATTCAGTAAAAAAAAATGTTATACCCGTCGTAAACTACATGGTGTTTGAGGTCTTGCTTATACCATGCAGGCATACTGGACAAAAATATGATTTAACATGTTTAATTAGAACTTGCGGGTATTGATCCAAAAAGTAGGTATTAGGTATTTAAGTTGTTCAGCTCCGTATTTGGTTCTGCGGAGTTGAACATCAATGTAGTTGTATCTTAACACTATATATTGCTTGACATCAGTTGAGTATGTGTGCAAAAATGGAGTGCGGACATCCGTCCTGGATAAGCGTGTATTCTTGGCTGATTCTACTTTTGCGTGACGATGCGTCCGATCGATGGCGATGTCGCCGTTGTAACGCCGGGTATTCTTTCTGCCGAATCAACCAATCGGCGCTTAATTAAAGCGATATCGTCCCGAGTCATCGATCCAGAATACGAGTCCTGGATGTATCAAACCTGGACGGCAAGGCGGCGGCATTATGAAAAAGCAAAAACTCTGCTGCAGCTCCCGCAGCGGCTTTGGCGCTTGCAGCGATGTCGGGAGAGAGAGAAAGAGAGGAGAGAGTGGGTGCATTGAGGATGCTGTGGTGTTTTGCTAAATGCCTGGGCCGCTCCCTCACTCCTTTGATTGCCGCGTTCCTTCTTCCTCTTCGGCGATGTCATTCCGACTCGCCGCTTCTCTTCTTCTTCATCATCGCATGCGGCTTTTATCTGGTGCTGCGAGTCTTGTCAAATGCGCTGTCCCTAATTGGTTCCGATCAGTGGGGGGTCCAGGTCGGGCGGCGATGGTGTGGTGCCCCAGGGGAGAGGAGGTGAGAAGAAGGGAGTGGCAGCCGTGAAGAGGACGACCAGAGGCGCCGGAAGAAAATGGCCCCGGCTCTTTCTTTCTTCTTCCTTTTCTTTTTTTTTTTTCATTCGATTGGCACTTGCCTCTGCTCTTCGTTGAGTTCTTCGGGGCCTTCCTTTCGGTATCGCCCGATTTTACGTCGTTTTTGTTGTTGTTGTTATTTCCCGCTGCTTCGTCCGTTGAATTGTCAGCGGCTCCACTGCGATAGGTTTCGTCAAGTAGATGTCATTTGTTGGAGGAGAGGGGAATCATGAACTGATGAGGTTTTTTGCCTCAGATGAATCTGATGCGGCCATTTTTCTGAGGTGCACATTTTTTTAAAGTGTTGGTGGATGGTATGCCTGCATGAGTGAGTGAGTGAGTGAGTGAGTGAGTGAGTGAGTGAGTGAGTGAGTGAGTGAGTGAGTGAGTGAGTGATAGATAGATAGATAGATAGATAGATAGATAGATAGATAGATAGATAGATAGATAGATAGATAGATAGATAGATAGATAGATAGATAGATAGATAGATAGATAGATAGATAGATAGATAGATAGATAGATAGATAGATAGATAGATAGATAGATAGATAGATAGATAGATAGATAGGAACGTTCTTGATCGTAGAATGAACGCTACTAAACCTTCTGTTTGGACTGGTTCATTCCTCGAGGCAGAGCATTTATTTATTATTTACTTTAAAAAAACTGCAGGACCAAGTCCGGCCCATGCAGGAGGGTAACAAAGGATTAACACAAGCACTTATATAAGTAATAATCCACCATAGATTACAAAAGAAAACATATATAGCATGACACATTAAAGAGGATCATGACACACATAAAAATTGCATGACGCATGAAAGAGGACATTTGCCAGTGACAGTTTAGGCTTGAAACTTTCCTGTCTCACATGATCCATTCTTTGTCTGCGTTTTCTTCCGCGTTGCCCTGCATATACCTAGCTAATTAACGACGGAATTTTCTTGTTTCGATTCTGTTTAATATAACAATCCCCAATTCGCACTCTTCCGACACCTGCAACAACGGAACTATTTCAATCCGCGGCATCGCCCGTCGCCGCGGGCGCCCGTCTATTTCAGGACTCGGCCAACGGTATTGAGCGTCATTGTGTCGTTGAACGACGCTCGGCCGGCAGCGGGTGTGATGCTCCGATATCTTGTCCATTGTGCGAGGTGCAGGGCTTTGCAGAGCGTGCAACCCCGCCAACTACTCCCCCTCCCTCCGCCCACCTCCCGGTCTCGCCTTGATTCTTTACCGTCACACGTACGGCACGGGCGCAGTCGCGTGGACTGACGGACAGACACGGGACGAAACTCTTTTTTTTGTGCGTACCCCACCGACAGCTTCCGCATGGCAGACGCCCGAAATAAGAAACACAAAGGGTGTGGGTGTTCATGGCGGACGATTTCCGGTGGCCGCCAATGAAAGGAAGAACTGTCCAGTGACCACATAGCGGTCAGAGAACGCCCGGAGAGAAAGGCGAGAAATCGAAAAGTCGAGCCCTAACGCCGTCGATTCAGGCTCGAAGGGGCGCGAAGAATGGAGCGGTGTCCACGCGTTCCTTTTGTTCGTTGCACCACCACGAATCTCTTTCTGTGTACGGCTGTCCGCCACGTGTGGGTCCATATCGGTGACGCGGGATGTTTGCAGCTGGAACCGCCAGATGTCACGCGAATCGGCAGTGTGCTGTCGCTCAATTGATGAGTCATGTTCGAAGTATGAAATACATATCGGTGATGAGTGTAGGGTTCCAGAGGAGAGACGGGAAGTTAGCGGAGAAAGGTGCCGGCCGTCTGTATAGCCTGTGCCGGCAGAGTCAGCGTGCCACCCCCAAACACGTCCTCCCTCACCGCCTTTTCTGATCTTGTCCACAAGAAAGGGGTCGGGGGAGGAAGATATCCTCCACCCCCTCCCTTTTCCTTTTTTGAACTGCCGCGAAACTTCGCAGCCGCAATTACCGCTGCATTTTGCTCTATATGTGGTATACTCATGGAACGAATTCCTTGCGCAAGTAAACATCCACATTTAGATCGAAACACTGACGAACTTATTCTGTGTTCCTCTCCGCAGTTCACTGGCTGTTCGGCTTACACGAAGCTCCGAAGCCATTCGAAGCGGCAGGAGTAAGAAGTTTAGTCAAATCTATTAAGTTCACAGTATTCCCACGCTAGCTGGACTTGTGCGGTTGCATCTGCCGTAGACACTAAGGCGCTGTTCTCCTGTAGTTTTTGTAGAACGCTCTTTGATACTATGAACTTTCGTGGTCGGTGCCCGTTTTCAGTTGTCCACACTCTCCATGGACTACTTTACTGGCGAAACATGGAGGGCTTCAACCCTTGTAAGGTTATTTTTTTTTCTTGGCAGAAGGACGCTCAGAGTGCGCTGGCAATGTCGCATGCGCGAAGTCCTGCTGCTCTGGCTTTCCCGTTGACTCAGGCTGGCGGTGTCGTTACACATGTCAACAAGAGGAGACGAAAGAAGAAGCGCTTTCTGGATCTGGAAACGGCACCATCCGTCTTTCGACGGGCAAAATGGCCTTCAACACAGCCGCGTTTCCTCAACGCATTTCTCTCACTCTACTTCATCCCCTTTTTCTCGGCCTCCGACCGAGAACGCGGACATTGCGGCAATAAACACGACCCACGCTCGGCGACGTATCGGCTAGGGGGAAAAGAGAGCGAAAGACGTAAAGAGACAAGCGGCACGTCACTCTGGGTGGGGGATCCGTCACATCGAAACGCCGGCTGCGGGTTTGTTTGTGGGCTCGGCTCCCTTGTCTTGCGGACGTACGCACGCCATTCCGCTGCCAGCTTTTTGTCGATGGTGAGAGGCCGAGTTGGGTTTTTAGGTTTGGAACAGCAGGGAGGAGTGAGCGGGCGTACAGAAGCGCGCTGCAGAGAGTACGCTAGAAGAAGAAGAAGAGCATGGCGAAGATAGGAAGAACGGCTTTCTAAAGATGGACGGCAGCGTAGGCGTGGCACATGCAATGTTCATCGCCCCGTCACGTGACCCTCTCACTGCGCAAGGGTGAGCTGGGAGTGAGAAGGAGAGGAGAAGACGAATCGCTCTCTCCTCTTCTTCTTCTTCGTATATCGTTTTGCGGCTTCTATCTTTGCTTCTTCGGCCTTCTTTTACTCGCGGTGCTTACACGGAAAGCGCAGATTGCCCTCACGCGGTTTTGTGTATGTTCGGCAGCGCGTGTGTTATACGCGTACTTGCCTCTCTTTCCGAGCTATCTGTCTGTCTCGCCACCCGTCGACTGTGGACGCGCGTGCTGTCGAAAATCCATTTGTGTTCGGAAGCTCTCGGTCGGCTCACCCCTGCTACCTCCCTCAGCTAGCGCTCCTTGATCCTTACCGTATAAGTCACACCGCATTCCGTTGCTCAGTTCGTTTTATTGTTTTTGGAAGGCGTCTATAGTTTCTTCCTCTTTTTTTTTTCGTAGTTGTGTTGGTCGGTTGGTTGTTCTTTTATTGGTCATTCCTGTTGTTCGGTTGCATAGGCTTCGTCGGCGACGCGTTTAAATCCGTGCAGTAAACTCTGGTTGGAAAATAGTACACGCGAAGATGTTTTTCCTCTCGATGTGTGCCTTCCATACCATCTGTCTAGCTGAGTGTCTAATACCAGCGACAGCGAGACAGCGCAGCTTTGTGCAAACCGATGAAGGAGAGCGAAATGAGCGGAATGTAAGTGAAATATCACGGTTTTACAACCACTTTATTAGTAAAAATATGAGTTTGTGTTTGGGAGCACTTGAGCTTTGATAAATTAGCCAACACCAATTTGTTTTAACAAAGATAACCCAAGAATATGGGTAAATAAGAAACTTTTGTAGCATCAACTCTGTTGGCAGACAGCAGAGGTCTAAAAAAAAAAATTGGGTGCTAACGATCCAGTATTTAACGTGGCACTGACCATCAGCACGCACAGAGCACTTCCCGCAAACAACCTGCTGTTCACTTCAAATGCCCATCTTCCTGCGAAGCCATCTCTTTGTTTTAAAATCATGTAAAGTGGCAGAATAGTTTATGAGAAACCCAGCAACCTTCCTAATTGGAAGCCAAATTTCTGTCTTTTCCTAAACACATTGTTTTAAACGAGAGAAAGCGTCCACATGTTTTTTTTAGATTAATCAAGTGGTACCTGTAGTAGTAGTAGTAGTAGTAGTAGTAGTAGTAGTAGTAGTAGTAGTAGTAGTACTACTACTACTACTACTACTACTACTACTACTACTACTACTACTACTACTACTAATAATAATACTACTAATAATAATAATAATAATAATAATACATTTTCTTTCCTTTCGTTGTTCAGAATCGTATTCGGAGGCAAATGTACCTGCGCAAACATTTAGCCACACTGAACAGAACTAGATGATACGGGAACCTCGTTCCTAGTGCCGCTTCAATGTTGTCGCCCCTCTTTCTTTCTTTGCTTGTCGCCGTGCTGCGTGGTTGTTTATTTGCTCAAAGCTTTTAGCGCATTCCCATTCGCGCGCCGTCATCTTTGGCCTCGTCTTGGAACTTGTACGGTCGAATGGGGCGCCGAGAAATGAGAGAGAGAGAGATAGAGGGACGAAGAATAGATCTGACGCCGAGTTTTGACTGGCAGTTCGATCCCCGTGACATTGCGCGGGCCGCACCCGGCGCCGGCCGCTTGGATCGCGTCGCATTGCTTCTAATTCCTCTATCCCTCTTGCTATCACGTGTGACACGGGCCTAGCTGAAAAAATAATAATAGAATGGCCGACCGGCTGCTCAGTCGAAATTCTTGTTCCTCCTTATTTGCCCCGTTTTCCTTTCCTTCCATCTTTCACTTTCTTTCTTTCTGTTTCTTTTTTGGCTGCCTGGGGGTGGCGATCAGGCAAGGCAACATTTCCTGGAATTATCGACTTGCGTGTAGTCGATATCGTACGTTTTTGCTCCCTGTCTCGAGCGCAGATCGTCTTAAAAAGGCCATGTGCCCGCGGTTTAGATAGATAGATAGATAGATAGATAGATAGATAGATAGATAGATAGATAGATAGATAGATAGATAGATAGATAGATAGATAGATAGATAGATAGATAGATAGATAGATAGATAGATAGATAGATAGATAGATAGATAGATAGATAGATAGATAGATAGATAGATAGATAGATTATGTATGCATGTATGTATGTATGTATGTTCGATTCTTCTACACATGTTCTAAACATTAATACACACGCCTCCCGGACAAATTAGATCATCATAACCGCACTTGCCGTTGCGTGCGACACCGTAGTAGAGGCGTAGCCAGAGGGGGGGGGAGAGGAGGTTGGGTTGTTTCACCCCCTCCCCACCCCCGAAAATTTTCAATTTTGCTTGCGTGTGCATACACGCACAAACACAAAGCGCACGCACGAACATACATGAAGTATGGTTGAAGTTGTGTAAGGGCTACTGAAGCCATTCACAATCTTTGATCTCGTGAGACCACGCACTTTTGAGTCTCAAGTCGTATTGGGCGCGACTGCACATAGTTAAACAGCCTGCCCACTTCTTCCGAACCCTTCTTTATCGAATACTATACTTTTCGTCGTTGAGGTTGGCGACGTTGACAAAGAAGACACGACGAGTCGGAGATGTCTTACGAGTCTTCCGTTGTGGCTTTCTTGGGGTGTCACTCTCCGGGAGGAAAGAAAAGAAAACACATTTCGCGCGTCGTCCCCGTCGTCTTGTCGTCGTTGTTAGCGGCCACGCGACCCTGCTGGAAGCCCGCAGTTGCAGGCAGCCTTATATCGCTGCATAAATTGGGTGCATCGGATGCCAGCTTCCTAATCGCCTTCACAGCTCGTCCCCGCTATTCATCTGACAGCCACTTTGCGTGCGAGTCAGCTTTGAGAAGAGGCAGCTCACTGCATGCCGAACAAGGGATGCTTTGTTTTTTTCCGTGGCACGCGCTTCGCGATTCGCCATCGTATACGTTGTATGCGGCGCCTAGGGAGCACTTGCTGTGAGCTATACACGCCCTTGAACTAGACTTCTCGCTTATAATAAGCTCACATGCGCGTGCTTGCGTGTGTGTGTGTGTATGTGCGAACCGCTGAATCAAGATAGCCCCCGGAGGACCTCCGAAGAGAACCCCTTTGTATGCGGTGTGTTTGTGTGCCTACGAGCTCACCGTATACTCGTGGTGCTAAACGATTGCCATGTGTGGGCATCATGCGCTTGCGTGCGAAGAACCGGCGAGGCGTTATATGCAGTACTGGAGCGGTGGTACTCCTGTATGACGAGATTCATGGCTCGCAATGAAGACCTATATAGAGGAAGCGCATGATAAACGAACAGATGCACGTGTGGGTTGCCATTAAAGGACCATTGCACTGTCCTGCGGCCCCTTTGTCTCCGCTTATTTATTACCATGTGAACGTTTCATGCGATCGGTGATTTTACCTTAACTATGCGCTATCAGCGTGGAAAAATTAGTCCGCCATTGCGTGATAAATAAAGAAAAGGATGTCGTTAAACATACAGCTGCTCTATATATGCATCCCATGTATTCCTTGTAACAGTCCTGGGCTAGAGAACAAGTTGTATCGACTCTTACTGCGATAGCATCATAACATATTATTACTGGGCCGTCGGCATTGTACGCGGGTTTGTGACGTGGGCTGATCCTGTCCTGATAACACTGCGCGATGTGCCTTCACGGTGGTTTTAATTAATGCGATAGCCGTTAACATAGAGAGAAAAGCCGGCGATTTAGAGATGTATGCCTATAACAAGAAGTGGTGCATGGGTACGTGCGCGTGACGTAGGGAAACTGACGTAGTGATACACGTGATGACCACAGTTGCTTTTGGTATATTGTGCTAGAGTGTACTAGAACCATGAGAACTTGGGCCTAATTTTTGTACACTATAATTGTGCTATGCTCTCCGCCATAGTGCTTCATTGTAAAGGACGTTGTGTATTAGGATGACGACGATCAAGTCATATATCATTTAAGACTACAATAAACTGATGGACGTGTTTTATATAAGCATCGGTGTTTTGTTTTTGTTTTTTGTATATGTATATGGATGTATCACGATAGTTTTTAGAAGTAGGCGATGCATGCGTGTCCCTCTGAATACGGCAAATCATTTCAGCGGAATGTCGCAAGGTGGATAAAGGGTTATGACAGGGGAAAATTGGCGTCCAACCGTTTTGTAGCACAGAAGCTACGAGGAAATGCATGCGGATTTCTCGAAAAGAAAAGCTTCCCGCTCGACGAAGCGTTCGTATACTATAGTGATCTGGGGGTTCGAAACCGGGGCCGACGCCTTTCTAGTAGTCGCCTTTTTTGCGTGCCAGTGGCCTATTGAATAGGCTGTAGCACTACCGCTCTACAGCTTCCTTTTGTTTATACCTTTTTTCTTTATCGCGCGCCTGCTCTTCTCTCCGCTGTCCTTTCCACCTTTCTTTCCCTTTCCCCCTCCCCTTAGTGTAGGGTAGCAAACCAGATGCTACAATTCTGGTTAACCTCCCTGCCTTTCTCTCGTTTTATTATCTCTCTCTCTCTTACCAATACAGCTAACCAGCTCGGCTAGAGCAATTCGGAACGCGAAGACGATTTAATCGATGACTCGAAGCACATGGACACTAAAATCACAGTTCTGTGGAATTCCGCGATGGGTAGGAAGGGTTTTAAGAACGGGGAATCGTGCCATGCACTCAATCGTAGCAGGAAGTTGCATACACAAACGCCACAAGGATATTCTTTTTGTAATTAGTAGGCTCTATAAATCGCTAAACCTCGACACTGCATTCACCTGGAGCCACGGCATGCAGTCGTCGGGCTCCCGCGCTTTCGACGCTACCGGCGTGCCGAAAGATCGAAGCCGAATGAGAGATGGGAAAGATGTTTGGATGGAAAGCCGCTCATCCGCGAAGGCGCCTTCCTTTAGTGCTCGCCCGGCGCCCTGTTATGATTGGCCCTCGGCGATGCGCGATATAAACGGCACCCCGTGGGTGGGCGCGTCCGAGGCCTCGAACCCCGGAGTGAGGCACCTCGTTTCTTTTCTTTATAAACACTCGATCCGTGACTGCGCGGCGCCGCAGTCCCCGTTGCGGCCCTTCGTGGCCTTCATTGACCCGTTTCGGCATATACACGCTCCGCTGTCCGTTCCAACTGCGCCGACGCTTTTGTTTCGTTTCGTGTTCGTTGAGGCGATGGCCGCCTAGTCTTGTTTGCTTTCTGGCGCGGAAGGGATCCGCGGTAACACTTTGTGGCGACCCGCGGAATGTTTGTGTAGCCTGTTTCTCAATGCTGGTGCCGCTATGTAGCGTATATAGGAACTCCGGTTGACGTCAGCCATGTGCAACGGCCCGTCTAAGTGGCTACACGGCGGTGTGCTGCTAAGTTGCGGGTGCGATCCCCGTTCGCGCGGTGGCTGCGTACCGATTCAGACCGGGCGGGTATAGTCTACCGTGCTTTAAGGTGCAACCAGTCATGGGTTTGTTAACTGTCTTGACATTGCTGCAGTTGTGTCTATTCTTTAAGAAGTGTCCACTACAAAAGCTCAATGGCCGGTCAGCCCCGGGACCCGATGGCGTAACTAACAAACTGCTGCGCAATTTAGACGACAGCTCGATAAAGGTCATAACGGCAGAGATCAACCGCATATGGGAATCGGGTGTGTTTCCAGATGAGTGGAAGGTTGCGTCCGTGATTCTTATTCCCAAGCCTGGGCGCAGCCCCGGGGCTGAGAACCTCAGGCCAATCTCCCTGACGTCTTGTTTGGGCAAGGTGGCGGAGCATGTGATAAATAATCGGTTTTCTAAGCACATTGAGGACGAGGATCTTTTTCCAAACAACATGATAGGCTTCAGGCCTCATCTCTCCGCGCAGGACGCCATGCTACTCATCAAGCATGATATATTAGATAGGGACACCCGAGACACGAGGGCCATTCTCGGTCTCGATCTGGAAAAGGCCTTCGACAAAGTGTCACATAGGCATATTCTAGATTCGATCTCCCGCCTGGACCTGGGGGAAAAGTTTTACAGATTTGTGCAGTCCTTTCTCGAAGGTAGGAGGGCCACCATCATATTGGGTGACCTAACATCAAAGGCTTACGATCTCGGGCAACGGGGTACGCCACAAGGGTCGGTTATCTCGCCGCTCTTGTTTAACGTAGCGATGCAGGGCTTGGCAATCGAGCTTGAGCAAATGGAAGGTATTGGCTCCACAATCTATGCGGACGACATCGCCCTCTGGTGCTCTGGCGGGTCGGACGGCAGCGTTGAAGAAGCACTGCAAGCGGCAGTGCATTGCGTCGAAAAACACGTTAGTCAGATGGGCCTCCGTCTCTCACCTTCTAAATCAGAGTTGCTCCTATATCGTCCCACTAGAAGGGGACCCAAGCCTCGAGGGTGGAGGCCTCCCGAGGAAACAGATATTGGGGTGCGAACGTCATCCGGGTGCGAGATCCCCAGGGTTCGTTCTCTCCGGGTGCTAGGCATGATTATTGAAGCTAACGGTCAGCACGGGCGTACTATAGATAAGCTTACAGGTCATGCTGAAGGAGTAATCAGACTCATTGCAAGGGTTTCCAATCCAGGCGTGGTGCAACCAATGGTACATGTCCCTCAACGTCAGTAAGTGCTCCCACGTGTCCTTTCATCGTCGCCGTAACTATGTAGCTCCTTCTTACTCTCTCAACAACAACACATTAACCCAATGCAAGACATTTAAATACCTAGGAGTACATATATCTAGTGATCTGTCCTGGGCCCATCATATTCTCCAACTAACTAATTCCTGCAATCGCCTATTAGGTTATCTACGCCGTAACCTATCATCAGCATCCCCTGCAGTCAAACTACTTGCATATAAAACGTTGATTCGATCCAAACTAGAATATGCCTCTGCTATTTATGACAATCACCAAGTTAATATAAACAATTCCCTTGAATCAGTCCAGAACCGCGCTGCCAGGTTCATTCTTTCCGATTATTCCTACAGATCAAGTGTATCCGCCCTAAAATCCCAGCTTTGCCTCCCCTCACTTTCTTCTCGCCGCAAGACTGCTCGTCTAATATTATTTTTTAGGTTTTTCCATTCGCTGCCTCCAGGAAACCAAATCATCATTCCTGCACATCGTTCCTCTCGCCACTCGCACCAAAATGCTGTATATCTACCACGTGCACATACGACCACCTACCAACGTTCATTTTTCCTGCATACTGCCGGAGAATGGAATGCCCTTCCATCCGATATCGCCCTCATCACCGACATTGCTCAATTCAAAGCTGCCATTGAAGACCATCTTTCAAGACATGAAACCTAACCTGACCCGCCAGTTTTTTCGTTCGCCCACCCCTCATATAATGTCCCATGTGGGACCTTTGAGGTATTATGAATAAATGAATAAATGAATAAAAAAGGGGGGCTTAGGGAAGATAATCTACTCAGGCTATTTCACGCGTTCCTCATGAGCCATGTGAATTCTGTCACTCCCATGCATAGCTGGCAGAAACACGAAATTAACAAGCTGAACACGCTCATCAGGAAGTGTATTAAGAGAGTCCTCGGACTTCCAATGCACACAAGCACAGAGAACCTAGCAAGACTTGGCATACACAACACATTGGAAGAAGTGATTGAAGCTCAGCAGACCGCACATGTTTCCAGACTCTCGTCTACGACGGCGGGAAGGGGAATTCTGACTAAGGTCGGGCTCAGTCCGACGGCGCTAAGGGATAGGAACATTCAGCTTTCGGATAGTGTGCGGAAGGCTATTACAGTCTGCCCTATTCCAAGGAACGTGCATCCAACTTTCAACGCTGGCAGGAGGACTGCTCGCGCCTCCGCGCTTCTGCGGTACGCGCATGCGCATGAGGCAGAGTCGTGTTTTGTAGACGCTGCCCAGTACGAAGGCGACTCCAATCGCTTTGTTGCTAACGTTGTGGACCTAAAGGGACGCGTATTATCAGCCGCGTCAATCAGTACGTCTTCGGCTTGTAAGGCAGAGCAGCTGGCCATTGCACTGGCAATCCTTAGGTCAGACAGGGAAGAGATTTTTACGGACTCGAGATCAGCCCTTCGAGCTTTCTCAACTGGGGCTGTTTGTGAGGAGGTTGCTAGGGCTCTTGAGGGTAAGGTGCTCACTCATCACGTCATTACATGGTTCCCGGCGCACGAGGGCGCCGAGGTAGGGGGGTTGGCCAACGTTAATGAGTTGGCCCATGCCCAGGCGCGAGGTCTTGCCGGCCGCGCCGGGCACTGGGAAGCCGGTGTGCCGGGTGGGACCGGCGACGGGCTTGGTCCGACCTTTTCGGAGGCTGACCCACCCCGCTTCAGGGACATTCTCTCCACCTTTAACGAGATCACTAGCCACTACCAGATGAGCCGCAGGGCTTTCCCCTTGCCAAATCGAAATCTCACGAGGCCCCAGGCCGTGACTCTCAGGCTTCTGCAGACAAAGTCGTATCCCACACTCTCCGTCTTCAGTAGGTACACAGAGGTCTCCCCTCTGTGTCCCGACTGTGGGGCGGTTAGCGACTTTAAGCACATGCTCTGGGCGTGCCCCTCTTTGCAGCACCACACAGACCACGGCTTGACGGAGGAAGCCTTTTCTACTTTCCTCACGAGCCACGACTGGTTTGATCAACTCCGGGCTGTCCAGAAGGCCCACGATGCGGCGGTGAGGCTTGGCCTCCCTGTCCCAACGTGGGAGCGGCCCGCAGTCTTGCCCCTATAAAAACGGGGCGAAGATTCTTCCGGACCCGAATAAAGTTAACTATCTATGTCCGCTATTGATGCTTATGCTTTAAGCCTGTAATAAAGAGGAAAAAAAAAAACAAAAAAAACTTGCAAGTGTACCCAAAGTGTAGCCGTTCAAATGTACCTGTGCTTTGGGGTGCATGCAACAGTTAACCTCAACTCAGGATTTAGTGTTGTACTTGTAGGCATCTCTAATGCATACACCTATCGTCACCACTCTTCCCTCGAAGGACGTCAGCAGACGTCTTGTTCTAATTCTTATCCATTAATACTCGCTCACATTGGCTTCAGACGATTGGCCAAAATTACGTTAGTTCGATCTGCAAAATTCTTGCAGCAACGGAACGGGTCACCGTCACTGTGCACTCCGCGGCAGACGCGGCTGTTGCTCGCATGTACAATCGTGAGCAATATGAAAGGGAACACCTGTAGTTCGTGCTTAAGCAACGATTACGCACGATGTGCGTATACGAGTCTGACGAATGGATTTGGAAGGTGCTAGCTTTTTCGCTCGAACATTTAGTGTTATGCAAAACTTTTTTGTTTGGCAACTGGGGCTTAGTCAGTGTCACAGGGTTTCCTTCAATGCTTACGAGAGGGAACTATGGCGCTGCGATCGTTCAGCCACCATGGGAATAAGGGGTAATACATGGATTTACCTAGGCTTCGTGCCTGCGGCTTCGAACGTACTTGTGGCTTTGTTTATTCTTGTATTCTTGGCTTTTGTTTCGGATAAAAAAATGGCTCGTAGTGAACCTCTTGAGTTGATTTGAATTGATCAGCCTAAAATGGTCAAGGTGATGAATTGGGACTCTTGAACTTTTGCTGAACTTCGTCTTGCGACAAAGCAGCTGCAGGCCACACTGGGAGCCGAAAGAACGAAGCTGGGAAATCCACGTACTGCACATCATTCCCATGCTGGCCGAAGCGCCACAGCTTCCATATACACGAGCGCCAGTTTTCCCTCTAGCGCACTCTTATGAAATCCTATGGCCACTATATGACCTCTTGAAGGTAACTTCAGTGTTTCCTTTCACATTGCTCGCGATTATACCTTTGAATCACTGTCAAAGGTAGAGGTACAAGGCTTGCAGCCAGATGACGTCAAAAGGAAGGAATAACTAAACAACAAAAAAAGAAAGCCGGCAGACTTAGTGGGGAGACAAGCGTACACGAGGCCATGCGCACCGCCGAAGGCGCTCGCGGAGGCGTCGTGGCGATGACAGCTGGACCGCGACGACATTGATGAGCTCGCTCCGCTGCTGCTATACTGCTACTGCCGCTGCCGCATGCAACGGTCGTCACTTCCATTTCTCTTGAATTAAAGCGTGCAGGTGGGCGCATGCGTGCTACCGGGCGGCGATAGACACCCGACGCATGCGACGAGGAGCCTGCGGAACACGAATATCGACACAGACCAAGATGCAAGAAAGAGAATCGTCAAGAACTACATGGTGGAACGACTACACGTAGAGTGCATTGAGTGCGTGCGACGCAGCGAGATTAACGAAGAAGAAGAAGAGCAAGAGACAAATCGCTGTGCAATATGGCGGACAAGGAAAAGATAAAAGCATCGGAAACGTCGTGCCAGATACTGGTATACGCAGAGGGGCCGACACGGCTGCCATCGGGTCTCATGGTGTCAAAGGCAGTCCTATGAAGCGTGTGTGTGTGTGTATGTGTGCGGGAGAGAGAGAAAGAGAGAGAGAGAGAGAGATACTGTTGGATGAAGGAAAGAATGAGTGGGGCATTCTTCAGTCTCCTGCGAGTGAGGCACGATGCATAAAAGGCCAAGAAGCAACGAGAAGGTATAGGAAATGGAGGTTGCAGTACGACGCGAGGGCGTCGCTCCATGCGCTGCAGACAAGCTCTCAGGCAACAAGCGCCGCTCACCGCGGGCGGTCGCGGCGGTAGCGTCGATTTTTGGGTCACGGGGACGACATCTTAGGGTCTTTCGACGGGGGCCAATACGGCATGCAAGCCTTTCTTCTTATGCGGCGAGCCGCGTATGTTATAGGTGCGCGCGCGCGCTCACTCAAGCACGCTGCACAACGGTTGCGATCGAAGCCCGCTTCTCACGATTTCGTATACGCGGTCGACGAACGAACAAGTGTTCGCGGGTTTTTTTTTTTTCTCTTTGTTTTGTAATATGTGAAGCCGCGAGAAGAACGCGCCGTGCTGTGTCGGTGAGCAGTGCTGTCAATCCGTTCGTCGGCCACGTTTTGTTAGTTCCGATGACAGAGCTTATACAATGGGATTTGCGCTAACACGCGCCGCTGCTGGAGACGAGCGTCAGAGACTATAGTTTTCCAATCGTACTCATTTCTATATCCCAAAGAAAGAAAAGAAAAATGCGATAACGAAGGGAAGCTTCGGTCAACACTGCACTGTGGAAGGTTTGCCTGAAGTGGAAGGACGCATGCTGCAGTGCCGCTTGCATAGCGGAAGTTCGTGAACATCTTTTTACAGTCAAGCTGTAGCGTATCCTGTGCCGTCGTCATCATCGACGTAGTAGTAGTCGTAGTAGTAGTGTAGTCACGGAGGTGACGTGACCAGAGGGAGTAGCGAATAAAGAAAAAAAAAAACGCCAGGCCTGCGCGGAAAGCGCAGCACAGTCACAGCGAAAACTGGAAGAGCGGCATTTATTTATTTGTTTGTAGCCTATCAAGTTGGCACATACCCACTCTGGGGGATTGGCCAAGAAGACTTATTGTTGTCTATGGATGATAATTACATTAATGTTTGCCTCCCTATCACTAAAGTAGAAAAAATGGCAAAGATAAAGAGCAATAAAATTATAAAAGGTATTGTAGTCTATGGATAATAATTCATTAACTACAAAAAAAAAAGAAATAAGTGCTGTTATAATCAGTAAGACAGATAACTGGGCAAGTTGGCATGGATCCATAATTTAAACTTTTTTAGCGCGCACAAAAGACAAGGACAAGCAAGAGACACACGAGCGCTAACTCTCAACTGTTTATTTTGTCAAAGGAACGATACATATAAATACCCAAAAACCAGCATAGAGCATGTGCGGCGCAAGTCATGTGACACACTCAGAAGGGATAAACAGAATTAAAAAAAACAAACTCTTTATCTGTTTAACATTTGTGCCAGGCCGTTGCAAAAAAGTTCAGAGTGGGCGAAAATAAATGCAGCTGTGGCTTAAAGGAGGAATCGAAGTTAACAAAATGCCGAAAAGGGGTGGTATATCGGATACCTTTAACCTGTGGAAGTATGTACATAGGACAGACTGGCCGCTGTATCAACACACGGCTTAAAGAGCATGCTAACTCACTAGGGAAAGAAACATTTTCACACTTGTCTGATCATTGTAAATCATGCCATTGTGAACCCGTTTTTCATGATACAGATATATTGTTTGCAGATAAAGACAAACTAACACGGGAAGTTACGGAAGCATTTTATATCAATAGGTGTGCAGAGAAATGCATCAGTCACCCTTCGGTGGCTCTACCAGATAAAGAGTTTGTTTTTTTAAATTCTGTTTAGCCCTTCTGACAGTGTGTCACATGACTTGCGCCGCACATGCTCTATGCTGGTTTTTGGGTATTTATTAGGGGTGTGCGAATATTCGAAAGTTTCGAATATTCGTCGAATATTACATTCGAAATATTCGTATTCGATTCGAAAATCGTGTATTCGATAACTTCGAATATTCGAAAAATTCGAATATGCGATTCGATTATCATGCATAAAATAACTCGTCTTCCACATTTCTGCTGCGTTCGTATAGCTAAAAACGTTGCCGAGAGGAGCGATAAAGATTGTAAGTACACGGAGGCACGATATCTGCCTGCGACGAGCGCCCCAATACGTATGATTTATTGCTGGTGCATCTCCGACGTGCAGCGTTGTTGGCGATCATGTAACCGTATATTTTCAATATTATGCGGCCGTAACGTGCCGCACTACCACTCGTTCACTATGCGGGACCACTTCTGAAGAAAGACAGTGGCCTATGTGACTGGTGGCGGACTGTAGGCACCTTCAGATACCCCAGTCTGGCAAAGCTTTGCCCCATATGTACCTCCCTATACCAGCCACTTCTGTTCCAAGCGAGCGTGCCTTTTCAGTGGCAGGGGGTTTGTCTCTGTTAGAAGGGAGCGCCTGCTGCCTGATCATGTGGAGCAACTCATATTTCTTCATGATAACATCTAGTCATTACTTTCATTGTGCCGTGATATTTGATAGTGTTGTCATGTGCATTGTGCTAGCCTGGACATTGTGTTCTGGAGATAGCTGCCAGTCAGGCTGTTAATGTTTTTTGTTTTTTTTTTTTCAAATAGCTACATGTTAAATAAAATATTGTTACTATGGAGGCAGTTTTCCTTTGATATTCGATATTCGATTCGATATTCGACGGTGGATATTCGTATTCGATTCGTATTCGAAAAATTTGATATTCGCACACCCCTAGTATTTATATGTATCGTTCCTTTGAAAAAATAAACAGTTGAGAGTTAGCGCTCGTGTGTCTCTTGCTTGTCCTTGTCTTTTGTGCGCGCTAAAAAAGTTTAAATTATGGATGCTGTTATAATAACGGAAGTCTGAAAATCTTGAGCCGACCAGACAGCTTAGTTTACCTGACCCGACCAAATTGGACTGTATGTCTTATCTTTAATAACATTTTATAATTATTTCGCGAGTATTTTTCCAATATTTCTTAAAGTAGACATTATGTTCAGGGGCGTATCCAAGGGGGGGGGGGTTCAACCCCCCCCCCCCCCCGAAATTTTTCAGTTTTGCTTGCGTTTATATACACGCACACATACAAACGCACGCACGAACATACATAAAGTATGGTTGAAACCCCCCCCCCCCCCGAAAAAAATTTCTGGCTACGCCCCTGATTATGTTGTAATACGTTTAGTGGCTAGAATGAAATTACACGCAGCATCAAAAATTTCTCTATAGCAATGTCCCAAAACAGAGGCGCCGAAATTTAGAACATTTTCTGCAGTTAAACTTAAACAAATCGTCGAAAACGGAATAACCAGGAGTCTTTTCCTGATTATTGAATAGTTACGACATGGTATAAAATAATGGTAAATAGTTTTTCAGTAAGCATGTACCAACTAGCCCAACAAAAAGTTCTATTAAATGGTAAATAGATTTTGTTTCTTCGCAAAATGGGCAAAGGGGTGATACCGCCAGACCATCTCTGTGTAAATATAAGTTTAATGGCGGGACACGGCATCGAAATTTATAAATAATAACTTCAAACTTCCTAGATTCACTCCACTTAGGTTTCCATGGAAATTTAAGGTGTTGATATTCTGTCCATTTAGTTATAGTTTCCATCATATCTGTACAAATTGCTAATTTTCTATATCTGATCGCTGCTATGTATTATACTTCTGGGAGTACCGAAATTATTGGTCCGTCTAGTGGTTATGGCGCTCGGCTGCTGACCCGAAGGTCGCGGGATCGAATCCCGGCCGCGGCGGCTGCATTTTCGATGGAGGCGAAAATGTTTGAGGCCCGTGTACTTAGATTTAGGTGCACGTTAAAGAACCCCAGGCGGTCGAAATTTCCGGAGCCCTCCACTACGGCGTCTCTCATAATCAAATCGTGGTTTTGGGACGTTAAACCCCAGATATTATTATTATTAAATTATTGGTCAATCGAGGGAAGCCCGGGTACTAATGTGCTCAAAGTCATTAGGGCTCGTGAATGTCCTGATGCTGTAAGTGCTGTACATACCGAAAGAGAATCTGTTATTATGATTGCACTAAGCGACATTTCTATAGAGCCCGTTATAAACTCTCTTGTGGCTACTAATACAAGTACACTAGCGACGTACCCACTACGCCACAAATCATAATTTTTGTGAAGTTGGGAAGCACCCGCCACGACATTATTCGTCATTCTGTGGAGAAGCGAGGTACCATCTGTAAGGCATTATGTGCACTTTGTTGATGCGGCGGTTGATGACGATGAAGAATTATGGCTGGGCCTTTTGTAATGGGTTGAAAGCTATAAACGACCCCCCCCCCCCCCCGGGTTCATGATGATGATAATTTTCTATCTACGACACACGGCGAACGTGGAGAATTACAGCGCTGCCGTGATAAATAAAACGAGTTAATGATGATGACGATAATGAGGGTGATGATGACCAATCACACACAGTCGCGCACTTATAGATTGGCTGTCCGGCTGTTTTCACGGCGTTGAACTGGCTGACAACTGTTTAAAGCTAATTCTTGTATGGGCAAGCAGCCGGTATAGGAGTGATTGACTGTTTGTCGAAATGAATAAAGTGAACGAATGAAAACCAAGAAATGGCTATGTTTGCTGACTGCGCTACACTTGCCTATCTATGGCTTCGGTATGCCGATACCGTGCACTGTTGTTCCGGTTACTTTTTCAACACGCCACGGTTTTGCGCGTTGAATTACAAAATTAAATATAGAACGCCCATGTTTCCGGGCGCGCGTTTCGGGAACGAATCCGAACAAGACAGATTTAAGTTCGAGGAAAATGGTCGTTCCCTGTTCGACAATATCGCATCTCTTTTGGAAGGAATAACTTGGTAGTAGCGTCGCTCTGAAAATTTGTAGGAAACGAATACGTCTTGCGAACTTCCTTAATTACAGTTTCTGAATTGCAATACGCGCCATCACGCAATTAATTAAGAATATAAAACAATTTTGTTACTTATTCGATTATTTATTTCTATCTTTGCTCGAAAAAAAAAATAAACTCCCAGGGTCACTTATGCATTCACTTAAAGGACCCCTGACACCGAATTTGGAAACTCGAGATGCTTGTGTTGTTTGATAGTCCTGCATGCGGGGGCACTTCTGACCGATTATGAGTGACGAGCGTTGCCTTTAAGATATTTTAATTTGGTTTTAAAGTAAGCCTGAGTGCTCATCTGAATTTTGAACTCCTATCAACATAACCACTAGTATGACGTAGACGTAGGCCCCTTGTGACGTTGCAGAGGTAAAGCAAGTGTTGTCGACGTCACAGACAGAAATATGCGCGGTGCATGCACTGTGGTATATTTCGAAGCATGTTTGCTTTCCCACCTTCTCCTTCTTCGGTACGTGTCTGCAGGCAGCGTGAGCTCTCCGTGTGTGTGTTCTCCAACTGGCAGTTCAACAAGCGCGTGTGTGACGTCACCCAATACTGAGCGCACGTCATCACGCGTGCCCCGAGGCGCGACCGCCGCGGCGCGGCGCTAGTTTCTTATCCTCTTTCGGCGCGCGTTTTGAACCTACACTAAAAATGACCACAATTAACGCTGCTAGGATTATTTAGACATCACGTTGGAGGATTTACGGTGTCATTCCGTGATTACAAGACATAGACCTACTTATTACAACATAAATGTCACAAACAAGAAATCGGCTGTCAGGGGCCCTTTAAGAAGACTCGAAGGCGAAAGCCACCTTCTTTTCCTTCACAGTCGATGTGTCTATCCTGACCCGCCACCCTCCGAGAGCTTTCTGCAGCTAACGTGGTTTTGCATTGCCTCCAGGATCGGAGGCACCCCGCCTGGTTTTGCACTGCCTCCATGATCGGCCCACTGTTGACCAAGCCACGATGTCATGCGATGGCGTCATAAATTGTGGCATTCTGTGACGTCGCTATGACGACATATGGAGACGTCATCACGTGATGATGATTTTTTGCGTCACTCGTGTTGACGGCGCCGCGACGCGGGACGCGGGCGAATTTTCGCGTTTGATGAGGCATCTAAGGCGTTTGCAAATTGCATTAATGACGTCCAACATATGGAGTTGCAGTGAAACCTCGGTGATGCGAATCTCACGGGACCACCAAAAATATTCGTATCACCAGAAAGCATGGAAAATTAGCATGCGACAAAAGAAAGCTCGCGTACATTTTCATTTATTGTTTTTTAGGGCCGCAGCAATGTCAGGAAGGACCCTGAATGATTGTCAGTTAAGTTTTTAGATGTCCGCAATCACACCAGCACTCGTGAATATACGGCTCGTACGCGGGTACTTAATGAACCAGGTGCGTGGTGACGCGCTGCAGCAGTAGCCCTTTCCAAATTTTAGTATGTTTTTTTTTGCATGACACCGGAGTACTGAAGCAAAAGTAACAAAAGAAGCGTTTTGACGCGATGGATAAGGCCACAAAATTACAGAACCACGGTCCTGTGTTATCGTTTTGTTGTCGCGGAGGTGTTGGTTTTTTTGTCTTTTTTTTTTTTTTAGATATACGGCCGTGCCCGCACAAGTGGGACCTCAACGGTCGCAAATGTGGACGTTGTGAGGCCTGACTCCTTCGCCAAGACCGCCCTCGCCTTCTTTCGGTCCTCCTCCACCTTTCATGGGATGTCTGAAGCACGAAGCAGGCACGTGTAAACACATTACAACGACAGCAGCCCGCGTCGACGCGTTAGAAGAAAAAAAAGCATGGCGCTAATGTCCTCTGTAATCTAAACGCGAAGGCACACGGAGTCACATAAGAGACTCAAAGATTCGCGCACACAATCTCGGCGGCCGTGACGCGTGTCTGAAGGTTTATTCTGACCGTAAGAAAAGTGTTTCTCTTACACCGTGATTCTGATGATTTGGCGGTGCGGCGCGCATGCCCACGTTTACGTTCCCGCGCTCGCGCGTGCTTGGCGCATCTTCCGCGACAGCGCGGACAGCACCTCTTCGTGCCTAGGCGGTAGCGTACGTTCGTAACAAACGTCGCTGGGTGAAAATCGGTTCGCAACAACCGTATTACATTACACTGCAGGCCAATGGGCCTTGGCCGGGACCAACGAAAAATTCGTATCACGCCGAAATTCGCATGAGCTGTCATCTTATCGCCAAGGTTTTACTGTGTACAGATAATATTGCATCAATATAATATGCTGCCAAATAACGGCTGTGGCCAAACCAAGCGAGCTCAGTGAAGGACTTCCGGGCGAATGAATCCTGGAGTGATTATGCCGTTCGGCGTCGCAGAACGCCTTCATCGGCGTGACGGATTTTCTCGTCCGTGCAGACGCATCCGTTATTTTGTTTTTTTGCCCCTGTCACGTTGTTCGCGAGAGGCGCGTACCAATCAACGTTTCTCACGCTTCCAGTGTTACCCGTTATACACGCGGATAATTTTTACGGAAGACGTCGCACTGGCGATACCCCCCACGCTTCGTGCCTACGTAAGCGTGAGAAAATATGATGTACAGCGCATAGAGCGTATACTAATCGGACTCATTACAGGGGGCTTGAGCACTGCGATGCCTGGTCACAGCATTATAGCAATGCACGAAAGCGAGGAAGAGAGCGTAATCCTGGGAGGAACCGCACTAAACAAAGTAAAGAAAGAAAGAAGAACGCTGCCATCATCATGGGTTTCCGTGACATCGTTCATCAGAGAGGCCTGACAGGCGGCTGCCACGAAATCAATCGCTAGCCTCCCTAACTGCCTCGGGGTTTTTGGTCTTTCTCTCTTTCTTTCTTTCTCTCTCTCTCTTTCAAGTCTGAATGCGCTGCTTGTCATGTATATCAGTGAATTTCTTGCCGGCTATACTTTCCGGCCGCCCTCTTCTTTCTTTCTTTCTTTCTTTCTTTCTTTCTTTCTTTCTTTCTTTCTTTCTTTCTTTCTTTCTTTCTTTCTTTCTTTCTTTCTTTCTTTCTTTCTTTCTTTCTGTTCAAGTGCTGCAGCTAGTCGCGTCGCCCTATAGACTCTTGCGTGTGAAGGCGCTTGGAAAATGACCGAGTGTGGTTGTAACTGCCTCGATCGAGAACAGCCGAGAAGAAATCTCGCGGGAAGTCTCGCCTCGCGAGAAAAAAACGAAGATCCTCTCAAAGATGAAACGGGGCAAGAATTGGTTGGGAGTGGGGGGTGATGGAGAGGGTCGCGAAAATTGCCCCCGTTTCGGATACATAGAAAAGTGCAAAAAATGAAGATGAAACGCAGCCGCTGTGAGTTGCGAATAACGTGACGTCAGAGAAAGAAGAGGGGGGTGGATTCGGGGGAGGTGGGCGGGATAAAAGAAAGATACTTCATTAAAACATGTCTCTCCTCCCTTCCCTCCACAGCGGTGTTCGAAGGTCGAAGAGGGAAATAAGAAGAGGCGGGGGGGGGAGGGGGAGGGGGAGGGGGAGGATTTCTTTGGGCTGCACCCTCAGCACCCCCCCCCCCCTCGCCCTTCCCATCCTGGCTACGAGGGTGGTGTGCCTGTGTGTGGAAGGGAGGGGGGAGGGGGCTTGTGAAGGTCTGTATGTGAGTTTGTGTGTCATTACAGCAGAAAAGAAAGATACCTTGAGTATGGGGTTTTGTATCAGTGACAGAAATCGAAATTCAGATAAGTATTCTGCCCCCCATCCTTCCCTAATCAAACCACCCATTCTTCACCGTATCATGCCCCTCGCCTGATCAGTGACAAATACAGTGGAAGTCGGAGGAGCGAACACTGCGAGGAGAAGTATGGAAAGGCGGTCTGGTAGGGGCTTGGTGCTCTAAGGCGGCTACGCATGGTGTCTTTTAATTTCGTCTCCTCTTCTTCACACAGTCACTGAATCAGTTCGGGGGGAGACGAAAGTCGATCGAGTGGGGGGCTTGAAGTGTAGCTACACAGTTACGGTATAGAATACAGCCCGGAAATAGTTTCGTCTGCGCGGTTCACCGCAGAACCGCTTCCAATTCGCAATCTTCTTCCTCCCCCCGTAACGCTCTTCATCTTCAAGCTTGTTCCTTTTGCCTCTTGTGAGCTGGTCTGCGCGTTGCGCTCCTTCGCGGATCTTGGACGGTTTCTGTTTTCTGGTCGGGTTCGGCCCGTTGCTGCTTGCAATCCTCTCCACTATGTCTGAGGCATGTTGAGATGATTTCGGGGACATAAGGGTTGGGGGGGGGGGGGGGTTGCGTGATCACTAGCGTGATTTGGCTTGTGTGAGCACAACACGCAACACCTAACCTGTCTTGCCTCTGCATCAGTGCATGTGTCAGCAGAGGAGGAGCTTGCTGGGATGGCAGGCGAACGCGTTGGTCATTGAAAGTAACACTTTGGTTACTTTCAATGACCAAGGGAGAGAGAGAGAGGTTTGGAGAAGAGGGATATTATAGAGATAGTAAGAAAATGCAGGGTTGGCATCAGTGGATGTGTCATCAGAGGAGAATGGCAGTCGCTTTGAAAACCTGGAAGAATTGGCCCTGCTTGCGAAACTGCCTCAAGGAACGGACTCGAAGCCTATACGGCCGATTCTGACGAGAGCTGTGTGCTTACAGATACTTAATAATTGTTGGGGTTTTCAGTCTCAAAATCACGGTATGGTTATGAGGGATGCCGTAGTGGAGGGCTCCGTAAACTTTGACCATCTGGTGTTCTTTAACGTGCACTTAAACCTAAGTACACGGGCCTCTGGCGTTTCGCCTCCATCGAAATGCGGCGGATACTTGTACCGCAGGGACTCGTGTGATAAACTCGCGCGAGGCACGATAAGAGATTATTGAGGTGTATATTGGAGGGTATATTCGAGATTATGGAGTAGTACATTAAGGAGGTGTATACAAACCTCTATATTGCATGTAACACGCATATACTTTGAAGTCCTGGTGTTACCTTAGTAACGTTATCCGAAACGCTATACGATAACCTGATATAGCATGATAGATACAGATAGTATGTGACCTAAAGGTAACCTGATAACCTGATCTGGTAACCTGTATGTTGTACGTTTCACCTACATACTCAAGAGCAAAGGAGTAGCCAACGCCTGATGTACGCGCCATGGAGCATCTCCTCATGTTATGTCAATAAAGAAAACATGGTCAAAGTAGAGTCGTAGTACTCATCTTTCGCATTGCCTTAGCTCAGCATAATTCTCATTAGCCCGTCGATCTCGTAACGCGTTGAGTAGAATCGACAACGACCAAGTTGCATACCGTTGCTCCGCCATTGATATTGAAAGCCTTATAAATGCCGCATCAAACGCGAAAAGAGACCGTCGACGTCAACACGAGTGACGCAAAAAACCATCATCATGTGATGACGTCACCATGTGACGTGATCAATACAATCGACCGAGGAGGAAAAGTAGATGGCTCTCGCCTTCGAATCATCGTAGGCAAATTCGTAAGGGATCGTGTGACGTTTTTGTTCCTCTCGTCGTTGAGTCACTTGAATGCACTCGGAGCATTACGAGATGAAGCAGGACGTCCAAGACGGGTTCACTGACTCGGACTGGCTCCCAAGTCTAGTGTCCATTATACTTGCCTTCTTTGGGTCCCGGAGACAAGGAATGCGTCGCGTATACACTCGCCGCTCTCAAGGCATCCGGTGACGAGTCGAGAGGCGCCTGCAGGAGACCCTAATTGTTTTCGTGCGCATTATCGCCACATACTTCCTTTATTCGCTGTCTCTGTAGACCTCCCGGATAACGTCCGATATGTGCTGCTCGCGCCTGCCAGCCGATGGAGCCTGCGCGACGGGCATAGGTGGTGGTGCTGCATATGCGGCCCCAGCCAGCCAGCCAGCTGACGCTTTCCAGAACCGTGCGCCGCCCGGGCTGGCCCCTCGCTCCCACACCAACCGTCACCGCTGCCACACCGACTGCTATGTGTGTATTACGCACTATGGGAGCGCGATCCATTAGGGTGACGGAGAACGGCCTGTTTACGGGAGTGACATTCAGCGACGGAGCCGCTGCCCGATAACGTGGGACACTTGGTTATTTTCTTCTTCTTCTATATTTTGTCGTGGGACATGTACGTGCACGGCGTGCTGTCAGACTATGAACAGCGGAGCGCGTTGTTCAGGTTCTTTCTGACCTTGACTGGTAGAAGAGAACCAGGCCGGAGCTCGAGGCAGAACGGCATCGTGCGGATAAGAAGCTGCGAAATGTATATAATGTGAGGTTGAACGATGGTTCCTCCGGCGCCTTTGTCTAGTTACAAGGTCGAAAGCTGGAACTTTTGGCGCATAATTGAAAGGGGAAAGCGGTTAAAAAGAAAAATTCTGGCAGATTCCACGCACTGTGAGAATCGATGTAATGCGAAGGTGTCGGCGAGGAGCTGCATACACCGCATTGTTTGGCTTTGAGACAAATCATGGCATTCGTGCCATGACATGTCGCTCACTATCGCATGTTTGTCATGCATGCATGTACAATCTGGTATATACCATGCTAATGAAACATATTCCGGTATGCACAGTATATGACCTGTGTATATGACGTTCGTCGTACACTCATGTCATGCCATATCAGTTTTCGTATATATAAACTTAGCGAAACGGCCGCGAGAGCACCAAGACCGTGTCATGTAAATCATGCCGTACATGACATGGACATCGCGTTTTTCATGTTACGACTTGACGAATCCAACAGACAATCAGACCAAGGAAAACATAGCGGACATAAATTGCTGTCTTTAACTGTAGTGTAGTAATTAGGATGTAAGCTGAAATGAATTAATGTGGACGAAAAATCACCCTTTATATCGGTGGGATCCGAACCCACAACCTTCGAATTACGCAGTAATGCTTTCATTTGAGCCAGTTGGTGCAAACTTGTAACTTGATTCATGGCTCCGCTAAAAACACGTCCTGTGTACGTCTCATGACCGCGGTTATATACGAGTAGCATTACGCTTTGGGTTTTTAAAACGACATTCGACATTCTCGCCGGGTTTGATGAACACGGCCGTATGTGGGCACTTTGAGCGGGATCAAAGAAAGGCGTTTAAGCTCTCGAACAAGGCCGAAATGCTGCGGCTAGCAATTAACTGGCGCAACACTATTAGTTCGCAGTTTAATTACGAAAGATGGTGAGTAAGCAGAACTTCTCGCGTTTCTTTTTTCTCTAGTTTCTTCTGAAGAGGTGTGACGAACTCTTAATCTTTCCTCTGACTGAGTTATTGCGTTGCGAGCTCGAACCTAAGTGTTGCCCCAGTACCCTCTGCAGAGCGTTAATCAATTAGACGCGCTGCGAATTGCATTAACGGGAACGACGTACCCTTGCTCGGTAATATGTCCTATAAGTTTTCGTAAGCTTCCAGTGAACGCTTATGGAATTACGAAGGCAAGAAAGTTGCGAGAAAGAAATAATTAGGCGAGGTGTTTTCTTTTAACCAACGCACATAGATTAGATGAATATATGGGTACATCTAGTCCTGTAAATGGAGCGCTGTAAGGTGTAGTTCGGCTAACCTTGAGGACGCTGGTACAATTACCGCCCATGCGGCTGCTTTGGACAGGGGCTAAATGCACAGAACCCGTGTACTTATACTTGGGTGCACGTTAAAGGGGTACTGACACAAAATTTCGCGGCCGAGATAGCCTGCTGCATCTATTTCCGTGTACGTGCGTGTACCATCTGCGAAATATCGACAGCGAATAAAGCTTGGAAGGTATTTTATATGAATATTGAAGTTCGCGTGCGCGATCCAGCATTATAGGGCGCACCTATTGCATTGACACCCTCGGAGGTGACCCGAGGTGACCCCCCTACTTCCCCTACGTAACCGTTATAGCCGGTACAACAAGTTGTGATGACGTCGTAGCCGCCATTTTTGTTTTGACGCGCTCGCCGCTGCGCTGTTGGTGTCTCAAGGAAATCGTCGCCAACAGACGACGATGAGGAGGACGACGACAACGAGGACGATGATGGCGACGACATCGCGCAGCACGTGCGGCAAGCGTGCGAATGCGAGGAGACGACGCGAACAGCGCGGAAGTGCGTCACACTTCTGTGTGCTGACGTGATCGAGCGCTGCAGCCGCTAGGTGGTGATAGTTGCACCCGGAGGCTTGTCGTTTTTGAAACCGAAACTGACACTGGTCGGTAATGAGGAGCCTGTAATTAATTATCTGTCGCGCGCTGCAGCAAACGATGTGCCGTGTTACGACTAACAGGCCCCCAGCAACACATTGCAGCAAAAAAAACGCGAGGCCAAAATTTTTGTGTCAGTACCCCTTTAAGGATCTCCTGGTGATCGAAATCGATTGGAGTCCTCTACTAAAACGTGCCTGATAATCTTATCGTGGTTTTGGCACGTAAAGTGCCAGGATTTTTGTTGTATAGGCGGATAGATAGATAGATAGATAGATAGATAGATAGATAGATAGATAGATAGATAGATAGATAGATAGATAGATAGATAGATAGATAGATAGATAGATAGATAGATAGATAGATGCTTCGTAAGCCTAAATGCGAAACATCTAATGCTTACGCACTATTTTATGATTTCCCAGCAGGCAGTTCATGCTCAAATTTTATTAAGGCGAAAGCGTTATATCTCTCAGTGAGTCAAGAGACTTCGTCATTTGGCGGGAATTGACGATACGTCACGAGACCTGGGCAAAATGTCGCATGACGCCCTAAACGATGTCATATGACAAGACGACGTCATCAACGACGTCACATTTTGGCTTCATCATGACGTCACGATGAAGCGGGAAATTTGCGGCGTCATCATCACCTCATGATATGACACCGTGATTATGATGATGACGTCATCAGATTTCGCTGACGCTTCGTCAAAGGTGGGCCGATCACGGAGGTAGTGCCACACCGGATGAGTTGCAGAAAGCTGCAGGGCCGGTGCTGAGGGTGGGGGGTGAGTGCAAGTGACTGAGATCGTGAAGGTCATTTAATGAGTGTCTCCTGAGAGCATACCCTTTCGCCTGTTCTGTCCTTAGCGTTGCTTAAAGCGACTGTCATTATAATGCTTCGTGATGTCCGCGTTAGCGGCATTTTACCATGTCATGCTGTGCTCACAACATCTACCTTGCGTTTCTCGGCAACTGCCGTCGCGAACGCTGCCCAGCGTTCGCGACGGAGCGCTTGCTTAAAAGAAGCTCGCTGCCCACGGAAATGAGTTGCGATCGCTGATTTGTTGCACATTTATCCTAAATAGCGAACATATATTTACGCTAAGCAAGCGCAATTAGCTGTCGCGACTACGGGCGTTGTGAAATGGTGGGCACAACCAGTATAGGTGCGCCTATTTGGTTCCATCTTGAACCGTGGGTCACCCCTCCATTTTTTGGACTATTTTGTAACAGTCCCCGTTTGACGTTGTGTTATATGAACTGCTTACCGCTCTACCATAGTACCATGCACGTTTAATCAATATCGTATGTGGCAGTGAGCATCAACAACGAGGAGATAATCACAAACTCGACGACGGTCCGGACGACGGCAGCCGAAATAGCGGAGCAATCTGCGATTGCGTTGGCCTTGCTGGACAACAGGAGGTCCACGATTTACAGCGACTCAAGATCGGCGATCAGAGCATTTGCCAAGGGCACCATCTCGGAACCGGCCTTGCGGATCCTCCGGGACAAGTGCATCGAGCCGCACACACTTGTCTGGTTCCCAGCTCACATGGGACAGATCGAGGGAGCCCCGCCCAATCTCACTGAGTCGGCCCACATAGCTGCGCGAGGACTAGTAGACCGCGTAGCTACCGGAGGGCGTGCTGAGGTTTGGATAATCGGGACCATCCCACCTCGTATAACGTAATCACCAAGCATGTTTACCTGGGGCGGAGACAGTACCCTCCACCACACAGAAAATTAAGCAGACCACAGGCTCTGACACTCAGGCTACTTCAGGTCGGGGCGTATACCCTAACCCCGCGCTATTGCACAAGATCTATCCTGAAATACAGCCAACTAATGCATGTTCATTATGCGCAGATATCGCTAATGTCGAACACATGCTCTGGCGATGCCCCGCGTTACACGGCAGCGCGTTACAAGTCATCACGCAGTCAAAATGGGAAGATGCTATTACAAGCTCCGGACTCGAAGCACAACTATGGGCAGTCCAACGGGCCCGCGACGCAGCAGAGACTTGATCTTTCTGTTCCGACGTGGGAGCGGCCCGCAACGGGCTAGGGCGCGTTCCGAGGGACCTAAATAAATTTTAACAAGGTGTGGGTTCGAGCTAGTTGGTACTCCATGATCACCACTTCTTGCGCAAAATTTTCGAAGACGTCCGTCGTCTTAGAAAATTTTGCGCAAGAAGTGGTGGAAAGTTTATTCATCCATCCATCCCTCTATAGTTTCCACACACACACACACACACACACACACACACACACACACACACACACACACACACACACACACACACACACACACACACACACACACACACACACACACACACACACACGCGCACGCACGCACGCACGCACGCACGCACGCACGCACACACACACACACACACACACACACACACACACACACACACGCAGTAATCTTCAGGGACAGCCCTTATATCGCTGTAGCATAACATACGCATAGTGCTCTAATCGCTCAGATTTCTAAATACACAGTGCTCTAAATCGTCAACAATCTTTCTTAGCGCCTCGATGCTATGCCCGTTAATATTCGTTAATTAGTATGTACGTAGTTTGAACCCCTCAGTCTTTCCATTGTAAGGGCTGGGGTGCATCATCTGTTTCTGTGTGTCAGCGGTAATAACAGTAACTATAGGTCTCGTGCAGGCCCGCAGCCAGGAATCTTTCTTTTTTTTGGGGGGGGGGGGGAAGGGGGGGGATGGCACTAGCTGAAAGCCTTGATTATTCGAGAAAAGCAGCTTTTTTAGTTACATCTTTTCCGTAAGGCACCCCCCTCCATCAAAACCCCCCCGGGAGGGGGGGGGGGGGCTCGGGGTTCTCTCCCCTTTCCCTGTTACAGGCCTGGTTTCGTGTCATCGGTTAACTCCACGCGCTTGAACTGCAGTGTCTTCGTGGGTGAGTTTCAATCACACGATCGTTAATCGTTCGTTAAACGCTAAATGCACGTTCGTTGTGATGAGAGAGAAAGATAGAGATAAGATTTATCCATTAGCGAAAAGTTAATTTCCGAGGTTGCTCTGCCGAATAGTCGAGCTCTGACCTGCTGAGCGCTCGAAGTTATGCATACATTGAAAGCAACCGGAAAGCAAAGCCGCCAGAGGCAGTGGCGTTGCCAGGGGGTTGCACACCGGGCCCATGCCCCCTCACCCCCACTCCCCCGAATTTTTTTGCCTATGGCATACAGAGCACAAAATGACACTCGACCATATCTGCCCGCCCGGCTCCCACTTCAGATCAAGGAAGCCCCCCCACCCCGAAAGGACGACCCATTACAGCGTTCCAATGCTTCTCTACTATATATATATATATATATATATATATATATATATATATATATATATATATATATATATATATATATATATATATATTTATATATATATATATATGGGTCCGGTATGTATAATAAAACAAGCGGGTGCACACGAGATTGTTACATTGCTACAACTGCCGATAGGCAAAACTTCTAACACAGTTGGCGTTGCCCCAACACGAAGCTGCGCTCAGAATTCGCATTAGGCAGTATCGTAATCGTCGGTGAAGTATTTCTTTTTCTCTTTCTTTCTCTCTCTCTTTCACGTGTTTCACGTGCTCCACTTCGCCGAGCAGAGTTTTCGTTTAACGCTCGCATTTGCTGTACATCGGTAGTGGGGCTTACCCAATTCCTGTGGCACAGACCCACTTGTGGTTCCCTGCGGACGCCGAAGTTCTTACGGCCGTCTTAAACAGCCCAGCTGTTAAAACTCTATATATAATTTCAGAATCGCAGTCCAGATTTCGGTCATTCTGCAGATCGGTATCGATGCTCCTCGATTCCTCTCTCCAAATCCCCTTAAGAAATGACCGATATATGAGATAGGGGAAGAGCTTGCCTTCAAATGCATACGTTAGCTGGGCGGTGCATCAATGATCGGTTTCGAGAACATGCTTTAAGAACTGGTACTGGAAGGAAACTTGCCGTACATATATAGCGCCAAGCACGGATGTACCCCCCAGCCTGTCAGACGCCACCCTCCTTAAACGCTATCGTGACAGGCGCGCTAGAAAGATATTTGAGGCCTATGTAAACAGCGGAAAAGGGGACATAAGCGTGCCGTCTCTTGATCTATTAGACAGCTAAATCCTCTACCTGACGTCACGTCCATGATTGAAAAGTGTTACCTAATCTTTGTTCACGCCTTTTTTCGTTCATGTATATATTCTGGTTCCTTTCAATAAACCTTCAGTGGCAGTCAGCCCCCGTCCTCGTGTGTTTCCTTCGCTTGGTCGCGTACCTGTGCTGTTTATTCCTTCTTTAAAAACGTATATCAACTAGCCCGCCTTTCACAGCTTGTTTAGCTGACATCTTGTTCAAGTACTCCTACCCCCTCAAACGCTTCAACCTTATTCACGACCCCTGCCCTTGCGAGATTCCATATAGTGACTGCGGCTCGCTGGCTGCGGTGAGCTTGAAACCCCTGGTGTATACGGTCAGAAGAAAAAAAAAAAAAGATAGACACAAGCAGAAGAAAGTATGACGACAGAAAGGACTGACAAGTTCAAAAATTCCGGGGTGATAATTAAAGCGGGATAGCTGACCTTTTAGCGTATATTATCATCTCTGCGAAGCTCTCATTACAAAGCTACGGTACGAAATAAATACGAAATAAAGAAAAAATTGCTGTGTTCCTGCTGGGGCATTATAACTCGAACGACGGCAGCGCGTCTATGTGTGTGTGTGTGTGTGTGTGTTTGTGCGCGCGCATCGCCGCCGTTACGCGCGGGTAGTGTGAACCCTGTGTGAACGGGTAAGCGAAAATGCGACACCATGAAGAAAAGAGGGGAAAATGAGGGTGGCATTCAGGTAATAGCGCACTGGTAGGCTAGCTGAGCGGTGCCCGCTCCTTCCTCTTTGAGAACCACCGGACGATATATGTAGGGGAGCTGTTTTAATTACGGACGTTTAATTATCGACGTTCCGCGCAGTCGCTAGCGTTCGCCTCCCTACGGCTCTACGTGTATTTTTTTTTTTCGCTTTACTCCAAACTCTCGCACGCACTTCAGGTTCTCGTGGCGCGAGGGGATATTCGCGACTTGCGTGAGTATTACGTTGTGTGTGCCTGCGTGTTCTATTGAACGCGACGCCGCCAATATACGGTATAGCTAGAAGGCAAAAATGGAAGGGTTTTTGCAGGACGCGTTAATAAAGGGCCCATTTGGGAGGAATTTTTCTCTTTTTTTTTGTTCTAACTGGAAAACTTACCGGAGAAGGAAGAATTCGGGCTTAATGGCACTCTTTTCAAAGATTATTAAGAGCTAGCCTCTCTTTTTGTGTGTGCGTGTGTGTGTCTCCGTAAACGGAGCGGCAACGTGACACTCGATTTCATTCTGCTTGCTCCGAAAGCGTGCGGCATTAAGCTAGCTCTGTAAAAGGTGTTCACTTGAATAGGGATGCTATTCTATAAACAAAGGCCACAGACAAAAAAAAAAGAAAGAAAGGAAAACTGGCACCATTTGTATCGAAGCACTTTATTTACACTCTAACGGCTCTCGGAGCTTTCGGGGCGTCACAGTATAGAATAATTTTTTGTCCGGCGCTGTGGTGTACATGCATATTCCATGGTTAGGCGGTGCTCGGCTGCTGTCCGAAAGGTCGTGGGTTCGCTCCCGGCCGCGGCGGTCGCGTTTCAATGCAGGTGAAATGCTAGAGACCGCGTGGCTCCCTGTTCATCTAAGGGGGGGAGCCAAGTCGGCCCCATACCTTTTACTTAGTCAGACCTGTCCCGTTATTCTTTAAAGTGCAAAAAGATGACCATGCAGGTTCTCGACGATAATGAAGACAAAGGACCTGATGTTATATTCCAAGAGCTGTTTACTTCCACCCATTACGAAGCTTGTTTCCTTTCGTACTCGACCAATGGGGGTTGAGGAGGGGCGCAGCGGCGAAAGCTCCCCCACCCCCCTCCCCACCCTATAATGGAGAACCTGGCGCACGCCCATATGATCTCAGGGGCTGATTCGCAAAACTTCTCATCGTTTCTGTATGCGCCCTCGTTCAACGCAAATTTTACATGCCGATCATGATCCTACGTAGTCAAACGGTGTTGCTATAAATGAAACTCTTGCTGACAAGCCTTATAAGTTATCTTACCAACCGATTATCGATAGGCGGTTACAACCCGAGGTCCCTCGTGCATTCACTTTTAAAGGGACACTAAAGAGCAAAACGATCTTTCTCATATCAGTAAAGTGCTCTTTCACGATATCAAAAACAGCACGCTTGCTGCGAGAAGACGCTTAGTAAGCGAGAAAACGCGCGAAAACAAAATGTGGGTGTCGACGCCACCTTGAAGTTTCCGCACCATTCGCCGTGACGTCATATGTTTTGACGGCGCCTACTAAGGACTTCGTAGCTCCTAATCGGTAAAAATGAAGTACATTGTCCTCTGAGGGAGCCATAGACTTAACATACCAAGTTTGGGGTAATTTTGTTGAGCCAGTGGCGCCAAAATACGATAAATACAATTTGAAATCTGTGACGTCACGCGGGGATATTTCGGCGCGAAATTTAAAAATGAAATCTTGAACTTGATTTTCTCCTCTATTAAATAAATCTATTATGGCGAAATTAACGACATTAGAGTTCTCAGAGCACAATTTATCGATCTAAACCGATTAATTGTTTCTCGTTAGTGTCCCTTTAAAACGACTCGAAAGCGAAAGACGCCTTTTTCCTCTCAGCCGACGTACTGATGCTTCCCCGCAACCCTTCGAACGCTTTCTGCAGCTAATGTGGGACTGCATTGCCTCCAAGCATAGGCCGGCTAAAAAAATGGAGCTCACTCAGACTCACTCAATAGATATATTTTGCTCTGAGGGCTCACTCAGACTCAAATTCACCAAAATTTTCTTCGATCGGACTCACTCGGACTCAGACTCACTAAAAATTTTCTCAACTGGACTCACTCGGACTCGAACTCACTGACACATTACTCAGTCGTACTCACTCAGACTCAGACTCAAGGCTTGACCTGAGTCTCAGTGAGCCTGAGTGAGTCGATGCATGAGTCCGCTAGCGTAAAATTAGCTTTTTCGATCATGGTATCAATGCTCTTTAACGCCAATATCTTTCACATAATCGGTGCTCTACGATATGCTCTTTGATCTTGTACCGGTCTTGCGTATGAATTATCAGTATTTTCAATCTAGTAATGACATTTGTATGAAATACGCGACTCACGCGAGATATTGTTATCGAGAACTTCCCGTGAAAGAGCTTGCGGGGGCGGTCATGCCCCCTCCCCCCCTCCCCACCCTAACTCAAGCCTGTGATCAATGAATATTGAGGTGGCGTATGAACTCTATATAGTGCGTTGAGATATGTCTGAATGGACCTGAGTATAAACGTAAGCCGATATAAGGCTGACAGTAATGCTGAAGTTGAGTAGATAGGACCATAAGTCGGTAATAAAAGTAGGCGCTCACTCAGACTCACTCAAGAAATATATTTTGTGCTTAGGGCTCACTCGGACTCAGGTGGACTAATATTTTCCTTAACCGGACTCACTCAGACTCAGACTCACCAAAACTTTCCTCAACCGGACTCACTCAGACTCAAACTCATCAAAACATTACTCACTCGGACTCACTCAGACTCACACTCACGGCCCGATCTGAGTCTGAGTGAGTCTGTGTGAGTCGAACCGTGAGTGAGTTTGCCGACCTACGCCTCCAAGATTGGAGGCACCTCACCTGCTTTTGCATTGCCTCCGTGATCGGACCACCTTTGACCAAGCAACGATGCGATGTGGTGACGTCATCACGTGACGTGACAAATTTTTGTCGATCATGTCATCATGGCGTGACGTCATCACGTGACTTCACAAATTTTGTCGATCTGTGACGTCATGTGGTGACGGGATCTGGTAATGATTTTTTGCATCACTCGTCCCCGACACCGCAGGCCGCGAGACGCCGCCGACGCGGGACGCCGACGGTCAAATTTCGCGTTTGATGAGGCATATAAGGCTTTCGCCTTAAAATGCAAGCTCCGCCCACAACCGTGGCTGTCCCACCCAGGCAGTATTGCCCTAACCAATCGCTTTTTCTCATTTCCGCGACGTCAAGCACCTTTCGCGTATTTCAGGTAGGTGATTTTTCTATACGTACACATGTCCGTGTAGTTGAATTTCGGTCGATAACTTGGTATTTCCTGCGAAATTTCAGCAAATATATTGACATTGCCGCTCATCCAAACGTAATATATTGAAGTAGGGACGACGAACATTAATAAATAATATGCGTAGTACTTACATTAGCAGCAAGAAAGTACTTACTGTTGAACGGAAACCTCCTAGCACGACTGTCGTGCGCAGATGAGTGGCAGGCGCGCCGCTATTCTGGGAGCGGATCTCGTATTTTTTAAGATGAAAGCCTTATATGCCTTATCAAACGCGAAAATTGACCGCCGTCCCGGCATCACCACGAGTGATGCAAAAAGTCATCATGACGTGATGACGTCACCATATGACGCCGTCATGACGTCACAAATCGAAAAAAATTGTTAGTCATCATGACGTCACATGCCGTCATTGCATGACATCGTAGCTTGGTCAATGGTGGGCCGATCACGGAGGCAATGCAAAACCATGTGAGGTGTCTACGATCCTGGAGGCAATCCAAAACTATATTAGATGCAGAAGGCTTTCGGAGGATGGCGGGGCGGGAACAATACATCGACTGAAAAGAAAAAGAAGGTGGCTTTCGCCTTCCAGTCGTCTTATGTGAGTGCAAAGGGACCCTGTGAATTTTTTCTGCGGTTGTCACCGTCTGCAAAAAAAAAAAAATAATCACAGCATATCCACGGAGTGAATGATGATGAGTGGGCGAAGCTGCGGAGGTTCATCGGTAAACCGTGAATCTTCCGTGAATTCTGCCCAGTACATCATCACCGACGTGAGATCGGGCGCGTTTATACTAAAGGTTCGATGAGTTATGACGACTTGCAGCTCACTTTAATTTTACATGTACGCTGTGAATTTTCATTGTTTAGAAAACCATTGCTTTAGAAAACATCTGGCGTCTTTCGTTAAGCAGCTGGCGTCTTTTCGTTTTGCTTTAGAAACATCTGGCGTTCTTTCGTTTTGCTTTTAGAAACATCTGGCGTCTTTCGTTGGTTTATTTCATCAATCAACGGCGTTTTGAACAAAATTTTTATTGTTTAATCACGCACAGGAGAAATCTCACCAGGCACTACCTTGGAGGTAAACAATGGCTGCTAATGGGAATGAGAGACAGAAGAAGTCGGCTTTTAGCTAACACTTACACTTCTACTTCTACTAACGTTTCCTACTGGAACATGCCAATGGCTGCTAATGGGGAATGAGAGACAGAAGAATTCGGCTTTTAGTTAACGCGCACGCTGCGAATTTTTTATTGTTCAACAACGCACACGAAAAATCTCCCACCGGCACCACCTTGGAGGTCAAGATCTGGTACTAGCGTTACGACTGGTTACGCACTACGACTACGACAACTACGAGGGACGAACGAGTGCCGCTTTAAGGAGCTTCGCCCCTAAAACTATAGTCGGTGACAAGCTAAGAATAAAAAGTAAACTGTACCGCTGTCCATTTGTATTATGCGCGTCCAACTACGGCCGATCTTTACATTGACGTAACGGTTAAGACGAACCAATGAAAAATGCAACATGGCGCCGTTCGCGACGAGAGACGAGGTACCGCTGCATCGAGACCGAGATCCGTCATTTCGAATTTCCTGCGGTGTTTGTTTCTTCCAGAAGATGCCATTTCCTACTGTTATTCGCACGTACCCAGCATCGTCCTCGCCGGTCGTCATCCGATGCAGTAGAAGCTTGTGACTGTGCCGCGTTTGAAGTGCACCGAAGCGGCGGCAGCTCGGAGTGTTTTACAACGCTTTAGCGCGTTCCGTCGTTTCGGCAGCGTCAAGTTGCAACACGGCGTGTGTTCCTTCTATCGCTCGGATACACCAAGCATATCGCCTGAGGGTCACCACATCGGCGATTGTCGTCGCCTTCATTCGTGTGCAGTGAGGTGAAAGTGAAGTCTGAATGTGCGCGTCTGTGTACGATTTACCGCCCGCAAAAGCCATGGCATTAGCGTTGCCACATGTGCGCGTGTGTGTGTTACTTCGAGCTCGCGACGTGGGAATCTTGGTGATCTATTGTGATATGCGCCGTGCTGTTCGCCTATATAAGCGACGTATGTGCGGACGAAGCGTGAGAGAAAGAATGCGACCAACATAGCCCGTTAGCGCAACACAATGCAAAAGTAAACAAACCTGGTGTGGAGAATATGCAGTGGTCTGTGATTTATAAGAAGATAATTGTGGTCATCTGATGCGTTTGTGATTATGTGACGTGTGCCTATTGGGGCAGTTGCGTCGTATCAACGGAATTTATTTCCACCAGCCCAGAATGATGTGCTAGGTTGAAGCGCCCGTCGCGTAAGTGTCGCGCTCGATGCACGAACGCCTTGCAATGAGAAACGCCGTGCGAGGTAATCGTTGTCTACAAACCGTGAATTAATGCACTCGCTGTGACACGTCGATTGCATGGATCGTGATCGTAACTGAAGTGACGCCGCTAAAACTATTATTGAGTGAAAAAAAAAAGCTTTTGTTTTTAATGGCGTTGCATCATACTTCACGATATAATATTTGGAATCCTTGTTTTTGTCTAACGTGCGTTTTTTAGCATTTCGTGTGTTTTGTGTGCATGTATTACGCAGTGATAATTTGTTTATATTAAACTCGTGAAGCTTATAGTGCATAGACCCTTTTTTTAAGCGCTTATCCCTTCTTGTGAAGCCTCACCCCCTCACTATGCTTCACGAACAAATGAGGAGGGGGGAGCCGGAGAGGTGGGGCTTGACAATGTACGAAAGGAATGTACTTACTGATTGTGTCCACCGAGATTATCTATGTAGACATCTATATGTTTTCCTTTTTTTTCTTCGAGGATGCACGTGCTTTTTCAATGTCCGAGTGTATATTTGTCGTCTTTTGGCTCCTGATTTTTTCATTTCTACATTTTTTCTTATTTATTTTTTTGTCGCTTCACCTGCACGGAGGACGATGCTATAAAAACGCATCGAAGCCTCGTAAATGTTTCGTTAATAAAGATCGGTCTCCGATCGAAACGTTGACAAATAAACTCTTTTGAGAAGCGTGTATCCTTTTCCTATTTGTCTTAGGGCAACCGATGACAGCCTCTTCACAATCCACGTATAGATACATATATACCTTCGCACAGACACACAAATATAGAGAAGGTAGGGGCCCCTCGTCTAGCAAAAGTGGGCCCTCCTGCTGTAATGCCCACTGGGGTGACGCAGGTATGTAATAAATAAATAAATAAATAAATAAATAAATAATAAATAAATAAATAAATAAATAAATAAATAAACTAAAAACTTGAACGTTCAAGGGGTAATGGCAGTGCCAGTGCAAGTTGTCGAAGCAAGAAACAATCCCACGTAAAGCTTTTAGTCAATGCCAATTTAGCCGCGTACACCTCCTTGGCGTGAACGGCAACGCACGCAATGGCCCCCACAGTTAAACGCCATGTGTGCAACACACTTTTATTTCGTTGAAACAAGACGTCAAATGAAGCCTTGGCGTCTTCCTCAAACACGATTACAAGCACGGCGACTAGAGGCGCAAATGCGGTATTTACGGCAACACCAGAGTCGAAATTCACAAAGGCGATCTCAGACCACTTCGCCATACTTTGCTTTGAGTCACAGTTGCCATAGTTACAGCAGACTGAAAACTGGCGGCGAGAATTTCACAAAAAAATTACAAACGACCTTATTAAACGTGATTAATGGCCCTGCTTTGTTCTGTGAAACCGTAAAATAACGATTCCTTTATTTTAAGTTTTATGTTAAATCTGGTATTCATTGTTTCAATACCACATTAGGTACTGCTCAGAAACATCGCCCTTGAGATGTGCGTTACTTCTTCGTATAGACTCCGAGATGAACGCGGCGGGGGGTGCGATTTAAACAACACATATATTGTTATGCTGACGCTGAACTCCGTGCCTTCACAATTTATTTTATCTAGCTTTGCTTTCTTTATTTCAATATCAGTGCAGTATTGCAAAATAAGGTTTATATGAGTGAAAATTATTGCCATTGTTCAGGAACTACTTCGTTTGTAGCGCGGAGGCATGCAAAATATGAGCAATGCGGCCTCGTGGGCGGAGCTTATATTTATTCTTAGGTTGTCACCGACTATAGTCGCGCCAAGCTCTTTCACTGCCCAAAATCTGCATCTGTGCATTACACCATATTTTCTTGCAAATACGTTGCAGTATGATGGTTTGTATTTATTTAGGCTAGCACGGTGTGATTTTTCGTTCACCGTGATTTCGGACGACCAAAACCACTCAGAAAGCATCAGTTTACGTCAGCACAATAATAAAAATATATTATATAAAAAACGAACGCAGGAAATCCTGTCAACATAATTTCTCGCGTCATTACGCGTCCCCGATTTCTTTTTTTCCCCTCAATTGTTTGTCGGTACGGCTATGTTTACACGGTCAAAAACAACACATCGAAACTTCACAAGTTTCTGTCCTTAGATTCAAATACGTATGACGTGCTCACAGGACAAAAAATCACAGCATATCCATGGAGTGAATGATGATGAGTGGGCGAAGCTGCGGAGGTTCATCGGTAAACCGTGAATCTTCCGTGAATTCTACCCAGTACATCATCACCGACGTGAGATCGGGCGCGTTTATACTAAAGGTTCGATGAGTTATGACGACTTGCAGCTCACTTTAATTTTACATGTACGCTGTGAATTTTCATTGTTTAGAAAACCATTCCTTTAGAAAACATCTGGCGTCTTTC
Source organism: Rhipicephalus sanguineus (assembly GCF_013339695.2). Lineage (NCBI taxonomy): Eukaryota > Metazoa > Arthropoda > Arachnida > Ixodida > Ixodidae > Rhipicephalus > Rhipicephalus sanguineus. The sequence goes on along the minus strand of NC_051184.2, from coordinate 33,399,506 downwards.
GTTAAGCAGCTGGCGTCTTTTCGTTTCGCTTTAGAAACATCTGGCGTTCTTTCGTTTTGCTTTTAGAAAACATCTGGCATCTTTCGTTGGTTTATTTCATCAATCAACGGCGTTTTGAACAAAATTTTTATTGTTTAATCACGCACAGGAGAAATCTCACCAGGCACTACCTTGGAGGTAAACAATGGCTGCTAATGAGAATGAGAGACAGAAGAAGTCGGCTTTCAGCTAACACTTACACTTCCACTTCTACTAACGTTTCCTACTGGAACATGCCAATGGCTGCTAAAGGGGAATGAGAGACAGAAGAATTCGGCTTTTAGTTAACGCGCACGCTGCGAATTTTTTATTGTTCAACAACGCACAGGAAAAATCTCCCATCGGCACCACCTTGGAGGTCAAAGCGTAAGACTGGTTACGCACTACGACTACTACGACTACGACTACGAGGGACGAACGGGTGCCGCCTTAAGGAGCTTCGCCCCTAAAAGAAAAAGAAAGAGACGGTGGTCGCGTTACTTACTAACGTCTATGGGAGCGAAAGCCATACAAAAGTGAGCGAAATTGTGATTGTGCTTATATATAAGAATCGGAGCAAATTAAGTGAGCAGTGATTTGTTTAGTAAAAGTTTATTTAAATGACGATAATCGAAACAAATAGAATATTCAATTAGTGAAAGTGACATTAGTGACAGTCAATTAGCGATAGTTGATTAGTGATGTTGCACTCGTTACAATGTGCACGGTAATATAACCACACTTGATGGCTTTACCTTCGAGTCACCTTAGGCGAATGCATTAGGATCCCGAGTTCTTTTTCTCTTTTTATCGACTTTCACAGGACGTTTTGCATTAGGTGTCTTTAGAGGGAAAGATAATATATATACAATGGAGTAAGTGTTACAGTGGCCAGCTCTCTTGCGAAACACTGCAGCGGTGGTCGAGTCGTTACAGCGTCCGGCTGCAATGCGGGAGGTACTGGATTCGATTCGCAGTGTCGCCAAGCACTCACGTATTTTTTTTATGGAAAAACAGATAGCAAGGCCTGAGGTTACGTGTTGCGGGCACTCTTTTTTTGATGACGTGGCCTTTCCGCTCTCTTCTTTCACACCCCTTTAGACCCCAAAACGCTGCGCCGTGCTCCCTCACGGGTCACAGAAATAAGAGTACCCCGAAGGGAACCCTGATGGGATGCGAAGCAGCAGCGGTGCGCACGGCGTTGACCCGGTTGAAACGGGCGTCGAATCGGGTTCTGGAAGAACGGTTTGAAGCGAAACTCGGTGTGGCGTTTACTCGAGTAAACGTTTGTTTGAAACGCAAAGACACGGGAGGCGGGTTGGGTTTCGTGTAAGTTTCATTAAAGCGTTTGGCAAGACTTCGTAGTCGTCTCTTCAGAGTCGAGACACGGGCGCTGGACCGGAGCAGGCGCGCGTTTCGCCTTGACTTCCTCGGGTGAAGCGAGAGAGAAGTGACACGTTCAGAGGTGTTGCGAGCGGGCGGAGGAGCCGGCAGCTGCGGGCGCTACGGCGAGCATGCTGCGTGTGAGGGAGAGAGTGACGTCAGCGCGCACCTGCGAAGGAAGCGTGCGAGGGGAGCGTGACGTCAACGCAAAGCTGTGGCGTGACCTACTTGGCAACGCTCCAACACCTACGGCGAGGGGAACGCGTTGCGGCGCATTCGTACGGACGCACGTAACGTACGGCGTTACACACGTGAGTCAAAGAGCTGCTTCGCATCTAAAATCTGTCGGAAACGATTAGTGTATTCAAAGGTATAGTTGCCTGTTGTTGTTACGTGCTATATGCAGCGTGCGCTGGAGCATCCCCGTTCGACAGCAGCACCAGAACTGCTAGCGATGTGAAGAAACAGAGATAGGGTCTGTGCCTGGCCTCCGTGATCTCACGCCAGCAAGTTTTGCTAAACCTGCCTGCGCGCTATCTCGGAGGCCACAGTCGGCGCGATAAATAGTCACAGGGACATTAAATTTCCTATAACGGGACAAGAGTGCTTGCAATCTGAAAGTACCCAAGTGCGCATGCGCCATTCCTGCGACGAACGATCTATACCTGCATATCTATAGTAGTGTCGTTTTTACTGCCGCCTCACTCTTTTTAACAGCGAAGATGCTTAAAGGGACACTAAAGAGCAAAACGATTTTTCTCGCATTAGTAAAGTAGTCTTCCGCGATAGCAAAAACACTACGCTTGCTGCAAGAAGACGCTTAATAAGCGAGAAAACGCGCAAAAAGAAAATACAGGTGGCGACGCCACCTTGGAATTTCCGCACCGTTTGCCGTGACGTCACATATTTTTGACGGCGCCTGCTTGGGCCTACGTAGTTCCTAATCGGTTAAATCGAAGTACATTGTCCCCTGAGGGGGCCAGAGACTTGACATCTCGAGTTTGTGGAAATTTCGTCGAGCCAGTGGCGCCAAAATACGTTAAATGCTCTTTGAAATCTTTTACGTCACGAATTACAACGTCCGGCGCGAAATTTAAAAATGAAACTTTGAACTTGGTTTTCTCCTCTAATAATAAACCTATGGTTGTGAAATAAACTACACAATAGTTCTCCGAGTACACTTTATCAATCTAAACCAATTCATTGTTTCTCTTTAGTGTCCCTTTAAGCTGTCGGTAACTTGTGCTCCGTCGTAAAAAAACTATCATCCTCATGAACAGGCACGTGTTTTCTTCATTCTCTCTACAGTGAAGGTGTTTAAGCTATGGATAACTTGTGCTCCGTCGTGCAGAACTTCTCAAGTGGATATGCGCCACAGGAATTGGGCAAGTCACTCTACTGTGTACAGCAGGTGCGAGTGTCAAACGAAAACGAACACGTGAAAAAGAAAGATAAAAAGAAAGCGATAGAAAATAGAGAAAAAAAAGAGAGAAAGCGAGAAAGGGAGAAGCAAGCGATATAAAGAAAGAGGTAGGCAATAATATAGAGAAATAACGGGAATAAAGAAAGATGAAGCGATAAATAGAGAGATAGAGAGAGAGAAAAAAAGTGGAAGAAAGAGTAAGAAATAGATAGTGAGAAAGAAAGGAATAGAAAGAAATAGATACAAAGAAGAGATACAAGAAACAGAGAAGGAGAAAGAAAGAGAAGAAGAAGGAATGAGCAAAATAAAGAGAAACGCGGAAGCCCACCCCTAGCTCCGCTCTTCCTTCAGTCTTGCCCCCACTAGTGCGAAGGTGCCTTAATTTTTATGTACCCTTATCAGCTGATGTCGGCGAAACTAAGCTGATAGATTAGCGCCATGTAGCGCCCTCTGGCTAGTACACGGTGCCTATACCACTAGTTCCCATCGCTGGAAAAATCTAGCTAGCCAAACACGCCCGCTTTATCCTCCTCAGTCCCACAGTACCCAAAGGGGTGCATTGCTTATCATTATTTGCTTTCAATTTGTTCAGCAACGATTGTGTAAAATTAATTGTTCTTGATATAATGTCTGATGCTTTCGGATACAAATAGAGGTGGTGTAAACGCATTATTGCTGGAAGCTTCCGAAAAAAAAAGGAAATAAAGAAATTACATCAATTTGGACTGCGTCAATGTATCGTCGGAGACGACGAACAGCATCCGTGAGGTGTCTTGTGAATCCCGCAAGTTATCACAAAAATCTATAGGATGCAGCGTGAGCACGCGAGTGGATGACGTAATTTTATATTCACCCCTGTGTTTCGGACAATAAAATGGTTTTTAAGACCCGGAATATGGGGAGACGGCAACTTTTCCAACGTGCGCGGAGGCCCCACCTTTAATCTAAATGTGATACATAAACAAAAAATGGCTTTTTCGCGCTTGTAATGCCACATTTGCTAACGAACAACTGATTTAAAGAGCAGTTGCGTAACTGGGCGGTCTTGTGGTCAGAGCAGGATATACTCATGGCATCAGGAGCAAAGATAGAAGGTGCCGCGTTACGTCCAGCAGTCTAACAAGCAAGAAGGAGACTGTGTCGCAGACGAAGTAATCAACTTCGCTCACTTGAGATAGTCGGTGGGCTCCAGTTGCGTCGGCTTATTCGCTCATTTCAATGCGTTCGTTTGGCAATTCCGTATGTTGGTTTGTTGACAACTAGGGAAGATATGCGCCGCCGTGCAGAGAAGGAATGAGCTGGTAAAAAATAAATGGCGGACAGACATTTGTTTCATAAGACAAAGAAAAAAAAAACACCCACAGGGTCCCTTATGCATTCGCCTAAGACGACTCACAGGCGAAAGCCATCTTCTTTTTTTTCTGCTCAGTCGATGTATTTTAAGTCCCTCTATCTTTCAGAGACCTTACATGTATTGATCCTGCCCCGCCACCCTTCGAAAGCTTTCTGATCAGCTGACGTGGTTTTCCACTGCCTCCAGGATCGGAGGCACCTCACCTAATTTTGCACTGCCTCTGTGATCGTCCCATTTTTGACCAAGACACGATGTAATGCGATTACGTCATAATGACGTCACAAAATTTTGCGATCTGTAACGTCATGATGACGTCATGTGGCGGCGTCATCATGTGATGACGATTTTTTGCGTCACTAGTTTGGACGCCGCCGACGGGAGACGTCGACTCGGGACGCCGGTCAATTTTCGCGTTTTCGTGTAGTGTATAATGTTCCTTTAGTATATAATTTTCGTGTAGTATATAATGTTCCTTTAATATATAATTTTCGTGTAGTATATAATGTTCCTTTCAGCAACGGCCGCTTCTATACGAAGGCCATACAGGTCTTCGTGTCGATTAGATGTTAATTTGGGCATAAAAGATCCTTAACCGGACAATCGCCGCGTCTAATCGTTCGCTGCACTGTCGCTATTTTAAAAGGACGCCAGGATTTCAAAATTACTCTGTTTCATACAGGCACAAGAATGAAGAGACGCGTGGGATGGTTGAGTCTTGGCATATCAATAGTGGAAGCGCAGAATGACAGAAAGTTTGGCTAGTTTGTACTGATTCACAATAAGAGAAGACACCATGCGCACATAACTTTCAGGGCAACCTGTCAATCCTGCATACGTGCGTGTCTATGCAAGAGATAACTAGTCAGACATTTCATTTCTTCGTTATGTAAGTTAATCGACGGCTGATTCAGGCACGCGCTACCAGTACACTATCGATATGCCGGGCATCTACCATCAGACGCGTGTCCTCATTCTTGTGCGTGTACAACTATGGCCTCCGAGATTGCGCGCCGGCGCGCAATCTCGGAGGCCATGGTACAGCACTGCACATTCACCTAATTTTGGTGCGCATTTACACTTTCTACAAGAGAGTGTAAATAGTAAAGACAGAAACGAATGCGTGATCAGTCTTTTATAAACATCAATAACGAAGATATGAAAAGCGTAAGTCGTTATCTATCCCGCTGACCCGCACGTGTGCCTAATTTATAGGTGGCGCTCAATACATAAGCGTGCGCAGGTAAATGTTTCCCTCAACAGTGCATCCTTTCAGTATAGTGGGCGCCTGTGTTGTTCTGTTCTCGTGCGACAGTGTCTGCAGGCCTTAATTTCTTTCACGATGAATCCCTATATCTATAGCTCAACTTTCTGCACTTCTAAGCTTCATTTCTGTTACTCTCAGCTCCTGTCGGTGTTGTTCTCTTACTTATCTGCACAGTCCTATATCTCTGTATTCGTTAATCACCACATCTTTCCTTCCGAGCTAAGACTATGCTGGGGCTTATCCGCAATCGTCTCTGCCCGCTCGAAATTCTGATTATGTGCGCCTTTCCGCAACCATCGATCGGCCATACCAGGAGGATTTGTGCTACACCCTTCGCAGAGTCATGGCGTCAGGTCACGACTCATTTAAGCCTGAACTGTGAAACCCGCAGACTAAGTTTTAAGCCTGCCGCGCTGTGTAACTATACTTGCACAGATTTGTCCCCGTAACTCGTATTTTTTTCTGTACTAGTCATTCGGCAGCACTATTATTCCTAGTATACAGATACTTTCATTGCGAAATGTTATCGCCATCGCCTCTTCAAAAGTCATCATGCCCTTTCATGCGCCTTCATAATCCGCTCTGGAGAGCAACCTTATTGAAAAAAAAAAAAAAAAAAGACCTACGAGTTCTTCGGGGATTTGGGCGAATATCGCCGCCTATGCGTCGGCCACGAGCCCTTGAGCTGTGGCAGCTGCCTCGGCCCGCTGGACGGCCCAGAGTTGGTCCTCGAGGGCGAAGCTGAGCAGTGCAGTCTTTCAGCGCAATCGGTTCGAGGCTGCGTCCCCGTCTGGAAACCCACCTCTGTGATACCCCCGTAACGTGTGTGGCAGGGTTGCCCTATGTTTAGAAAAATTTATTGACAGACGGTTAACATCAATGACAATTCAACGCAACATTTGCTTGCTAGACATACGTTTACGAGAATGACAAAACAAACTTCATACATGGAAAAGATAGACCCCGCAAATCCTGCTGACTAGCGCTTGTTTAGTCGAGGTAACGCTTTCAGCTTCTCGGCTTGGCCACAAACAATCGCCTTTTTGGAACGACCTTTCAGATACCTTCGTTTCAATCAATAACTGTGAACTTTCCCACGAGATGTATATGACATTTCATGAGCTAAACATGTATAACGAAGTCGTTCTTTTATATTAATTGTCACTCGTTCATGCTAATTATGTATCTTGATTGCATTACATTCCCCCATAGCTCAATGGTCCAGCGACGTACGCGACGTACAACCTTTAAATAGGATAATTTATTTTAATGCCCCTTTCGACGCGCGCCTTCTGTCAGAGGGACACTTCGTGGGCTGTTATGTTTTGATCTACTTGTGAATGCAATATTTCATACTGCGCATGACGGCATTACCATGAAAAAAAAAAAAGGGTGTCATAGTCTATACATGCAGTCAGCATCAAAGGTTTAGAGACCACGAGACACAAGAAAAAGCTTAATACTCTCGCTGCTTCGGCAGTCAGCCTTGAATTTAGATTTCCGACCTGTTATAAAACGCGCTGACAACGTGTACTGCGCAGTTCGGCCGAATATAACCGCAAATTGCTCGGGAATTCAAAGTTTTTTCAAATCTAGTGGTCTCTAAAGTTTTGGCGCCGACTGTAAATAGCAGGCGGCAGTTTATAACAGACGCGAGCAAGCCAAAGTGGGTATCGAGTGAACCAATTTTCGGTAGTCAGAACCACATAAATACAACATAATAATATGAATCCGGAGAAAGTCTGATGATTTATCTTCGGTACGTGAAGTTTTATTGTTCATCTTCGTCTTCACGATGTCCACTTGCTACGCGACGCAAGCGCCCACAAGGATATAATAGCAGCAATAAAGCAATAACGTTTTATTGTTGTTGTTTTTTATGCTTTAATTTCTTGCTCTCATATATTTAATTTCTTGTTCTCATTTCTTGTTCTTATATCGAAGACAACGTCACGGATTAATTTTATTTTCACTATTTCCCTCTGCTATACGCGGTATGGGGTGACGTACCAGGTTTTAACCGTAACCTCCTGCTTTTACGATGCCACTTTTTCTTTCTCTCGGGCCTCGGCGTGCCGGTCTTCCGTTACTCCTGTTCGTAGCAAATATGGATTCGAATTATTGCTGTCTGTATGAGACACATCCAATAATCTCGTATGATAACACTAGAACAAATAGTAGTCGTATGTGTTCATTCGAGATTATTGGATATGGGGCATATGTGTCATATGAGAATTTTTTATATGGATGCTTCGCTCATTTCAAGCGTTGCGGCGCACAAAATGATGCTATATAGGATAACGATATTTATACGATGGGCAGGGATCGAAGAAATAGGAGATAAGAAATGTTAAGCTAGAGAGTGGAGTTTTTCTGATTTTTCATGTGCCACTGCTTTGTGTATGTGTGCATGCATAGCACGTAGAGTTGGTTCCGCGGTTTTTTTTTAGTTTCTTTTTTTTTTCAGGATGAAACATCTCATGCGTTCGTTCGCCTCATTATACATGCTTAGGCTGAACCGTGCCTGCATCTTTCTCGATGCATACTTTTAAGAGCTGGCTTTTAATGGCTCCTCAGCCGGATTGTAAGCGGATCGCTCTTATAACGACGGATGTCCATGGTTGGCGCTGCGCTTCGTTAGCCCCGATATATGTAAATAAAATATACAAACTTAACGAGAAATCGTGGCTGGTGGTGGGATGCCATCCATATAATAGCGATCAGCTGCCGAAAATTTGAGCATCGTTGGTGAGGGGAGAAAGGCGATCACGTTCTTCGGCGGAGTTCCGATCCCCTCTCCGCGTCACATAGAGAGGAGGGTTGAAGAGGGAGAGAACTTATTCGAGGAAATGTGAAGTGATGAGCTTGGAGAAGTCATTTCGCCGCAAGTGTCATTGAATACGCCGTTAAGTGTGTCAGTTTAGCACCGCAAGAATTACAATAATCCAGATTAAATTTTTAGGCATTCATCAGCGCTTCCTTCCTTACTTCGATCCTTAAATAATAATTCATTCCTTTTTAATTTATTTTCTCCCGTAATTCATTCATTAGTTCACTTCATTATTAGTTCTCTCTTTATTAATTTTATTAATTAATAAGTTAATTCAGTAATTCATTCGTTTGTTTTCTTCCTCACTTCCTTTACTCCTTCGTTCTTTCATCTTCTTCATCTTGGCTTCCACTCACTGCACCTTGGTCGTAATGCAGCCCGCCACCACCGGGAACCGGCCCTGCGCTCGGCAGTTCAGGAATCCGTAGCCATATAGCCACAGCCGTAGCCGACAGCTCCGGGCATCAAATATAACAACACGCGTGATCGAAGCGGAAAAAGTGTTTCTGTTGGAAGCGGCCGGCGGGTTCCTTGGACAAAGTAAACACGGCCCATGCACTGTGGTGCGTGAGCTGAATTCAAGCGTGAAATATTGAACGCGGTTTAACTGGAAGAACCCTTGGGGCCAAGTTACGGTTCGTTGGTTGAAAAAAAAGAGAGAAAAAAAAAACCCCGAACAATTTAACAAGACGACGTGAAAAGAGAAAAAAGCGAACGGAGAACACGGTTCTCGAAAGTGTCTTGCTTATTAAAAACGAAACTATACAAAAAGCATGCCTTCTTTGAAAAAAAATATATATACTTTGGCTGCTCCGCTTTTGTGAATACGAGCAGCACTAAAAGAGAGAGACAATAGAAGAGAGAAAGAGAGGTAAACGACCGACTGAACTTCCCAAAATTTTCATCGGCCTGGCTAAATTGAGTGAACTGATCATTTAAGAACTATGTACGGTGAAACGACGACAACGTATATACCTGAACGCGATCGATAGCGTATACGGTTTTCATGCAAGGGCACCTCACAAGTTCAGCAGTACAAAGACAAGAAAATAAAAAGAAAACTAAGGAAAGATTCCAGAGGAGGCCTCAGGCAGGCGAAATGAGAGTACGAAATTATTGTTAATTTTCTTTTTATTATTTTACGAAGGAAACAGAATTATGCGAAGCTTTATTGGGTGCATGTTTCTGCTCATTATATACGGTGCTGCAGGGGAACACGCATACTGCAGGAGACCACCGGTTCCACCTCTACTCTCCCCCTCCCCCTCCACATCACCCCCTCTCCCTCCTTCTCCCCGGCCCTCCTTTTGTTACTCGGAGATCGTTTGTGCAGGCGGTTTTGGGATTCCGCAATTATTGGAAACCCGATACACGCGCTCTGCGTATGTACATATAGTTCATAGTGGCCGACCCGGACTCATGTGTGTGATGGGGTGAGTGCGGCTTTTTACCGGGGTTCCCGAAATTAAGCTCCGCTTCTGTCTCGTAACTCTGTATAATGTTTCCGCGCTCGCTTACTCGGGTTTGTTTTTTTGTCTCGTCTCGTCGCGATATCACGTTTCTTCAATATGAAACGTTGGACAACTTCCTTCAGAGTTCGGATACTCTCCTGTTCCATTTTATTTTTCTTTGTTTTTCTTTTTTTTAGCCTAGGGATTTCAAGAGATGGTACACGACATCAAGTTGGGGGTGTAGTATAGGGGTACCGTTACTGATACCTGAACAGCGCGCGTAGTACAGTCGTAGGCGGAGTGCGTTCTGGGAAGAGTCGTGGGTACAAGGAAATGAAAAAAAAAAAAAAAAGGCAAAGCAAAAAGAAAGGGAAATTTGCGTCTTCCGACCTCGAATAAGTGCGCGTTTCGTAATAAGTGGGGCATAAAAAATAAATAACGGGTAACCTGATAAGATATTGCCAGGTAAGGTTCGTCCCGTCTTGCGTGGGAAATGCTCAGATTACTTGTGCGCATGTGTCGTGGCTTTTTGCAAAGGAGCTACTACATGTGACCCAAAAGGGCTAAAGTGTAGCGGAGATGGGTTGGGGTTATTCGAGAGATTCTTTAAGAGGTATATTAAGGAGAGTTATGCAGGCGTGATCGCATTTCAAAACTGCGAAGCGACAGCGTAGTGTAGGAGTTGCATTTTTGTTTTCATTTACATTCGATGTTCTTCGTTCGTGGTTGTGGCAATAGATCTATCTATCTATCTATCTATCTATCTATCTATCTATCTATCTATCTATCTATCTATCTATCTATCTATCTATCTATCTATCTATCTATCTATCTATCTATCTATCTATCTATCTATCTATCTATCTATCTATCTATCTATCTATCTATCTATCTATCTATCTATCTATCTATCTATCTGTCTGTCTGTCTGTCTGTCTGTCTATCTATCTATCTATCTATCTATCTATCTATCTATCTATCTATCTATCTATCTATCTATCTATCTATCTATCTATCTATCTATCTATCTATCTATCTATCTATCTATCTATCTATCTATCTATCTATCTATCTATCTATCTATCTATCTATCTATCTATCTATCTATCTATCTATCTATCTAGTTTTTATAGGGGTGTGCGAAGAGCAATTTCTGAGAGCGAATCGAATGCGAATCCAATAGTGCCATAAGCGAATAGATAATCGAATACCTTTCCGATAGATTTTTTTTTTAATATTGAACATCCGTTTACGCAATTAACGTTAAACGTTGTTCGCATTCAGGCAATCTATAATATCCACATTAATACCAGAAGTGGAGCATCGGGATCAAATACAGGGTTTCTTCTGATGCGCATAACCCTTCACAGACAGCTGTTGTAATATATATAGCCGGTAAAATCCGACTTCTAGGGCGTTGCAACATGCTGTACTTACAGCGTGGGTTCTAGTGCTTTATGCCTATGCGATGGCGTGGCCCCGCGTTCGCTAATAAATTCTGCCAGACAAAAAAAAAAAATCAGAAAAGAGAAAGCTTGGCCCCGGTTTATTTTAGTGTCCTTCACCAATTAGTACTGTAAGTAGACTGCAAAGCACTTAAGCGGTAGCACCGAAAAGAAGCTACAATGAGATTAGAAGCTAAGGCAGTCGGGACTGCGAGATTTAATATGGTCTCTGACCTTAATTAGTTTCTAATGGGCGCGTTGCGTCCACGTTTGTCTTGTCGATCTAAGTACTGCCATTTCCCGCGACTGTGTACGGCGTCTGTTTCTCTCAGTTTTGTTGTTTCTTTATCGTCCAGACTGCGTCGTTTGTTTGTTTTTTCGTTATTGTAGTGTGTGTATCTTTGCGTCATTTTTTTATCGTGTATATGTTTTTGTAAAGAATAGCTTTGCTTTCGTTATAGCTTTGAAGAGCGGTAAAGGAGTGTTCCCAGACAGTGAATAAACCTTCCGTGTTTAGTATGTCGTTGTCAGAGACTTTTCGTCTTCCAGTACTCACATAAAAGCTATCATCATCATGAAAGACCGGAATATTAAAAGAAAAAAAAATCTCAGAGGGTCCCTTATGCATTCACCTAAGACGACTGGAAGGCGAAAGCCACGTTAGCTCCGATGTTAAAATATCACCACTTTCTCTCCCTCTTTCCCTCCCCCTTCACACACACACACACACCACACACACACACACACACACACACACACACACACACACACACACACACACACACACACACACACACACACACACACACACACACACACACACACACACACACACACACACACACTCCTCAGTTATGTGCCACCGGTTTGGCGGCCTTGTGCCACCGTTGATGGAATGTTCTCTATAGTCTATATCAATAAGGGAACTGCTTACAGACATTGAAATTTTTTTAGAAAACACGCTTTGCATCAATCAAAGATGAGAAAGGTGAAATATTACATCAGCACTTGTGGCGCTGGTGCTTGTCCAACGTCACTTGTGATGGTGGTGGTGTTTGTGAAACAGCTGCGCTGTACTACATCCGCTATCACGGTGTGGAATGTAGGCGGAGTTCTCTACAGTCCTTGTCATCACCTGAGCGCCCTACGCCAGGTGAAGAACGAATTCCCTCAAGACATCGTTGGCTTCATATTAAATGCATCAAATTATAGTGATGAATTCAAAAGTAATGCTAGAAAGAAGCCGGTATACAATTCAATCAAGCGTCGACAACAAGGGCAAGGTACGCAACTGAATCAAAATTCCGTCTTTTAGGCAGTTTTTTTTATTATTTATTAACAGCGAAGCAAATCGGTCCTTGTGAGTCGACCCAGAAAACTATCATCATCATAAACGGATGATGTGCCGCAGAAATTGGGTAAATCCCACTGCTCACCACTGGTCCACTAAAAATAGAAGCTAGCAACAGTTAGCCCAACAAATGGCTGCGAATAGACGGCGGCGAACCGAAGACCCCGAGTACGCACAAACGAGAGAATACTAGGGAACGTGAAAGGCAACGGCGGCTGCGAGAAGACCCCGAAGCGATGGAAGGCCTACGCCAACGACGACGTGCCCATAGATCTATGCGAGGTGCGAACGCTTGGTTTCAACGCGAGTTTCTGTCTCTAGAGTTTGGACAACCGTGTCGTTTCTGTGACTGTCTGTGGTTTAAGTCAAACCTCTCTGCGCTGATAATCAACGCGGAAACAACCTAGCATTGCCTAGCTAAAGCGTAGCAATAACCTAGAAGCAACCAAGAACCTGCATCACCAGTTAAGGCCTAGAAACAACCTAGAAGCTACCAGATTATTCCAGAATAGTCCAGTTTCGCAGTTTCAAGCCTTGCGCGGCTTAGTGCGAGCTTCGCCAACTTTTTTGTTATTTATACTTTTCTAGCTTCCTCGCGCGTTACGCCACTCGTGATTCAAAAGCTAAGAGGATGCGACAGAGAAAGACAGAAAGGAAGCACCGCGTCGTTATTCCTGTTCGGAAGCGACATCAAAGAAATCAATCTCCACAACGTTCTTGGAAAAAAGTCTCGACAACGCACCCTTGTATCACGTTTCCGTTGCCCGAGGTATTCTTCGTGTCTATCGATTAGACACCCCGCTTCTATTTAGAAGCACTCCAAAGGCACACGCTGCCGCATATATATCTGCACGTCATCTCCTTCATCGAATGCTATTCCACGTTTCTCGAAATGCAGGCCACAAAACGAAAGAGACAACATGCAGAATGTCTCGAGGCGCAAGAAAAACACGTTGACATTCTGTCATTCGAAAAAGCGCGCTGACGCCTTGTAGCTACCAAGCGTCACGCCCTCCCTCCTCAGACCCTTTCTTGCTTCCCTGCATTACGGCATATCCAAAGCAAGCACGTGTTCTTGTTTTCTCCGTCAGATGGCGTCAGCGGTCATCCATTTTGTCATGTCCTCCGTCTACCTCCGCTGCGCTTGCCCCCTTGATGTCCCGAGGTGTGTTTTTCCTCCTCGCTTTTATTCGCACTCTCGGAAGGGAGCCCCTCTCACTTCAACCTGCTCCGGCAGTCGGAGGCGCGAATAATAATAAATCGCAGACATAGAAATATCCGTAGAGTGGCCGTTCGGGCGAGGAGGAATGAAGCGAGAAAGATCACAGGAGACCGGACGGCGGGCATACTACTACCGGCGCGCGCCGCCGCCGCCGCAAAGAGATCCAGAAAACGAAAACAAAACAGGACAATCGGTGCTACTCGCAGGCCCACCTCCCCTCCCTCCCTCCCCGCCCATCGTGTTTTCTCCGGGGTCCCTTGCTCTCCTTCTCCGCTCGCTGCTGCTGCCGGTCTCGCCCGCTTCTTCGACTCTGGCGCGTCGAGATTGCCGCGCTCTGGCGGTCCGCTCTCCGAAGTTTGGCCGCGGGCGCGCTAGAGTAGACGCTGACGGTGACTTCAGTTTTGTGAGAGCGCGCGCGCGGGTCGGGACGGTGCGGTGGTGGTGGCGGAGCGGTGCGGTGTGTACTCCGCGGTTCGATTTTTTTCCTATCAGCCGCTTTACCTAACCACCCGGGCGCTAACTTTTCCCCGTGTGTCGGCTCTTGCGAGTTGCCACACAACCCCGCGTATCTTTGAAAGTGACCAGGCAAGAAGGATTGACTCGTGGACTTCTTTCTCAGTGGGTTTGTTTATTCGACGCACACGCACGTGCTCTCATGCGGTGGTTGCCGCCAAACGGGAGGAGGTGCGTCGACGTCACGCTGCTTCCGTCTCCCAGAAGTGACGGACAGAGGAAGAAGTTTCAGCTGACGACGTCGACAAGTGTACGCGGTTCCTCCGACGTTTCGACAACAACGACAGCGGTCGTCGTCTTCTTCAACTTGCCGCCGGTGCTGTGTTCAACGTCGTCTGAGCGGCGGTCGTCTTCCGGATAACTTGGGAGTCCGTGTGCCTTCCGTCCACATCGCTTTTTTATTTTTTATTCACCTGCTGTGTCCGTGCGACAACCCCCCGCTACCTACCTTACGTGAAGCACGCTGTGTATTGAGTGTCACCTTGATTTTGTGGTGCGGTGCTGCCTACCCCCAGGAGGAGTGATTTCCCCTATATAGTTACGGTTTTGCCGTCGTCTTCGTTGGTCATGAGGCCGGCTTTGGTGCTTCTCGTAGCGTCCGCGGCGGCATTGCTTCTCGGTCCGAGGCCGGCACGATGCAAGAAGCTCGTCGACATCTTCTGGAACGTCACCAACCCAATGTGAGTCAGCAACTTCTGATGGTGACGGGCGCTACGGCTTGCACGCTATAGTATGTCTTATCGCGACGGGTTGACGGGCTCACGGTTTGCTACGAGCCAACGCAGCGAAACTGTGCTTTTCCTGAGAAAAACGAACTAACGACGCGCGTTCATGTATGCTTAGATCCATGCGTAACTAGTGCAGTCGTAACCAATATAAGACGGAACACCGAATTCGTGTTTAATAAACAATTACTGGTATCACAACGATGAGAATGTGACGTACTTAATTGCGAGAGATACCTTTCTACTTGAACATTCGGTGTTAACACTTTTGCGCTTGCCAAATGCGTTTATCCGCTATGACCTTTAAGAGGTAATTTAAATGTTCCTTGTGATACTGGTCACGACTGCACATCCTACGTACTTGCTGATGTCGTCTGCTTTATACGTCGTTTTGCTGCGTAATGTCGCCGCCTGTTCCGTGTGACCAGACGGCGCGAAATTTTGAAAGCAACTTTTTTCTCCCTTAACATTTTTTTTCCCGCGTTCCTAAAGCCGACGTTTATATAACTTTATCGGCACACGTTAACTTCAACCGACGTGCTTTTCTCCCGAAGTTTTAATTTTGACGCGATACGTGAGCGGAATGGGCGGTAAAATTAATTTACGCGCCCGGCGTTTGATCTGGCTTCGTTTTGCCCCTGCCTTACACGTAAATTATTCGACTTTTAAGTTACGATAAGAACTGTTTCGTCGGTTTTCGAGTACATCAAAGCGCTTTCCGTTCACGACTCCCAAGAGAGCTTCGCGACATTAGTTTCTCAGTAATGTAATTTTTTTTTATGAACACTAATTCAACGTAAATCTTTCCGCAAGATTCGCTATGTGTTCAACTGCCGTTACCAGTTTATAATTTCTATTTCGGGGTGAATTCTAAAAAGTGCTTTACGCTATACAACGCCGTGTGTTTCGCCAGCTTTCAAGTGGCACGTCTATATAGCTCGAATCTCAAAAGAAAGACGCATGGTAAAGGAACGCTTCTTTTTGCCGAAGCTTACGCGCGCTCGCACGCTCAATCACTTAACGGCTTACGTTCGAAGGACGAATTTTCTCCCGAGTTGGTCGGATTATATACGTGGAAGGAAAAGTTCGCTTCCTCATCCATACTTTTCGAACACGTCCTGTTTTTCTAATCCCTCAAAATTCAATCAAGCAGCAAGGACGCCGCAAAACCGCGCGTGACACAGCCTTTTTCGAAGACAGAGCGTACCTATACGGTAAACCTTAAATGGATTGTTTTTCGAGTCTTGAATTTCGCCTTATGTCCAATTCGCTACTTCTTTACTTTACCATTTTGTGTCCAGCATCGTTACGTTTAGCTCCCGGAATTTCTCTTTGCGAACGCGTTTCCGCGTCACTTTCTAAGCGGTAGAAATCGTGGGCCCTTGGTATTTTGAAGGGGATTAGGTTTCACGGATACACCTGCTGACTGAAGACGCTGAGTGCACCTTTAAACTAGGGGTGTGCGAATATCAAATTTTTCGAATACGAATCGAATACGAATATCCACCTTCGAATATCGAATCGAATATCGAATATCAAAGGAAAAATGCCTCCACAGTAACAATATTTTATTTAACATGTAGCTATTTGAAAAAAAAAAAAAAAAACATTAACAGCCTGACTGGCAACAAAACATACACAGCTATCTCCAGAACACAATGTCCAGGCTAGCACAATGCACATCACAACGCAAGCAAATATCACGGCACAATGAAAGTAATGACTAGATGTTATCATGAAGCAATATGAGTTGCTCCACATGATCAGGCAGCAGGCGCTCCCTTCTAACATAGACAACCCCCCCCCCTGCCACTGAAAAGGCACGCTCGCTTGGAACAGAAGTGGCTGGTATAGGGAGGTACATGGGGCAAAGCTTTGCCAGACTGGGGTATCTGAAGGTGCCTACAGTCCGCCACCAGTCTTTCTTCAGAAGTGGTCCCGCATAGTGAACGAGTGGTAGTGCGGCACGTTACGGCCGCATAATATTGAAAATGTATGGTTACATGATCGCCAACAGCGCTGCACGTCGGAGATGCACCAGCAATAAATCATACGTATTGGGGCGCTCGTCGCAGGCAGATATCGTGCCTCCGTGTACTTACGATGTGTATCGCTCCTCTCGACAACGTTTTAGCTATACGAACGCAGCAGAAATGTGGAAGACGAGTTATTTTATGCATGATAATCGAATCGCATGTTAGAATTTTTCGATTATTCGAAGTTATCGAATATTCGAAACTTTTCGAATACACGATTTTCGAATCGAATACGAATATTTCGAATGTAATATTCGACGAATATTCGAAACTTTCGAATATTCGCACACCCCTACTTTAAACCTTTGAGGCTGCTTAGTTATAAGTTATAACTTATACCACCTTAGCCTATCCGTGCGGTGTTTACTTGTTTACTTCGTAGTGTGGTGCTTACCATGAAGCTTTGATGGGATATAATTCACGCTTTCTATATACCAGTTGAGGCAAGTCTCGTTTCACGACCTCGTAAACGTCTAGCGCCGGCGTCTTATCGCGTATAGCAAAGGGATGCTTTCGAACATCCAAGCTTGAAGTGTTTATCGTGCCTCACGCTTAAAGTGGAATCCGGGGACCAATATTAAGCGTGACGCGACAAGTTACTCCTCCTGTGTTTCAACTCAGATCATTTCTGGTATACGAGCCGTGAGACCTGGATCAGTAGCGCCCGGCAGTTACCAGAACAATACTTTCTATGGGCGTGCGAATAGTGAAATTCAGGATCGAATCGAATAGTAATAACACACAATCGAATACAAATAGGTATCGAATGCTTTTCGAGTCGTTTTCGAATAGTAAGGCAACCATTTTCAAAACAGCCCCAGAATTGGGCAGCATTTTTATTTGAAAACATATATTAACAAACTTTAACAAAGGAACCTTACGGTTACTTTTAACCGATAAAAATATACCACGTTTATGTAAACTGAGGCAAGCTCGTATACAGCAGCGACTGGAGCATTCTAGATATTTTGAAACTGTAGATTAAAATGCTTCAGTTACTGCACTGTGTACAAGGTGGTACTTTGTCACCAGCTTGCAAATAATACTGTGACATAAAAATTAATCAGTGCTTCATGAATCAACGTCGTCATGAATCTGATGAACACGATATGGATAGATGACACACTCACTTCGGTGAAATTGGAATTACAAGCAAGCACACCTTGATCCGGTGATCAACATAGCGTCGGTAGTCCTGTAAAAACTTGGGCTGCGTGCGTCTTGGTAATTCACCAACTAAGACAAGGAAAATGACCCCTCGCTGTTCCGACATTTTGTTCATTTGTGGCTTTCCTGTCAAAGCTGATTATTCGAAAAGTATTCGAAAAATATCCAATATTTGGAATAGGCACTGTTCGATTCGTTCTTCAAAATTCTCGATTATTCGCACGCCCCTAATATATATAGTTTCGTTTTCTGCGAAGAGAAAGGTGTCGTTATGAAACGCGTGCTACCTGCTCGTCGTGTAAGGACAAATACTTTAAGCGTGCTAAACACAATAGTCGGATTCACGAGAAATATATATAGCGTCCTGTCATGTATGTCCGGCGAAGCGAACGCCTGCGAAATATGCATTTGTAGCCTTTCGGAGCCAGCAAGTGTATGCGAGCCAAGTCGCTTTCTAACCGCGAAAATTGTACTTAAGAAAAACCTGACAATGACCTAATTAATTAAACATGATGAAATTTCTTTGCGAAAACTACAAAAGGTACTAGGCACTGCGAAGAAAGACACACACAGGACACATCAGCGCAAATGCGCTGATGTGTTCTGCATGTGTCAGCTTTTCAGTACTTTTTGTATAGTTTACACAAATAAAGTTGATCACAAAGATTGGCTTGTTATTGCCGTTAACGTCGATTCGCTGTCGATTTCTGGTGACACCACGAGTGATTCAACGCCAGTGAGCTGCGTGTGATACAAGTTCATTTAGCTGATAAAGCCGTTTCCCTGTCCCTGCGTGTGCATCCTAACCCATAATCTCTACATGGGCGGCCTCTTTCTCTTGTCGTTTTTTTTTTTAGATGTGAAAACATTGGAAGTCAGGCTGCGTTAAAGCTGCTATGTCAACATCATGAAATAGATATAGAATTGACAAACACTTCGATATCGATTTCATGAATAGTCTTCAAAGATTCGATTCATACACAGGACAAGCTGTGGTTTGCGAACAGTGTATCGTGCATGTTTCGGTCATTACCGTGCGTTAAATTGATGTTGTAATAACGTGTTTTAGGAACTTCTACTACCGACACTCTGGATTGGGCCTCTAGAGATGATTATGTGTAACAGCTTGTCGCGGGTTCGATCCCGGCCACGGCATTCCCATTTCGATGGAGGCGAAATGCTATATAGAGGCCCGTGTTCGGTGTCAGTGCACGTTAAAGAACACTAGATGGCCCAGATACGCACCGCGAACATACACAACCGGCATTAACACTTGCGCAACTTCGTATGCGCATTAGCTGTAATACGCGACGCCGAGTTCAAACGCATTCACCGCCCGCTGTTCAAAACGTTGTGCATGTCAACAGCTTTTAAAAGGCCACGGGTGTGCACACCCATACGGCGGCACGCAGCTGCTTCTCGGTTTGGTCCGCTTGTTTACCGTCCCTCGATACAGATGTATAAGTAATCGTGCTCTTTCGGAGACTGCGCGCCGAATTAAGTGAAGGAGCCGTGCATTAAGTTTCGAAATCGGGGTAACGGACGTTATATCACTGCCTGTATATATAGATACCGTCACTCCTGCGCATCCAAAGCTGATTGGAGAGGCACTACGTATTGTGGTTCCATGGGCCTTTCGACACGCCAGGCTTACGTAAGCAAATGGGACCGGAGCTTGCCTTTCCCGCGCGTGCCATTGGTCGTCCCACGACGTACACTAAGTAATCAAGTGTGGAGTATTGCAGCTGCATCTTTTGCTGTTGTAGGGTGTTCTTTTTTTTCTTTCTTGTTGAAATGCAACATTTCGGGAGGTATAAGGTATATACTCTAAGAAAAAAAGAATCCTTTGACTCTTTCTTGTGATTCCTGACTTGCCACGTGTATGACTCTCTTTAAAGAGTCACGTTAACTCTCTTTGGAACTCGTTATACTCTCGTAAAAGAGTCGTGGGTCAGCAAAAGAGAGTTAACGTGCCTCTTTATAGAGAGTCACATAGGTGATAAGTCAGTACTGACCGAAAAGAGTAGCACATACTCTTTTTGTCCTTAGAGTGTAAGGGAGCAAGCACAGCCCAGCGTTCACAAGATGAGTATATAGACTGTTTTACGTATGAATTTCGGTGCCGCCATATTGGGTTGTTAATTAACCTTAATAATTGCTGGGGTTTAACGTCCCAAAACCACGATATGATTATGAGGGAAGCAGTAGTGGAGGTCTCCGGTAATTTCGACCACCTGGGGCGTGCACCTAAATCTAAGCATACGGGCCTCAAGCATTTCCGCCTCCACGGAAAATGCGGCCGCCGCGGCTGGGATTCGATCCCGCGACCTGCGGGTCAGCAGTCGAGCTCCATAACCACTGTGGTAGGTTTGCTGTTAACCTTGCCGTTTTGTACCTTTAACAACTAAACCAACCGTAACCAACCGTGATATGGTAACTTGTTAAAATGGCTGAATGGGCGAGTTGGTGAGTTTGTAAGTATCGTGATACGGTAGACGCATGCGCATGTAAACGGTTGGGCTGGTGCGCTCGACGTTTGATGACCTTCTCAATCCACATTGCGATATAAAAAAGTAAGAAAACATCCGTTTAACAGCCCACGCTTGTGCGACCATGCGTCTTACGTAATATCGTCTATAGCGCCATGCAAGGTGGGGTACTCATCTCCCCATTAAACGGCGAGTGCCCGGCGGCAGTGGAAATATAATCCAGTACCTACCGCGTGCAAATTGGTTATGGTTCATTAATTATCCTGATAGTTAATGGGCCCTCAAGTTATGCTCCGATATATGTCTCCAATGTAACTCTAAACTTAACGAGAGTTAATGGGCCCTCAAGTTATGTTCCGATACATGTCTCCAATATAACTATGAACTTAACGAGAACCATCGATTCCAATTTTTATGACTTTTTTTTCTGAATACAGTAAAAGCTCGTTAATTCGGACTTCACGGGACCAGAAAAAAAAGTCCGAATTAACCGAATTCCAAATTATCGAAAGTATCAAGAAAAGAATAAAAAATGTCTATTACGTCAATGCACTCTCATTTGCTTTATTGATACGTAAATCCTGTGCTTACTTTGCACAAGAGCAGTGTAAAGTAAAAGCCGCAATTTCCATCACTCGCGACTTTGTTCACAACGTGACCGCGGCTCAACGCCTCTTTGTCTTAACTAACCCGAAAGTGCTAACCCGAAGTTAACCAGAAACGTCGTTACCGTCGTTACCGTACAGTTCGCGCTGATGACGATGGCTATGCAGACTAGAGCACTGCACGGGCCCGGGCCGGCCCGAAAGCCCGGGCCCGGCCCGGCCCGCAGGCCGGGCCGGGCCGTCCGAAGCGTTTTTCGGCGGGCCTGGGCTGGGCTCGGGCTTGAAAGTGCGGGCCCGGGCCGGGCCCGGGCTTGAAGCTGCGGGCCTGGGCCGGGCCCGGGCTTGAGGCTGCGGGCCGGGCCGGACTCGGACCCGCTCATTAAAAGGCGTAAGTCGGGCCTTCGAGCACACGCGAACGTTATGCATTGCATGGTCTACGGTATACTGCGCCAAGCTGAAGTGACACATGCAAAGAGCTGGCTCTTAGTAAAGCTTAGCAATAAAAATAGAAAAACAGTTGACGTGCTATTTTTTTCACCAGTATAGATATAGATTGGCACTGTATATTTTCACTAACGTTTCGTCTGCTGGACCAGACTTTGTCAAAGTAAAAAGTACATCGTGGTGGGTTTCCTTATAAACACGCCAGATCACGTACATATATATATATATATATATATATATATATATATATATATATATATATATATATATATATATATATATATATATATATATATATATATATATATATTAACAGCAGAACAATGGGCCAGATCACGGTTGTTCCCGTGAGAGGAATAAAGATTTCGGTCTTTTATTCGAGGTTGACACATACGGTACATTTCATTTATATTCCTTGGTATTACGTGCCAGAACCACGATATGATTAGGAGCCACGCCGTAGTGGCACCGTATTAATTTCGACCACCTTGAGTTCTCTAACGTGCACCTAAAGATAAGTATATAGACGGGTGTTCTTGCATTTCGCCCCCATCATATTGCGGCCGCCGTCGCCGCGGGAATCGCACCGGTGTCCTAGGACTTAACAGCGAAACAGCTTAACCGCTGAGCCTTAACCGCGGGCAAAGCAATATTTCGATGCATGTACACACCGAATTTCCCGTCCGATCGCCCGCTGCAAAGCGCACGGCATCATTAATAATCATCATCAACAACTAATATCCCCTAGCGAGCCCGGGTCGGACCTGGTCATGAACAAGCGCGCCCTGGATTAGTTTAGTAATGAACGCCCGGGCCCAGGCCGGGCCCGGGCGTGGAACGACGGGCCCGGGCCGGGCTCGGGCTGGGTACGGTCAAGTACGCCCGGACCCGGGCCAGGCCCGGGCTTGGAACCTCGGGACCGGGCCGGGCTCGGGCTGGGTTCGGTCATGTACGCCCGGGCCCGGGCCGGGCCCGCGCTTGAAACCACGGGCCCGGGCTGGGCTCGGGCTTCATAAAGCGGGCCCGGGCCGGGCCCGGGCCGTAAAATCCGGCCCGTGCAGTGCTCTAATGCAGACAGCGGCGTCTCGTTTCGGTTGTCCGCGAACGCCGTTTTCGCTCCTTTGCGTCGCAATTTGCGGCGCTTCGCGCTCGCCGCGCTCCGAGAATCGTCGGAATTAACCGGGCTGTACGGCCAAGTACGACCGAATTTACGAGAGTTTGATGCCATTAAACAGTACATACGCTTGCCGGGACCAGAGAACACGTTCGAGTTATCCGATTTTACGAATGAACGGGTGTCGAATTAACGAGGTTTTATTGTATCCGGAAAACCGGAAGTAAATGCTCGACCGAAAGTGCCCGGAAGAGAAAGAAAAAGAGTGTCACTCGGTGATCGCGCCAATAACGTGAGCAGGGTTCCTTAGTTAAACCTATCGGGGGAAAAAAATGCGCGACGCAAAAGTTGGCGAATCGAATATCCCAGGTTGATTAATGAGTTGACAACGTACGGACCTTATATGGCGTATGTTATACCATTGCGAGATTTGGTTTCCCGTGTTCCAGATTTTCTTTTCGCGGCTCCGTCGCACGTGGTCCTAATTTGCGTGGCGCATAGCCGGCATCACTTCGACAAACGGACCAATATACATAACCGAGTCCGACCAAACTCATCTGAATTTCCGTTCGTCGCCACGTGTCGCCAAATCGCAACGCGCGTTATGGATTTGGCCAAAATGAACCACGTCGCTCGAAGAGTCTGTGTTGCGTTGGCGATCTGACTAATTAAGTGACAGATTATTGTAGACTCGTTGGGGCCTTTGGTCAAATATATGAAAGCGTATAGAGGTCTATCAGAACATTGGCGGCTTGTAGCAAGTATACTTAGATGATGTATAGCAAACACGCAAAGGAAGAATTGAGGTAGTTGCAGGAAAAAAGAATGCGGTGCTAGAAACTGAACTAGATGAGGCAAGTGCGCACGGTGCTGCTTACAATCAAGGTGTATTACGCTTTCACATCAATAGTTACAATATAGAGAAAACAGTCAGTACAAGCAAAAAAGTGATACGAGATATCAGTGCCGTGTTTGTCTCGTCTCGTCTTCGTATGGTTCTTATCGCTGTTTATTAATGCAAGAACATTTGCGCCACCCCGCCGTGACCAGAGTGTGGGGTGGCTTAAGGACATTTCTGTGGCTGCCGGTCAGTATATACGCTGGCGAACTTAGTGGCCACTTATGGCAGGACAGTGCAAGATACGGGGCAGAGAAACACCCAGGACAGCGTTGTGTCCTGTGTGTTTCACTGGCCTGTGTTTAGCGCCGTCCTGCCATTATATTATGTTCGTCTCGGGCCACAAAACCCTCTCGCGCCTGTAGGCAGGCGCACGGGGAACCCATCACGAGCAGGCAGATTTTGGAGGACGAGCGCCTGCCAATGAAAACACACCCGCTCATATCGAGATTGCACGCAATCCTTCCAGAAGTATACACATCCAGTGCATGCATGTCCCTGGTGCAACGACCACAAAGCCAGTCTGACCCGCATTACTTTTATCGGTGTGCGGAGCGCTCAGTCCAAGGCACTATTCAGGCTGGTGAGCTCATCACCGAGAACGCTGCAAATGAATTCTGCGGAATCCCGAAAAGTGGCTATATATAGGAAGAATAAGAGGCTTTCTCTAAGAAATCCGTATGGACTTTCTTGTGTAAGTGGTTGTCAATTATCCCTTTCAAAACTCTGAGAAGGTGGTCTTTGGAGCCGCGGCTTTCCGAGCTGGCACTGGGGAGCCAATTGGCACCCTGGACCAGGCCCGGCGAGCCGCAGTGGCCGGTTTGGGCTCTACAAAAGCGCTCCACCCGAGATTAACCACGCGGAGTCTCTTCGTACAACCATGTTTTTACTCCTAACCCTCGGCTCCTCTAACAAAATACTTACGAAAAACTGGTCACGGTGAAGGTTCGAACCTCTTCCCCGCCGTTTTCTGCCAAAGCACCGTAGATCAGCGCGCTAACCGCTGCGCAGTTCTTCGCCTGCAGCCCAATTATCAAAATCAGTGTTGCGGGCTTCGTGAGCTCGGACTGAAGTAAAACAAAAGAAAGAAAAGTGAAGAACATGGCTATCTCCGGCTCGTACAGGGTTACACAAGGCGCCCAAACACACTTGACATCGTCGACCTCTCTTCTGAGACCACGTTCGCATGCAGTGCGCGTCGTCGACGTCGTCCTCCTTTATAGCGAAGTAGAAGTCTCAAGCGAGGAAGCCGTCGCGTCAGGCGCGCTCGGCGTGACGTACACATCGCCGCACACGAAGCCGCCAAGTCGACGACGAATGTCATCTCGGGGACGGCGCACCCCACAGTCATCGCTGAATGCGTGTCCGCTGAGCGCGCGCGCCGCCGCTTTGCACGCGTCCTACGTTTCTGCTCGCTCGCTCGCTCGTTCGTTCTTGTCGCTTTGCACAGCGGGCTGCAGGGAGGCACGTGCACAGAAGAAATAAAAAACCAAAGCGTCGCTCCTCGCTACACAGCTGGGCTCGCTGGCTGCAGGCATGCAGCAGCAGTAGTGGTAACAGCGACAGCCGAATGTCTCCCCGCTGAAGCCGGACTCGAGACAACGTTGCCGTCATCACGGAGCAGTCTCGAGTGGCGATTTCATTTTTTCATTTTTTTTTCATGCGCTCGGCCGGCATAGCCGCGTCCCCCTTTGCATCACATGCCTTCCACAGCGGTGTGTATAGTTTTGTGTTGCAGTTTTCTGCGCGTGCAGGTGGGGTCAGGTACCGCCGGATAGATAGATAGATAGATAGATAGATAGATAGATAGATAGATAGATAGATAGATAGATAGATAGATAGATAGATAGATAGATAGATAGATAGATAGATAGATAGATAGACAGATAGACAGACAGACAGACAGACAGACAGACAGACAGTTAGTTAGTTAGTTAGTTAGTTAGTTAGTTAGTTAGTTACCTCCTGAATGTATTCTTACAGATGAGTTACTTTTCTCTTGGAAATCGTTTATTTGGTAGTCAAGTTATTTGACTGCTAAAGAACGTTGCGGGAAATAACAGGGAAGGAATAGCATATAACGAGATAAAAACTGGCTGTATGAAGATGACACAGGCAGTTGCGCTTCCAGCCAAGCCGAACCCACGCACTGAGTTACATCTCTGTCATATAGCACGGCTGCATGAGTCATTCTGTTGCAATGTTATACTTCCCGCTCTCTTTCCTTGTTATTTTTAACATGTTTGTAGTGTACACGACGCTTCAATGTTGAACTTGACGCGTGTTTGATAAGTCATTTGTACGGCACTGCAACACGAATGGCAGGACATCTGTGCGATGCTTGGGGAACAATCTGCAAATGTCCACCAAACGAAAACACGCAAGCGCACACTCGGTTGGCCATGAATCTTTTAGTAAATTTCCAACAACGCTGCAGTGATGGATCAAGGAGATATGGTATCAAAGCGAAATTTAAAGCATTCTTCTGCATAATTATCTTCTTTGCTTTCCTTGGCTTAAATGTCTGTTGGATTCATTTGTTTGTGTTTAACAAAGAAACGAGCTTATCGAAAAAATTGACCTCCTTTCGTTTCTTTCTTTTCTTTCTTAACCTTGTCATACAACCGTGAAAAATATGCAGAAATGCTCTCTTCATCGAGACTGTTCACGTGAACTGACTGTTGTATGGCCTGTTGGAAAAAAAAAAGAGAAGAAAAGAATGAAGAAACACTAGAATGGAGCTAGTGGATGGCAATAACTATAAATAGCTCTTGCCCTCCATTCTCCATTCGCTCAAGTGCATTACAAACGCTCTACAATTTTAGGAAAGTATCAGCACTTGGTGTTTTCATAGACACAGCCAAGTGCTGATACCCTTGTCATGTACCCATTACGTTCTTTTGTTATCGGTACCCGTCCCTTGTATTGCGATTTCGCCAATAAAACCTATAAGTATCATTAAGGCGCCCAGACTTTGTCCACGAGGTTGGCTTTGTGCTTCGTGTAGCGCTTCATATTGGCAACCTTCTTTCAAGGCTATCATTCAACTGACCGATGAATCGATCGCATACTATTTGTTGCTCTGTCTTCAAACGCCGAAGCGTAGATAAACAGGTATAATTCAAGTTCACGATCGCGTTGTTGCGACTATCACCATGTTCTTGCGGAGATCGGCCAGCAATAAACGCACGAGGTCGCGATGAAGCAGTAAACGTTTCCACTGATGATCTCTTGCGACGAAGACTTACGTGTCATCGCTGTGTTGAGGTCGCTGATAAGCACAATGCGCACACTCCTCACCGGAATGACAACCCAATCAGCTCGAAGCGCACTACAAGTTCTTGGATACCTTTGAGCCTGTCCTCGCAAACCTTCGTTAACATCATGGACTGCAGTCTACTCTATCTAAGACAGTCGCAGTCGCACCGTACTCTGTAACAGTTCGTGGTTTGAGACCTTCTAGGTATGCATGGGGAACGCTGCTACGCATGTGAGCTTATTAGTTGTCCTATCTTTCCTTCTTTCTTTCTCTGTTATTTTTCTCCCCTTCCCCCTCCTCCAGTGTAGGGTAGCGAACCGGGTGGAACCTGGTTAACCGCCCTGCCTTTCATTTGCCTTTCTGTCTCTTGACTACCGAGGAGCCAATGGTGGTAATACATATTATGGTGAAAACTTCCAGTCCAGCCGCTGTAGTTTTCGGCGTAAATGACGATTCGACGAGGAACAAAAATTTTTTTTTTTGTTCCTTGTTGGTGGAAGATCGCGTATTTCAGTTGTCGCAATAACTCGCCGCTCTCGTTTGCGCGCGCACGACCAGGCTCCGTGTAATACATATTGCAGTCGTTGTATACAACTTACTTACTCGTTTCGCATATGTACACCGAAAGACCCTCGCGCATACCTGAGGCGGAGGGGTGCACAGCTCCGTCCCCATTTACATGCGGCGGCCTTGAGCACGCCAACCAGCGAAGAGAAAAAAAAACGCAGACTGCATCGTCGCGCGTATGCGTCGCGCGACGTTAAACATCTTAGTGTGTGGCGAAGCCGGCGAAGCTGGAACGGCCCCGCACGAAAAGTAATGAAATAATAACAATAATAAACGAAGGAAAAGCAAGCGAAGGTATACACAGGGAGGGAGGGGTGGATTACGCGGTACCGGCCAATGTCGTCGCGAGCCATCGTCATCGTCGCGCGGCCGTCTTCATCTCTTCATGGCGGGCGCGGCGGCGTCCGGTGCCGTAATGGTTTCCATTTAGGCGTGAAGCGCATTTAGGTGCTGCCTCGAAAGGAGGAAAGCGAGGATGGAGGTGGGGATGGCAGTGTATCTAGGCAGGAATTGGCAGCATGCCTTCTCGCCGCCGCCGCCACGGTGATCGGAGAGCGTCCGTTGGGATGACCCTGTAATGTCAGCCCCGAAGCCTTTCTTTTCCGCGTACCGCGCCTTCTCCGGAGACGGCTCGCATGCCTCGCGTCGGTGCTGGCAGGAAGAAGCGGCACCGTGCATGGCGCTTTGATTTTTTTTTTTGTATTATTCTTGGCTCGCCGGGATTCGAACAGCTCGGGCTGATGCGGAAGGGTTTATCTCTAGCAGCCCAAGTAGGGTGGTTGCGTTTTGGTTAGTGCTGCCATCCCAATCTTCCACCCTTGATCTGATCGCGGGCCAAGTGTTTCTTTGGGATGTCTGTGATTCAGTGTATCTCGTGCGCCGGACCGACCCCATCACTTGTAGGACGAGTGAGAGATAGAAGGGAGCGAAGGGGTAGGAGGAAGCGTGGTCTCGTAGCTAGGGCACAGCTGTGTGGACGTCACTTGCCGCATGCAGAAGCTTTTTCGAACACTGGTGGAAACGTAAGGCCCTTTATTTCGTTGGCTGCCATGTAAGGAAGAACGCTGTGTAAGTGTTTCGATTACCTCAACTGGATTGTGGTACTCGCAATTAAACTACCCCAGTTTGTCCCCTCCCTCCCTTCTCCCAATCAATCAATCAATCAATCAATCAATCAATCAATCAATCAATCAATCAATCAATCAATCAATCAATCAATCAATCAATCAATCAATCAATCAATCAATCAATCAATCGCGTCGCACTTTTCCTTGATCGATGCGTGCTTACACAGCATGCGAGAGTGCTGTCACATCCGGGAGTTTATTCCTTCACGCATCTGCTGGAGGAGAAGTCAGCGGCAAGAAGGATTGGTCAGCGGAGGCGGACTGTATGCGCGTTCGTTTACTGGCAGCCATCGGCCCTGAGACGGCTGCGTGCGAAAAGCCCAGCCGAGCGGTGATCTCTCGAGGCGCAGCAGAAAGAACAGCTCTCTTGTATGCCGGGGCTCAAGTTTCTCGATCGGTCCTCGGACACTTGTAGTGGCGATACGACTCCGTACTGCGTCTCTCCAGCGTGCCCAGCGCTTTTTCAAGCTGCACTAAGAATCGCGCCGCTCTGGTTGCACGTGATTGCGCTCTACCGCGGCCTTGAAATTCCTCGGAGCGCGTTGTTGACGGCGTACATAGGCGCAGCGAAGACTGATGTCTGCGGGAGCCGGATGGTTAGTTTTCAGTGACGTTCGAATCCAATGTTTCTGAAGTCGCTCCATCAAGAAATATTTGTGATGCGTTCAGACATTCGCGTTTCATCTTCTGTATATGAACCAGCGATCCATGGCACGATCCATGGCACGAAACTCGTTTTTAAAAAGAGTGCGCACATTGTACGTGCAGAAATGCCTTGCGGGAACGTCCTCCCCCCGCGGCAGGAGTGGCGTTTTTATCGTCTAAATGCCAATTTACTAACACCAGGGAATTCACTTTCTACTGTGTGAGGAGGTAGATGAAGTAGTGACTGAGAAACAGGGAGGTTAGCCCGTTCTCAGACCGGTCTTTATGGTGCCCGTATAACCTAATCACACCTGCTCAATGTTGTCCTCTCGTAGCAGTGCACGGGCTGCTGCCGTTCTCGATTTAACTTGTGGCGCGCGGTCAACTATACCCCTCCCATGTACTCTTACCATGTACTCGTATCTGAACTTAATCTAGACATTTCTAAACTCTTTCTGTCCCGCCGAACACCGAACGAGAACGCGTTCGAGCAGCGCCTCGAGTCAATCACGCCCAGACGTGACGCCGCTAATGGTGTACCCCTGAGTAATGGAATGGAATGGAGCGCTTTGCGAGGCTCATCTGCGTATAGAAGGCTAGCACTTAGGCAAAACAGGCTCGCAGGCGATGGCATCGACTTCGCCAATGCACGGCACTGCGTGCATCGTTCGCGCGGGGCTTTTCACGTGTGCACGCGCGCGTGTTCTCGCTCTCCTTTCAACTCGCCCTTTATATTTTTATCCTGCTCTATATTGCTATCTTTCTGTATATATTCAATGTCTCTTTTATCAGATCGAAGCCGAGTCTTATCAGATCGCAGCGGCATTGTTGTGCAACAATGCCGCTGCGGCTTAGCGTGATCCAATACGTGCGTTTTGTCGTGGTAAAGGTTAATAATTGTTGGGGGTTTAAGGTCCCAAAACTACGATATCATTACGAGGGGCGTCGTGTAGGGGAGGGCTTCGGAAAATTCGACCACCTTGGGTTCTTTAACGTACGCCTCAGTATAAGTACACGGGCCTCTATAGCATTTCGCTTCCACCGAAATGCGGCCGCCGCGGCCTGGATTCGATCCCGCGACCTTCGATTTAGTAGCCGAGCACTCTAACCACTGGACCACCGCGGCGGGTATCGTGGTAAACATAAAGCTTGGACGCAAGGTTTTTTTTGTCTGTTTGTTCCGTCTGTCACGATGCTGTTTCATATAGTCTTTAATTTGTCGTCTTCTTCTTTACCTCCTTTTTTTTTCTTATTTACCGTTTCTATATTTGTGTCCTTTGTATACATAAAATCTACGACGTGGTAATTGGTGCTGTTCCTTTTCTTATTTTGTTTTCATTGTATAAGCTTCAAAACCAAAATAATAATAGTTAATATTGGAGGAGCCAGAGCTTCCTATACGCAGTGGGATTTGTCATTAACTTGCAACTCACTGATTTTAACAAACGTTTATTTGTGCATATGCACATTTCTGATGTTGCGCCAACAGTGCCAAATGAGGCACTTCGAAATTTATCCGCCTTAGCACTTTGATCGTCCTTTTGTAGTTACTTGAAGGATTGAGACGGATGACGCGAGAGCTGCTGGAAAAGCGAGAAACAACAAAATACGGGCCACGCGCTTCGACATTCGCGCTCCTTAAATGCTTATACATATAATGATGAACGTCGACCAAAGCCTGTTCGCCGCCTTGCTGAGATAAATTTTGGTAATTTCCTTTTTTTTTTCCTCGAGTAATATGAAAGAAGCGCACGTCACGTTATGCACGAGAGAATGTTCAGGAACACGTTGTCAGCGTTCGTCAATGAATTTTACGACATTGGCGGCGCCTTTCATCTCCCAAGAAAGCAAAGCCGTTGTGGGCCGTTCGTACTTCGGCTGATCGCCAACGGTTCTCATGCATTTCGGTATTCGGAAACGTATGCGCATGCAGTTCTTACATGTGCGCAAACAGTGTGCACGCATATACTATTACGACCGCGGCTAACGTGATGCTCAAGCTTAATCGAAAACGCGTTTCGAGCGCCGATCGCGGGACTCGTATACCTTGTAGTGGAAAGCTGCGGCTGCATGCATGGAAGGCTTTGAATCACGCATATCCACTAACGCCAGGGAAGTACACTAGCTCGCATCCGGTGTGCACGCTCGAAAAGCGTCAGCGAGCGTTACTGGCATGCACACACACTCACTCACTCAACGCGGCGTCGTCTTTTCCCTTTTGACACCTTCACGCGGAAGCGTGTATACATACAGCTTTGCTACCGTACACTACGCTTCGCGTTATTACGGCCGTCGCGCGCACACACGCACACTTTGATGACGCGTACACCTGTGCACATGTCGTATATATATA
The DNA here is from genome assembly GCF_013339695.2 of Rhipicephalus sanguineus. Taxonomy (NCBI): domain Eukaryota; kingdom Metazoa; phylum Arthropoda; class Arachnida; order Ixodida; family Ixodidae; genus Rhipicephalus; species Rhipicephalus sanguineus. Next base: position 33,367,823 of record NC_051184.2, on the reverse strand, counting down.
CGCGGGCCTTTCCGCCGTATCGCTTCTTCTTCCTCTTAATTCGCTTCTCGGTGGCGATGACTGAGCGAGTATCGTGCGTCACACTATAGCGCCGTCTCGCTTTAAGACGAGGCTCGCAAAGCCAACCGAGCCGACCATCTTTGCTCCCCGAGCGCGCATTTCCGCGTCGTGTGCCGGCGACTCGAATGCGTAATGGGAGTCGGACGTCGTTCACAAAAGGGCGTTGCGTTCGACTTCGGCGTTCTCCTCTTGTCCTTCGTCTTTTTTTACTCTGTCCATCGGAATCAGTCGGCGAACGTGCTACTGCTGCTGTCCCGCGTTGCGCGCGTTACTTAACGTCGCGGGCGCAGCTGCGGTAACCATGACGTCACGGCTCGAGCTCGACGGAATTAATCGTCATGGAGGGAGGAAAACAATTAAGGGGTGTATCGCAGAGCAAACGAAGCCAGAGAGCTGCATCGGCCCGACACGTGACAGCACGTCAGAGCCATTGAAGAACAAGAAAAATAATAATAAAAAAAGTTCGCGCAGCTTGCACCAAGTCGCGCACGGCTGGGGCACAACAAAGCATGGTGGGCACCTAGCTGGTCCTGGCTTGTCTAGGCTAGCTGGGCTTTGACCCTCTCACCTCTCTCTTTCCCACTCCTTGCTGTACTATACTATACTATACTATACTATACTATACTATACTATACTATACTATACTACACTATACATAGCTACGCTTGCTTTTTTCCTATCTTTATCTCTCATTCCCCCTTTCTTTATATATATATATATATATATATATATATATATATATATATATATATATATATATATATATATATATATATATATATATATATATATTTTCTCTCTCTCTTTTCGTATACTCGTTCTCCCCTCCTCCTCACTTCCCTTTCCACCCCGCTTGCTTTACTATAATATTCAATTAACGCTATGCTATGCTCTGCTTGCGTGCCCGGATAGCCGTGTGGTATACGACGCTCGCCTTCGGGTCGTGGGTACGTGGGTTCGAATCTCGCCTCGCCAAGAATTTTCCTTGCTTTCTTTCTCTCTCTCTCTCTGTATTCCTTCTCTCGCCCATCAGAGTTATTGCATCCCACGGCGGACAAATCAGCGCACGTGTTCTGGCAGCGAAGCAGAAGAGGACGAAGAGGAAGGCGGTGAAGAGGACCGCGATAAAGAAGAGGATGAAGAGCGCGCGCGCCGATTCGTAATGATGGCGATTTTCTCTCTACGACACACGACAAACCTCGAGAATAACAGCTGCGCTGTGAAGGTGGGTGCTCTCACTTCACAATGGAGCCGAGTAACTGCTTGAAAAATGCGTGAATCTTACGGTAAGCGACCACCTCAAACGCTCTACGATCCTCCTGAACTTTCTTCAATTTTTTCACCAAGCTTCACCACCACCTAAAATCGTGAGCGAGTAGTACTGCGAAAAAAATCTTATATAGCTTGTCTCTTTTAACGTAAGATGTATAAAAGTCGTCCTCAGTTTTAAGTTGAATGCAAAGAGGGTTCAACTTAAACTGAGGACGACGCAGCGAGCAGTGTAAAGGAAAATAGAGTAGAGTGGGTCAGAGAACAAACGGGTGTTAAGCACATCTTAGTCGAAATCAAGAAGAAATAGGCATGGATAGCATGGGCAGAGCATGTAGCGCGTAGGCAAGATAACCGCTGGTCATGAAGAGTAACTGACTGGATTCCAAGAGAAGGCAAACGCGCAAAGGGGAGACAGACAATTAGGTGGGCAGATGAGATTAAGAAGTTTGTAGGTATAACCTGGCAGCAGCAAGCACAGGACCGGGTTGATTGGCGGAACACGGGAGAGGCCTTTGCCCTGCAGCGGGCGTAGTCAGTCTGATGATGATATGTAAAAATTGGTGCAGCTAGCACTGCTGGTGCAAGGTTGAAGCAAACAGCGGAGCTAGCGCCTTCCTGGCTTTTCTTTATTTTTCTCTTTCTCTCTTTTTGTCCATGTTTCTTTTTATTAATTTATTTCTCTCTATATCTATTTCTTTCTTGCTATTTCTATCTTTTTTCTCTTTCTTGTCTTTCTCTTTTCTGTCTATTTCTCGCTTCCCTTTTCTTTCTCTTTCTATCTTGATCTCGGTTTTCTTCTGTCTATTTCTTTCTTTGTCTTTCTATCTATTTTCTTCCTCTTTCTTCCCTTTCTTTCTCTCTTTTTCTTTCTCTCTTGCTGTCTCTCTCTCTCTCTCTCGGCAGTCGTTCTTTCGCCTTCTATCTTTTCCCCTTTACCTTCTCTTTCTTTCTAATTCTCTCTATCTCTCTCTCCGTACTCGGTCCTCACAACTCATAGCGTCCCTTATTCATTCACCTAGGACGACTCGAATTCGAAAGCCATTCTCAGTGGATGTGTTGATCCTCCCCCCACCTTCCTATAGCTTTATGAACCTAACGTGGTTCTGTACAGCCTCCAGGATCTGAGGAATGGCAAGCTTTCCGCACCTCACTTGGTTTGCACTGCCTCCGTGATCGGCCCACCTTTGATCGAGCGACGGTGTCGTGTGATGACTGCACCATGTGACGTCATGCTATTTGATGTCATAGTGAGTCATGATGACGTCACGGATGTGGGCGATCTGTGACGTCATTATGACGTAATATGGTGACGTAATAACGTGATAATTTTTTGCATCTAAGGCTTTAGCTTTGAAAACTCGGGAGGGAGCATTACGTCACGCTGCCGGCCTTTATGGGCGAACGCTCCGTGAAGCGAAGTTTAGGCCCAACACGTGACTTTCTGCGTCAAGATCACGCTAGAAGTGAGATTTGGCGAGGCGATACTTTGGAGTTTGGCGTCCGGTAGCTTTTAACCGAAGTGCGATATAGTCCAGCGCAGAGTGGCCTGCTCACGGTGGAGGTTCAAAGCAGAATTCAGCCCGTGGTACTGAAACCTACCGCACGCTCTGACGTTTTGATCACGTGTTGGGCGGACACCGTAGGCTTCAGTGTCATTGGGCAATGCTCCCTCCTAACTTCTTCCTCCTCCGTGCTCGGAGCGTGTAGGCCAGCGGCAGCGCAATCGAAGAAGCCTCCTCGACCAATAAGCACTCTTGGTGGTCACTTATTGGGCCGATACTACGAAGGAAAAAAAGAAAAAAAAAGGAAGGGAATGGCTTCAAGGTGCGTCTCACTTGCCTACGGCCAGACCAGGCTCCGCTTGGACTTGGGGCATTACGTCACGCTAGCTGCGTAACGCAGTGCCTTTTGCTGGTTTATTTCTTCTTTCACGTTGACTACGCTTCACGTTACCTCCCGCGTCCGTCATCGTACGTTTGTCCGTCCCGTGGTAGGCTTTACTTTATTATACGTTACTTGAATGAGTGTGCGCGTACGCGTGCATCCATTATGCGTAGTTTCTGCGAACCCTGCCATTGAAAGGGGTTAGGTTAGGTGACCCGAACCTCGCCACCAGGAACTGTGTTACGTGGAACCGTACCGTGAAGGCCAGTGACCTCCATCCACTCTTCGATCATAAATGTTTTGGCGTTGAAAGACCTTTGCTTGTATTTTCATTACACACTTGTTTTAACCTTAGCATATTCTCCTGTGCAAGCATATCCAGCGGTAGAGCTTCCTTGCAATTTCGTTGCATGGAGAGATATCCTAGAAGCGACCTCTCCGGCGGAAACTCCAGGTTCACCTCAGGGTTTCTGAACTCCTGCAAGGTCATTTGGCACTACTTAATGTTTTTTTTTTTAATTTGGCTTTGATTTAAATTCAGTGCACCGTTACAGAACTGTATTGTCTTGGCGTGTGTTGGCTCCTAGCCCGAGGCTAGTTGAAAGTTATTCAAATACAAATAAAGAGCAAAGAACATGTTAATTAGAACGATAACCCCACACAATTTTTTAAGGAAATACAACGCAAACTGAGCCAGGACATAACGAAACAACTTGTTTCACCTTCTATGCAAACAACGCAATTCATATAAACTGAACCTCTTGCATTCACCACATTCAATGTGTAATATTCGTTTTTTATAACCGACTTCTTGGAATGTGACAGCGCTAATTTGTCTTCTTTTTCTGTCATGATGGAGGCAAACAACACACGAACTCATGCTGTTAATCTTGAGCGCCGAATGAGAGGGAACAGCGAATTTGCATTTTGCAATTACTCATATGATCTGCGTATTCGAATGGGACATGTTACGGAAAGAACGGCATTCATACATAGTTACAAAACACATAGAGGAAATTCGGCTACATATATACTTAAACATAAACATCCACCCACACTGAAAAAAAAAAGAAAAACAACAACAACTAATGTTTGCCGTATCCTGAGTTGCAGATATAACCATAATATAGCTTTCAGTGCGCGCTGATTGGTGCGCACTCGTCTCTCATTCTCTCATTGGACACGCAAGATTCTACGTCACGCAAAGCGACACTGTCGCCGAGAGGTATTGTCTCGGTACACGACCCATTGTCCGCAAAAATTCAGCATGAAACCAATGGGGGTCGTTCACTCGTTAATTGTAAACGCGATCATCCAACATTCACGAATTATTTTCTTGTTTTTATTTATTTATTTATTTTTGCCCGCGCAGTTGTAGTTGCCATCGCCCGTTCATCTGCGTTCGCAAGATTTCATTTGGGTATCTTGTGCCTTAACTGTAATATTTTATTCGTTAACAAATCGTTGTGATCCAACCCATTGAAAAGTGAAGGTTGTCTACCGCCTGTTCGTGTAGCAAGAAGCTAAAAAATTAAATCCATACAGTGCGTTGGTTCTGGGTTCGAAACCCAAATCAGGACGAAGTGTTCGTCAACTGGGAAGCATTTTCCGTCTGAGAAATCGGTAATGATTTGCCTTTGTATTGCTTCGCGCTATGTACGGGTGGGTGGCACTTCCTGCAGGTGATGATAATCGTTCCTGTCGTGAACGTTTCTCCACCTTGTGAGCTTTCGTAGAGCTTACTGCTGCTGTTGATGATACGGGTGGGTGGCACACTCTGATGTTGATGATAATGATGATGATGCCTGTCGTAAACGTTGGTATACCTTGTGAGCTTCCGTAGAAATGATTTGCCATATCCCACCATTCATACGCAATGCACTCATGCGGGGTCTTCAAGTAGTGAAAGTGAAAGCTAAACGAGACGGAAAGCATCACCTGTTAATTTCGTAACTTCGTTTGTTAACTTTATCAGAAGCATCGTCGGCTGTGACAACGGAACTTTAGGCATAGTGATTTCGTAATTTAAATTATCAATTTGATCCGGCAGTTCGCCGGCTGTAACAATGCAACGCTTGTTCGCGTGAATGCATCGCCGGGGCGGGATTGAAATCGACACAGGAAGAGGAATTCCCGAGAGTGCTGTTGCTGCTGTTGCTGCGGCGGCATTTGTGTCTGTTCTGCCTGACTGAGTGCGGGCCGCTGGGGAAAAAACCGGCTGCGCAAGGCGGGAGGCCAATTAACAGCCGGGCGCACAGCATATGCGGCGGCGGCGGGCGGGACTCGTTGCTCTTCTGAAACATCCCGGCCGCTCGTGCGTTATGTAGGTCGGATGCGTATAGATTGTCGAAAACGTCGGCACCAGCGGCATTCCTTGTCCAACGACTTCTTATTACAGCAGGAAAAGAAGGTTCTTAATGGAACAACTTCGATGCAGCTCGCAATGAAACGCGGCCACGAGAAGACACGTACGAATCCCCGTGTCCGCGTATCGTTGGGCGCTATACATCAAAATTGTTCTGATGACGCTTGTCTTAGTGGTTACATCGTACTCATTATTACGTTTTATTGATATTCTTTGATTTAGCCATTCTGCGCGGGCCGCAGGGTGTAGGATGCAAATCATCGGAAATTCGTTAAGTTATATGATGTGAGCTCTTTTTAAGGCGAAAGCCTTAGATGCGTCATCAAACGCGAAAGTTGACCGTCGGCGTCAACATGATTGATGCAAAAAAGATCATCGCGTGATGACGTCACCATACGACGTCACAGATCGCCAAAATTTGTTACGTCACATAACGTCATGTCACATGATGACCTCACCACAGGACATCGTCTCTTGGTCAGAAGGTGGGCCGATCACAGAGGCAGTGCAGAGCCAGGGGAGGTGCAGAATGCTTGCATGCCTCCGATCTTCGAGGCAGCGCAAAACCACGTTAGGTCCAGAAAGCTTTCGGAGGGAGAGGGGGGGGGGATCAGTACATCGACTGAGAATAAAAAGAAGCAAACGGCTTTCGCCTTCGAGTCGTCTTAGGCGATCTAATGCATTAGGTACCCTGCGAGTTTTCTCGGTCAGCCCTGCGGAATGGGCTATAGTTCTTGCATTCCCTCGCCTATTGCAGTGTCGCATTGCCGAGGTGTTCCCGTGGCGTTGAAAGCATTCGCGCCGCCTCCGGCTCATGGTAGCCACTGTTTCATTCAAGTCGACTCTCTGTTTCCTCGTCCTCTATAATGACTCGCTGCCGTTGCAAATTGCAGCAAATAAAAGCATAAAGTAAAAGAGAAAGAGTACTCCACGTATGCACACTAACGCAGTTTAAGGCAAGCGACCCTCTCTTTTTATTCGCGAGGTGTTTGTTGCCCGCGTTTAGCTTTGCCGCCGTCGTGGAGAACCCAAATTGAGTAATCCGCTGCCGGTCCGACATCGCTGACCCTCGGAGTGGCCACTTCTCTTTGCGACCGTGGGTGAGGAGAATGGCTGAACGACGAGGAGGCGGATGAAGATTAGTGGGGGAGGGTAAGCATGTTCAGAAGGTGGGGTACAGGTTGTCCAAAGGGTCATTGTTGACGCCAAGCGAGCGAGAGGGAGGGAGGCAGCAATACACGAAGAGAGGGACGGCATACCACAGCGCGTTAGAGAGAGAGAGAGATCTAGCAGAGATACACAAGTGGAAAGAACATCCGCCACACACGCGTGCTTAGACAAGTGCAGAAGCCAAAAGCGGTCCTTTTAAATGGCGGAGAAAGATGCGAGGATGAAGTCCCTGAGAAGAGAGAGAGGGGGGGGGGGGGTCGAGAGCGATAGAGGTACCGTATTCGGGGGCTTAAGACTTGCACTTTTATTCGTTTCCGATCGAGATGTTAGTAGAACGCGGATCGTAGGAGATTCGCGGCGCGAGGTTACTGCGAACAACGCGTACAGTGACGCAGTTGCTGTTGTACTGCAGAATGGGTTGTAGCCGCTATACAAACTGGCGATCAACTAGAAAACTTGTACTCCGTGTCATTTGCGATGCGGGGTCTGACTATCGCTTACGTGTTACCTATTACTTGAGCTCATTCATGTACCGATTTAAAAAGGAAAGAAAGAAGGCAGCCGGCTGGCTCAACGGGGAATTGAGCGGTCAGCATTAGGCGCTTGGGTGGGCGCCGCGTGAGCATTCAGAAGAGAATCGTGCTGCCTCAGACCAGCCTTAATACGCCTTGATGTAATTGTCCTATGGCGCAACTCTCTTTCTGGAGCTGTAATCTTGGTGGGGAGGGCTTACGCACGTAAATGCGGTATCTGAGAGAGGTGCCCCGCGCGCTCTAGAGATCTGGAGATACGGATCTGGCGGGACAGCGCGGTGCTCTTTCGCTCGCTCACCAGGGGTCGCCGTCGGCAGCGACGTTCGTGTCGGAGGGGGGGCGAGCGAAGGCGCGCCCCGGCTTTTGTCATGCAAATGGAGCGACACCTGTTGTGCGAGCCCTTGAAGCGTGCCTCATTAGGCGCCTTTTTACGCGCCGGCCATTGGGAAAGGGCGTGATAATGGAGAGGGAAGGGGCTCTTCCGTAGCATCCAAGCCTCCGCACGTCGGTACCGCCGGGTCTTTAGACACAGCGCCGACTTTGATGGGGGGGGGGACTCCGTCTTGGCACCTCTTGGTAACGTGCGCAAGACGACCGTTCATAGCACGCGCAGTGAGCTGTCTTTCTCCTTCCGGCTAAAGCCGAGGACGCGGTGTATAACATAAGCGATGTGGCACCGCGACTTGTGTTGCGCGTGTTCGCTCTCTTGTTCTCGTTCTTGTTCTCCTTCTTGTACCACGGTCTGCACGTAATCGCGACGGCTAAGAAGCAACGGAGAAGGCTGCAGCTTTCGTTTGCTTGAGTGCCAGCGTATAGTGCAGCACTGCGCGAGCCATGCCCTCGCGACCTCTTCGTACGTCCCACGTATTAAGTCGGTACGGGTGTGTTGTGACTGTGCGTGCTATGAATGAATGACGTTTTACCTATTCGCGCCGTGATACATCGAAATTGAGCGGTCCGAAACTAAAAGCCACAAGATGCTGCTTGAACGGCAGGCATGTCAAACGAATCCACGTGTCATGATCAAATGACTGGCAGGCGTGACGAATGGTAGCACGTTACCAGTGCACCAACACCGCAGATAACGTTATGGAGCACTGCAATTACAGCGCGCAAGCGGGCATGTCACGTGACATTTCTTTGTGTTTCGCGGGCATTCTACAGGAAGCAGAGGAACACTTAATAATAGATAGAGTATATAACAATAATAGACTTCCAAGCCGATTTACTAATTTCTAATTAAAATTTCTTGCCCAGCTTAGTTGCTTTAGAAGTTAGGCAGTTAATCTGGCCTAATTGAGCAATTAAGAAGAATATAAAAAAATAGTGTTACCTACTCCATGCAGTAGTCAGCAACATGTATTTGGTCGCGTCGTCATAGAGTGCTTCGGCATGTTTTTAAACTCTGGCTAGAGTAAGCTGGGGCACCCTGTATATGTGTTCTGACTGAACTCTTTCTTATTTGAAAAATCTGGTGTTTTTGTTTTCCCCCAACTCCTTTTTTTTTTGGATCCGTGCTTGGAGAATAGTTGCGTTCGCGTTATCAATCGATCGGTTATAGTCTACGACAACCAAATCGGGGGCCTACCAGTTGACGCATTGATAGCCACTATGCACTCCAAGAGGTCTCCCGTGGGTTTCGAATTGTGCCGGCCTCTATAGAACAAACGTACCATCGTCAAACCGTCTCCGGACGACCGCGCTGTCGCCGATGGATGTGATCGCTGCTCTGCGTCACCGGTCACCACCGACCCAGTAGTCCTCCGTTTTCGACGCTCCAATCTTCGGCGCGGCACAGCGAGCAAACGTACCATTACACCCCCCCCCCTCTTGTGCACCCCCTTGTCGTCGTCGCCCCCCCCCCCCCGACACACACACACACACCTCCGTCACCGCCCCCAGTGTGGTAGCGACATCAAAACGAACGCGCCGACCCGCAGCCGGCGCGACTGCTGACGACTTGGGTCGTTTTCGAGAGCGCGGGGGAGGCCGCTACTGTACCACCGCACACGGCAGTTGTCTATCGTTGACCGACCACCGCAAGGCAGCAGGAATAAAGAAAAGGGGATGTAACGGGCGCAAGTCGCGCTCACTTCTCTGCGTCCGGGCGTTAGAGGCTGTCTCATTCGCTTGTCTGTTCATATCGCATTTGTGCCTCCCCACTATTTTTTTCTTCTCAGTCGGCTTCATTCGAAAGCAAATGCACACATAGCGATTTGACAGCGCACGCAATCTCTCCGAGGTATCGAGAGCGACGTCGTTCTTCTCGCCAAGGGAGGAACAAAAGATGTAGAACACACTAGCCCGCTATACATGTGCAAAAAAGGGAGTCGCGGGAGCGCTATAGGGATCGTTCGGGAGCAAGTGGAAGGAAGGGAACGGATCCTCCCTCTTTTGGAAATGACAGTGGACAAGGGACGATGTCTCGGACGATGGAGCTTGGAAACTGGATATCGGAGGCCGTATTCCGGAGAACACAAGGGTGTATATATAGGGTGTGAGAGGTGGAGATAGAGTGAGCGGTGGAAACAAGATACGGGATGAGCGCAGCGGCGTCTTCCCGTGGAAAAGAAAAAGGAAGTCAGTGGCCTCGCGCTTCTATGGAAAGGAGCGAGAGGAAGAAAGTTCGATTTACGCTCGTCGAAGCTTTAGGGAACCGACGACGACGCGACGTCGGTCTCTTTTATCCTTCTTGCATTAGACCTCCTTTTTGTTTCGTTCCTTAGAGTTTCGAATCTCTTCCCTTTTGACAGGCCGACGACAAATGTGGGCCCCCCCGGAAAAGCCCCCCGTGGCGTGTTGCGCGGCAGCCGAAAAGGAAGGCGTTGTGAGAGCGCGGTGCGCGTTTGACTCGATGTTCCCCATCGCTGGATGACAAAGCTTTCTGCAAACCCCTGCCATGCGTGGGGATCTTTCGGGAAAGGCAAGCAGGCAGGCAGGCTGGCGTGCAATCGCCCAGCTCGAGCACGCGGACAAACGCGCGGGATCTTCTTCCTCTTTTCGGGATGGCTGGGGGAACCTCGGCACTTGGTATGGAAGGGACACTCGACCCGTCGTTAGAGGCCCTGGGAATGAGTTCCGGACGGCTTTAGGGAAAACAAAAGGGTCATCGTAGGGAGCGGGAACTTGTCGCGGCGAGTCTTCGTGTTGGGGCAGGGAGCTCTCCCTTCTTACTCGGTGCTGCATGGGGACTCAGCTACAGGGCGGAGGGAAGATTGGGGTGGTAGGGATGAGAGTGAGGCACCAAATCGCGTTAGAAAGCGATCACGGATGCGACTGGGTCGGTCAGTACGTATTCGAGTCTTTCTCCCGGCTGGTGTTCCCGACACGAACCGCAGTCGGTCCAATCTGTGCCCTCCGTCCCGTTTGGCGCGTCTGTGGACGCGAATGACTTTCGGGAGAGCGTGGAGCGGCATGTTAATAAGCGAAATAGGGACGAAAGGAAGCAAGGATTAAAGGAACGTGGTGGGGTGAGGGACGCAGTCTCCCCATTTCGGTTTGCGTGCTGTCTGCGCGCGGAGGAACGGAGCTTGTTTTTCGGACATGCTGCGCGCGGCGCGTGTGGAAGACAAAAGCGGACGGCCGCGGTATAAATTACCCCCCCCCCCACACACACACACGCACTCAAGGAGTTGTCGTCGTCGGCATATCTGCATTAGGTAATGGAAAGGGGAATATATCCCGGACATTCGCATAAAGATGAGTCAAAGAAGGCGGCTATGTGTAGGCGAATCGATGAGCCGGCCAGCGAGAGTGCTCTCAACGCGCGAGAAGACGGAAGCAGCTTCCGATAGCGTTGACGTAAAATGAATAGGAATAAGTGGATCGATTAAATTTTCCTTTGGCGCGGTGCCAGTTCCCCGCTATCTTTATGCTAACGGCGTCCCTTCCCCCCCCCCCCCTTCCCCATGCGCTTCGAGAGAGACAAATATTATATTTCTCGGCGAAATGGATCGGAAATGTCGTTTATTTAGTCGCACAGAGAGCGTTCCTCTTTTCTTCTTCGCTTTGACGTGATAAGACGAGAGGGAAGTGTCGAGAAGGAGCCGCTCTTCGGGACACCAAATTAGCGAAATTGAATTTGGACAAGGTTTAAATCTGCTGGTCGTTTATCAGGAGGTTGCAGTGAAGCTGGGATTTCGTGCAGTCGCATCTTTTCGCTTTCTCTCCCTCTTTATCTCCCGCCTTTTATATATGAATAGTGGACGGTGAGCGGCGGTGTCTTGCGTTCGATGTCTGGATGTATGGCCGGTGCTAAAAACTCACAGGGTTCCTTATGCGTTAGCCTAAGACGACTCGAAGGCGAAAGCCATCTTCTTCTCTTTCTTATCAGTCGATGTATTGATCCTCCCACTCCGTACCCCTTCCGAAAGCTGCGCCCAATGCGGTTTTGCGCTGCCTTCGGGATTGGCGGCACTGGAAGCTTTCTGCACCTCACGTGGTTTTGCACTGGCTCCGTGACCAAGTGATGACCTTCGATCAAGCGACGATGCCATATTATGACGTCATGATGTGACGTCACGATGACATCACTACTTTCGGCGATCTGTAGAGACATGAAGACGCCATCACATGCGTCTTGATGACCTCACAACTTTTGGCGATCTCTGACGGCATGATGATGTCATATGGCGACGTCATCACGGGATGACGTTTCTTTGTATCACTCGTGTTCACGCCGCCGGCGGAGGTCAATTTTAGCGTTTGATGAGGCATCTTAAGCGGTACGTTTTATTGTTTATTGCGACGACGGGTGCCTAGAGGTAAATTTGAGTTCAAGGCCTTATACGTACTCATGCTAAACAGAAAGTGGGTCGGTTTTATTGAAATAGGCCAACTTTGCACAGATGATGGGGTTGAGTGTGATGATGATAATGGCCACGACGAAAACATTATCTAGCAAAATTCTGAGGAACTCATGACGGGCCCTCAGTTCGGGGCATATACCATTGGCTTTCCCGAAGCTCTGATGGCCCGGTCCGCTAGCCACTTCTGGCAGTCTGCAGGAGCCGGGTCAGATTGGTCAGATTTCATCACTGGGATGAAATTATCAGCTTACGCTTTTCGGAAACCTCAAAGCGGCAATCGGCTCAAAGCGGCAATCGGCAGGAAGTGCTCCAATTCACCCCATTTGACCCGATTGCCTGTTTCCACTAATTAAGAGAAGTTAATTAATCAAATATATTTATTGCTGCTGTAATTGTTGTATCTAGTCACATTAAGATGTCCGTCGCCACAGAAAAAGTAATTGAAAAGGCACCGAGTGAGAATTTCCTTTATTTTTTAGGGTTTTTCGGAGAAATTTTTTGAAACACCCTACATGTATACATGTCTGAGTAAATCTAGATTTATTATGTGTTTATTTATATTGACGTATTCTAGTTTGTCACGCCAGGGGTCCAGAGATCGTTATCTCGGCGGTTCACTTTCTCTAATGAAAACTGTTTTCAATAATTTAAAGCCGCCATTCTTTTTGTGTGTGTGTGTGTGTGTGTGTGTGTGTGTGTGTGTGTGTGTGTGTGTGTGTGTGTGTGTGTGTGTGTGTGGGTGTGTGTGTGTGTGGTAAATATGTGCGCAACCTTGTTTGGAAAGCACGACAGACGATAGCATTCTGTTGCCTTCACTCTCATACGAATGCTGGGTAAGCGCTGCTTGTCTTCTCTTGTATTGGCGACGTTCTTATCTTACACGGCAGGGACCGCTGTGGGTCCAGTGGTTTGACGCATCAAGAGCAAAGAGCGTCGCAAGTCCTGCGACCGGCAAACATGCTGTTGGAATAACATTTTCTTTCCCCGATCGAATCACTGCTCACCAGCACCGCCTCATCCCTTCAATTCTTATTCTTTCCCGTTTACTCCCTTTGAAGATTTGTGTCTTCGAACGCTTTCTTTCGGCATGTAGAAAAGCCTCGACGCGGGAATTTTAAGTAAACAGGCTCACTCGGCGCCCTCAGGCCGTGTTTGTCGGGCGTACCGACTGTGCTCGCGGAAAGAATTCCGAAGAAGTTTCTCTCTCGACAGAGAGGGGACTGGAGGGGGGGGGGGAGTGGAGGTGTTGATGCTAAGAACATGGGGAAAGGCAGAATGATTGGCGCTCTTGTAGGGACGAGAGCATAGGCATGGGCCACAGCGGTCTGAAATGGAAAGGGGAGCAGAAAACTGTCGAATCGAGGAATGGCGAAAGAAGGCAAAGCTGATTTGGCGAAGGAAGAGGCGACGGTAACGCATCAAGAGAAAGGGCGTCGCAAGACCTGCGACCGGCAGGCTGTTGGAAGATCGCTGCTCAAGCACCGCCTCAATTCCAGACTTCGAATGCTTTCTTTCGGCACCTTCAGGCGGTCAGGCGGTGTTTGTCGGGCGTACCGACTGTGCTCGCAGAAAGAATGCCGAAGGTTGGGGAAGGGGGGTGGAGGGGGGGGGGGAATTGATGCAAAGAACACGGGGAAAGGCGGAATGGTTATAGGCGCTCTTGTAGGGACGAGAGCATAGGCATGGACGGTCACAGCGTCTGGGGAAATGCAATAGGGATAAAAGGGAAATGTCGAATCGAGCAATGGCGAAAGAAGGCAAAGCTGATTCGGAAAGAAGGAAGAGGAGGAATAAGAGGAAGGAAAGGCAGGAAGGCCAAGTCAACCAGACGCACTTCCGGTTTGGTATCGTGCGTTGGGGGAAAGGGATTAAGGAATGAAAAGAAAGGGGGATAGAAAGCGCATACAAAAAATTTGCGCGAGCTTAAACAGCACTGCTGCGTTCCATAGTACTGGACTGTAGATAGTCGATTCATGGTGCCTACTGAAGGCTTGCAAATATACTAGACATAGGACATCCGGTACCTGTTGTAAGGACTGAGCGTGTGGTGATGTCAGTTTGCCAACAAACACGCTAACCCTGTCTAACAGGGACTGAAGCACTATGATGATTGGTTTGTCTTCTGACAACTTGTCTGTCGGTGATTCAGTGTTCACTGTTGCCGATGTGCACTGTGAAGCTCCGTGTGAAGCGGTAAGAAGGCATGAATACTACAGGAATGGGCACAACAGGTGTGGGTGGAGTACGACGACCGACGAAACTGCTGTAATAAAAAATGGAGCACTTGCGAAAGTGAATGCGGGATGCGGAGGGAAGTGTGTTCTGGCGTCCTACTGCAAAATCTTCTGTAGCACAACCTAAGGCACTCTTGAGCCCCGAAGAATGAGGAGCGCTGCTTTTGTCGAACCCTGGGTGTATGTAATCATGGAAGCTGCTCAGCGACCACAGTACACGGCCCTATTTCTATAGTCGCATCAAGAGCGTAATGAAAGCGCGTGGAAAAGGATCATGTTAAAGTAGAGAAGTGTTGGAAACAATGCATATTTGTTCGCGCTGATTTTACAAGTATGATCATGCTAAAAAGCAGAAAGCGATGATCCCTCGTTGTCAGCTAATTGCGACGATGTGGGACTCGCTTTTATTATTTCATTTTATTTTCTGAATGTAACCTTAGCTATACGCTGCATCTGCCTTCGAATCAGTTGAACGGTTGTACAACTAAGCGCGGGAAACTGCAAATGCGTGTTCCCGCGTGTTTACCTCGCTATTGTATACAATAGCCGGTCACGTTAGAACGACTTGTTGCTGAATCTGTTAGAGAGGCTGTTTTTAGGGAAGAAAAGGGATAGCATAGCCAGATCCTTACAAAGCTGGCGGCTGTTTTGACAGCTGCTGTAGTCGGGCTGTGTTCTCGCTATGGCATTGTGCCCGATGCAAGCTTTTGTCTACGCACGCAGGTTGGCACGGTGCGGGGGCCTCTCTGAATGCGAGCGGCACCTTTTTCTTTATTTTCTTTTCGTACACCCCCTCCAGTTAGCCCGGGGCGAAGCCGTCGGCTGATGTCCGGGAAATGCGCTGCTCTCGATCTGTCCCGCTGTGTTTATTTGGGTAGGAAGCCTGGAGTTGCCGTATACACTCGCGTAATATCTGCGCTCGCTCGTGTGGTATACATATGGCGCAGTCTTCTCACCGCACGAAAGCGTTTTTAAATGAGCTGTGGCTAAAGCCACGCAATGTTATTGTTTTACGACGGCAGGCACATTGAATGAATGACCAGGGCTGGTGTTCGTGTACCCGTTCTAAAAACGACCGTTCCTTCTTAGAACGGGTACAGGAAGCCAAATCAGGTGCAGAACTAATCCGCAGTGGCTACTCCCTCATATACTGCCGTTCTGTAAACAAATCTCTGTCTCATGTATCCTAGATTGCAACTGAAGAAATGTTTTTGGTGCTTAATATTTCCAATCACACATAGGCGTGCGCACCGGGGGGGAGGGGGGACTCCCTCCCCTTGATTCCACGTCATTGCACTGCGTGCTGATCATGGGGGCCTTAGTGGGAGAGTGTCGCGCAGAGGGGGGTGGGCTGTGTTGAAACAACCCCCCTCCCCCCCTCATAGAGATCCCTCCGCACGCCTATGTACACACAGTTAACTAACCTTCATTGACGCAACCATCTCATATTTTCTTAGGGGAGTTGACAAAGGCTTAAGTAGCCTGATGTAGCACCAATACCACAGTCCCTTCGGGAAGGTTAAGTAGTGTGAACTGCCAACGTCCCCATAATACACATGGACGTTGCACGGAAAAGAAGAAAGTCATTCCGTGAACTTTGATTGGCCCATGTCGACAGGAGCCGAGCGAACCTTTTGCGGGGAAATCCCATTGAGCGGACCCATGAGATGTACTCTAAGTATTTTCTGTAAAATAGTGGTATGGCTAGTTAGCCGAGTTCATGCGGCATTCGCCTCACGATATCGAGCGAGAGATAAAGAGAGAGAAGTAACGATAGAAAAATGAAAATAAACACCTTATTTGAGTAGACTGTGGAAGCTGGTCGCTGCGCCGTCAGCGTGCAGAGGCAAGCGCTATGCTCTCTGCTCAATGCACAGTTCAGCCTTTTGTTCTCATAGAGTGAAGCGCGGGCGTGCGCGCTATTGTTCTGACGCGGACAGTGAAATCAAGCGCTCGGGCCCCGATCTATACGTCGCTGACGTGGACGCCACCTGTGTGGGACTGCCTAATTACTCGCCCTGCCTGCGAAATTTGATTTGCAGCTTCGCCGAACTATTGAAAAACCTCGACGGTCTTTGAGGACGAAGTAAACTACTCGTATACCAGCTATTTGGGTGGATCAGGCACACTGTCGCGTTGTGCTTGTCTGACAAGCGCGAGGTTGCTGGTTCTCTTAATCGCTAACGCATTGCTAGAAAGGCGATATGCAAGTAATAAGAGAGAGAGAGAGAGAGAGAGAGAGAGAGGAGACAGAAGAGAGACAGACAGACAGACAGACAGACAGAGACAGACAGACAGATAGATAGATAGATAGATAGATAGATAGATAGATAGATAGATAGATAGATAGATAGAGATAGATAGATAGATAGATAGATAGATAGATAGATAGATAGATAGATAGATAGATAGATAGATAGATAGATAGATAGATAGATAGATAGATAGATAGATAGATAGATAGATAGATAGATAGATAGATAGATAGATAGATAGATAGATAGATAGATAGATAGATAGATAGATAGATAGATAGATAGATAGATAGATAGATAGATAGATAGATAGATAGCTAGATAGATAGATAGATAGATAGATAGTAGATAGATAGATAGATAGATAGATAGATAGATAGATAGATAGATAGATAGATAGATAGATAGATAGATAGATAGATAGATAGATAGATAGATAGATAGATAGATAGATAGATAGATAGATAGATAGATAGATAGATAGATAGATAGATAGATAGATAATCTCGGGGCTAATTACGTGCGAAGACCACGATATGATTATGAGGCACGCCGTATACTGGAGGGCTGCGGAAGTTTCTACCAGCTGGTGTTCCTCTAGCATTTCGCCTCCATCGAAATGCTAGAGGAACACCGCCGCGGCTTGGATCGAACCCGCGACCTTCGGGTCAGCTGCTGAGCAAGAGGTTGAGTTTAACTATAGCTAACGCCGTCAGTATGCGTATTCCGCGCTGTATTGTTATCCTCGGCTTCACTTTCTTTGAAAGCTATGCAAACGGCACGCGTATACATACATTAGCTATATACAGGAAGGAAACGCTCAGAGTCCGCTCTCCACGTTGTTTGAATTCTTTCCAAAACTTCGCGAGGGTTTTGCACGTATATACAGCCGAGATCCCCCCCCCCTCCTCTTCCCCCCTTTTCCATTTATGCTCGGAGATTTCAGTTCCGGCATTAACTTTTGCAGATCCGCGGAAAAAAGGGCTTTTTGAGCCGCTCTCAACCATTATCAAGCTCGAAAGAGCCGCGTGAGCGAGAGATTAGACTATATAGCGACCCATAATCCCTTTTAATAATGGTCCCGTCCCCGAAAAACACCCACCCTCGTCCGTGCATACGAAAGTGCACTCTATAAATGCCATAGCTGTACGCATGTGTGGTCCATGCATCGCGGTCATGCCGCCAGTCGTTTGTACGATGCGAAACGGTTGTTGAGATTTCCGGTAGAGACCCGTTCTTATTTGGAAACGTATGGGTTGTGGGCGGTTTTACATACAACTGCAGGGTTGCGGATTCTGAGCGTCGTGAATATTTTTCGATGGCGCATTGCTGTCAACGAAGGGGTTCGATGGGTAATGCAAAAAACGCACAACTGTTAGTTTATTTTAGAATTAACGTTGACATTTACGATGGCTGTACGTGTCGGGTGACTTAATCGGAGAGACGGGATTGAGTGCCGCATATATACTGTATAGATGTGTTTAACGTCAGCGCCACTGGAGGCCACAGGAAAAGTTAGCGAGATTATGAAACAGTTAGGTTCGGCTGGCGTATAGGTTTGGGTTATAGGTTGGGATTGTTTAGGCTGGGTTAGGATGGGGCTAGGTTTTTAAACTTCTGACGCGAAGAGTTAGAAAGAGGATGGAACTAAGACCGTTCGGCAGGAGCTTAGCGCACGGTTAGCTGGGGTTAGCGTGGGATGTGCATATGTGATTTAAGCGTGCAACATTTGCTGGGCTTCGGAAACACTCCTACTGCTTTCTGTATATCTCACAGCATGGACGTACTAAGGGGCGTAGAAAAAGCTTGTATGATTCGAGTTAACAAGGTACTCTTTACTCTCTGAACCAAAACGTTCTCCTTGACGCGGTCATCCACTCGTCGACACGCTCCGGTTCTTAGTTTCATCGAACCAGCACGGCGGTGGGGGTTGTGGACAGCCCCGTGAACTGATTGTGAGTGGCACCGCCCACGTTATCCTAACCCGCTGAGTGATAAGTGCCCACTATTGATGTCGCTTGTCTAGTATAGTGCTTTGCTAAATGAGGGTTCTGCATCTGGCGATCACGCCTTATTCTTCAGCTACATGGTTAGCACGGTGCTCAGCTTGGACCATACAGATGCGATACTCTTAACTCCCTGCAAAACGCCGCATCTCCCCCGCTGGTGCGACGGTAAGCGCGAACTCATCGATGAAATGATGCGCGCCCACCCTATGGATACCCGTATAAGCATCGTTCGGTTTCCCAGGAAGTGCAGATCGAACCGAAAAGAAACCCCCGTGGTGATGGTAGCTGTTAATCACGCACGTGCAGTGGTGGTTGCTCACCTCTGCACGGTTTCTAACCTCACCCCTTATGGCACCACCTTTGCCTCCTCTCCCGCACGCCGCCTTCTCGGGCATTCGCTATAATACGTTATCGAAGAAGGAAAGGGGGAGGGTACAAGCTCGCGTCAGCCCTGTGTACGCGCGCGCGCTTGAGGTGGTAAATGTCCTGTCAATCGATCAGCGCTTTAGCATGGGTGGTCCCCGTGTAATGAGCCAAGCGTTGGCGCGCGCTCTTGGATCGAGTACGAGAGAGTGAGTGAGCGAGTGAGTGAGTAGTTGGGCGAGCACGCGTGGCCAGCAGTGCTGGCGAAGTACGAGGAGAGAGAGAGAGCGGAAAAAAGAAAGGGGGGGGGGGAGGTTGTGACCGGCGCTGTAAGGGAGTTGCCCAGCACCCGCGACTAGCTTGTTTTCTGTTTCGCTGCATCCTACAAGTCCTGTGCATTCCTTTTGTTTATTTTTTTTTTTGGGGGGGGGGGCGCAAGCTACTACCCACGTGATTGCTCGCTGCTTTCTATTTCGCCTTCCCCAAAAGACCCCCAGGGGGGAAGGGGAGGGGGGAGGGGGGGGGAGATGAGATTTGTCACCTACGCAGTACTTGCTCCTTCGTTTTTCTTTATTTCCTTTTAGGCCTCCTTGCGCCGCAGCGCGTGAGGGGGTTATATTAGCGCAATCAAGGTCGCTCCGCGAAGATTGGTGTCATCCGTCTTTTCTTGTTTCTTCAGTGACGTCGCGCATAGCTGCCCGGGCTAATGGAGTGCGCATTAAAGCGAGCGTCGTCGTTTAAATCCGGAGGTGGATATGTACATCGCCCGAACAGCTTCTTACTTGGGCGAAACGTTTCAGTTCTCTTCTGGCTGTGTAGACGATTTTTTCTTTATTTTTGATTCACGAACGCCGCCATCTTGGCATTTAGACGAATGATTTCTCACTCGTTGTGCCGTGACGTCAAATCTACGAGGTAATGAAACGCCGATAGCATCTGTACGACCGCTGTCGTGCGTTCGAATCTACTGTGCTCCGTGTACTTAGTCGTTACAGACACAATATCACATCTTTAACGTACTAAGATGGCGGCAATTAGATGCATTCTAAAGATATTCCGTAGGGATAGTCACCGCAGAAAAAAATAGTAGCACAAGCGACCGTTCCGGCCAATCGTCACTTGTGCTAATCATTTTCCGTGGTGACTGTATACATACGACGATTATTTCATTTGATATTGGCTATTGTATTTCCTTTATTTTTGCATTTTGAAGGGTTACTTGGCGTTTTAGGCAAAAGCAACGGGACAGTTCGTGCCGAAACCGGAACTATGGCTGTTTCTTCAAATGAGAGTGTTTGCTCACTGGATCTTTTCCCAAATTCATCTAGCACTATTTAGTTCGTTATCCATCGAAGGGTCGATTCTGTGTACATGTTTCTTTTTTTTTTTTTACACTCGTAAATACAGAGGTCTGCTACCGTGACCAGCACCGCACCGACGAATCGGACAGCGGCAATATGGGAAAGTAAAAAAGAACACCTGTGCGTTGTCTTGCACAAAAGTACACCGGGAGAAATTTCAGATATAGGTATTCATTAAAAGTAAAAGTATAGTGTTTATGACATCGACGTGCTCTTTAGTAAGGATTGGAAGGGGCAGCTTCACGGCGATGCCTGCGTATTCCCGCAAGTATAACCTGTAACTGTCTGTACTGCACAGAACTCACTTCCCTTTAGTGCAGCTACTTATATATATGCTAACGAGCGACGTCTCTCGCTACTCCGACTATTTCTATAAAACGAAGGGGTGGTTCGAGTAATCTCTTGTAAAAATCTTTTCTAAACAGGTTGTCGAATGCAACTCTTTTCAGAAGTGTAACATCGAATCGGAGTTGGAATCCCAAATAGCTTCTAATTTGAAAGATGTCGGCTGTCTTTAAGTGATCGCCTACCGTCCTCGTTGACTGATTGGCTCATTGCGTATTGCTGCTGGTCGGTACTAGGTGGAGGGTTTGATTCCCGGTAGCGGAGGCGGCATTCTGATTAAAGAGACTCAGGAAACTACAGGGGAAGGGTACATTACCTTTAGTAGCCCTGGCGCCTGTGGAGTGCCCCCCCTCCTCCTTCTTTCAATGGCCGTGAGAGCTGAACAACTCAAAGCGTATTGACGAGTCGGTGCCGTTATCTTCCTGTAAACGGCGACCGAGCGCTCGGTCACAATCGCTTATCATGCCTCCAGGGACTTTAATCATTCGGCGACCGCGTAGCGCCGCGCCGCGATGGCAAATTGAAAACGATCGCAAGCCGTCGTCGACGCGACGCGTAGTTCAAGGGCAAGTGCGTACGTGGGTTTGACGCAGTTTTACATGCGCACACACACACACACACACACACACACACACACACACACACACACACACACACACACACACACACACACACACACACACACACACACACACACACACACACACACACACACACACACACACACACACACACACACACACACACACAAAACAAACGTACATCGTACATACAAACACAACGCGGAATCTCACTCTTCCTTATGAGTAGCAACCACTTCCGGGGCCCTGCGATCTTCCCCCCTTTCTTTTTTCCTGCCGTCTTAGCGCGCGATAACTCTTCGCCCTCCGGTCTGGTAAACTCGCGCCCTTGCCTGTATAGGTGGCAGCGGCCGCGTTCACGGTCCCAGCGTGGCGCGCTTGATAAATGAGTCGGTGGGCAGTCGATTTATCTGGCGATAATTTTTGGGCCGCGCCCCTTCTGGCCCGCAGGGGCCGCCCAGCGCGGCGCTTTCGTTCCCACCTCGCCGGGCGCATGCTATGCGCCGCGGTTTCTTGCGCGCGCGAACTGTACAGGACTCATCGGAAGACGCCGGGCGTTCACTAGGCTGGCGTGACCCTCTTGAGGAGCTAGGATGTGAATGGGTCGGTATATAACTCGCACGCGGGCCGCGGCGTCGTTCGTCGGTGAACTCTATGGTCGCCTGATCGGCACTGAACGGTTGTTTTTCGGAGTCATGAAAAAAGGGGTGCGCGCGCGCGCGCGCAGGCTGTATATTCCGGTAACGCCCTGCGGCTTAACTATCGCTATCGCCGCCACGGAAGTGCGTTCATTATGGTGATTAAGGACGTTAAGACTGGTTCTTCCATTCATGGCGCCGCGAAGTTGTAAGTATTAAATAGGCGGTTTTGCACGCACCTGCGCAGTCGTTGAGGCCTATATAGGCCGGCGAGAACTTGTCGGTATATCGCGTTATTTATTTTTTTTCTCCCTACTATGCAGAAACGTGGCTCAACGTTCGTTGTCTACGGGCAGCAGAGATGAAGAAAAAATAGCTCTACACCGAATCCAGTGGTTTGGACGCGATGTATAGTCCTCCTCAGGTCGCGTGTTTTCCTTCGAAATCTTATTAACACTTTCCCTATACTTTCTTCCTTGACTTCATTGTGCACATGTGTTAGTTTCATGGAGTTGCGTGTAACCAAAAAATCGCCCTTGATCAATGACCCTTCTTTCCTTCATTCGAAATCACTTATAGTGGCGAGTTGGCTGTCGCGGATATTGAAATTTTGCTGCGCGGGTGATTCTGAAAAAAAAAAAAAATAATAATAATAAACAAGGAAGAAACAAGCGGAAAGACAGGGAGGTTAGCTGGTTCCTAGACCGGCTGGCTACCCTGTGCTGGTGGAAGGGGTATTAGAAGAGGACAGAAGCGAGATGCTACAAAAAAAAAAAAAAGAGCAAGAAAAGACAAAAAAAGTGCAGTTTGCACTAGTGGCGCAAGGTTGGAACCAACAGCATAGCTAGTGTTCGACCCAGATTTTTCATAGTTTTTGCTAGTGATGCCAAGCTGTTGCTAGAGATGCTAAGCTTTTGCTAGTAGAACTAAGATATGGTTAGGCTTGGGTATCCTTCTCCGGTTTCGGTCGGTTCCCCATCACTACGCACGTGTTACGTGGTTTTGGGCGGGAACATGTCACGTGATTTTAGTCACGTGACTAGTTGTTACGTGATGGTACGTGATTTTCAGTCACGTAGCGTACTCGCCCGTGATCGTTATTGCATTCCATGGCCGGACAAATCGGCGCACCTGTTGCCGGAGCGAAGCTGATGAATAAGAGAACAAAGTGAGCGCGTGCCGGTTCATGCATTTTTTCTGATGTAGTAGTTGCTAGCGCTTAAAAACTATAGGTAACAAAAAAAAAAAGATTGGGACAGGTCAGGACAGCGCGGCACTCTGTCCCGTTCCAGCCTGCCTTCCTTTAGGTTTTTCGCACTAGCTCTTGCGTTTCGGGTATCTCCGGATTTCGCTCTCCTGCAAAAGCATAGTGGTTTAGATCTGCATAACACTACTGCTAGTTGACAGTTCCGAACCCTCATGATAGACTAGTAACGTGCACGGAACAATCTTTCCGCATCCACTAGCCGTTAGGGGGCCAACAAAATGAAAGTTGCTCATTCGAGTGTTCCCTTTAACAGTGGACCCGTCTGTACATGTAAGTCGCAGAAAATGCGACAATGGACAGTTCCCCGCAGCGTGCCTGAAACAATGCGTGCAGCTGCCGCCTCTTCTGGGCATGAAGAGGGGGAGCTCGTTCTGGCGATCGATAAATCTAGCAATAGAATACGTTCGAACGATGAGTCAAAGGGCGTACGAAGAAGTATGATTCACTCTGTGCGGCCTCAAAGGTAAATAATTGTTCTTTTGCAACTTCCGGGTGCACTTGCACCGAGGATTCTGACCTTCCAACATCTCCAACTCCGACTTCCTGCGCCCCTGTCCGAGGGCCAAGTCAGGTTCTTTCGAAGTACCGGACGCTTCAGCTTTGAGGCCATGTGACAGCCCTGTCCGCTGGAATAGGTGTACATATCCGCCTTCTATATGCGAAAAGCAGCGCCGGATAGCTCAAAGCGTCACCGGCTCCTCTTTAAGCCGATATGCGGGATTTGAAGATACCGCTGTATGTAGAAGGCTTGTGCGGAAGGGGGGGGGGGGGGGGGGGCTAGAGGCTGACAAGAAGCTTTAGCGAAGGACGTTGTGCCAACATTGCGCTGCGGTGTGTGAAGCTTGCTGTTCCTGGCGGTATATTAGTCCTTGTAGGTTATAGCCTCGGCAGACTCGGAAAGAAAACGCAGGCCGTGTATTACCATCACAATAGTTCACTCCCACCCAATCGGTTTCTTCAATGCTTGTTGCGGCGCTTCGACGCCTTCTTCGTATGCGTCCCGTAAATGGCAAATGACCACTCCGTTTCACCTTCAGCCGCCCCCTCTCCATTCTTTGTCTCTCTCTCTCTCTCCACATAAAACCGCAGCGGCGTGCGCAGCTCATTACGTCAGAGAATGATGCCGAGCTCTGAAATAAAACCAAGTCTTAAAGCGAGCCGCCGATGGAGGAGAAATATAGTCGAGGAGCCGATGCTTGGCAGCGATTGGTTCGGGGGCAGCGGCGCTGCTATGCAAGAACTCGAAGCGATCGCTATAACTTCAGGCGCTGGGGGCTGAGGGGAGGGGGGGGGGGAAGGTATGGGGGGGGGGGGAAGGGGGGAGCGCTCGCGCGCCGAAAGGAGCCGGTCGCCGGCCTCCTAATGCCGCATTGTTTTCGGAGGAGGGGTGGAGGGGGCGAGGTTGTTCAAGGTATAGCGCTAATCGTTCCTTGCTAATTACGGCGATAAAAGAGTAATGACCGACGCCTCTTATACTGTCCGATCAGTTCCTGAAGCGCGCGCGCGCGCATGTTTGTCTGTTTGTACATAGTATATACACGCGCGCACGAAATGCTGCGCTCGCTCCTTCACGGTGTATATACACTTTTGCCTTCGATCTTTCCTGTTCTCTCACTCTCCTTCCCACTGCGCTCTTCATCCACCTCATTCTATTGAGGAGCCGTTTCTTTATAACGCGTCGAAGCTTGCGTCTCCGTCCCAAGCCTGTGTGTTTGTGTGTGTGCCGGTCGCCTTCTTCTTCACCTCGCAGCATGCTTCGCTTCTGCCCGAGCTCCCACGGCGCGCCGAAGCGCGTTTTTTAGAGACGTGTTTGGGCCATATATATTCATGGCACGCGCTCGGAACGACGCGGACGTTGATCTGTTATCGCTGCCCAGAACTGCCTCCTGTCTGATCGCTTTCTTCCTCTCCTAATTTTTCCCACTCGCTCCTTCGATTCTCTCTTTCTCTCCGCTGGTATTTTTCTTCCTGTGTTGTTTCAACGGCCGGCTTTACCAAGGGCTTGAAAGGGATGGGATCTAAAGACGTTATAGCTGTGTATGTACCCTTTTCTTGTAGTTCTCTACTTCGTTTCTGCGTGGAGTTAGAAGACGACATAAACGCAAGGGCGCTGGCCTTCTAAAAAATAGAGAGAAAGAAAATATAGAAAACTTCATATTTGACGTATTAATCGAGGCTTTATGGCTGCAGCAGGGGCGTAGCCAAGGGGGGGGGGGGGGGGGGGGGTTTGGCGGGTTCAACCCCCCCCCCCCGAATTTTCAGTTTTGCTTGCGTATATATACACGCACACATACAAACACACGCACGAACATACATAAAGTATGGTTGAACCCCCCCCCCCCCCGAAAAAAATTTCTGGCTACGCCCCTGGGCTGCAGCCCTGCGACTACGACGACTTCCGCAGAGTGCGTGCGGCTTCCGCTATGTTTGTGCTTTACCATTGCAACAGCTGACAGAGAGGAATGTCTCTGCCACGCTGTGCACGTGGTTTGCATCCCATTTCGGCTGCTAATATTGCCTTATCATTTATTGGCAAGTGTCAGGTCGTGTTGCCAGATGTTCGGCAAATGGCGGTGAGTGTTGGTTAATGGGGTGACGTGACAGCTAGGCAAAGTTTGAGATTGGGCTAGTTGGTAATTCATTCAGCGCTCGTCTATGTTCCCTTTCCTTGTCCCTTGTCCGTTCGGCGCAGGTTGTTGAAGATGACAGCTAGGGCCATAAATGTTTCTCGAAGGGGGGGGGGGGTCCTTGAACTTCCTTTACGTTTCTTCGTGCGTGGGAATACACACACACACCTAATGTAAAATTATCGGGAGGGGGGGAAGGAGGGGAGGTTGACCAACACTCCGACTTGTTCTGCTTCAAATGGTTTGGTCTTTCTTGTGTCTCGTCAATGTGTTGCGCTATACAATCTACAGTGATGCTATAACCACCAACTAGCCCAGCCTTCAACCTTAACAAGTCTCAATTGTATTAAGGCGGAGAGCCTTATAGACACCTCATGGAACGCGATAAGTGACCGTCGACGGCGTCGGCGTCAGCACGAAACGCTCCAGCAATGATCGCGTGGTCACAGAAGACGTCATCATGACGTCGCTTGGTGAAGGGCAGATTGCGGAGGAAGTGCTACACCACGTCAGGTGCAGCGAACTTCCAGAAGGGGGGGGGGAGGATGAATACTTTATAGACGGAGAAGAGAACTAAAAGATGGCTTTCGCTTTCGGGTCGTTTTAAGGGAACGTATAAGGGACGATGTGACTTTCTCTCTATCTCTTTTAATTAAAAGGGCAAAATAAATAAACAGAGCCTCCCGTTTGATCGATCGCGCCAAGCCGCCAGTCTCCCCAATTCTCTTTGCCGAGAAGTTCGATGCGAATCGGTGGCGGCGCGACTCGACCCGGTCGCGTGCGCAGCAAAGCCAGGGTGTTTTCTGAAACCGACTCGCGCCTCTTGGCCGCGTTATACAGTGACTGCGCCCGTGAATAGGATCGTCCGGGTCGCTCATCCGGCGCGGCCGCGCGAGACTGCGCGCATTCAAGCGACGCGCACGCCCATTGCCCCCACGGCTCGCGCTGCGTGCACTAGCTGTGCGTGCACACACACACGCGCACACACACATTGTGGAAGAGAAGACGACAACGCTGTCTCGCTCGCACGGATCTTCTTGCGTTCCGGCAGTGTATCTCTCCCCTCCTGATTCTCTTACGCGTGCAGTCAGTCCATCCATGAGCGCCCGGGCGGGCGTATTTCTTGCGTTCTCTCAAAACGCCGATTTGGCCGCGGGCTGTAATTTCCCCAGCCGCGCCGCCGACGCTGCCGCTGTTGCCCGCTCTCTGTGTGTGTGGAGGTGTGCGCGGGAGGGCGGAGAGCTGTGGCGGTTTAATAGTTCGCCCGCTTCTGACAAAAGGATGCCTCTTCGTCGTCCTCCACTGCCACATTTTTGTGTATGTATACGCTTGGCCTATTCCGACTCTGCCGTGGCCCTATAGGATCTTATTGAATTACTCGTGACGGGTCTTTCTTTCTTTCTTTCTTTCTTTCTTTCTTTCTTTCTTTCTTTCTTTCTTTCTTTCTTTCTTTCTTTCTTTCTTTCTTTCTTTCTTTCTTTCTTTCTTTCTTTCTTTCTTTCTTTCTTGCACGTTCGCTCTCTCGCATTCC
Organism: Rhipicephalus sanguineus; assembly: GCF_013339695.2. Lineage (NCBI taxonomy): Eukaryota > Metazoa > Arthropoda > Arachnida > Ixodida > Ixodidae > Rhipicephalus > Rhipicephalus sanguineus. Next base: position 33,340,520 of record NC_051184.2, on the reverse strand, counting down.
CTTATGCGAATAGTGAGTGTTTGTGGTCGCGGTAACGGAGGCACTTATGTCCGCATTCAGGGGAGTCATGGTTTGGCTTGGTCCCTTCTGGGCCTGAATTCGTATGTGCTCCGTTGCGTCCGAAGTTAGCGACTGTTAGTAGGAAGTTGGAGCTTATTTATTTATAACTTGAACGGGTCAGTCATCTCCTGATGCAGCGATAACGCTAATGCGCGTGTTCAAGCACGTCTGTGAGGACCTAGTGCTCGTGTTTTAAGCGCGCCAGGTCTTTGTAAGGAAAGTCTTACAAACGAGCTATTCTGAAGTCGTGCAGGAGGGACCGCCACACAGCTCTCTGGTTTTTACCATACCGACCCAGGAAGGGATCTTGCTCATCATGAATGCGATTACGACGGTGCTTGGATTGATAATGTGCTTAGCACTGATAATTCAGTACTAATGTCCAAAACACACAGCGCGGTGCCGCTGGAGTGAGCAAACAAAGGCGAGAAAGGTGCTGATCTATCATGAAGTTCGCTCGGTCGCTCACTCACTCACTCACTCACTCACTCACTCACTCACTCACTCACTCACTCACTCACTCACTCACTCACTCACTCGCTCGCTCGCTCGCTCGCTCACTCACTCACTCACTCACTCACTCACTCACTCACTCACTCACTCACTCACTCACTCACTCACTCACTCACTCACTCACTCACTCACTCACTCACTCACTCACTCACTCACTCGACAATAGCAAGAAATCACGCGGGGTCCTTTACGGATTCGCAAGGCATCCTCTTCTGTCAGTGTATCGGCCATCTTCTTTTCTGAGTCTGTTGCATTGCCCCCCCCCCCCCCCCCACCCCATGAGAGTTTACTGCACCTAAGGTGGTTTTGCAGTACCCCTGGGATCTGAGGCATTGCAGGCTTTCTGCCCGCCTTTGACGAAGCGACGATGTCGTGCGATGACGCCATCCCGTGATGTCACGAATTCTAGCGATCTGTGACGTCATTGATGGCGTCGTGCTGTATTGAGGTCATGTGAATTTGGGTACGTCAACTGCACCCCCCCCCCACACACACACACTCGTTCACCGAGTATCACGTGACTGTTGACCGGCTTTTATCGCATAGCTGTTTCTTTTTTTCCTCATCATTCTTGTTGACCACGACGCCGATCTCGCGATGTATCGTTAGTTCTCGCCAAATCTCGAGGAGACATTTAAGGATTTCGCATAAATAGCAAAAGTCCAATCTCACTTTACGTTCCAGGCAGGCACGTAGCCAGGATTTTTTTTCCGGGGGGGGGGGGCAAGGCCTAATTATTCGAAAGAAAGTCTTTTCATGGTAAAAAGAAAAAAAGTTGCCCGGGAATATAAAAGGCTGGACGAATTTCGGGGGGGGGGGGCGCTCCCCCCCCCCCTTGCCTACGTGCCTGGTTCCAGGCATCCCACGGCAAGGTCAAACGTCGGCGGAGGTTCTCAACCAACCATGGCACACTTTCTGTATTCCCCTTATGGAGGAGAAAGCGAACGCATTCGTGGAGGGATTTCCGGCGCACTCGCGTGCGTGCCATGACCGGTCGTGCTTCTCGCTCCATTGCCGTATATCCGCGCAGTGATTACTTCCTTCTCGTTTCACTTACTCATTCGCCGCTTTCCCGCCGCCTCTGGCCCGGCCATTTCCTTTCCGTTTTTCTTTCTTTCTTTCTTTCTTTTTTTTTTTCACCAGGCTATTTCTACTAAAGTTGGCGATTCTGGCGCCTTGGTACTGCATACCTCCACGGAGTTTGAAAGATAGAAAGTTGTTTTCTCGGCCAATTCTCCGGCGCACAGCTCTATTGTGCGCGGAATTCGTTCTTTCGCGCTTCAAAGGACATCGTGAGTGGGTGGCCCCCGGCGCGGGTGCACACACACACCACAACACACACACACACACACACACACACACACACACACACACACACACACACACACACACACACACACACACACACACATATATATATAATATATATATATATATATATATATATATATAATATATATATATATTATATATATATATATATATATATATATGGGCAGGCGGGCTGTTTTTCTGGATAAGTATCATCGCGTGCGCGCATTTGACTCGAAAATTCGACTGTTGGTATGTGGCTTTTCTTCGTGCATCTGTATCGTGTAGCGAAAGTGGATTGGCCAGTACATTGCACCGGCTATAACATTTTTTTCTTTTTTCGAGAAGCGTTCGTGCGAAGAAGTGGGTGCATTTCCATCCATTTCGTATAGGCGGTTTTGGTCATAGAATGCCCGCAGTTCGCGTGCTCATGCAGCTGCTCAGTTCTCGCGAAATTCCTCAATTGTGCCTCGGGCTTCGGAGTGTTTTGCCGTGCGTATAGGCTCTGTACTTAAACCTACAACTACACATATACAATTACGTTGTCACGTGTACATACCACGATCATAATGTTTTCTTTCTTTTTCCTCTTCTTTTCCTGCCCTCCTCCTCCTATAGGGCCTTTCTGTCCTCACTCCCCTTCATGCTACTCAGAGTTGCATGCAGGCTGCCTTTATATACGCCGGCAGAATTCTCTGTTCTTCATTAATGAGCTCTCTCTCTCTCTCTCCCCTACACCTGCCCCGAGAACGTGGCTCATGCAAACTTCATTGCCTGTCGAGGCTTTGTTTCTTCTCATTGTATTGAACTGGTAATAGCGCTTTTTCAAAAGTTTTAACTTGCCATGCTATGGACGATGAACCAGGCTAACATTTCCAAAATGATGAAAACTCTCTTTCTCTCTCTCTGTTTCGCATTATCGTTGTGTATCGAAGTGGCAATAACAACACTATATCGTATAGCTAATCCGACTATATATGTCTAACCTGTCCGTGAAATGCAGCAGATATGCGATATGAGTATCCCTTATTACGATACTCTTGCTGTCCCGCCCTTGATAATCTTTAGGATGCTGCTCGTTGTGTGTAGTAATAAAAAAAAAACATTGATTTGTCAACGTCTCTCTTTATTGCTGGTAGATCCTTGCAGTGTCTAACAAATAAATACGGCAACATTGTTGTCTATCCGCAGTCAGCGTCCCTTTTTTCTGCGCATATACACACACCATTCATTCATTCATTCATTCATTCATTTGTTCGTTCCACGTTGTTTTCTAAACCTTCGCCTCTGTATGGACATTTTAAAAGGGTAGAAATGAACAGAGTTGGCAACGAGAGCTTTGTCATCGACACGATAACAAAACATAGGGGTCTGCAATAGCTGGATATCGACCGTACACTTAGTGTTGGCACGAAACACCGTCATATGAAAGGCCCGCCACAGAGAGCCGTGTTTGTTTCCCATCTGTCGCTTTTATCTGCAGCCTTCTCTTTTTTTTTTTCCGCCGTCTTGCGTACAACAATTTCTAGCACGTTTGGCCTGTCAGTTGCCACGTTATGAATTTTACACATAGCGGTGTTCAAAGAGGCCCGCGCGGCTTGGGGGGCGAGCCAGCTGTCGAAAACATTCTAACTGCGGTTAACTGAAAGACGCGAATTTCCGGCAGGTGCACGTAAAGCAAGCAAGAGGACAACCGCTGGTCTATTGGAGTGATAATTACCGTGACTGTCTATGGAGGAGAAATACGGCGCGGACGACCACGTTGGACGGTAAGAAAAGGGACCCTAACTTAGAAGTTAGAAGACATGTGTTGCATCCGGATTATAACAACCGATTATTTCCCGAGTGTTTCCTTTCTTCTTCTTTTTTTTTGCAACACACTCGAATATAGGCTTATGAAGACAATATACAAAGCCAGAAAGCCAGAGTAGATCATTAAAAAGAGAGATGAGAAGAGTTCGGCTCTGCTTTTTTCGTCTTGTTCTGAGGGATTTCGAGGCGTCCTCGTCATAGCGTTGTTATTCTTTCTACGTATAGAGACTCAAACCGATCACCACGAAGTGCGCATTCGCATAGCCCTTATGACGCTCCGGCGAGCATGCAACGCTTCGAGGCAGTCGCTGTGTTCTCCGCTGAGGCGATGACCGCCGAGGAACGTCGATAACTGGCACGGAGAGGGGTCATAAGAAACGAACTTCGGCGGGCGCCTCCTACGCGTGTATATAAGATCCGCGAGCGTTATCGGACCGCGGGCCATAAAAGAGCTTGTTTGCAAAAAAATTCCACCGCGCGCCCCTCTCTCTCTTCCTTCCGGGAGTGCTTATTCCACGCGCAAATCGGCACGGTGCCGCGTTCTTCGGGTCGAGTCGAACCCCCACCCTCCCTGCGACGGACGCGTTTTGACTTCGAGCCGATAACAAGGGGCGCCGAGAGATGACGGGCCATGCGAACGCACAGCGTGCGCTCGCCTTTATAAGCTAAAAGAGGCCGCGCGGAGCTACAGCGCGGTGCCTGTGTGGGGTTTTTCAGGGGCTGCTGCTGCTGCTGGTAGGGCGCGGATTATTTACCCACGGACACGCATGATAAGTGGCGACTCTAACAGGCCGTAAACCAGTCGTCGTCGCCCCCTCTTCGTTTGCTCGCGCGCTTGAGAAGAAAGGACGGTACTGTTTTCCCCGCAAGCGCCGCACGGGCCGTATTCGAGGAGAGCGGGCACGCCAGTTATCGCGGCGGCTTCGAGATCGCTCCCCGTGTGTGCGACGGGGCTGTGCCCGCGATTATATGGGACTCTGCGAGCGTATGTGTGTATACAGGCGTGCGAGCTATACGTGAGCGCGCGAGAAATTGGGGGTGTGTTGGCCAGGTTTCGCGCGATTTGAGACAGCGGAACGTGACTTTCTTTCGCTTGGAATCGCAGTGGATTTGGAGCTTATCCCTGCTTTCTTATCACCGAAAGTTCTGGGAATGGTCGCATTTTATTGTTCGAATAATGAACTGGTGGCATATGGCACAGTTGGAAGCAGCGTCCTGAGCACATCCTGCCATGTTGCCGCTCGGACGTTTGTGAAGTCAAGTCCGCGATGTGTCCATTGCTGGATCTTGTGCTTAAAATCTCTGATGGGCATGGTGCTGTGGACGTCCTTTGTTCGGCCCACATCGGGCTAGGACGTTGGAATCTTTCCAGGACATCCACTGGATGTTCTGCGTTGTCTAGGATAGTCGCTTGGTTTTTGAAGGGAAGGAAACGCTTAGTTGCCTTCGTCCATGGGCTGCAGCGAAGATGACGCTATACCGTAAACTTGTGTTGAATCTTGGCAGCTGCGGAATCCGATGGCTCTTGTAGTCAAATGGATGGATTACCTAACACTTGTGTATGGGTTGCTTTTGTCCCAATACCATTCCCGCTGTCGGCCACCACAAGAACTTGAAATACCCACAAGTCTCAGCGCTTGCTGGTGGGTCCGACCCGTCCACATTTACAAATTGGTATTGAATTTTCCAGCGCAATATTGCAGACGTTTTGTGCGCTCGCTAGACTAAATTTTATGCGTGTTATGAGGCGATGCTGTTCGCGAGCGTGAAGTTTAAGCCCTTGTTGCTCATACCACGAAGCAATGTAGCTCGAACATTGCTTGCTGTGTGCCGTAGCAGCAACGATCTGGCGCGCGTTAGCCGCGAACCGACACGATTCCGTGGTGCGGGCGTTGCGCGCGCTTCGCTTATAGTGCAGTTCCGTGAATTATTTTCCTGGTGCGAGCCACGGCAGCTCGCCCGTTTGTTTTTAGTGCCTTTTTATATCTTTCTCACCACTGCCGCTCACGTCGAAGGATAATTTAGTACCGCTCGCTTAAGCGCAGTCACGACTGCGCGTCAAGACTTCGTGAAGATTGTACATACCTTTCTTTCCTCCTATTTCATCATATGTTCTCACACCGCGTCTCTGCGGTTCGTGTCTTTTTTTTTCTTTTTTTTTGCTGTGAGGGGGAGGGGGAAGGGAGATTGCTAATAGGCGGTATTAATTACCGCCCGCACGTCGGCGCCGCTGAAAAATATGCGGAATCGCCCGCAGGCGCTAATTGCCGTAGCCGTTTGCACGTCTTTTCCCGTCGGTATCGAACCGAATGTGGTGTATACACTCCTCGGGACGACGAGGCGGTAAGTCCGCGTTGCATGTCACGGAGAGGCCGTCGTCCCTTTCGGGATTCGCAGAAGTGTCTCTTCGAGTTTGGCGCCATACCTGAAATTATTTCCTCGATTGTAGGCGAACAGTTCGAAAGACTAGGACAGAAGAGGCACACAAACAACCACATGTACGCGCGTGCCTTTTCTCTCCTCGTTTTTCGCGATGTTCCCGTGTGCAGTAGGTTATAGCAACTATAGCCGACAAGTTCACCCTCCAAGATTCCTCACTACTAACACAAATATCGAGCTGTGATAAGCAATCTGGCGATGTTCCCGTGTACAATAGATTATACCAACTAGCCGGCCTCCCCCCCCAATTGGTTCACCCTTCAAGATTCCTCAGTACTAGCGTGTAAATATACAGCTGTGTTAAGTGGTCTTAAACAAACGCATGATTGCTGTAGTCGAGCTTGTCGTTCGCGGTGGTACAGTGTTATGGTGTTCGGCTGCTGAGACGAAGGTCGCGGGTTCGATCCCGGCCGTACGTGGCGGTCGCATTTCGATGTGGGCGGAATGCTCGAGGCCCGTGTACTGCGCGATGGGAGTGCACGGTAAAGTACACCGGATGGTCAGAATTTCCGGAGCTCTCCACTACGGCGTGCCTCATAATGAGATCGTCGTTTTGGCTCATAAAACCCCATATATCATTATTATTAATTGAACTTCTTGTGAAGTACTTTCCTGTTTAACAACAGTTGTCTGTACGCTACCTTCGTTCACCTTATGGTGCTTGTGCCGTCTAATCGACTCGTAACAGATGGACGGATCGATTGATTGATTGATTGATTGATTGATTGATTGATTGATTGATTGATTGATTGATTGCACGTGATGTTACAGATGCAGATTCTCGGTGACGTCAGCACACAATATCATCACGCGTGCACCGCTTTGCATCGCATGGCTGCGAAGTTTCTCGGTAGATTACCACTGTTATCGATTTAACTCTCGGAGTGAAGCTTGCGCCTGTCACGCTGTCACTTTCTTTCTCACATATGACGTGAGTCAGCGTGCTTTAGTAACCTAAGATGGCGGCCACGATGACGTCTGTGAAAACCATTCATAAGTGAGGGCGTCAAAGTCGAGTCACGCGCGCCGACTTGCAGATGCAAATGCTGCTGTCATGGTTATTGTCACCCGTGATCAAAAAAAAAAAAAAAAAAACACGAACGCAACTAGCGGAAAGTTGCTTGTCCCTTTGTTTATGTTGCGCTCATTGCAGCGACAGCCACCGTCCAATATAACGGGCTTGGTCGCCTGGTTCAAACAGCAATGCAGGAGGCGGAAGTGACTTGGATGACGTATCCATGGTGCTCATATATACGAATGCACTTTAAAGGCCAACTCCGGCGATTTTTTGGCCATGTCAAAGTAATGGTGCTTTTATGTTCCTGAGACGCTCCTGTTACGGGCCCGATAGCAGAAATACTCGGCAAATTGGAGAATAATCTTAAATAAGGAAAAAAGCGCTACACCGAAACCGAAACCCAACCGAGTGTACTGTCTACGTATGACGTAGACGTTGTTACGAACGAACCGGAAGTCGTGCAAGGCATGCCGGTCACGCCGGCGCGGAGTATGAAAACTGTGACAGCCGGGACGACCAGCGAAGCGCCGGCCAAACCAACACTGTCTGTCGCCTTGTGCACAGCAGACGCTCGCTGTAGCGGCCGAAACGCCGAAGTTAGCTGTGCCCTTGGCTGTATGACTTCCGCCGCCTTCCCAATACTGACGTCACAGACGCAATGTTGCCAATAATTGTGGGAAGCCAGGAGGGCGTTTGCAGACAATCTTTAAAATTCATTTGCAAACATTCTGCGCATGTCTTAGGCCTGTAATTTGGCGTAAATGACGGAAACGTGCAAAGGAACGTACCCAGCGAATTTCATTGAGATCCATCGACCTCGAAAAATCGCCGGAGTTGGCCTTTAAGTGCGATGCCCCGTTTCTCGGATTTGAGTTGAATAAACTTTATTTGCCCAACGGTTGATATTGTGCCCGGGGCTAGGCTGCCAGGGATCCGCCATTCGAGGAACATCTTTCGAGGTCCTCAGCGACGGCCCTGGCCCGCTGGACGGCCCACTCCTGGTCTTACGCTCAGCTATACCGACGCGTAATTCAATTCCATATTTACCGTTTACACAGCCGCGATATCAAGCCCGCCGTGAAACGCCTACGGTCGCCTCCCTATGATACTCTTAATAGCTCGTCATTGCACCTTATTATACATTCGAAGAGGTGCTGGACACAAGCGCGCGCGTTGTCTGCGGCAGCAACACCAGTAGCGGGATGTATATCAGATAGCCGCAACAGGGCAGCAGAAGCCCTTGTCGAGAACGCGGCCGAGTGGATGGAGAGAGCTAGAACTTTCGTACTCTCGTGAACGTGCTCTGTCCTCTACATAATTCCGCGCTGTTCTGGGTAAGGCGGAGCCGAGACTTAGAAATGTTGGCGAAAGCTTCGTGGGACATCCCTTATGTATGGAGACGCCGCGTATCTCTTCCTCGCCGCTGCACGCAACTGCGAGCACGAAACATGTGCGCGGCGGCTATTGCTGCCGCGTGACGTTTCCTCCCTCCGCTGATCGGTCCGCGGCGTCGATAATGATTTTCCGGCTGCCCCGATGGCGGCGGCACGGCCAGACACCCGAGAAATTGCCGAAACGGTCCTCCGGGGCTGCTGGCGTTGCCGCCACGCGAGTGCCGGACACGTGCGCGAGGGCTACCTGCTGCCGTCGAGTGAAAGAAGGTATGCGCACCAGTCGAGGAGGACAGCAGAGCTCGCGCTAACCACGGTGCTGTGTGTAGTGTCCGTCTCCTTGTTCAAACGAGATAAAACCTAACACCTCCCCCGGCCTTCTCTGTCTCTTCTCCGACCGTTTTGTGTGCGTGTTCTGGCACGTGAAATTCCCAAATTCAATTTCGAAGGCGATGTCTTCAGAGGTTTATCCAGCATTTCGATTTTTGGCGGCCGGGGTGTGGATGAATGCCTGTCTACAAAGGGGAGGGGGGAGTTGTTCTGGAATATTTTCTTTTTGAGGGTGGGGTTGTCGGGATCCTGTTGGAAGCGTGAATAGCTGGGCTGGTTGGTTCATGTTTAGATGCGAGAAAAACCCGGGAATAAATAAAACAGAGACGAAGAAAGCGCGCTCACTCATTCCGGTGACTGTGTGTGAGTGAGTGGACCTTCTTCTTCGTCCTTGTTTTAAGTTTTCGCTCGTTATTCTTACATCTAGCCTGTTAGGGAGGGGGGGAGGGGGTGTTGAGGGGAGGGTGGAGTCGCATGAATCCCTCTATGTCATTTTGGGCGTCTTCCACCGAGATTCTGTAACGGGGCACGATCGAATATTTGACTGAGTTCTACCGTATTTACTCGTCTGTTAGCATCACTGGTTATCGCCGGCTGATGTTGACTAAATTACGGCCAACTAACGGCTGATGTTGGATAGTGCTGCACGATGACTCTACGATCGTGAACCCCGCCAACGTTGCTAGATGATTGCTGCAGTGTCGTCTAAATGATGATGAATGTTGGGCATTGACTGCACCTGCTATAACAGAAACATATAATTGTCTTCATTCTAAACAGGAGTTCAACGTGCATGCTCACTTACTCCGCGCGGACTTCACGCTTGCGCGCGCTGTCTCACGTAACTATACCACTAACATTGCAGATGAGTTCTGCGGATCAAGAATAATTCAAGAAAAATTCGTCCTAGTCCGGGGATCGAACCTGCGACCAACGCATTCCCTTCAATTAATTTTTTTTTTCAACTAAGAAGCTTTTATTTCTGAGGAATCTGTATGGATATACCTGTGGCTTCGTGGTACAAACGGGTGGCCTTCGATTACCCCTTTCGTGTACCAGTAACAGCATGTCGAATACATGCGCATGACCTTAAGCGTTCGCGATGATCACCCATGGGACGCTTCTGCAGCGCGATCCATCCCTTTGGCCAACATTGACCGTTCCACTGGGTTGTTCGAGCACCGCGTGGCACCATTCTGATTCGAGCCCCGTTTTGTCTTGCCGTCATAATGGGTGTATTTACTGAAGTTGCCGTCGATGTTACTGACGCGTCCAGGTGCACGTAAACGTATAGATCACTGCTCATCCAGCCGCCTACACTTTTAACTGTCGCGACTCTGACATCTGAGTCTCCCGTCACGCGGCACCGTCACTGTCGCTTCGCTTGCACGTAGCTCCGCTCTCGCACGACCCCCAGTATCGTATAAGCATGCCGACTTATATTAATACATCCCACCCCTCCCCCCGCGTAAAACCGCTGCGCGGGCGCCATCTGGCTGCCGCTTATTGAACGGCTGAATAACGACCCCGCGACGTCCGTCGATTGCTTTTGTTTCTGCTTTCTTGACCGTCGTATTTCCCTCTCTTCTCCGCACATCCACCCCCCCCCCTCTCCTCTTACTTAACGCGGTCGTTACCTCCACGACTCGAAGACGCCTTCGTGAAGATGCACATAATACCGCCGCGATATCGGCCGCATCCCAGATAGAGAGGGGGAGGCCACGGAACACAAAGGCCACCTCGCGGCAGTGCATGGCAAATGTGCCATCATCCTGCGACCGACCCGCATACGCGACGAGTCTCTATACCTCACTATAGCTGAGCGCGAGAAAGCAGGCGGTGGCGGTGCTTGTCGTTGCTACCGCCCAGTAGGTAGGGGACACCCATTTCTTTCTAGTACTATTATTTTTTAAACATACGACCCTCATTGAAGACGAGTTTGATTTACGCCATGAGAACAGACACGGCCGGGCCGTGAAGATGCCGCATCGTCCGTGAATCTGATACGCTATAGAGAGATGCGTGCGGCCGAGGCAAATAGCTTTTCGGTTGTGGCTGCTTGTTTCGCTCTATGCTGCAGGCCTTTGCCTCGGATATCTCCGTCACCTGTTGTTGGAGCTGATGGCGCACTCTTCCGCCATGGCGTGTCTTTCTCGCCGTCTTGTTCTATTGTTTTGCCTGCTCCGCGTGCGTTCTTCTTTCCATGACGCCTTGTATGCGGGCTGGGGTCTCGTCTCTGTGTTCCGACAGGGGGCGCTGGTGTACCTTTCTTTTCTCTATCGAGAGAGAGAGAGAGAGAGAGAGCGTCATATAAACCGACAGCGGTGTGCAGACTTCACACAACCACAGAGCAGACGTTCGAGATGACCTTTTTTTTACTTGCTGTCTCGCTTGCGACACCGCCAGCTTTCTTTTTTTGCAGCTGCCAACTCATCAACATTCTGCTACCTTTTCTTTCGGCCGCCGCTGTGGTACGGTGGTAACGGTGCTCGGCTACTGACCCGAAGGTCGTGGGTTCGACCCCGACCGCGGTGGTAGCATTGTTGATGGACGTGAAAAGTGCTAGAGACTCGTGTACTCAGATTTATGTGCACGTTAACTAACCCAAGGTGGTCGAAATTTCCGAAGCCTTCCATTACGGCGCGCCTCATAATGATATCCTGGTTTTAGCACATTACACCCCGGCAATTATTATTATTACCTTTGCTATATGCGCGAGCTTCTGCTACTCCCAGCTGCCGATGCGGCATCCAAACGCACACATATCCCCACTTGGAAAGGGCTCATCACAATAAATCCCACATTACATGGCGGCGCTTGTCCATTGCACGGCCGTCACTGCCACATGTGACGTGGGAACGCGCAGTAAGACCACAGGAGGCAAACTTCGCCTATGTTGCGTATTTACTGTCGGGAGCCGTGGGAGATCCTCCTCGCTCGGCCAGGGCTGGAGGTCCAGAGAGGCCTCTTGGACCAGGCGAAGCGTGTAGCCAGGATCACTGGAGTCCTGGAGTAGGGACCCACCTACTCGCTCTTTCCCATTCTACCCCTTCCCCTGATCAATCAATGAAGTTTTTCCTCCACCATCCTTGCCTTCGGTAGGGTGTTCAGAAAAGCTTATATAATTAATTAATACCTTAAAGAGCGCTACAAGATAGGATAATGTCTTCTAGTTCGCGTCGAAGTCAGGGCAGCGTTGACCATTTCTGTTCCAATGCGAAAATACTATCGCGCTAACGCGCGAATTGATCATTGTGGGCTGTTCATTGGCTCGGAATGGCACGCGGTGTTATATAAACCTATAACCACAAGGTCACCGTGAAGCATGGTCGCCACGACTGAGCAGAGTGAGGAGGTTATACGCATGCACACTCGAATCACCATCCACGAAGCGCGGTGCTTCGTGGCGAGCTAATGTTGGCAAAGTGTTGCCCAATTTTTGGCTAAACGACGACTAGAGTAGTGTTCACTCACTACTGGCAAATTCTGTAGTGATAGCGTTGCCATGCCTTCGCTAAATGATGGCTAGGGCTGGCTAAATTATGGGATGTTTAGGCTAATATCGCCTAATGAATGCCATCCACTTTCACAAGCGCAACGATTCCTTCATCAAATCTGTGGCCAGCGAGGATCTGACATACAAGTAGGCGACGACGCTCCAGAAAAAAAAAAAAAAGGAAACAGCAAATGCTACTCTTCGGTGAGTACTGACTTGCCACGTAGATGACTCTCTTTAAAGAGAAACGTTAAGTCTCTTTTGGCTCCCACGACTCTCTGATGAGAATATAATAATCTCCAAAGATCCTTCACGTGTTTCTTTAGAGTTAGTCGCATAGTTAGAATTCAGAATCAACAGTAAAATGACTCTTTTCTTAGTGTGAACCTGAGTTGGTTATGCCCTGTTTTAATTTTCTTTTTCTTTTTTTTTTTAGATTTTACCCTCGGCAGTATACAAAGAGTTTTTTTTTTTCTTTTATATACGTACTGCAGGGTTCTGTCCCACTGATTCACATGTCACGTATACGGTTCTAAACTGCACACGCTGCACACATGTCGCGCGCATCGGAGCGGCGCCAGAACTCTCGGGGTCGGGCCAACGTTGTTACCGTCCTTTAAATAAAGGCACGAGAGATCTATCGTGACACGTCTCTTCCTCGAAGCTTTCCGAGGAAACCGTTGGAGTAACTCATCTCATGCTCGGCCGCACGTGTATGTACGGTATACTACTTTCGGAATGACCCACGGCTCAGCGTAGTACATGTGTCACACGTACCGGCTCGCAGGGTACGACGTAAAAGTTGAGCGAAAACGGGAATTGGGGCCCGGTTGAGCTGTACGGAGGGTGGTGTTTTACGGCCAGATGTCGACGGCTTTGACGGCACTCAAATATAGCTTCCAGACGTCGCCCTCCCTCTGACGGCGAACGTGCGCGACAGCGGAGGGGTGGCTCGGACACACATTCGGCTGTCGAGAGAACACGCTATATAGTTTGAAGCGGCGATAGGGCCCCGCCAGGGCACGATGTCTTGCGGGGTGTCGTTCAAAGAGCCGAAACGTCGTCGTGTTTATGTCTGCTCACGCTCCACAGCGTGTACGTGTGGGGTGGTATATGCCACGGCACATGTGGTCGTCGCGTCTCCTGTGCCCCACTTGAAACTGGCCAGGCGACACATATGCGGGCCGTGTGCTGTCTATCGTCCGTGCTCCAGTTGAGACGGTTTTGTTCGTCGTAGGCGTCTCTCACCCTTAGGCCTCCTGACACCTTTTTAAGGCGATATGCCTTAGATGCATCATCAAACGAGAAAGTTGACCGTCGACCGTCGTCCCGCGGCGTCAGCATTAATGATGTAAAAAAATCACGTGATGACGTCACAGATCGCTAAAATTTGTGACGTCATCACAAGACATGGTCGCTTGGTCAAAGGTGGGCCCGATCACGGAGGCAGTGCAAAAACAGGTGAGGTGCAGGAAGCTTGCGATGCCTCCGATCCTGGAGGCAATGCAGAACCAGTTAGGTGCAGGAACCTTTCGGATGGACTGCAGGGGAGGATCAATACATCGGCTGAGAAGGAAAAGAAGGTGCATTTCGCCTTCGAGTCGTCTTAGGCGAATCCATAAGGGACTCTGTAAGTTTTTCTTTTTCCCGCGCGTCCTTTTCGGGTGTGCTCGTTATCTCTTCTCCTTGTACTTCGCGCAGTTAGCTTGGAGCCACGTGGTTTACGAGGTTTCTTCCGGGAGTTCCGTGCACTGCTATTCGAACGTGGTATATAACGCGAGGAAACCTAAAGGAAGTACATTGCAAAGGGATCACATATGTGACGTTGGATAACTGTCAAGAATGACGGGCTGGGAACGGATCTCAACGTCGTAGTTGCGGTGTTGAACGTCGAAGACACGTAGACGTGTGCGAGCTGGAGTGACTTTGACGAGCGTAATGAATGCGAGCGTCCCTCTTCCTAAGGCAGGAGTTTCACCGATGCGGACGTGCGCACGCGGTACAAATGGAAACTCCTATCCTTCAGCGCGAGTTTGTATCAAAGTCGTTAAAAAGCAGAAAGAGCAAAACAAGAAAAATGACTAATCTTTTTTCTTCGTTTGTTTTTTTATCTATGCGTTATGTGTCACAGATGTATGGGCTTGCTCTTCGTGTGTGTTTTCTCTGAGTATGAGTTACTTAGACTTCTTCTGTCGCGTTCCGTTCCACGAATGCTCTTGCCAAGGACTGTCGCGCGAAGAGAACACAGTTACCTGGCTGTCAACCTATCCTTCCCGAGACATGATAGATAGATAGATAGATAGATAGATAGATAGATAGATAGATAGATAGATAAGACAGACAGGACCGGACAGACAGACAGACAGACCAGACAGACCGACAGGACAGTACAGACAGACAGACGAGACAAGATAGCAGATAGATAGATAGATAGATATGATAGTAGTAGCTAGATCGATAGATAGATAGATAGATAGATAGGATAGATTAGATAGATAGATAGATAGATAGATAGATCGATAGATAGATAGATAGATCGCTAGATAGATAGATAGATAGATAGATAGATAGATAGATAGATAGATCGATAGATAGAATAGATAGATAGATAGATAGATAGATAGATAGATAGATAGATAGATAGATAGATAGATAGATAGATAAGATAGATAGATAGATAGATAGCTAATAGATAGATAGATAGATAGATAGATAGATAGATAGATAGATAGATAGATAGATAGATGAAGACACGAGAATCCTATAACATAACCGGGCTGTTGTTTTCGCGCGGCGGTCATAGTGCGCTTAAACTGCTTTCGTGGTTTGGACAGGTGGCTGTTTGTATTTTTATTTTATTACACTGCTGGGACCACATTTTCCAGCCATACGAAGCCGAAAAACAATGACGCGATGGTCATAACTGTCGCGTACATTTCTTAGAGAGGGTGGAATGGAAATCAATCTCAGTTGTCTTCTCACGCGTCACCTTCATTCTGTCTTCAAGCGACGGTTGAAAGCGCACGCGCTGCGGCTTTTTTACAATCGAAGGTCGAGAGAGCGTCTTTTTGAAAGTGCCGCCTCGCTTCCGCCTGTCCTCCCGGCTTCTCCGGAGGGCCCGACGAGCGTTTCTTTTCTCACAGACTCCATCCGGGTAACTTGCATCTGGGGATATTTTCCCCGTTTGCTTCTTGAAGATCTCCCTATGTCTGGGTACTACCTAGGAACACGTGCAATGCTCTTTTTATCCCTGCTCGTCGTTTGTTTGCGGGCTGGCGCGCGAGGTTTTTGTTGTTGACGTTGGTGGCGGACGGCGCGTCCGTGCTCGCCGGGTGTGCACCATGTAGCCCTGTCGCGCTATTGTAGCCACCATAGTCGCGCTGTCACTTGCCGTCCGTCCTTGTCTTTAATCCCGTCGAACGCCTCGAGATGAGTTTTCTTTGCCATTATCAGTGTAGCTGAGAATATTGTGCGTTTTTGGAAATTGGCATGAACGAAAGCACTTCGCTGATCGTTATACCGGTTTCACACGGGCAATTGATCGCGATCACGACCGATCGGGATTGGGCTCGATCCGGATCAGGTGTACCTACACGGTCATTTTTAATTGTTTAATTGCGATCTGCGCATCGATATCTGGCTCCTAGATCGCGATTTGACTGATGTCTGCGTCAAACTCGATCCGGATTAGTCTGGACCGAGCAGCAGCAATGATTGATGATCGCGATCAAGAAATCCGGTCCGGGTCAACCTTGACTGCGATCAAAAGTGCCTGCGTGTCACCGGTATTACTTGCAATAGCTATTCTGCCCGCGCATGTGATTGAGTTTTAATATAGTTGATGCTAAAAATCTAGGGCACGTGCACTCAAAGTAATGAAAGTGTCCATGCTTCTATAAAAAAAGAGCCGAGCAGGATCCTTAGACGTCAGGTGGTAATAAGAAATAATTGCAACTGCTGGTTACATCACATTGCTAGTGTTCAATATTTGGACATACAATGACAAGGATACGTCTACATGGTGAGTAAATAAAGAGAAGCGAAATGTTTTGAGAAGCAGCATGACTGCTTTCATTCATGTTGCCGCACGGGTGTATCAGTGGTGTGAATGCACCTGCAACTTTGTTTCTACAGTTGGTGGTTGGTAAAGGTGCACCTTTTTAAGACAAGTTTTCCTTTGGTCATGAGACTTTATAACTGGCTTAATGCAAAATGTGAAGTTAAATGCACCATTATTAGATTAGATGGTGCATTTAGCTTCTAGATAGGTGACACTTTCACCATTCCACGAATGCGCCCCTTCAATTGCTACTGCAGTTTCTTCTACCTACAACTGCCATTTGCAGACTAGAGCAGATGCACACAACCAACATTTGTAGCTGCAAATGCTTGCTCCTTTGTTATACTGAAATTAGTTTTTTTTTTCATGTGTTGCTCTTGTACTTGACATCAAAACAACAAAAATGGAAATGTCACTTGTTTTGTTTGGTTTGTTTCCTGACTGAGAACCTGTGACCTTTGACTATTGTGTTGCTTCATCCCTTGACCTTTGCTTTTGCGATGCTCTGTCGCAAGAGTGTACCTGCCTGTCTGTTGCTGATTCTGCATATGCTGCTTTAATGGTTCACAAAGTGACACACATGAATGGTTTACCGTGTACTTTCAGCATTTTTTTTACATTCACACAAGTGGAAAAATGTAGTTGTTTTCAAATTGCAGCTGCCCACCTACCAACAAAGCCACATATACCTGTACCCTCTAAACAAGGAAGCATGACGTTTCAGTTAACAAGGCAAGGACCAATGTTAATGGAGTGTGGAAATTTTTTTCTCACCATGTCTCCTTTCTTGTTGATTTCTCTTGTCATAAATGCTTGCATCTTAGCTGTTCTCACTTTATGTGTGCTTACTGGCATGAAGTTTATTTTGTGCTATTGAGAGCTGTTTTCACTGAATTTCACCCGTTTTAAGACAGTTGCTAATATTTTCCTGTGATAGCCAGCCCGAATGAGAAGTAGGAAACCATGCAGGACATGTGGTTCTTTTTCATTTGACACTTCAGTGAGCTTCGACAGCTTTTGGGAACCCGACAGCGGTGACTGCAATAACGATTTGTGTGCAGGAGGATCACCATTTGTTTTTGACTGCCTGCACGGGAAGGTAGGACGTAGTATATGATGTCACAAACACAGGGTGGTACGCATTCAAAGGTGTAATACGGGTCTCGCTAAAGAATGTTTAACCCTTTGAGGTGCGAAGCATGAGTTGGCAGTAAGCATTCCATCTTCGTCGTCTCTGTGTACCCTGTCCTCTTCGTGCTGCACCACCTTAATGAAAAATTTTGGCCGCTCTTCAGCCGCACATTAAAAAACATGCCCGACAAGCAATTTTTGATCGGCAATGGGAAGGATATAATTACAGAGCTCGTGCAGAAGTACAAGGAATCGATCGAAAAAAAAAAAAAAAGATCGGACACAGTGTCACTGACAAAGTACTTCAGAGAAGCACCCTTTTAGTGCGAGGTAAGGAGGCACGAAGGTTGCCCTAGTGCTACCTTAACTCAAGAGAGCACCAAGGAAGGCCTCAGTGAGGGAACCTTGGTAAGAAGCGTTATAGAATACATGGCAAGGCGTCCTGAAGCAGTTATGGCCTCCTCGCTGAGGCAAGGAGCATTTCAGAATACGGGCCTTACTTCAACATTAAAGGCTTGCTAATCTGAAACACTGAATCAGTTTTTATTGATAAAGTAATCAAGGACTTTTACTCGCCTTGGTTTCATGGCAGTATGTTATTAAGAGGGAAAAGAATGGTACAAATTGCTTTTTTTAACTTTGCACCAAAAACTATAAGTTCTTCAGTGTTCTCAAAACCATGTGGCCTGAATAGAAATTGCCACGAGCTCATAAATTATCTTGTTTTAGTGGTGTAACAAGTGATGCACTCATTCAGTTTACCATTAATATTGCCATGCTTATCTTTCACTGCATGCATTTCGGTCTTTCCTATAGAGTTGCCTGGTAGCTGTTTCGATGCCATCACCTTTTTCACTGCTCTTTGATATCATAATTCCATATGTCACTGGGCTTATATTTATTGATAGCTTTAATAGCTAAGCAAATTCTATTTATCTATGCCCACCCACTTATCTGTTGTTTCTTTATCCAGTCTTTTGTGGTTCAAGAGATGTTGCTTACTTCTTGCATTGATGCTTTACCTCCAACTTCGACTACAGATTCAGAAATCGGTCTAGTTGTGGTTTCCTCTATGTCTTTTGTTTCTTCTTGTTCTAAGGTGTCGTATTTGTTTTCTAGGGGAATTCTAAAATATTCTGTTTTTTTCCTGGCTATACCTGGGTTGGCCTGTGCATTAGTGGTTATTTTTTTGTGTGTGTTCTTCAAACTGGGGGCAAGGATTGCACTCACTAGCCTATGATCGCTGCATTTTACATATCTATACCCTGTAGCTATCAGATGAATGAGATCACTAAGACATTTAAACACTTTTTTTTTTCAACGATCAAATGACTGGGACGAACTACCACCAGTCCACAAAGAGAATGAGAACTATGAATCTTGAACTGTAATACACCTGCATGGTTCCATGTCGTACATTTGTTTATGATGTTGGTGCATGTGAATGATATGTTTTTATTGATCATTGTTTATTCTTATCGTGTATTCGTTAGCCTTGTGCTTCATGTGTTTATTAAACCAACTATTTTTTTTTCTATGTTCATTACTTCTTTACACACACACAACACACATGCACACACATTCACATATACCTAACAGAATGGCTGATTGGGTGAGTTGGCAATTCATGATACTTGAAATAGGGCGTTACTACACAGGAACTTAAGTATCATATATAACTACTTCTGTTCATTTGCCCTGCTGTTCTGGGCTCAAGGCCTGCAGTAACAGATAAAACAAAACTTCTACTCCATTTTGTGATGTGTTTATATCTGCTTACCTATTGCGAAGCAAGTTTTTATGAACTCACTGGAAAGGTAAAGAGCATGCTTGATACTGGCTGTTGGGTGTGTGCCCAATTCTTGCAGATTTATATGTTGCGTTCCCTAAAGCAACTCTGCCTACGCAAAGCCCCAAACCTTGCTTGTGCTTGTCTGTAATGTCGTTTGGGTTTTTCAGTACTCCCTGCAAGTCTGCATGGGCAACTTTTACGTTACACTAATATGAAAAATATAAAAGTCCTAGTTAGAGCATGTGGTGACAGCATCATGGTGTCAAATAATTTGCAGTACCGATGCCACTTGTCCATTAAAATTTGTGCATGCTAATAAATGCATCAAAAAGTGTGTGATCATGCAGGGTGGTCATTTCAACACCTGCGGTAGGGCAAGTGATTTATAACTTTTACAAACCTTTACGAGTCGTGTGTGGCATGCAGCATGACATTCAGAGTTTTTTCGCACTTTTCCTTATTTCTTACTTATTCTTTTTCTTTTGCATTGCGCATAAAAAAATGGGACGAGCCGGTAAATTTTCATCCTTCCTGAATCTTTGACCGTAAGCTGCATTAAAATCGAATAATTTGCAGGAAAACTACAGCCCAATGAAACAGGTCAGTTCTAAAAGAATGACCATGCACATTTGAATACATGTCTAGCTGGCATGATTTCACTGCCACGGCAATAGCAGCTTTGCTGGATGCATTAGGCAGCGTTTTGAGAATATGACACCGATTTCCTCACTCAGCCTTTTCAGACAAGCGGTGAAAAACATAATACCGGTGTCACACAACCCCTTTCGATCACAATCGGGCCTGATCCACATCGAATTTCTTGATCATGATTGGGTCTTTTACTCAAGCTGAAGAAGGCGGCCATCGCTGTTCATAAATTTAATACCCATAGGGCTCAAACGCGATGTAAAGGCGGTGTCTAGCGTTACGCCCAGACGTAACGATTAACAGTTGCTAAAGTACCGTCCAGGGTGTCGCTCACGGAGCGCACTTGACTCTCACTTCGCCAGCATACGTGGATTGTCACTCGGGGAGACAGTATCGCTGAGCCCGCAGCGCATTCACTGTGAACACGCGTCCCGGACGCAACAAAATGCGTACCCACATGCAAAAAGTTCGTCGTCTACAAGATCGACATCTTCAGAAATTGCGAGGCCCTTTAACTAAAGCAGGGGGCAATCTCGAAGCGTTCGATGGGTGTAAAAACTGGAACGGACGGAAAGTAAACACACCTCGGCCGCAGATCACCATCCGCGCGCGCACAAACTTCGTATTCGTAGACAAGTTTAACACGCGCCATCAACAAGTAGCCGAGTTAGCCGAGTGGCTGGGTCTCTTAGGGATAAACAGTTGCCTAGGTAGTACCCAGACGTAGAGGGATTTTCAAGGAGCAAGCGGACGAAAAGTCTCCAGATCTCAAGTTACCCGGATGGAGTCTGTGAGAAAAGAAACGCTCGTGAGGGCCCGCATGTGCAGGAAACGGGCTTCACCGCACAGCTGGTTGCATTCCGAAGTGTGGCGGAAAAGCCTCTCTCGCCCAGTCACGCCGTTGTCAGGAGAAGGCCGACGAGCGCCAGGCATCGTACGAGAGAGAGGGAAAGAGTGAAACATTGTGAGAGCGGTACCCTCCTTTCCACTTTCTGGCCCTTTCTTTCTCGAGGAAAGGAGTCCCAATTAAACGAGAACCGCGGCGAGGGTAGGGCACCGCCTCTGGGCCCTTTGATGTGACCGCTCGGCGGCTCCCATTGGTTGACGCTCGCGGGTCACGTGGCGACCGTTTTCCGCGTCGCCGGCGTTGACGGCAGAGTTTGGGTCGTCTTTCCGAGGCTGCTGAACAGCGTGTGTTGCCCTGAGCGCGTCTCTCTCAGCGTCGTTTACCCCGCTGCCGCATTATTTCCTTCTTTTCTTGAGTCCCTGGGCTTGCATGCTTCGTTTCCCGTGGCCGGCCGGCCGTTCACGATCCCCGGGTCCGTGGACAACCGTCGCAATCCGCTCTTCGCACGTTAACGTCGCCCCGCTTCCTGTGCATCATCAAAGGCGGCCCGTGCTTTGATATTCGAGGTATTTTTGAGCGAGAAAGAAAAGGAAAGCTGCGAATAAATGGGCGGCTTTGTTAGAGCGGCGGCCATTGTCTTGCCGACTGAGCAGTAACAGCTGTCTGGAAAGGGTTCTAAAATAAAAAGGTATCTTGCAATCTATTCTTAAGGTCATTTCTTTTATTTTCTGTCTTTCTGAACGTATCGACTCTCTAGTAGCGAAAGTCGCGAACGTCACTTCAGGTCGTCGTAGTCGTTATAGTGTTATTCCATATCTGTTGTGTCGTTACTATCTAACACGAGAATCGATGAAATTTAATAAGGACGTCTCTCTGGGTTCTCGTACGCCAAATGCCTGCTTTCCTGACTAGCTTCGATGGCATTCAGTGAAGTACAGTCTACTGAGTAAGAAGGAGGATGGAGATTGGGAATCATTTTCGTGCGCGCATGTGCTTGCCACGTTCCTCCTCTTTCTCTCTCATCCTTGTTTTCGGGTCCTTGCAGGGAACATAACCCGATTGTGCGATGTTTTGGTTGTCCACAGTCAGTCTCGCAGTGGCTTCATGAAAGACAACAATGACGTCAACGGGCTTTATTAGATGCCCGGCGATCGCCACTTTTGTCGCGCCTGAATATGCCCTATAGGAGTATGTTGTAAATATATTTTTGTCCGCATTTCACGTAAAATTCGCTGTACTTCAACTGTAGGCTTTCTTTTTTACCCTCAGTGCCTTAAAAGTAGGCAACGCACGCACACACACAAACACGCGTTCGCACGCACGCACAACGAAAATAAACGCTCTCACGCCATAGCATCGTTCGTAAGAGAATTAACGCCAATCCGGACGCTGGGCATGCGAATGCAATATATTGAGGACTCGGCCTCTTAGATTAAGCCGTAGTCGTACCATACTATACCGTACGTAATCCTGAGTAGGAGGATAAACACACTTATTGTACCATTGTGCGACTGACGTCATTTCAGATTGCCAAACTTACGTCGTGGCAATGGGGTACGAATGCGTTGTTACGGTTCTTATGAACAACAAACTCAATGCATGAAGCTTGCATTGATTGCGTGCATGGGCTATATATATATATATATATATATATATATATATATATATATATATATATATATATATATATATATATATATATATATATATATATATATATATATATATATATATATATATATATATTTCCCTCTCTCTTTATTTTTCCTATCGTTTTAATCCCTTTCCCTGTGCACCCAAGTGTAGGGTAGCAAAGCGGATACTTGTTCCGGTGAGCCTCCCTACACTCTTAATCAGGTGCCTCTTAATGTGCTAGATATAGCCAGGAAACTGGACATTTTTTTTTGTCTGGTTTCCTGGATATAGCCAGGATTTTACCAGGACTTGATTAAGAATGTACGCTTCGTCTCTCTCTGCACGGCTGATTATAAAACTTTGCGTCAATACGAATGAAGCTTTGCGGTTTAATTATTTCAACACCACCAGGGCCGAAAACGTCGTTACCATATCATATGCCTTAATTGCCCCATTACCGCGTCTGTGGCTACCATATTTGCTGTATCAGCCGTAACGTCAATTCTCTGCCTTGTACATATAGAATATGCGTTTTCACGCGTGTACAGAAATGTTCGTCGTACGTCGAGCTACTTTTACCGTATGGTACAATGGCATGCTGATAAAACTCTCCATTACGTAACCTCTGCGAGTAACAAACGAGACGTATTTCTGCTGCAGAGTATATACCGGAACTTTTGTTTGAGCTTCCTGCTGCCTGCGAGTGTCTTGAGAGAAGAACAATGACACAATTTCATCCGGTGATTACTTGTGTTTATGCACGCGAGGCTTTGGTTGAATAACGACGTAAGAAAGAAAAGAAGAAGCGAAGCGTACGTGAGTGTTGGCAACATCATCATCAAAATCATCATAATCGTCATTAGTAGTAGTGGTACATTCTGCAGGACGCGTGTTTTGTTTCGTTGCAGAGCGCGTAATGGACTCTCGAAATTGATGCGTTTTTTTGAAACCGTCTGCTGGGCGTGCGCGGCACGCTCCCGTCCCGTTTCCGCTGCATTTCATACTCGGAACAGGAAACAACATTCGCGAGCACCGATCGTTAATTTTCCTTCTTTCTTCATGACCGAAAAAAGCAAAAAAAAAAAGCAAGCGAAACGAGCCACGCAAGCGCGAAGAAGAGAGACGATCTGTATGTAACATTTAAGAAATATGTATAAATAAACCACCAGTTGATGAACTGGTCGCGTCTCGACTCTTGAGGATTAATTGCACGCTCGCATATGGCAGGCGTCGCTGTTCCGCGGGAATGTATATACACAAAATGATACAGAACTTGCATGAACGTTGCAGCACGAAACTTCGGTGTTATTTGTTTAACTTCCCCAAGTAAGAGACTATGTATAAAGTGTCTTCCTTTTTGACGTCGCTGTAATGGAGTTATATATTGGAGTGTCGAGCGGAATGAACTACGTGATTTTGTTTTTTGTTCAAGCGTTTGTTTGCCTTGTTCCCGTGTCCTTTCCTTCCCAGAATTTACTAATGTTTAAGTGAATTTTTTAATTGGATTGAATATGTGGTTACGTACTTCGTTGAACGATGCATAATACCACCTTGATTAAGATTTGTTTCATTCGTGTCATGCGCAGCTGCGTATTTTGCAGTATATATAGAACGTTTATAATATATGAACATTTATAGCGTAACAGTTTTCGTGGAATGTTTATCTACAAACTTTTTTAACGGTTTTACAAATTCGCTACACGTATCCGAAGAGGTCGTCGGCGCCATTTATTCTTCGTGGGCCTAAGAGCGTAAACACGATAAACGCAGGTATACTTACAGACAAATTGAAGTCCTAACCACTCGGCTTGGCTGTCGTGATTTCACGATTTTAAGCTCCTAAATCTTGCCAGGATGCCGAAGGGAGATGACGTTGGATTCGTTATCGCTCTTACATTACCACTATTAAGTCGTGTCTTATGTTACCCCGCCACGGTGGTCTAGTGGTTATGGCGCTCGACTGCTGACCCGAAGGTCGCGGGATCGAATCCCGGCCGCGGCGGCTGCATTTTCGATGGAGGCGAAAATGTGTGAGGCCCGTGTACTTAGATTTATAGGTGCACGTTAAAGAACCCCAGGTGGTCGAAATTTCCGGAGCCCTCCACTACGGCGTCTCTCATAATCATATCGTGGTTTTGGGACGTTAAACCCCAGATATTATTATTATCGTTCTTATCTTACGGATGGTTTATTAAAGTGCAACATAGTAGTTTCGTAAGTACGAGTATATTCAAGTTCACTTCCACAACCCAGACAGTTTTAGGGGCTTTCATGCAATGAAAGTTGTCTCACATTCAGACACTAATGCATTTACGCAGAGTTGATGATAGAATGACGCTTGAAGTTCAGATATGCCGAATTTACAATTCGAAAACAGTTGGCAATCTTCGCCATCAAAAAGTTTATCGACGCCTGCAAATGCGATCATAGTTCATAATCTGATTCGCGGGAATATCTGAGGCAGGTTATGATTTCTCCGTATTACCGGTGTGCTGTTGCGGGGTTGTTTTCGAAATCACCTTGGTGTTCTCATTGTATACGGCGCATATATCGCAACAAGGGTCTAGAACAGGGCGACACATGCCATCAGTGGGCGAGAAAAGGAGCATATGACGGAGCGTTCTGTCCTGTGCTGCATTCCTTGTACTGTTTCGCGCTCTTTTAGTATTTTTTTTTCATTAATATGAAATAGCAAATCCCCATTGAACACGGTGTTAGCATTTCTTCCTGCACGACAGTCAATTTCATTTCGTCCTATAAAGTAGGCGGAAGGCAAGAAAAGTGAATAGAAACACGACAGGACTTGTACGATGACTTTTGCGAGGGTCCTGTATACATTCTAGGTCGACGCGCTTAGCGAAAAACAAACTGTAGATTTAATCAGCTGGCGCCCACCTGTAGAGCGCGCGCGCACACGGAAAAGCCGCGCTGAACCGACCACACGGTCTGGAAGGCGCATTCATACACGCTTGGCCGCACTGAGGTCATTAGCTGTCGTCGGGGCCCCTAAGCAATACGAATGGAAAAGGCAATTAGGAAACTCCGTAGTGACGAATGCATCTGTCACGCGAACGAGGCCGATCGCTGCTCAAACGCGACCGAGCTTTGTGAGCGAAGAGCGGGTTTTCTGACCCAGATGAGTTTCTCTGTCTCAAGGACGCCTGATTGTTATTGAGTCACAGATCTTTCGCAGTGCAGATGCACGGCGCTCGAAGCTATCGCGGCACAGACATTAACGCGATTAGAAACGGTTACTTATGAATGGTCCTTGTATACTGCCTCTGCAATTATCGATGTCTTTGAGGCCTCGGTGGTTCAGCGTGATTATGGTATATAGACCGCCTCGCTGATCGTTCTCGCAATGAGTTCTGTTGATTTTAACATGAGCGAGCACCCACTTAAGACCTCACCTCGAAACGATGGCTGCATATAAATTAAAAAAATCTAGACCCCCTCAGAAGTCTCACATGGTCAGGTTTACAGGACTAAGGTATAAGGTATACGGGGGCGGCTTCCGTCTTTCAACTTTTAAGTAAACCTTTCTACCATCTGGAAAGCACTTCGTGAGCGTAGCGTGTGTCGCACGTAAACACCGGGGGATTGGACAAGAGCCCGGTAGTTTTAAAGGGAACCCTTAAGATATAAGTTATAATTTCTTGATTAAAAAAAGTTATAAACAACAAAGAAACAAATTCAACTGCTGCCCACGTTGTCACTTCTATTGAAGCAAGGACGGAGTGGCAATGCGGCTCTACGATTAATTGTAAGTTTAGTGACGGATTCACGATTGGAGCCTACCGTTGTGCACGTCGTTTAATAATCTTTGAAGAATGTTTGAACATAAGTTACCAGATTAGTTGCCTGCAATATTGTGTGTGTTTTATC
Source organism: Rhipicephalus sanguineus (assembly GCF_013339695.2). Taxonomy (NCBI): domain Eukaryota; kingdom Metazoa; phylum Arthropoda; class Arachnida; order Ixodida; family Ixodidae; genus Rhipicephalus; species Rhipicephalus sanguineus. The sequence continues at coordinate 33,314,152 of NC_051184.2, read as the reverse complement.
GCTGATCAGTGAGCGTAACACGAGGGCTTCTAAATGTTAAGCGGCTTAAACCATTCAGCACAACAACAACAACAACAACAACAACAACAACAACAACAACAACAACAACAACAATAATAATAATAATAATAATAATAATAATAATAATAATAATAATAATAATAATAATAATAATAATAATAATAATAATAATAATAATAAAATGCCCCAAAGGGGCGCCGGCGGCCCCCAAAATTTCTTAACCCGGTTCTGGCTGGCAGTGTGGTAAGCGAGCGTCTATCCCCGGTTCCGCAGCAAGTGACAATCGGGGCCCGTATTATGCCAGTAAATAGAGCGGAAAAGCGCTGCCACCCTATATAGTTCTGTGCACGATATCGACGCACATACGTGACGTTATATAGGAGGTCTTCAACGATGCACAGCGCGCGAAGAAGGCAAAATGGACATTCTGTCTCGCTTCATTCAATGGGCTGTGTAACGACAGTTAAATAAAATATGCATGATACGGGTGGATGCTCTGGTATAGCTTGCAGGCAATCATCTGCCAGAATTTTCGTAGTATTTATACTAGAACGTGCGTGACTGCACTATTGCATATGCGCTTTAGGCGTGCACGCTTTCGATTATCGAAAGTCTTACTCAACTTGCCGCGATACGCAGTTGCCCGAACTATTGCAGAGCATGGCACCAGACTGTGTCGTGTCCATATCCCTTCCTTCGTGTAAAGATAAGTTAAGGCCGCGTTTGGTTAGCTTTGTGTTGATGTCATTTGGAAGCAGATAGGCGCTTTCAAATGGGGACCTTGCTGCCCATTTTTGAGGTGGTATATCACAAATATTATCGTTTTTTGTTTGTTTTGTTTTTGTCCCTGAAGTTCTTATGCCTGTCGTCGTCACCCTTTGCGCGATTTCCTCCTAGATTAACCCGCATCGACTACGTCTCTGGCTAATAACGTAGGATAAGCGTCATATTTCACTATCAGAGCTCTCGTATTCATCCACAATCGCTCGACCTCAATTTTTTTTCTTATTTATAGGGAATACCCCTAGTGCTGTCGTCGTACATTTGCGGCAATTGTGCATTCATTGTCGTTGATACTTCGTCGGTGGTTTGGCTCTTGCTTTTTACCTGCATCGTCGTCGGGTGCATTTGTACATAAGCTCTATAGCGACTGAGATTTCGGCTGATACTTCAACGTTTCATTAGACACCCTGAATCTGCAAACGGATTCGGGATGCCTCGAGGCTAATACCTGCCGATAGCGAGCGTTTGTTTGAGCTACTGGAACGCACAAAAGACTATAGCGATATGTCACAAACACTATCCATTCAACACGTTACACGATGCAGCCTATAGGGAGAACCCGCGTAGAATATTAATTCTCGCTTAATTGTCGCGCTCTCGAAACACCGAGGCTGTGTAGGCTATATACTCGCTCCGTTTGCGCCGAGCGCGAGGTAACGCTTTTTCTGCGTATGAATTCGGCGCATTCTATATAGCTAACCAAGCATGTCGCATTTTTATTTTCTCCGCTTTTCACGGAAGCCGGGTAGCTCTACAGCAGCGCTGCATAGTCCGGCCGTTTTCTAGATTGAGCTTCGCAGATACTGCAGGGCCTCCCACTCTATGTAACGTTCCATATAGACGGACTCGTTACGCAGAAGCGGTGCAAAGCTGTTTACAACGGGACCGGCGGGGGCTCTCTCTCGAAACGATCGTATCGGGCAGCTCCGCGAAAATGAATCGATGCGCACCGTCGAAAAGTCTTGCACTGCAGCGCGTGAAAGAAAGAGAGCAAGAAGAAAAAATGCGTGTTTGTCGTTCTGCGCTTGCGGCTATAGGTCGATAAGAATGTTTTAATTATAAGTCGGGCGACCGTGACTATACCTATTTACTAACTTATCTTGATGGCAACTAATTGCTCGAGTGCAGTGAGTCGGGCGAAATCTCGCCATGGTTAACGAGGGGCTGTAGATTAGGCGTATCTCGGCGTTATCAGCTCGTTTTGCGTGTGATGGTGATGCTGCGACAAGCCGGCTGCGATGTCGCGTACAGGGATAATCGTGGAGGCGTGACTTAAGAAGTTAAAAAAAAGGATCCTGCGGTAACGATTCGCTTATTTATACGAAGCGACTTTGTTTGTGTGCCGATATAAAGCTGACCATTTGCCTGAGCAGAGAGGCTGCAGCGAATGGAGAGATTTAGTGTCGGGGCTCCTTAGCGGCTTGCAAGCCCTTGCGTTCCTTTGTAGTCCCCGTGGGTGCGGCTGGGAGTACAAAGTACGCAAGCGGCTTGAGGTCCCCGGCACTATAAAACAACACTATTGGAGACAAATTGGACGACCGCACTCTGTCTGACCCAACGGCACAGAACAAGGCTGTGCAAGCTACTGTGATTTCTGCGATCAACCGGTCTCTCAGAATGGCTCTGACTGGAACGTTTTGCATGTGTGTGCATGTGTGTGCGCGTGTGTTTTTTTTTTTCGTTTTCATTTTATCTCTCTCTCTGTCCTCTTTCCTACCCCTCTTTCCCCACCCCTGTGCAGGGTAGCAAACCGGTCACTCCCACCAGGTTAACCTCCCTGTGTTTCCTTTTCATACATTTCTCTCTCTCTATTAGAGAGTTTTATGTTACATGAAGTATGGGCCTTATAAACCTGGGTATGGATATGATGTACGTCGTGTGGTGGTGGGACAGCCAGATTAATTTTTGCCGTAAGGTATTTTTACCACCAAACATTTTTTTTTTTTTTTGCGCCAGCTTTACTTTATACACTCAATCGAAAACATCCTTGTGAGATGAACTGGCATCGTACATCAGCTGCTGCCGTGTCTTGAGGTCAGTTAAAGACGGATTAGGATAAAACACGTCGAAGCACCTGCTGCGTGGTTTTCAGTGACGGTACCCGGCATCGCAACTACATAGTGCTATCAACTCATAGATGAATAAGGAGGAGAGGGTTGAGGCTTCTGCAGGCGCATGAATGGCAGCTTGCTGCTATCGTGGGACACGAAAAAAAAAAATTCGGCAGATCCCACGCGTTGTGGGAATCGGTTTCATGCGAAGCAATCAGCGAGTAGTAGTCTATGCTGCATTTTTTGGATTTGATCCAAGCGTTACGAGGTCGATCGACGTGTTTTTGGTGTAGTATAGCTCTGTGCACATCGTGGGCTTACCAGGCGCGTCGACAGCACTGGCGTTTAAAGGGTAAGTTATGGTGCGACTAAACGTCAGCCCTCACGTTAGAGTATATACGTCACTATTATCGAAAGTAAGTGCACTTTATGGAACCGCAGACGTTAATCTCATACGACGCCTGTATCGTAGGAGTACATATGTAATGATTATTGCGTTCTTGTAAAATTAGATAGCCAGCACCACGAGTACAACTGACGCTGCACCGACATTACACCTGCATAGGCTGTTTTTCCAAACCAGTTTATAGAATGCTTGGGTTCGATTCCTACTGGGATCCTAATTTTTATTCTTTCCATTCGTCGGGTCAACGCTGCAGATGTCGGTTTTTCTTAACGCTCTCGCATATAAATTACCAATGTCTGTTCTCCCCATTCCTGCAGGGTAGATATAAACTGTCAATCACCTGTGGCGCATACCCGTACACCTGCGGCGCGTGGTAAACGGGTATGGGCCGCACGTGTCTAGAGGAAAGGGTTTGACGACGTACGCGACAAGATTTTCACGTTATTGATGTCATTACTCGACAGTCATATTCGTGAAATCTTCTCACCATCCCATGCCAGTTATGGTCTACACCACGTTAAGGAGGCGATCACGAGAGCACGCAGACGTAGGCGGCTAGATAAATATATAGATAGATATATACGTTGATAGAAACGCTCAAAGTGCCAGGTTTGCTAAGAAATGCTTCGCATTTAATATGTGTCCATTAATTGCTGTTACCACTGCTAATCGTTACGCATCGGCCAGGAACCTTGAGAATGACAAAGCAGCTTTTGGACAAGCTATAAGGACAGCACAACGAGCCACGGAACCAACAATGGTACGCTTAGTAAGCTTATAAGGGAGAACGGCAGCGACGTGGATTAAGAGCGCAAGCAGACATATAGACTCTGCCGCACGTGGTGGAGATCAGGACGAATAAATGGAGTTGAAATGCGACGCGTAGAGAAGATAACCAAGTGTTCGGTTAGCGTAACAATGAGTAACGTCAATGGTTGACCAGCGCTGTAGGGCGTGGCAGATGTGATGGATGGCGTGACGAAATCGCGAAATTTGCTGACATAGAAGGCTGACAAAAGACTGGGGCAATTGATTACTGTTGGGTGGGAGGGCGCATGCGTCCTGCGGTAAACATATGTAAGCTCATGGTGATGAGTGTGATGTACTACGAGGCGGGCTTTGTGCGTGGATATGGCTTTCGAAGTAAGAAGATAAAGAATTAATTCAGCCAGTTCTACGCCGTGAAAACTTCGGACATCGAAGCTGTAATTACGATGACGATGGCTCTGTACAAAAAAAGCCGTCATCGTGGTCATCACTTCGTTTTACTTATTTCTTTATTCACTCCTCCTCTGGTCACGTGACGTGCGTGGTTACTACTACTATACTACTGCTACTACTACTTACTACTTCTTCTTCTACTACTACTACTACTACTACTGCTACTACTGCTATTACTACTTACTGCTTCTTCTTCTTCTTCTTCTACTACTACTACTACTACTACTACTACTACTACTACTACTACTACTACTACTACTACTACTACTACTGCTACTACTACTTACTACTGCTGCTGCTATACTACTTACTACTACTACTATACTGCTACTAACGAAATGATCGAGAGGACGGACGCGCGCTGCGAAGAGGCTTGCGCCAATGTCTACACGTATACTGCTCTGAACGAATACCTCTTTCGTGCTTGGGTCAGTCTATATATAACATACACACGCTCGTCGTATACGAAAGGACAACAGCCCCGTTTCACGCTTTTAATCGGACGGTTGTCGTCGACGCGCCTTTTAATCCCCCCTTAATCCGCGTAGTCCTCGCGACGGAGCGCCTCGACGTCGATTCGCAATTAAGCGGGCCGACGGGCTCCTCAAATCGCAACGTCGATGCGGTGATTTATCGCCACGACATCTCGAAGAAGGAGGAGGAGGTTAACGGACACTCGAGGACGTCTTGAGCGCTTACGAGGTGACGCCGTGTATATATATGTGTACAGACGTCGTTGCTCGTTAATGGTGTTAGTCGCTTTGTTTTGCTCTTCTTCTCCTTCTTCCCTTTAGGCCTACTGCTTTCTTATATGTACGTGGCTGCGCGGGACGTTTTCGAAATGCGAGGTCAACGACCCTTCCCCTTCTCCTCCTCATTCTTTTGTCGACGTTGTCGTTCGGATATGTGGCGCAAGGCCCAGAGTGTCGCCTCCCGAGGCCCCCGACGCTTTTCAGAAGACAAAGCGGCGGATTAATGAACGGGAAAGATAATGAGGCTCCAGTTTCAGGTGTGTGTGTGTGTGTGTGTGTGTGTGTGTGTGTGTGTGTGTGTGTGTGTGTGTGTGTGTGTGTGTGTGTGTGTGTGTGTGTGTGTGTGTGTGTGGCGCGCGACAAGGAGAAAGAATGAAAGAGAAAGGGAGAGAGAGATAGAGAGTCAAGATGTATACGTGCGTTACAGGCTTGCTCAGTGCCTGCCGTTCGCGCACGTTTTGTGCGTTTACTTTGGCGAGTCCCGAAGAACAGCGTTCTATCGACCGCCCGCAACCCTGTGTTGTGTTGCTCGTTGCACCGAATGGGGCGATGTAGACAGAAGACGAGGCGTTCGTGCGTATGTGTCAGTATATATAGCTATACGAGGGCTCGGTCGTGCAGCTTACGTAAGTTGTTTCGTAGATACATGACGCTACTGGTGTAGGCCACGCGCTTGCCACGTACTACACGCCTTGCGAAAGAGACTTTCTGAGCCGTGTATACTGGGATCATGTAAGATAAGCGGCGCTGTTGCGGAGTCGTTCATTATCCTAAGCCACTTTGCTCGGATAGCGTCGTATCTGCCTTCCGCGAGAACTAAGCGCTTGAACGCGCACTGTTTGGTACGCTCGAATTTACAAGCAGCCCCGCGTTGTTAGCTAATTACGAAACCACCATCGCTGGCTGATATATATAGAAGGTTGAGGCGTATGAAAGGATTGTTGCTTTTTCCTTTATTTTGTCTTCGTCATCAACGCTAGCGGATAATGCAATGAATGGCCAGTGTTGACGGTGTCTGCTTCTTCTGTTTGTGCCGTGCTTATATGATTATTACGCTGGTTACGTGGACTCAAGACTCACTGTCAAAACATTAATACCTCGTACGCTCTACCCGTGTATTGAAAACATAAGCGTCACTTATTAAGCCGCTTCAGTGACATCATCATCGAAAATTGTGCATCAATGCCTACAAAACACCAGCTTCACGTATTGGACTTCTTCAATGACATCATCATGTAGTTATCATTATAACGATACCTACTTCATGATGTCCTCTTCCAGTGATCTCTAATTACATACTCTTGTCTTGCGACAGGTGACGTTATCTCATGCCTGCAAACTTGCAAACTTGTATGCCGTTCCCGGTTGCTCTTCCCTTCGCTTGACTACCATGCATGATGTATATTATACATGACACCTGGGCTACCGGTTATCTTATCTATGACGTTACGTGTCCTTTTCAACTCCATGTGTTTCCTCTCGTCAAATCGACTATCAGCGACCCCCGTTTGCACTCTGTAATCGAAGACATATCTAACGCTGACCCTTATCGCGACGCTCCTATGTATACCTTCGCCACAATACACTGTCGCTGAAGTCCGCTAATGAATCACGTACTCATCACCTCACGATCGGCGTATTCGTCGACAAGAAAAAAAAAAAAGAACGCGGAATGCGCTTGCACCGTTGTTCACACGTCGTCGTCTTACAAATGGTGCAGCGCTCCATATTTTTAGACACGCGAGAACGGCCACCGCTTAAAGTACTGCGCACGCACTGCCCACTGTGAAAGCTGCCACCGGATTCCCACAAAGGCGTCCCGCTGTGCTTCGTTCTCGAATTGAAAGCAGAGAGAACGCAAAGACAGAAAAGCCGGAAGGCATTTTGGAATTAAGCCGTACACGCGGAGACCGGCGAGACGGTGGCGGCCAACTGCAGCTCGGAACACAGAAGGGCGCGCTTGTCCCCCATATTCGCGCAAGCATTTTTTTTTTTTTCATTTCTCGAGAATATAGAGAGAGGCCACTCATACGTGTCTGCCAAGTTTTTCCGCTGCGGGTCGCTCTCATCGGGAGGTGGGTGGTGGCTCTTTGAAGTGCGCCCACCTCATCAGACACTCTCCTTACATCTCTGCCAGTAGAATTTTATATTTAATTCTGCACCGGCACCCCACTGTGTCGTCTCTCTTTTCTCCCTCTCTCCTTAAGATCTCGGTTTTTTATTTGAACTGCCCCTTCCACTGTACACTGCATGTAAGCATGTAGGGTGGGATGGTGAGTGAGTTTGGGATGTCGTCTTTCCCCGTCTCATCCCTCTTTGTTAAGATTTTCGGCTTTTATTTAAACTGTCCTCGGCATTGTGTCGTGCTTGCCAGCGTAGGGTGGCCGGGTGAGGGTGTTTAGTGCGTCGGCGGCGGTATTTTTGAAAGCGCGCCGACGTTTCGCGCTGGCGAGTACGCGGCGGCGGCGCGTAGAAGGAACGGAATTGAAGGAATGAAGGAAGCCTCGGAAAAGAAGCTAAAAGTCGCGTCGTCGTGCGGTCACCCCGCGCCGCGAGTCACATACATCAAGCCCGAGAGGACCCAAGCTCGCCGCTTACGCGTGTGTAGTGCACCGTGCGAGGAAGCGCAGCTCCTCACCCACATGCGGGCGTTTTCTTTGAAGTTGCGCGCTCGCGCGTCCGTCCGTCTCCGCGCGCGCTTCGGCGGCGGCATAAAGATGGCCGCGCTGTTTCTCACTCGCTGGTTTTTGAGGACGGATGGCTTTATGGATCTGGGCGGCGGTGCCACCGCCGCTTGTGGTTCTTCACAGTTGTGTGAACCAAAATGGGCTGCCTCTGTGAGGGGCTGTCCGTGTCCCATGTTTGTCTTTGTGCACGGCCGCCCGCCCCGATGCGGGCGTCACTGTTTTCGTTTAATCCGTCTTCATTTAATCTCGTTGTTTAATCCGTGTACGAACTCGGGCGGCGGCTTCTCAGCCTTGTGTCGCTGCCATTTGCCCACGCACGGATTAGTGATAAGACAAATGCAAATACGCTACACCTTTCTCCGAATGCGTTCGTGAGCCCCTGCAGCGGATCCCGCGTTTCACTGTTCGAGTTGGAACAGTTTGCCATAGAGAATTGTACATATGACATCAAATGATGCCCTTTTCCGTGCGTTGGAATCTTTTGTTGGTTTGCCAAGTTAGGTATGAAACCCCCCTGCTCTAATGCCCTACGGGGCGATGCAGCTAACTAATAAATAATGAATAAAAAGTGGACCGAACGAGAAACTCTCGTGTATTAATACTATATACGCCTTACGAATCATCCGTGCATCGCAGCGAAGTTTATGGGGTTCGTGTCAGTCAGTCAGTGGCTACACCCGGCTGCGCGTTTTAGAGAAGCGGAGGGTCGCTTTGTCTGTTGCCCGCTACTAATTTTTTTCTGTGACGCTTTCATCCAGCCGGCGTGACGCGCGGATCGGTCAGGAGGGCTACGTTCGAGGAATGCTTCTTTCTTGACCACATAGCTTTCACAGCAGTGCATGTAATTGATGATACAACTGCGGGCTTCGAGGTTGCTCCGCGGGCGTCTTAAGATAACCCGCAAGCATGTGCTATACTCGGCACGTCCATGGGCGTCCGGAGGGGGGTGCAAGGGGGGGCGGCTGCCCCCCCCCCCTGGTATTTCGGATAATATCTTTCTATGCAGTAGCAATAAGCTGCACGCGTTCGTTAGCACACAAAAGGTCCGCATATCCGTGTGAAACGGCCTTCAGGATTACCAGCCAACTTTGCACGTTATTACATATTATTGACTAACCTTGCCGGTCAAGTCACGGAACACCCCCCCCCCCCCCCCCCCATGGATGCACCCCCCTGGAAAAATTTCTGCGGACGCCCTTGGACACGTCATTGATTTGACAAGGTTTGAGGTGCATTCTGCAGCTATAGGAAAGAGAAAGAAAGAACCCCTAAGGGGAAACCACGGTTTTAATATCTCCATCCTCTTCGTCCCGTCCCCCCCTTCCTGAACGTACCTTACAAGCTGCATGCAAGTAATATTATTGTTGCTGATTGCTGACAGATTCTTTGTGGCTCAGGCTGCATAGAAAGAGAATTAAGAAGCAGCGTAACTAAATGTATGGCGATCTATAGAGAACGGAAGATCAGGCGAGCCAAAGGCTTTATGCATTCGAGTGTGGGCACATCGTAGCTCGATCGTCCTGTGTGCGGATGTTATAACGCACGTGTCGTCGTAAACAAAGCAACGTATTAGCCTTCGAAACTTCTATAGTCGTATACAACGTTAGAAGTCTGCGGCATTTCCTCCTCAAAGGCAGATGAGCACAAGCCTGCACCAATGGGCGCGCACTGAAGACTGACGTCATGAGCCGGACGGCCGATGGCTCCGCCCTCGGAGAACATTGCCTAGTGCGTGAGCGGGACTATTTCTTTAGTCGCGGAAGCGATCGGCTGCGGCGATTTTCTCATTTGGCCAGAGTCTCCCCGGACTTCTTAAGTTGTATACGACTGTAAGTTCGATATACGAGAGAACTGGTGACGGTCCGTATTTGATTGACAGCACATTATAAGCTTAATTTTACGTGCTTGCTTTCGCCTAATCCACCCTTTCTACACTCATTTACTCCGGCTTGCTTTCTCCACAACTCGTAGCACGGCGAAACAAACGATGTTGCGGAACGCAACAAACTCGGCGAGTCTAGCTATTTCGGGGGGCACGGGGTGGTGTCCTCGAAGCGTCGAAAAGACAGCAGCATTCGAGTAGAAAAACAAAATAACGAAAAAAAGACGGGGGGGGGGGGCGGAGGTGAGGGTGGAGCCACGACGGATTTCACTATTTCGAGTGAGTGCTCCCTTGTGGGACGGTCGCCAGGTCGCGCAATGCAGGTTCTCCGCGCACCGACTCGACGCGTGCGTGACCTGTGATTCGCTCGAAGTTTCCAGCTATAGGCGGTGACGTCACTTCGGGGAGGGTCTGATGAGCGAGCGTCTCATTCCGTGGGCAGAAGAGGGAATAGCGCACAAGCGTTATCATTCTCCTTCATCCCTCGCTCTACATACATACATACATACATACATACATACATACATACATACATACATACATACATACATACATACATACATACATACATACATACATACATACATACATACATACATACATACATACATACATACATACATACATACATACATACATACATACATACATACATACATACATACATACATACATACATACATACACGCTAAGCCAGATGCTTCTATCTGTCTCCAGTGAAGAAGAGTTGACGCAGTGTCCGCCTAGCTCGATGCCCTCTTGTTTACAGGCAACTTTGTAGTCTTCTTCTTCGGTACAGTACGTGACAGGAGTCGGGTTAAACGATCTCGTTACTCTTTCACTTATCTCGTCCCGCCAAGTTATACAGATGCCGTGTTGCCAGGATTAAAACAAAAAACGAAAAACCAAGGATACGCAGTCTGGTTTTGGATTACCCGAACGTCTCTCGTAGGAGCAGCGAATCCCAACTTGGCTTCGTCGGCAGAGGGCGCGAATTGAAGCATGAGCTCATTAGTATTCCGCGAGCGGGGCCTCGCGATCCGAAGCGTTCTCCGCGTATAAGCGCCGGTCAAGTTATTATATACGCCGCGAGACAGATAGATATACATATACAAGGCCTCCGAAATACGTGAGGCGAATGATTCGCCAGTGGTTACACGTATGTATACACACGTTGGACCGCGTTGGGATCCTGTCCGGAGTGTGGAGAGTCGTGATACAGGCGTTCGTTTATGTGTAGTTTAAGATATACGTGGCTGACATCAACGGCGCGCTGTCTTAATTGAACGCCGCGGTACACTTAAAGAGTCAACTTGGTTCTGATAGTTACAGTCGCACCGTGCAGGGTTATATATATAAATAGAATAATCGGCGAAGGGTTCTTGCGGTGTATGCACAGTTCGGCGCGGGCAATAGTTTCCGTCTCGCGCTCTTAAGTGAACACTCCTAGATCGATTGCGATAAGTGAGCACGTATATGTAAGCCGCAGAAGTCGGCGATTAAGGGAGCATCACTATAAAGCCGAACAGTAGTCGAGCATGAAGATGGCAAGGCCCTCTCTGCAACGCGGCGTTAAAGCAATTTGCTAAAACCTTCCGGTGTTGTGGACGTTGCCGTTGCGGCCGCAATATCGTGGTCGCGTCCTTTTTTTATTATTTTTTTTTCATCCTTCGCGAAGAGAGCTTGCTCTACGAAACGTGCGTTGCGTTGAATAGTGGCTTAACGTGGTTGTGGTGAGTCGGGGGTGCTTGAAGATAAAGAGAGAAGAAAAAAAAGTTTCCTTTAAAGGGGAACTCCGGGGATCTTTCGATATTCACCGATTTGAATTAAGCTTTAAGCATATGTTCTCTTCGGTACCCTGATGATATGTGCCAAATTATACAACCGTAAGTCGTTCAGTTTTTTAGAAAACGAATTTTAAAATTGGTAGCCAATTCCGGAATCAGGCCTGTTAACGCGGGCCACCTTGTGTGTGTGACGTAATGTGTCTACTCTTTTCGAACCCCGCCAGTCAGACAGACGGTTGCAGCGCGCTCTTTCTTCTACGAGGCGGCGACGACGCGAGTAAAGTTGTTCGGTTTTGTTAGCTGCTAGCGTCCTAGTCGTCGTTGACATCGGGTTTTACAGTAAGCACGCACAATATACAGTAAGCACGCACAGTAAGCACGACATCGCCAGCTTGTTTTTCGCGCGATAGAGGAAGCACGTGTGCTATGTTTACACCCTGGCCAGCCGTGGCGGCGTGTAGCGCACTTCGTGACGTCATCGCATACCCAGCACGGAGCAGCTGAGCTCCCTGTTTCGGTTTCGACTCCTCGTTTATTGTTTATTAAAAATTTTTAACGAGTCTTTCAGCAAAATGAACTACCCTTGCTGTTACAGGACTGTTTGTACTATTTGAAAACGGCATTATCTCAATATGGTCGAAAATGCACCAGAGTTCCCCTTTAAGGGCTATTTATAAACAGACTGCATACATGGAAATGTGCAATCTCATCGTTTAAGTGAATTGCGTTACTGCAGCTCACGCTTACAATAAACAAATAAATAAATAAATAAATAAATAAGTAAATAAATAAATAAAAGATACGTAGGCAACTCAGCCATCGGATTCAAGTTGAACAGATGATAACAGTGACAGTGATCATGATAAGAGAATATAGGTTAGCACGCTCTACCTTAGCCGCTCTCAGCTATCCTTATCACGAAGCGGCAGTCTGGGAGCATGTATGAAAAGAAAAAAAGAAAGGGGGCGGGGTAGTCTTTAAGCTCCAGTTTGAGACCTAGAATATCGCATTTGCCATTCGCGCGTCGATGCTTATTTGCTTATCTCTAACCACGTGACGTTATCTGACTGCTACACATCTCTGTGTCCCGAGTCGCCGAGCGTTACGCTGTGCGCTCTAGCGGAGCACCAATGCCAACCAAGCGGAACCTTATGCTGCTGCGTACGGCGATACAGTTGCTGCCATCTCGGATTGAGCCACCGCTCTCGTCGAAGATGCTTATCGCGCAGTGGATCCGCGTCCAGATTAGACGACTGAGGTGTCGCGCGTGTCTCGAGCAAGATCGAGGGGAGGCGGTGTACGTGATTTATATGTGGTTCGTGTGCCTGGAGCTGCCGTATCGTTGTTCTCACTCTGACATCGCTGCATGCGGTAAGCATCAGCCAACGGTTAGTAAACACTCGCTAACCTTATAGTTTAGTCGAAATGTTTATGACGCTGACCAAGGCAAAATAAAGTATACAGAGACGGGAAAGAGTTTTCTTGTCTGTCATTACGCATTTTGTAAGTGGACCCTGCGCCGTCTGCATGTTTTTCCGGTTTCACGCAGGTCACGGGACGAAATGGGGGGAGGGGGGGGGGGGTGACTAAATAAATTAAACGAAATGATTATGAGGCTGGAGATGGTTATGATGATGGTGCTCGAAATGATTATGTTTTTCTTATCTCGGTTTGCGTCGTTAACGTTTGGACCAAGCGTGAAACCAACTATAGCCTAACAACACGTTTTGATGAATCCCATAATTTAAATTTTCTTTCTTTTTTCAAGAAATGCTGAGGGGAGTTACCGTTGCCTACCAGTAGTGCAGATCTGCTCGGAGTGATCCCGTTAACACGATGCATGGCATCACCGGTTAGCACTTTCTCCTTTCCGAAGGGCAACGCGATACCGCCGCTCCGTGTGCTACTCGCACGCATACCGCCTGCTATTCGGGCACCGTGACTGTCAGTCGCACGCAGGGCTCAACACTGTTCGTTCGCGCGTTGACCGTGCTAAGGAGATATATATACATCGTTGTCGTTGCGAACGGAGTCGACGAGATCTGCAACGACGATAAACGCCTCGGGCAAAGATGAAGCTGCAGTAAGGCGAGCATATAGGATAGAGTGGAAAATGAGGACTTATAGGAGGATGATGCCGAGTACGGATGTGTCTTTAGGGGTCGGATTTCGCGTCCTATGCGACGCGACAGATGACACAGCCTCCTCACCCGCAAGCTTTCGTGAACGGCATTGTGCTTCCCACGCAGATGTATCAGCAGAGAACGAGAGATGGCTTGTTCTACTCGTTTTTTTTTTTTAATAAACGTGCGTAAGGACATGTGCGTAAGGATCTTGTAGAGACGCCGGCTGCTCCTTTGGTTCCACGTTGAATATAAAAAGCAAACTCCGGGAAGAAGGACGCGTTGAACAAATAATTAAAACATTCAAGAGTACGTTCAAATAATTTGTGTCTTCACACAAGCTAACAGGGCACAATCCGAATTCGCGAGTGGGAACACCCAAGGCCAAGACAGTAAATGGAAGAAAAAAGAAAGAAAAGAAATGGAAAATTGTACAGGGAACACTCAGTGGTTGTGAATGGCCAGTGGTCCGTCGTTTACAAAGCTTAACAAAACTCGCTCCGCTGTACAAACCTTGTCTGATTCAAGTGGTTGTGTGTTCCTGGAACCGTGTCTGTACGTACCCGGGTTTGTTAAGGACAACTGAGCACACTTCCTCGTTCATTTTTAATACGTATATGATTAACACGTACATTGTTGTAACAGAACAGGAGTCAGCATTCGTCCTATAATGCGTCCTCCTACGAAAATGCCCGAGAGGTAAAGATGCCTTCAACGGGAACGGGAGTGGTTTGCCTCATGTCTGGCAGGGAAGGGCAGAATAGAGTGACGAAGTCGCTGAACGCAGGTCTTTTACGCACACTACTTACCGAGTATTATTATTAGCAACCAGATGGCGATGGGCAGCGGTCGCCACTAAATCGCGACGACTGCTTCGTTTATTTTTATCAAAAAAGAGTAAAACGACACATGTAAGACATATATATATATATATATGTACAGCAAATACTAGCATACCCGTTTCGATATCATCAAGAGAGAAGGAAAGAACAAGCCGAATGTTCGCAAATTAGCAGTAAGTCGAACTCGTTTGAGTTTTTCTGCGACTATACTCTACATCATGTTCTGTGAAAATGTCGTATGCTTCAGGCCTTATTTTTTATTTCCCCCGAGAAGTGTCCATCTTCCATCTCGCATGTATAACTCCCTGAAAATTACGTGCCAGGAACATTAGAATTCGCGTATCAACGGGGCTCAACGTTCTTGGCGGAAGAGTTCCGGTGTGTTAAAAGGAAATCCCGCGCACGATAGATTGCGGATCAGAGTAAAGATAGGCCCCAAAGAATGCGAGTATTTCACAGGGTTGGGAAATACGAAAGGCGCAGAGGTAATAAGACATCGAAAGGATATTCTCCTGGCGTTTTGATTACACACACACACACACACACACACACACACACACACACACACACACACACACACACACACACACACACACACACACACACACACACACACACACACACACACACACACACACACACACACACACACACACACACACACACACACAACACACACACACACACACACACACACACACACACACACACACACACACACACACACACACACACACACACACACACACACCACACACACACACACACACACACACACACACACACACACACACACACACACACACACACACACACACACACACACACACACACACACACACACACACACACACACACACACACACACACACACACACACACACACACACACACACACACACACACACACACACACACACACACACACACACACACACACCAGCCATAGCAGCGTGCTTTATAGGCTTGTCTGATGAGAGAGCTGCGGCGGGAAACGAATGCCAAGGCGCGCCGTGGCCGATTTGAAAAGCTGCACCTCGCTCGCGCAAACACGGCCCAGCTTGGCTTGTCTGTTGTCACTCCCTTTCATAACGAAACTCCTTTCGCAAGATCAAAATCTCTAGTGAAGCGAGCGTAGCGGCAATTCGCGTTGCGGGGATTTTCCCGGGAGGTGAATAGCATAGGGAAACGAAAAAAGGGAAACCGAGAATATAAGGAGGCCGGGTACAACACTGTGGGAGAGAAGGGGGATATGGGGATTGGGGATGTTATGATTCTTCATCCTCTAGGCTGCGCGCGTGGAGATGAAAGACGGCTTCACTTTCGGCGACGACCGAATCGATAACGACGACGTACGCGAGTCGCGTGGCGACAGCGAGAAAGAGACACCCGAGAAGAAGACCATTTTCAGCGCGCCACGAGGAACAACGGAACAAGAATGGATCGCCAAAAGTGAAAGGCTCGGCGACGACGCCGCCAAGCGACCGCCCGCCGTCATCGCTCGCCGCGCACGGACGAACACCCCCGCGGTGACAAATTGCTCCCCGTCGTTGTCTTCGTCGAACGCCTGTCCTTCCGCTGGTTCTCTCCCCGCAAGCACCGCGCTACTGTATACACGCGTTGAGCACTGAGCTCTTCGTTCTCATCTTTATCTCCTCCTTCTGTACTTCTTGACTGTGTTTCGATCCCCTTTGGTTTGCTGCTGTGATGCCTGATCTTCCGCTTGATATCTTTATCTCGTTCTTGCGATCGTAGCACGCTAATCTGCCTTGCAAGTTGCGTTCAGCGCTCTCGGACCAGGGGCGTAGGCAGAAATATTTTTCGAGGGGGGGGGGGGGACATCCTGAATTTGAAGGGGGGGGGGGGCAGGCAGGCAGATGTTGTCAAGTGTCATTTTGGGCTCTTTATGCCATAGCAAAAAAAAAAAAAAATCCGGGCGGGGGTGGGGGGGGGGTGTCACGGGCCCGGTGTGCCCCCCCCCTCCCCTGGCTACGCCACCGTCTCGGACCCATCGTACTGTGGTGGTACATGACCTAACTGCTCGTTATGTCGTTCTGTTATGTTCTCGGAGAGGGAATAAGAATAGTAACCTAGGACATTGTGAGTTCGTGCGTTCGAGCAGACGTGGTACAGCCTCTTCGAGTCCATGTTACATCATTACATATGAGCCAGACATCATGACCCTATATAAAGCACAGACATGGGTAGCAGTATGTAAATTCGTTGCTTTAACTGCAGAGGGGCAACAACTACTGAACTTCCACTGATATCGCAAATGAAATGGGAAAGCCAGACTTTCTGATATACTGTATCGGGTGGCTACCCTACATTTCGTTTCGGCTCCCGTGCGGTAGCTGAAAGGTCTTGTTTGTTTTAAAAGGCTTTTATTGTGGTCGGCATTTATTCCTTTTCTACAATACCAAGTCAACATCCAGCCGCGCCCAGATATCCTGATGTACAATTAGCCAAAAGTTAGACGCCTTGCCATTTCGAATACTTTCGTATTTTGTATTTCTCCTATACGTGACGCCATTTTCCCGCCACTTTTATTCTTTAGTGTTGTTCGTTGGTTTAAGAACCTTTCGTCTGTAAGAAATTTCCCCCTCTCCTCTAAGCAGAGCGGAAAGTGTATACAACGCAGACCTATACCTGCAGTGCCTGCCTCTCCCTCATCTAAGCTTCTCTCTCTTTTACTTGGTATCAAGTTGCTCTATTTCAACGAGAGACAGCTATGTACATTCCCTGGCTTGTGCTGACATTGGCTTGCCTGTTTTCCATTAAAAACAACAGTCACCATAAGGGACCAGGCGTTTCGTAAAAAGGACTGCGAAGCCCAGCGCCGAAGAAGCCTAGGTGACCGAATCGCCTATTTCGTTAAGCGTGCAAGTTTTACATCTTGACACAGCGCCTCTCTGTATAGAACGGAAACTGCGGTGTGAATCAAGCCGCCGGGAATCCAAGTCGTTAGTTGGTTGTACCTCATTTTACGTCGGGTCCAGTGCACGTAACAGTGGCGAAGCTAAACTGCATCTCTCGCGCCAACGCCTTCAATGCCCCGACTTCGTCATCGGCCTCGCGCAGTTGCGAAAGGGGACTGGAGGGAACGGATAGAAAGTCGTTCGAAGCCGGGAACACTGCGCTGGGAAGAAGGGCTGATAGCGCGTTCCCTTTCTCCCCGATCCACGCTCCCCTCCTCTGGACAGCAATCCCGTACACTTCGCTCAGTTTTATGCTGTTTGTTCGTCTCTCACACACTTCTCAGTCTATGGGTGTCCCGTTCGCCGTCGGTTGTTAAGGTCTCACTGTAGCTTGGCGTGCCCGGCCGCCGCCAACTGCACCCGATCGTCCGGCGCTCGGTGGCCGAAGTCATCTGTAATCTGCTCTGTCGGCGGGAAGCTCGGGTCGTTCCCGCTAACTCGGTCCCACATAGCTGTTCGCGACGCTTTCACGGTGTGTCATCAGACGGAGCGAAGCTCCGGCGTTTGATGAAAGTGTCTGACATCTTTCTTTCTTTCTTTCTTTCTTTCTTTCTTTCTTTCTTTCTTTCTTTCTTTCTTTCTTTCTTTCTTTCTTTCTTTCTTTCTTTCTTTCTTTCTTTCTTTCTTTCTTTTCTTTTCTTTCTTTTCTTTCTTTTCTTTCTTTCTTTCTTTCTTTCTTTCTTTCTTGGCAGATAACTATCATGATTCCCTATCACGTTATCGACGTTTCCTGTTCAACCATGTCTCAACGCTTCCCTTGAGTGCTTTAACCGTATCATTCATCATAGTTACATTGATCTTTTGAGTTCTGTCCAGCAGCACACGATGGAAAGTTAGATAGGTCAACAAGACGCAAGTCAGGTTTGCTGCACTGTGTAGAGTGAAGCGTTTTAAGAGTTGAACTGAAGAAGAAAGAAAGAAAGAAAGAAAGAAGAAAGAAAGAAAGAAAGAAAGAAAGAAAGAAAGAAAGAAAGAAAGAAAGAGAGAAAGAAAGAAAGAAAATAAAAGGAAAGCTTTCTTGCGGCCTCCGGGGCCTTCAGTGTCTGCATCCGGTTCATCCATGACCGCTTTACATAATCTAGTTCGGGGAGTCCCGCTTTAAACGATAATAATACCAACCAAACATGAAAACGACTCCATAAGGCAGCGTGATTAGACAAAGCATCTCAGATGTCGATGCCATGCACCGTCCAGTACCCCAGTAATTCCGAAAAGCCATTGCGTATACCGGAATACCAAACAAATCTTTCCACAGTCCTCTTTGTCGTGATAGTGGCGTGAGTGCATGCGTGGTTCGGTGTCATGCGCACTATGCCCAGGAATCCTATGAGCTTACTCATTCCCTCGAAGTGCCACAACGCCCACGCGCGCAGCACCCATTTCATCTCGGGACATCGCTCACCGTCCGTGAATATATACAGACGCGTGCCACGCCGGTCTAAACAACACCGCGTGCGACCGTATGCATACATCGCAGCCTCCAATCGTCCCTGAGCCACTTTCGATTCTTCAAGAACGGGGACGCGAAAAAAAAAAAGAAAATCAGGTCGCGAACAACCGCAGCAGCCAGTGTTTGTGGTCTCCAACCTCGTCACCGCATAGCTAGGCCCGACTAATTTCTCCCACTCAATTTATTTCACGGTGTTGCAGAACGCGCGAGACGCCTACGGGACGTCCTCGGGCTGTCGATGACCGTGATGGCTTCTTCATCTCCCGCGCGGTCGCATCGTCGTTCTTTTGTCCTGTCGACGAGAAGTTCCTTCGGCTGTGCGTCCTACCCTCGATGGTTCTCTCTTCTTTACCGATCTTCTTGCTCGCTCTTCGCAAAGAAGAATCAGCCACGCGATATGGCTGTGCTCGAACAACGACCGCGTCTCAGAATATGAATGCCGATGGCGTAGGCGCCAAGCGGTCGCGAGTGCTACGGAGCGTGCGAGACGTGCGCCCTGGCATTGTCTCCGAGTCAGAGCACTATGTGCGGAGGCGGCTGACGCGCGGAGCGGCAGTGCCTACATATTTGTGCATGTGTAGTTTTAGTTTGTCCGTAAACTTGCTGTTTGCGGATACCCGAGCCGTCGATAGTGGTCAGCAGAAAGATTTAGCTTCTCCGCAAACTTCTTTTCCAAGGATGTAGCTGTAAATTTTTATTGGGTGAAGAAGGGGGGTTGGGGGTGGGGGGTGTTTCAACCGCTCTTTATATATGTACCATACTACGGTAGCGACGTACTGAGAAGCTTTGTCCAACGCATTGCTTTGTAGATCAATTTTCATGCTTGGCTAGTGTTTCTTTCTTTTTTTTGATAAAACGTTTTAAAATGCACTGCATTCACAACTTCGGGGCTGCTTGTGCCAGCAGAGAAAGCGGCATACACTCGGTTGCTGCGGTAATTGTTGCGTTTGCCTTGTTGATCTCTTCTCCATCAGATGGCGCCACCGATCCGCCAGCCCACGTTGACGTATCCGGGAAACCACCAACGCTTATAGTTTGCGGTAAAACTAGAAATCCCTATTTAGTTTAGCATCGCTTGCCGTTTTAGAGCGAAAGCTCTACTACGCTGTCTCTCAAGGTCATTCATCGCGTCGCAATGACCTTGAGCCGCCGGAGCTCAAGTGTGGCAGGTGTGACGTCAGGTCACGTGATCCGTTACGTAGAGGCGTTGCAGCTGTGCTCGCTCGGAACCTCGCCGCTGGGGCACCGCGTGACCACGGGAAGGTTTAATGAAACACTTTTGCATAGCCTTTGCAAATCGAAGCCAAACGCGTTCCTTTCGCTTGTGATAACTAGCTGTAGAAGAGTGAAACCTGAGCCATTTTTTTTTTTTTTATGAGTTCGTGGTTTTGCTGAAAGTTTATTTTCTCTGTTGGACGTATAGTCATAGGAAGTGCCGCCACCACCATTGTCACTCCCGCCATGGTGGCCTAGTGGTTATGATGCTCGACTGCTGACCCGAAGGTCGCGGGATCTTGTCCCGGCCGCGGTGACCGTATTTTCGATGGAGACGAAATTGCTTGAAGCCCGTATACTTAAATTTAGGTGCACGTTAAAGAACCCCAGGTGGTCCAAATTTCCGGAGCCCCCTACTACGCCGTCGCTCATAATCTTATCGTGGTTTTGGGACGTTAAACCCCAACATTTATCATTATTAGCACTGTCACTGCCGTATATACACATTTGCGGTAACCGGTAATTAGACAAGGAGCTCGCAGACAAGTGAAAGCTCTGTCACAGGTTTATCGCCGATAAAACACTCGCGCCGCCCTTCCACCGTCGCTCCGCTGCTGTCTCCTAGAATGCCCTACAGACTGTCCGCGCTAGAGGAGCTTCTTTACGGAGTGTTGTTCTCCTCTATGCGTACATATATATTCACGGACGCGGGCGTCCCCGCGAGGCGTCATTGTTTCTCTGCGGCATCTCATTAGGTCGCGGCCCGGCACGTCCGGCTCTAGAAGACGCCCTTCCCGTCCGTCCCCCTTTCGCGGTCCTCATTTGATCACGCGTGATCGATGCGTCGCGGTGTCAGCGTCCTGCGCGCTTCCTGTGAGCAGTTCATGTCTGGCCCGCCCTTGTGCAATAACGCTGGGACATGCGTTATTTTAAAAGGGAAGCTGTCTTTGGCCGTTTCGCAGGGTTTGACGGCCTTCGTATAGTGTCACCGCATTGCAGATGTTAATAACTTAAGCTACTTGACATGCGCACTTATAGCTGCGGCATGCGCTATACCGGATAGTTGCCCGAATAGACGACTCCACGGATACTGTGTATCTGCCAATTTTTTGGCAGGCAATCCACCGCTATGTAGATAGATAATTTTTTTTAACACCCCGGATATGTTAGCTTGGTTCATCGCCTGGTTTGCTATATTTCAGGTGTCGTGTGTCGACCTGTGGTATATACGAATATAACATATACACGCAAATAACGTGCACAGTCACGCACGCGCATAGTATATACACAAAAGAGTTATTCATAAAGTTTCGTTAAGATGTGTAGTTCTCAGAAACACCACCAGCGCTTTTGTACTGCGCATCGCACAGGCTCTGCTTTGCTACGCGCCGAGCACGTGCCGCAGCTCCAAGCTCGAGCCGCGTTGCATGCACATGTAGTGCTGCCTTGAGAATCTCGCTGTGCGTCATAACGCGAACACTCGCGCAGGATGTGTGCGTCACTATGACGCAATCGGTATTTTGAGCCGTTAACGTATTTAGCTATCCTCTGATTTTAAGCCCCACGGTGATGTGTCACTTAAGCTCTATGGCCCATGGAGGGCTCTCGGAAGGCGTATGCTTCGCCGCCGAATTCCGTGGCCGAGTATCACATATACATATAGCTACACTGGAAACTCGTCCCACTTAATGAGGAGCCCTCGAAACGACGACGCCCGGAAGGCTGTGGTGCAGGTATGTATTTAGAGCAGCCGCTAACGAGACCCGGCTCGCGACGTATACAGGCCTCCTTGCGTACACGCACAGACGCTTCTTCGGTAGCTGCAGGCTCGATCGTCGTCGGGGTCTGACCCTATTTGCATGTCTCTCGTCCTCGATAGCGCCTTCTGCACAGTGCACGCACACACAAACGCGCGCGCGCGCTCCATTCTCCTGTCAGTCTGCAGAGTCGACGCCAGGGTTGCGAAGTGCACGATCCGACGTCGCCGTCACGCTGTCGTCTTCCTCCTCTTCTTCTTCTTCTGCATCCTTTTTCCTCCTCTCATCAGTATCTCGTTTGATGCTTCGTTCGATTTCCTCCATCGCATATAGCCTTGTCCACATCGCTTGCTGTATAGCTGTAAGGAACGGCGCCTACGGACGCTCGCTAGTGCTGCGTGATTTTACTCGGTGCAACAACGCACGCGCGAATGACTTGTATCAGACTCGCGATTCACAGGTGCATACCTTGCGCGTGCCTCGTGTATAGGGGGTAGGAAATAATTTCCGAGCGTGGAGTGACGCGGAGGCCGCGATTAATTAAAACTCGCGCATTGACTGGTCATGCCTGCGTTCTTCTGTGCCTCTCGGACAGAGCGAAAGTTGTCGTGTACACTGTTAGCAAAAATAAGCCGAGATGGGAGTAAATGGCTTGTCCTCTAGCGCACGCCCTGATGGGGGTTTTAAAAACACCGTCCGGACGGAGTAAAAAATTTACTCCCCAACAGGACGGGGTTTTTGGATGGACAGAGGGGAGTTTTTGTTTACATCCATAGGGGAGCTTTTCCAGGTAAATATGGGAGTAAATTTTTATAACCATCAAAAAGAAAAAAAAAATGCTTTTCGCTCTTTAATTAAATTAGCATCGAAACACGCAAACTGGATCACACGTACACAAACATGCACACAACGTTCGCAAAGTAATACAACACTCACACTGACAACAACTCACCACCAGCGCTTCACAACCAAACTTTGGTCACCGAGTATATATAGGCACCACATCTTGACCTCCAATGTGGCTCAGATGGGACACTTCTTTCTCCGAAATTAAGCAACAAACATTCATGGCGTACGTGTAAATTTGTGATGAGCTTATAGATACCACTGAGGTACACCTATCTTTTACTATAAACCCGCCTAACATTCAACGCCTTCTTAATTAGCGAATTTTGATTATCAGCTGGCACTCTGTCGCATGGGATGTATCCGCCTTAGCAGTACTGTGCGTGAGTCTGTAAAATGCACATAATCGTACACGAACCACGAGCGGCCGTGCACGAACGCTTCAGCGGCACACATTCACGAGCAACACCGGCGAAGAAATGCGTCGCCCCGCCGGTATATACCGCGTTGTGGCCGACGGCGTCGCTAGGCCTCTCCCAGGAGTACGGCACGGCTATACGATGAACGACAGCTCGCTATCACAAAATGCTTGCTGCTGTACAGTTTTCGTCGCCGTTATTTTACACACACACTGCCGCTATCCGAGTCCGCTATCCGCGTTAAGCTACGGAGCGATGCACTTACAACGAACGAGACGGCTCGTAGCCGCGGTTCCTGTTGCTCGCAGTGCATCGGCGGTCGCATGTTGGTTCAATCTGTCTCGTATCGGCGCTCGCCTTCTCGCTAGTCGTTTGACAGCGGTGGTTGCATGGCGCAAAAGAGACATTTAGACTTATTCATTCAGCTTTTATTTTCTGTGAAACATATTCTTTGCTTCACCGGTGGCCGATGCGAGCTCGTAGAACTCACCACGGCGACCGGTGTGGCAAAGCGAGTTCGCTACGCCGCCGGCTTGGTACCGATGAAGTAGCGAAGCCTTCTTACCGCTTAGAAGTTGCAGCCGGTGAAACATCGGTTCGGTGACACTCCGAGAAGCAAGCGTTGCCGGTGGTCGGGGCGAGCGCGTCGCCGGCGCAGCTTTCACACCGGCCGCCGGCCGGCTTGATGCCGACGACGTAGCGAAGCCTACTTCTTTCTGCTTCGAAGTTTTAGCCGGTGAAACTCCAGAAACAACCCGCTGACGATCGCAACAGCTTACTTTTGTTACCGATGAAATTATTTTTCGCACTTCTTCGTAACTCGGCACGTTGAAGCGAGGTATCCGTGGCGTCTCGGAGGCTTGCACTCGTGTGCATGGGCATTGCCGCTTGACGGGAGAATAAACACGCGACAGCCAGCTCGATGTGTTCGCGGTCGGACGCTGGCGTTAGTTGAACTTGTCTCGGCCGGCCGTTGCAAATCCTCGCTGCACTGATAATTTCGTTGTCTGTCGACAATGCTCACACGGCGACTCACACAAGGCACTGGAGCTTCACACCGGCGTGCTAAACAGATGCCCGTACACACACGCACATTCACACACGCACGCACGTCACGACCAAAAATGGTTTTTAAAACTCCCATAGGGAGTTTCTAACCACGTGACACGCACGTCACGACCAAAAATGCTTTTTAAACCTCCCATAGGGAGTTTCTAACCACGTGATCTAAAACTCCGTGGGGAGTTTAACAAGGTCATGTCGTTCATAAACTCCCTCATTAAGCAATGGGCGTTTTACGACGACATGTGCCGACATCACTCCGCTACCAGGGAGTAAATGATTGGGGCATGGGAGTTTTAGGAGCTCATATGCTGGAAAAGCTCCCATCTCGGCTAATTTTTGTTTACAGTGTATGCTTCAAGATGCACGCAGCCTCTCGTGATCGCCTGTCCTCTCGTGGTGTGATATCGAGGGGGGCCTTCGATTCGACACCCGAGGCTTGTCACGGTTTCGTCCCGCTGTACACTGTTGTACGGTGCGCCAAGGCTGTTGCGTTCGGCAACGCGGATTTGGCACACATTCTCCGCGTTTTATTTTCTCTTGCTACGATCGTTTCTATAGGGCGCGAGCTTTGTTAGTTTGCTCGTCAAGTTCAACTTCGCTCCTCTGGCCTTCAAATCGGCCTGAAGGGAATCGACAAAACCGAGCGTTTCACGCAAAGTACTCAGTTTTATGTCGATGAAAAAGACAACTCAGCTGGGTATACAAGACTACAATCTGTGGCCACATAGCGATCTCACTTAGAGCGTTCCCAACTGTGATAATAACGCTGTCGTCTATTCATACGCTCGATATTTCGGTGCTCTTAATTGCGCAGGCTCAAGCATTTAATTCAATATGTGCCGATTAAGTGTAGATGTCAGCCTTCGACGCCTTTGCGTAGTTCAAGCTTAACATCCCGAAAAGTTCGAACAGCTATGTTGCCTATAAGTCAGCCGATTTAATTGCATCGAGAAAGACCAACGTCTGTGTAGGTTTTTATCTCCATTCGTGTTATGAAGTTCTGTTTTAGGTTAGCATGCACAGTATACTCACGCACTGAAACGCGGCATGAAAGCTTTTAGTATAGCGACTGGCATGGACAATTACTCGACATCGCGTCATGTCGCTACGAATATGGTCGCTAAACGTAAGATTGGCTCTGATACGAGCGTTCAAGTAAAAATTACGCCGATATGACATGGACTGAAGATGGTGGAAGCGAAATTACTACGTGCATTGCTCAATGACGTGCAGTACTCAATACGTCAGTATATATTGTACGCGTAGATATAATCGCTACATTCGTGCTGCGTGGGAGGGAGAGGCCACGACCCACGACCCATGACCTAAATCGTCACCATAAATGGCAATACACAAACTCGATTTCACGGTGTTCCTCCATTTTCACAGTCGGTTTTTTTCCGGTTTCCGATCCTTCACTCCGGCAAATCTGCGCCTGCGTCTCTTTTATTTTGTCCGATTTCTCGTTGCTCCTTTCGCATGCGTGCTTTAATGGCGATCCGAGTGTCGCTCTCGAGACGTATGCACCTATTAGGCTATTATTGGGGCGGGGGCGTGACGGCCTTTGCTAGCGCGGTCAGACCGACCGCCGCGGCGTGCGTATACGCCAGGCATTACGTCCACCGGGACAACGTTCAGCTGGCCGAGTGCTTCTTCTGGACGCGTGCTGGCACGCACGCTCTTACGTATACATACAATTCGCGTGCATACCCCGTTGGCTTTTGAAGGTATGGGGGGGGGGGGGGACGATTTTCTCGGACGGATTCAGGGTGGGCGCGCATCCGGTGTTTGGAAGTGGCGCGGGGGTGGTTGGTGTTCGGAAGGTGGGGGGTATCTGTTCGAGTGTAAGAAATAGGAGGGAGGCGGGAGGAGCTTGCGGTGTGCCTGCGGGTCTGGGGCATGGCGCGTGGCATGCAGGCCTGGAGGGTTAAAAGTGGGGGAGGTTAGGGGGGGGGGGAGAGGTTGAAGGTTTAGTCGTGCCGGCTTGGGCGAGGCCGCGCACTGCTTATATTCTGGCACTGGGGGGGCGAAGGGGGGTATTCTAAGCGCGCGACTCTTGCATGGAGGGCAGAGAGTATTCAAGCGGGCCACGGTAAAGCACCGCCGGGGTTATGCCTCAACGCGGTTGCATGCCGCGCTTCGAGAGATTGAGGTGTGCTAGTCTTGTGATAGTCCTCTGGCTTTTCTTTTCTTTCTTTTTGTTCGTTCGTTTGTTATGGTCTCGAGCACGCGGTGATGGCGACCGACCGACTGACCACCGGTCAGGAGGCGCGAGGGGGTGGGTACATTAGATACTGTAGGTATTCTACGTGAACCTTTTCGTGCCGGCGATTAGATCTGGGCGCGGCGTGGCGAGCCAATTGGCGTGGGTGGTTACGCCGATTCGAAAGGGGAGGGGTGGCCGAGCGAGGAAACTGAGATGAAGGAGGTAAGCCGGGGGGGGGGGGGGGTACGCCGTAATACCCCCCCCCCCCTCTTTTTTTTTTCTTCATGCCTTTGAGAAGTAAGGGGCGGACCCTTAAACTCCTTAATAGCGTCAGTGGTGTTTTATGGAAATGGACTTAGGGGGGAAATGGAGGCTGGAGTGGTCCGCTGTGTGCGTAGGATCCATTTCCGTTTCGCGATTCGGTTCTCGGTCAGAAACAATGTTGCATACTGTTCTGCAGGTGTTCTGTCAATCGCGTGTATATATATATATATATATATATATGGGTCATTCCGTGCCAAGTGTCCCAGACGTGGCGCTCGCACATCGCAGATTTTGCTGATAAAATTTGTGCCTTTTTCCTGTGCCACATACAGTATTGTGGCAAAACATTTTTGCTCGAAAAAATTTTTGACGATCATGGCGCCCCCTCGAATTTCGCTTGTATTTGTTAAACCGTGCCTTACAGAAAAATGTGTATAAAATTCATTTTTTGTGTGTTGAGCTTCGAAACCACGCTTGCGCGATCGCAGAGGTTCTGTTTAGTTGTCCTATTCTTTAATTCCGAAAACTTTGTGTTTCACTACCAGCTCCGTATCTTCAAAAACTACGAAAACCTTCAAAGTTCGTGATTTTTTCTTGAGCTATCTGGAACTCTCCCTAACCAATCTAAATGGTAGTATGATTTTCAGAAAAGTGTATTTTAGTACAAAAATATTTAGGGGTAAAATAGACTTCAAATCTTCCCGGAAAAAATTGTGAAAGTAGAGAAAAATATGCGATTTGTCGCATGTTTGACCGTATTTTTCATACTGATGCGGTCCAAGTAAAAATCCTCGTCATGCGGCGTTTGATAGTAGATTACATCATTAAGTAATGAAGAAAGTCTAATTAAATCATTTTTTGTTTTAAGGAAGAAAATAATTTTTGAATTTGGCCCTCCGAAAGCGTCCTGCATTTGTTTTTGTTGGTGCTTCGCCGCAAAGCACGTGGTCGCCCTTGCAGCTGACACTCGTCACAGGCAGAGGAAAGATGCGAGATGTATGTCAGTGACTCTTGAGTGGTCGAAAGTCTTCTCGCGTTGATGTCAGGGTGACGAGTAATGAATTCGCGTTACATTGGGAGCTTGCTTGGCGTTCCCAATGGTAAGTATAGACGCCCGGGAGCAGCCTATGGCGCCGTTTCCACAATGTGCTAGAGGGCCGTCTGCACAGCACGTAAACCAAGACAAACAAGTGTATACAATGTGCATTATTTCATTCAGTATGCGCATGCTAATTGTGCAGACGGCCCTCTAGCACATTGTGGAAACGGCGCCATAGGCTGCTCCCGGGCGTCTATACTTACCATTGGGAACGCCAAGCAAGCTCCCAATGTAACGCGAATTCATTACTCGTCACCCTGACATCAACGCGAGAAGACTTTCGACCACTCAAGAGTCACTGACATACATCTCGCATCTTTCCTCTGCCTGTGACGAGTGTCAGCTGCAAGGGCGACCACGTGCTTTGCGGCGAAGCACCAACAAAAAGAAATGCAGGACGCGTTCGGAGGGCCAAATTCAAAAATTATTTTCTTCCTTAAAACAAAAAATGATTTGATTAGACTTTCTTCATTACTTAACGATGTAGTCTACTATCAAACGCCGCATGACGAGGATTTTTACTTGGACCGCATCAGTATGAAAAATACGGTCAAACATGCGACAAATTGCATATTTTCTCTACTTTCACAATTTTTTTCGGGAAGATTTGAAGTCTATTTTACCCCTAAACATTTTTGTACTAAAATACACTTTCCTGAAAATCATACTATCATTTAGATTGGTTAGGGAGAGTTCCAGATAGCTCAAGGAAAAATCACGAACTTTGAAGTTTTTCGTAGTTCTTGAAGATACGTAGCTGGTAGTGAAACACAAAGTTTTCGGAATTAAAGAATAGGACAACTAAACAGAACCTCTGCGATCGCGCAAGCGTGGTTTCGAAGCTCAACACACAAAAAATGAATTTTATACACATTTTTCTATAAGGCACGGTTTAACAAATACAAGCGAAATTCGAGGGGGCGCCATGATCGTCAAAATTTTTTTCGAGCAAAAATGTCTTGCCACAATACTTTATGTGGCACAGGAAAAAGGCACAAAATTTATCAACAAAATCTGCGATGTGCGAGCGCCACGTCTGGGACACTTGGCATGGAATGACCCATATATATATATATATATATTATATATATATATATATATATATATATATATATATATATATATATATATATATATATATATATATATATATTATATGTACCGTACTAAAACAGATGCGAGGGCGATCTGGTTCATGCTTAGGAA